>NC_064626.1:1061825537-1062450537 GCF_023864275.1 Schistocerca cancellata | reverse complement strand
ACGAACAAGTGTGACAGAAAGGTGTTTACTCTGCTGAGAACGAGTGTTTCTGCTGTGTCGTTCAGACAAGAGCTTTAAGATCGACGAGAGTTGTCAGGGACTGTATACGTTGATGAGACGGTAAAGGATACATTGTGTGTGGAAATCTCTGCACTCGTCTGCATATGGCAAGGATAGCTGTGCGTATGATATAAACAAAACGTTTGTAGTTTCTTCGTAGAAGCGAGATACCAGCCTCTTCTGGATCTCAGTTTGTATTTCCTTCACTTTGGTGAAGAAAACGGATAGGTTGTTAAAGATTTTCCTTTAGCAGGGAAACGATAGTTCAACTTAATACTTCGCGTAACAACCGAAATACGTCCTAATAAGGTGTTATTGTAAGAGGTGTTTCAGTTTATGACACTCCTCCGTTACGTTCTTGGTTCGCCTGTGAAGCACAGTGATCAGTGTGTGCGGCTGCTACTCTTATGACTCTCATGACATGTGCTTTCAGTTAGTTTTCCTCGGTGGGAAGGCTAGGGAGGTGTGCACACGAACTCGTGATGCCAACTGAGGTGCTATGTGAGTGAGAAGTGGTGGCTCCAAGGTCTGGACAGTGGTGTTCTGAGCCCACGCCACTGCGTACCGCCATACACGGCAGGTGGCCCATACTGAATGGTCCGTCTAGGACGGACGTGCGCCATTCATGCTAATTTCATGCAATGAAGCGCCAAAGAGCGTGTTCAAACAAAGAGACATGCAAACAGTCAGAATACGGCCCTGAGGTTGGCGACGACTATATTAACAACAAGTGTCTGGCGCAGTTGTTAGATCGAGTATTGCTGCTGCAATGACAGGTGATCAAGATTCAAGTGAATTTGAACGTGGCTTTATAGTCGGCGCACGAGCGATGGGACACAGCATTTCCGAGGTAGCAATGAAGTTGGGTTTTTCCCGTACGACCATTTCAGGAGTGTACCATGAGTATCAGGAATCCGGTAAAACATCAAATCTCCGACATCTCTGCGGCTGGAAAAAGATCCTGCAAGAACGGGAGCAACGACGACTGAAGAGAATCGTTCAACGTGACAGCAGTGCAGCCCTTTCGGAAATTTCTGCAGATTCCAATGCTGGACGATCAACAAGTGTCAGCGTGCGAACCATTCAACGAAAATCATCAGTTTGGAGTTTCGGAGCCGCCGTAGGCCCTCTCGTGTACCCTTGATTACTGTACGACACAAAACCTTACGCCTCATCTGGGCCTGTCAACACCGACATTGGACTGTTGAGGACTGGAAACATGTTGCCTGGTCGGACGAGTCTCGTTTCAAATTGTATCGAACGAATGGACGTGTACGAGTATGGAGACAACCTCACGAATCCATGGACCCTACATGTTAGAAGGGGACTGTTTAAGCTGGTCGAGGCTCTGTAATGGCCTGGGGCGTGCGCAGTTCGAGTGATATGGGACCCCTGATACGTCTACATACGACTCTGACAAGAGTCACGTACATAAGCATCCTGTGTGATCATCTGCACCCTTTCAAGTCTATTGCGCATTCCGACGGACTTGGGCAATTCCAGCACTACAATGCGATACCCTACACGCCCAGAACTGCTACAGAGCGGCTCCAGGAACACTCTTCTGAGTATAAGCGCTTCCGCTGGCCAGCGAACTCCCCCGACATGAACATTATTGAGCATATCTGGGATGCCTTGCAATGTGCTGTTCGGCAGAGATCTCCACCCCCTCGTACTCTTATGGCTCTATGGACAGCCCTGTGGGATTTATGGTGTCAATTCCCTCCAGCACTACTTCAGACGTTAGTCGAGTCCATGCCACATGGCGTTGCGGCACTTTTGTGTGCTCTCGGGGGTCCTACACGCTATTAAGCAGGTGTACCAGGTTCTTTGGCTCTTTATTGTATGTATTAATTTCTAAACTCCCGATATGAGATTAAACTGCAAGGCAGATCTCACTGGCTTCGAGAAATCAGAGAATAAAAGATCCAGTCACTGTAATGTGACAACCAGAGATATCTGAAACAACTATTTTCCGATTGTAGGCCGCATACATGTTTTTTTTTTCCATTCCAGTTTAACCTGAATATTAAAACCGCTCAAAATAATCGGTCTCGGTTTCTTATTCCTATTATTTCCTGTTTTTAAACTAGAAATCGAACAAAGATTGGAAACTTTTGACTTAGTTTCAGGATTCATAGAATCAAAATGCTAAATTAAATGAGCAAATAAGAGAAAATTTAGTCCACCCACCCTTTCCTGTTTTCCTCACAAAGTCGTAAGTGTTCGAATACTACAAGAAAATCACAGACACTCTCCGACTGAATGAAATTTTTTGTGCTCTCCTCAAAAATCATTTTGTCATCGGGGACTACACCATTATTTGGCCATTACGAATAATCACTGCTAAAGGGTGAATGACTCCCATTTTCTTATTAGTTTCTTCGTTTCAAAGGGCTACAAGCAGATAAAATCATATTATGCAGAGGCAGCTGATCCGCTACTTGCAACTTTTATTGTATACTATGAATGAACGGTTGCTGAGTTTTTGAGTTATTACTGTTATCTTTATATCCTTCCTCTTTTACTATTTTATGGAACTGGCAGATAAATCTTCAGTGTTTTAAAACAAATGAAACATTGTACTTCATTGCTTCGTCACTTCATAAGAATATTTTCTGCGTAGGGTTGGTGCCATTTTGCAACGACGACAGCGAGAAATTACCGTATAAGAGCACACTGCACATACACGAGTACATTAATTCGCGACACACGGAAATAGTTACATTATTGTCTCAGCAATGCTGTACCAATTCCCATGCCATGTGTTTCTTGCCCGTTTCAGTAGGAGCTGTTATTGAAATAGCAGTGATCGATTTTCCCATTTTCTATAATAACGCAATGATTCAAACAAATGAAAATTTTATAAACTTTTTTAAAAACTATTTTTAAAGACGAAAAATATTAGTACTGCTGCTGTGGCTAATCGATATTTCGGGTTTTTTACTTGATTATTAGTTTACAATCAAAAACATGTGTTATAACCAAGATCAAACCAATCCCGAAAAATATCCGTTATTCAGAACTAAAATATCGGTATCGGTTTTGACCGGTCGGTCTTTACCATCCCTAGTGATAACTGCCTTTGTTCGATGACCTTTCACAGATGGGTGAAAGGCGGCTATTCGTTCAGCCAGCCTCCATTCCCTTTTCAGGCTTTATTTGCACTATTTTTCTATTCAGTTATTGATAAGTCAATATTTCCTCAAGGAAGGGTGATAACGATGCATTTCATTAAGAGATTGACTAAGGCTGGCGTACATTAGGCAGCATATCTGCATGCATTAATATTTGGCCAGGAATAGTTTCTGTCTACTCTGAGTTCAGGCTGGCTGCAAGTTCGCTAACGAGCGGTGACCCGCAAGAAAGGTAAACGGAATAGCCAGGTTTATAAAGAATGGGCGGTGTCAGAAGTACTGTAAGACTGTATAATAGCCTCGCCTCATGCCTGCTAGACAGTCGCCGTACCCCACAGGGGTGGTAAACCTGTGAAAGTACACAGAGGCCACTCGGAGGTCGCGGAGCTTATTTCCTGCGAGCCAGTGCAGGGCGTTGACCGGGTAGAAAATGGTGTGGGGGACGCCACCCTACGCCACGACAATATAGAGCTTAGTATGTTTCTGAGGGGTAGAATGAACTTTTCACTTTGCAGCGGAGTGCGCTGATATGAAACTTCCTGGCAGATCAAAACTGTGTGCCGGACCGGGACTCGAAATCGGGAACTTCGCCTTTCGCGGACAAGTGCTCTACCAACTGAGCTACCCAAGCACGACGCACGACCTGTCCCCACAGCTTCAATTTTGCCAGTACCTCGCCTCCTACCTTCCAAACTTCACAGAAGTTCTTCTGCGAACCTTGCAGAACTAGCAGTCCTGGAGGAAAGGATATTGCAGAGACATGGCTTAGCCACAGAGTGGGGAATGCTTCCAGAATGAGATTTTAACTCTGCAGTGGAGTGTATGCTGATACTAAACTTCCTGGCAGATCAAAACTGTGTGCCAGACCGAGACTCGAACTGGGGACCTTTACCTTTCGCCGGCAAGTGCTCTACCAACTGAGCCACCCCAGCACGACTCACACCGCGTCCTCACAGCCAGTAGATCACTTGGCGGCAAAAGGCAAAGATTCCGAGTTCGAGTCTCGGTCCGGCACACAGTTTTGATCTGACAGGACGTTTCTGAGGGGTAGTTTTCTGTGCCAAAGGTACATTCTATGGCAGGAAGTCGTAATAGTTATGCACAGGCTACCATTACGACACCACACTCTGCACAATGAGAAGCCGTTTTCAGTATTTTTGCGTTTCAGTGTATATAAAAGATAGTATATCGATCTTGATCCGGCTAGTCCACTTATAACTTCCCCTCCCATCAGGAGTTTGAGTAGCTAGCAGTGGACGCTTCTTGCAGTCACAGGTGGCACCAATAGGAAGAAAAATTTTTATTGCTTAACAGGAAATACGTGTCTGACAAACACCGTTCAAAAAAAAAAAAAAAAAAAAAAAAGAAAGAAAGAAAGGTAAATGTTGCTTTATTGACAAAGAGCTACATTAATGTATTAGTATAATGAATAAACTGAACAATAACCAATAACTCAGTAAATATCCTCTATCAAGTAAGGATTCCAATATGTATTAAATTCGTGAATAAAACTGTATCGGAGCTCTAAAAAAATTACATGAATTGTTTTAAGAAAAAATTGATGTCAGTGATAAAATTCACAACATTTTCACTTAGTTAATCCAGTAAATACTCAAAACACATTTTTCTTGAACGTTCCAGACATTCAGGTATATCACAATTCACACACTTATTGCGGTGTTCCTCTTGTTCTGGTAAGGAGAAAGACTGCACATCATCTTTTATTTCATACATATCAGTAGGTTTGTAATTACTTTGCTGATGTACTTCCTGTTTCTGTTGCTGTTCCAGCTTGTAGTTTGTCTATTTCACAATTAGTTCTATGAGTTCATCATCAAACATTAAAAACCAACTTTCTTCTATCTTAAGAATAACACCTAAATTTTATTACCAATTGTTTTATCTAGTATTACCCGGATTAGGTTATCACGAGATATTCGCCCAGCTTTAGTTAGTTCTTTTGATTCCCAATAAAATCCATTTTCCCTTCGTAAACGAAATGAACCGAAGTATCGTTATTTGCTTGGTCACCTTGTCAGGGAAAGTCAACACCTGCAACAGAATGATGTTTATCAGAGGAAGACACAGGGGCTGCTTTTCAGGAGAAAAGGAAGGATCGTAATTGGAAGAGTCAGAAAATAAACCACCTACATCCATTTCCTGTCCATCTCCTTCTTCGTGCATCCCAACAAGTTTTTATTAAAAAATTGGACCATCCTCTCTCAGTATTGTGGTTCGTACTTTTTTCGTGACTTAGATGGAACTTGCGCCTTTCCCCCAACCTCGCATTTAAAAATGCGAGACCTTATTACTTAAAAGAATGTCTAATGGAAAAGGCAATTAGCTGCATTTAGTTCAGCTGACCAGAAATAAAAGTTTCACTTTTGGTAGTATGTGTCTAATAGGCACGCAACAAAGCTTGCATTACTGACAATATTTGTTTCACAGACACCGTCATATATCAGAAAACAACTGTTACTTCGCACATAATCGTCACCATCAACAATGATTCACACCACAAGAGAGGCAAAGGTTCAAAAATGGCTCTGAGCCCTATGGGACTAAACATCTGAGGTCATCAGTCCCCTAGAACTTAGAACTACTTAAACCTAACTAACCTAAGGACATCATACACATCTAAGCCCAAGGCAGGATTCGAACTTGCGATCGTAGCGGTCGCGTGGTTCCAGACTGAAGCGCCTAGAACCGCTCAGCCACATCGACCGGCGAGAGACAAAGAAATCGTATGGGGGTACAATAGTACAATAGTACAAAAAGTATCGCCAAACTAACATAATAAAAATGTGTGCCTGTCCCTCAGTCACCTACTTCCTTTTAAGAGTAAAACATGCCGGGGGACTCGAAAAACGATGCAGTCATTGTCGCTATGCGGAAACAGAGCGATTTATCTGGTGTCCAAAAGTGCACGAACATTCGCTTTTGGACCAAGACCAGAAGCATTATTGGAGCGATTAAGTTCGTGAAGTGTTGACGTGCCGCCGTGGTTAAAGTATACCGTGCATGGCATAACGGTGGTACCCAAAACCAGCGCCGAGGCAACAATGGTGCACCACGGGCCACAAATAATGGGGGTGAACGACGGTTACGGTGACGTGTACTTGCGAATAGACGTGCTCCTGTTGAGCAACTGATGACCCGGATGAATCGAGCGGCTATCAGCAGTGTGTCCGTAACGACCGTTCAGCGAGCATTGATTTGCAGGGACCTCTGCGGCAGGTGTCTGGTTAGTGCGCTCACGCTGGCTGCTGCTCATCGGCGACGAAACCTGTGATTTGCAAGCCAGTAACGCAACTGAGTGCTGACAGATGGCCTTTTCAAATGAATCTCTTTTTATGCTCCATCGGGTAGACGGCCATTGACGGCTGAAATGTGGAACGTCTGAGAGCAAACACCCTGCAACAATCATTGGAAGATAACGATCGAAACAGACGAAATGAATTAAAATTTGTGCTGCGGCCCCCAATCGAACGCAGGTCTGTTTTTGCATATGAGGCAGAAACGCTACCATTACACCAGCACAGACAACGGTCCACATTACTGCACGAACTATGTAAGCTGAGTGCCCTCTCCAACACAAACTTCAATTAATTTTTCCCTTACATCTTGTCACTACTGCCAGGGCTCTCCGATATTGGCAAGCACCCTAGCATTGGACGTAATGGGAGAGGCCTGGCAGTAGTGACAATATGTAAGGGAAAAATGAAGTTTGTGTTGGGGAGGACACCCAACTTAGGTAGCTCATACAGCAACATTTCCACCCGTGCTGTGTTGGTGTAGTGGTAGCAATTCTACCTAAGAAAAAAAAAAAAAAAAAAAGAAAAAGCAACAAGACCCGTGTTCGAGTCCTGGCCACAGCAGAAATTTTAATTCATTTCATCTGCTTTGGTCATTATCGTAGATTATAGAGAGAGACTTAAATGTCTCAGGCAAGCATTTCATTATAAAGATCTACAATCATTGGAAGGGTCCAGGCCGCAGTTGGGAGCGTTATAATCTGGGGGATGTTTTCTTGGCACTCCCTGGGTGATCTCTTCATTCTGGAAGACACAATGGATCAAAACAAGTAAGCATCTATCCTTGGGGACCAGTCCACCCGTGCGTACAGTTTGCTTTTCCACGGCACGTTGACATCTGACAGCAGGAAAATGCAACGTGCCACGTAGCTCGCAATATACAGGGTTATTACAAATGATTGAAGCGATTTCACAGCTCTACAATAACTTTATTATTTGACATATTTTCACAATGCTTTGCACACACATACAAAAACTCAAAAAGTTTTTTTAGGCATTCACAAATGTTCGATATGTGCCCCTTTAGTGATTCGGCAGACATCAAGCCGATAATCAAGTTCCTCCCACACTTGGCGCAGCATGTCCCCATCAATGAGTTCGAAAGTATCGTTGATGCGAGCTCTCAGTTCTGGCACGTTTCTTTCACGTAACCCCACAGAAAGAAATCGCATGGGGTTAAGTCGGGAGAGCGTGGAGGTCATGACATGAATTGCTGATCATGATCTCCACCACGACCGATCCATCGGTTTTCCAATCTCCTGTTTAAGAAATGCCGAACATCATGATGGAAGTGCGGTGGAGCACCATCCTGTTGAAAGATGAAGTCGGCGCTGTCGGTCTCCAGTTCTCACATGAGCCAATTTTCCGCGGGCTACGCGTGAATCTTGCCCGCACGCGTTCAACCGTTTCTTCGCTCACTGCAGGCCTACCCGTTGATTTCCCCTTACAGAGGCATCCAGAAGCTTTAAACTGCGCATACCATCGCCGAATGGAGTTAGCAGTTGGTGGATCTTTGTTAAACTTCGTCCTGAAGTGTCGTTGCACTGTTATGACTGACTGATGTGAGTGCATTTCAAGCACGACATACGCTTTCTCGGCTCCTGTCGCCATTTTGTCTCACTGCGCTCTCGAGCGCTCTGGCGGCAGAAACCCGAAGTGCGGCTTCACCCGAACAAAACTTTATGAGTTTTTCTACGCATCTGTAGTGTGCCGTGACCATATGTCAATGAATGGAACTACAGTGAATTTATGAAATCGCTTCAATCATTTGTAATAGCCCTGTATGTGCGCGGTTGAAAGAGCACCGGAGTGGGTTTACTGCACTACGTTGGCTACCAAATCTCCCCCACCTGCATTTAAATCCAACCAGAACGTCCGTGGGACCACCTTGATCGGACTGTTCGCGCCATGGATGCTTAACAGAGAAACCTAGCGCACCTGACCACGTCACTGTAGTCCGAATGCTCCACACTCTGTCGGTACTTTTCAGAATGTCATTGACTCTCTTCCTGGACGTCTTGGAGAGTCAGGATTTTGACAGGTGGTCACATTGATGTGACTAGATACTGTCTACCGTAAAAATAGGAACTGCATGGACGCAAAATTAGAGAATGATATAACAGAGAAGCACAGAGTGAGTGCTTTGCCTTAAATGGTGTAGAATATCTTTTCATGGAGTCAGAGAAGTCCATGCGTTTCCACGTAGTAACTCTGACTGTGCAGACTCATAAAGCTGATACTTGCATATATCTTAGGACTCGAGGAATTTCATCGTAAAGTGCGATAACGCTCAACTATACAGAGGGTATCTCATAGATGAATGCCGTCAATGGCAAACAATACAGCGTGTAGAGAGAAGCCGCTCGGGATTAGGCTAGCGGTCTAGGGTGCTGCAGTCATGGACTGTGCGGCTGGTCCCGGCAGAGGTTCGAGTCCTCCCTCGTGCATGGTTGTGTGTGTTTGTTTTTAGGATAATTTAGGTTAAGTAGTGTGTACGCTTAGGGCTGATGACCTTCGCGGTTAAGTCCCATAAGATTTCACACACATTTGAACACTTTTTTTTGTAGAGAGTATCCTAAAAACTTAGATGCGTAGCTAAAGGTGAACTTGGTACGGCGGATTATAAGCTCATGCTTCATCCACAGTCAGATTCGCTTGTGGCTTTAATGGCTGTATTCACCGTGCTCTAGGACTTACAGAACGTGTCTTCTAGGGTAACATGTGATTTCGACATGCTTTGTTGAATACAATACAATACAATACAAAATTAAAATACTTACATCGAAGCTAGTACTGGCTGAATGACAGGGATTAATGAGGGTGGCATTTCATTGTTGTCGTCTACGTACCAAAAATGTTGTCTTCACCACCACCGGCAAAAATATTCTACACATAACTTTTAGTTATTATTGCTTATTGACTCGGCTCCAAATAAAAGATATGAAAATATTAATTGTTCTCGAAAGAACAGGCACCATTGATGACCATGCAGCTTCTCTAGAATAAATGATAATTAATTGAAACCCGCAGCTGCCGACATATGTTGTTGATATACCTCGATGAGGACAGCTGAAAATGTGTGTCCCGACTGGGACTCGAACCCGGGATCTCCTGCTTACATGGCATACGCTCTGTCCGTCTTTTCCTTTCTTTCCTTAATGTCATTTTGTTCGTTTTAGTTGGTTGCATCTGCTCGGGGCGGACGTCGCAAGACACCCGTTTCAGTTTGTCGTTGATCCATTAACTCGTTCTTTTTTTCTTTTTTTCTTTTTTTTTTTAAATTACGGATGGCAGTTAACCCTCTGACCGACCACGCTGAGCTACCGCGCCGGCTCGGTCTGAGCCGCCGAGGACACAGATAAATAGCGACACTGCAGGGACTTATCCCTTGCACGCTTCCCGTGAGACCCACATTACCAACTGCGTCTGGCATGTAAACAGCAGATCCCGGATTCGAGTCCCGGTCGGGGCACACATTTTCAGGTATATCAACAACACTTGTCGGCAGCTGAGGGTTTCAATTAATTATCACCAAATAAAAGAGTTGAAACACCCTCCATTACCGTCCTGCCTCAGCGTGTTTCTCTACTGGAATACTTATCTAGAAATAGAATAATCATACACAGAATAAAATTGAATGCCCTTGTTAATTAAAATTTTATTCAAGGCTAGATCTCTAGTTACAGGTCTGTAAATACATTTTGAGGTCTTTACCGGCAAACGAGGGTTCACGTACATGAGTTTGTTTACGAACTACTGGAGATGAATTGGTGATGGTATGCATGGTATGCAACTCACCGTATCGAACTTGTGATTCGTTGTGCTTCGTGCTTTTGAATCGAAGACTTGAGGGTACCTTACCAGCTGCTGATGGTTACAAATGATGTAACGGATCCAGAATGGACTGCGAATTGTTGTATCTACTAGCACCGATTTTATGACACGAAAAATGCTGATGGTGTGTTGGGAAACGCATTTCAACAGGGCAGTAGTTGCGTCGCTGCGACGAGGCAGCCAGACCGTGCAAGTGGGGCGCCGGTTTGGGTCGCGAAAGCCTGGCGCCTGTCTTTCGGCACAGCGAGTATGCAGAGCAATTACTGGCTCCAGTTTACGTTCTGGAAGATACTAGCGGACGCGCTAACGAGTGA
This sequence comes from Schistocerca cancellata, assembly GCF_023864275.1. Lineage (NCBI taxonomy): Eukaryota > Metazoa > Arthropoda > Insecta > Orthoptera > Acrididae > Schistocerca > Schistocerca cancellata. Next base: position 1,062,439,878 of record NC_064626.1, on the reverse strand, counting down.
TAATGAGATGCCAGAAGGCGGCGGGGCCGGTTTCAGAATTCACGACGTACCGCTGCTGCTGCAATTTACGACAGCGTGGCGGTTAATTCCAGTCACTGCAGCATATACTAGTGTGCAAAACTTAAGGCCTCTCGGACGCTGCCAAGTAACGTAGCGCGATTAAACTATGTCTGTACATACACTGAAGCGCCAATGAAACTGGTATAGGTATGCGTATTCAAATACGGAGATATGTAAACAGGCAGAATACGGCGCTGCAGTCAGCAAGACCTATACAGGGTGTTACCAAAAGGTACGGCCAAACTTTCAGGAAACATTTCTCACACACAAAGAAAGAAAATATGTTATGTGGACATGTGTCCGGAAACGCTTACTTTCCATGTTAGAGCTCATTTTATTACTTCTCTTCAAATCACATTAATCATGGAATGGAAACACAGCAACAGAACCTACCAGCGTGACTTCAAACACTTTGTTACAGGAAATGTTCAAAATGTCCTCCGTTAGCGAGGATACATGCATCCACCCTCCGTCGCATGGAATCCCTGATGCGCTGATTCAGTCCTGGAGAATGGCGTATTGTATCACAGCCGTCCACAATACGAGCACGAAGAGTCTCTACATTTGGTACCGGGGTTGCGTAGACAAGAGCTTTCAAGTGCCCCCATGAATGAAAGTCAAGAGGGTTGAGGTCAGGAGAGCGTGGAGGCCATGGAATTGGTCCGCCTCTACCAATCCATCGGTCACCGAATCTGTTGTTGAGAAGCGTACGAACACTTCGACTGAAATGTGCAGGAGCTCCATCGTGCATGAACCACATGTTGTGTCGTACTTGTAAAGGCACATGTTCTAGCAGCACAGGTAGAGTATCCAGTATGAAATCATGATAACGTGCTCCATAGAGCGTAGGTGGAAGAACATGGGGCCCAATCAAGACATCACCAATAATGCCTGCCCAAACGTTCACAGAAAATCTGTGTTGATGACGTGATTGCACAATTGCGAGCGGATTCTCGTCAGCCCACACATGTTGATTGTGGAAATTTACAATTTGATCACGTTGGAACGAAGCCTCATCCGAAAAGAGAACATTTGCACTGAAATGAGGATTGACGCATTGTTGGATGAACCATTCGCAGAAGTGTACCCGTGGAGGCCAATCAGCTGTTGATAGTGCCTGCACATGCTGTACATGGTACGGGAACAACTGGTTCTCCCGTAGCACTCTCCATACAATGACGTGGTCAACGTTACCTTGTACAGTAGCAACTTCTCTGACGCTGACATTAGGGTTATCGTCTACTGCACGAAGAATTGCCTCGTCCATTGCAGGTGTCCTCGTCGTTCTAGGTCTTCCCCAGTCGCGAGCCATAGGCTGGAATGTTCCGTGCTCCCTAAGACGCCGATCAATTGCTTCGAACGTCTACCTGTCGGGACACCTTCGTTTTGGAAATCTGTCTCGATACAAAAGGAGCGCGCCACGGCTATTGCCCCGTGCTAATCCATACATCAAATGGGCATCTGCCATCTCCGCATTTGTAAACATTGCACTGACTGCAAAACCACGTTCGTGATGAACACTAACCTGTTGATGCTACGTACTCATGTGCTTGATGCTAGTACTGTAGAGCAATAAGTCGCATGTCAACACAAGCACCGAAGTCAACATTACCTTCCTTCAATTGGGCCAATGGCGGTGAATCGAGGAAGTACAGTACATACTGACGAAACTAAAATGAGCTCTAACATGGAAATTAAGCGTTTCAGGACACATGTCCACATAACATCTTTTCTTTATTTGTGTATGAGGAATGTTTCCTGAGAGTTTGGCCGTACCTTTTTGTAACACCCTTATAAGACAACACGTGTCTGGCGCAGTTTTTAGATCGGTTACTTCTGCTACAATGGCTGGTTATCAAGATTTAAGTGAGTTTGAAAGTGATTTTATAGTCAGCACACGAGCGATGAAATGGGGATTTTCCCGTACGACCATTTCACGAGTGTACCGTAAATAACAGGAAACCGGTAAAACATCAAATCTCTGGCAGCGCTGCGGCCGGTAAAAGATCCTGCAAGAACGGGATCAACGAAGATTGAAGAGAATTGCTGCAGATTTCAATGCTGGGCCATCAACAAGTGTCTGCGGACGAACCGTTCAACGAAAGATTACCGACATGGGCTTTCTTGGTTCAAATGGCTCTGAGCACTATGGGACTTAACTGCTAAAGGTCATCAGTCCCCTAGAACTCGGAACTACTTAAACCTAACTAACCTAAGGACATCACACACATCCATGCCCGAGGCAGGATTCGAACCTGCGACCGTAGCGGTCCCGCGTTTCCAGACTGTAGCGCCTAGAACCGCACGGCCACACCGGCCGGCTCATGGGCTTTCTTAGTCGAAGGCACAGTCGCATACCTTGATCACTGCACGACACAAAGCTTTCACCATGGCTGGGCAGGCCGCTGTAGCCGAGCGGATCTAGGCGCTTCAATCCAGAACCGCGCTGCTGCTACGGTCGCAGGTACGAATCCTGCCCCGGCATGTGTATGTGTGTGATGTTCTTAGATAGTTAGGTTTAAGTAGTTCTAAGTCTAGGGGACTGATGACCCCAGATGTTAAGTCCCATAGTGTTTACAGCCATTTGAACCTCGTAGGGGCTCGTCAACATCGACTAGGACTGTTGATGACTGGAGACATGTTGCCCGGTTGGACGAGTCTCGTTTCAAATTGTACCGAGCGTATGCACGTGTAAGGGTATGGAGACAATCTCATGAATCCATGGATCCTGCTAGTCGTCAGGGGACTGTTCTAAGTAGCGGATATGGGACCCCTGATACGTTTAGATATGAATCTGACAGTAGGCACGAACTTAAGCATCCTCTCTGATCACCTGCATCCAATCATGTCCATTGTGCATTCCGACGGACTTGGACAGTTCCAGTAGGACAATGCGACACCCCACATGTCTAGGATTGCTACAGAGTGGCCCCAGGAACACTTTTATCATTTTAAACATTTCCGCTCGCCACCGAACTCTCCAGACATGAACATTATTGAGCGTATGTGGGATGCCTTGCAACATGCTGTTCAGAAGAGGTCTCCACCTGCTCGTTCTCTTACGGATTTATGGACAGCCGTGCAGGACTCATGGTGTCCATTCCCTCAAGCACTATTTCAGACATTGCTCTAGTCCATGCCACGTCATGTTGCGGGTCTTCTGCGTGTTGGTGAGGGCTCTACACGATATTAGGCAGGTGTACCAGTTTCTTTGGCTCTTCAGTGTATGAAGAACTGTTACAGTACAGTGCGGAAGGTAACTGAACGAAATATGCAATGAGACGAGCAGAAATGAACCATTATTCAAAGACAATAATAGCACTGAAGTGACAGCAATTTATGTGTAAGTTGGCAGCGCTGTGCAGCGCTTTGCATTGGATCTCTGACTGCGCTTTCTTTGTAAAAGACTCCGTGCAGCGCTACCTAGGAACAAGGCCTCATCGTGAGTCTAAGAAGCCTGTGACGTCACGGGTAGGGGTCTGAGAAGCTAGGTACCGACACACGTGATTCGTAGCGTTTCCATATTGTACTTTGTGCTGTTCGTGAGTGGTTATTTGATCTATACTCAGTTACGATGCCCCGAAGGTATTGTATGCCGAACTGTAGGGGCAATTACGATAATGGACCTAAAGTCAGTGTATTTTATTTTCCATCTGACGAGAATTTAAGACGAAAATGGTTATCGGCTCTTCACAGACAAGACTGGACACCGAGTAAGCACTCTGTTGTAAGTATCAGTGCATTTGTTTGGTTAGTGTGTCGTAGTTACTTGAAATGTAGTCCAGCTGAACAAAATACAGTAAACAGAAGAATGTATTTATAATCTCATACCTCATTAATTTTCGTTATATGTTTTAAAGAGAACTGTATGCTTGTTTTTAGATATGTGAACTGCATTTCAACAGGGACGATATTTTAGGCAGTACCAGCATGTATGACCCGAAAACTGGTATACTCTTGACAGCACCGTTGGATCGTCGACGCTTGAGAAAAGGTGAGTTACGAAACACGCTCTTAGTAAAGTACAGTGGCATAAGAACTATCTTTATTTCACTTATATGCTGTGAGATCGGTTTCATACATCGTTATTAATTTTTCAGATGCTATCCCATCGAAGTTGTCTGGATGCCCATCTTACTTGTCGAGTCATCAAACTGCAGTACGAGAGGACCCAGAAATTCGTAGGGGGGGTTTAGAAAATCGTGCTATTCAAATTGCTATCCAAGAAAGTGTGGACACACATGCGAAAATGATTGATGCGATATCGTTCGATAGTTTATAACAAATGAAAACAATGCTGAGTGAAATTGAAAAGCACAGTGACTGGGTAGTGATAAACAAATCTGACAGTGTGAGCCTAGTGTTACTAAAGCATAATCCTTACCCAAGAATTTTTTGCCACTTAGTTATAAGCAGTGGTTTATTACTCAGTGTCTTCAATAATGATATTGAAGTGAAATGTATGGAAACATGAAATTTCCCATGAAAGTAAACAACATACAGGTGGTAAGTGATGTTCTTAAGAACATTTATCTTCTGAGGCTCCTGTAGATAACATGTTGTCTTTAATTGACCAATTATTGCAAAATTTATTAGAAAAGTTGCCAGGAAACGAAACTAAAATTACATTTTTGAAGGAACAGATTTCATTTTTGAAGTTCAGAAGTTCAACTCAATTTAGGTATGATACTAACTCTATGATAATGTGGTCATTAGTACATTCTATAAGCCCACATGCTTACAAATTTTTGAGGAACACTGACAGTTTTTCTATGCCTAGTCCTAACACCCTTTCAAAGCTTTGTAGTAAACTCTCAACAAATCCTGTCATTGAGCAACAGGGTCATCAGTTTATGAGCTACATCACAAATAAAGTAGGTACTTTATCCTCAGATAATAAAACTGTGCTCCTGTTGATGGATGAAATTCATCTGAAGTCTCAGCTTGATTACAAAGCTGGAAATGTTGTAGGATGTGCCTTTAACACTGAAAAATTTTTGTGTGCAACCAGCGCCTATGTTTTTATGGTTCAGACCATGGAATCACCTTACAAGGATATGGTATCTATTCTGCCAGTTCATACTATTCAGGGTGATGTTCTGTTCTCTCACATTAAAGCAGTCATTCTTAAATTAGAAGCAGTTGGATTTGAGGTGGTTGGTATAGTAGCAGACAATAATGCAATTAATAAGAAAGCAGTGTCTAAGTTTTCTACTCCTCCAGATGTGAAAGTAAAGTATGATCAACCTGTACAGTCTTCTCCAAATCGCCCATAGTATTACTTTGTGGACACTGTCCATATTTTGAAGTGTATCCGCAATAACTGGTTTAACCAAAAGGAGCAGATCTTGTGTTTTCCTGACTACAATGACAGTTTGAAGGGAGGTTTGTCTTCTGTTGGAGCACTGAAAGAATTGCACTTCATAGAAAAAGATGAACTACTGCAATATGGCAGTTCCTTAACTTTGAAGTCTCTATTTCCTAACTCAATTGAGCACCAAAATGTCAAGTTAGTGTTGCGTATTTTCAATGATACGACAGTTGTTGCTTTGGACACATTTGGTTCAAAGAAAGCAATTAGCAACTGGGAAAGTGCTGCAGCATTCATAAAAATAATAAATCGTTGGTGGGATATTGTAAATGTAAAAACATTACTCAAGGGATAGAGGTTAAGAAATATTTTCCAAGAACCTGTGACTAGTAAATCCCATCACATACAAGAATTCTTACAGTGCTTCATCTCATGGTTATGTTCTTGGGAAGAGTGTAGTGATGAAAGAAAACTTACTCGAGATACACATAGCGCTTTGAAACACATAACTGCTGCTTTGATCGACTTCAGTGACTACCGGCTTTCTGAGAAAAATAGATCATATTTGCTGTTAGGAAAAGTACAGACAGACAGTTTAGAAGACAGGTTCGGCAAATACCGCCAGCTATGTGGGGGAAATTATCATGTTTCTCTAAGACAAGTTTTTCAAACTGAACAAAAACTAAGGGCACAGACTATGTTTGCCCTTGTGCTTCGGTCGAAAGTAGTTGGGGATGTTGTTATTAAGACCACTGGTATTTCTTCTACTCGTACTGAAATTCAGGGGTTAAAAGAAACATCAATACCAGAATTTTTAAGTGTGGCAGTCGATGAAAATGATATTGATGGAATAGATGAGAATACTTGTCCACTGTTGCATTACATAGCAGGTTACTGCTCACACCAAGCTATTAAAAAAACCATTGTGAATATTGTAAGGTATTCCTTACTACAGATGAAATGAAGCAGGGTGGTGATGATTTGATTATGGTAAAAGGCAGAGGAGGGTTGACATATCCTGCAGATTATGTAGTAGTGTGTATGACATATATCTATTGAACTCTACAGAAAATTCTGAAAGACCAGGAAATTTTATTTTTAGAACAGGCAAATCAGAGAAATGTACTTGTGAAGGTAGCATCCCACAACATTCCCAGCTATCTTTTTTATGGGTTTCACTGTAAAAATACACACTCAATTGATTCAGTCATGAATTGCATACTGTTTTGCCGTGCAAATATTTTGCTAAACAATTACACCAAGAGGAGAAATGATGAAACTACTGTTAAAAAAGTAACTGTGTACAAAAGATTGAAAAAATGTTAAATTATACTATGGTTGTATATTTTCACTGTTTGAGGCTTGGGAAGATGATGTGAAATAAATGTTTATTTCTATTTTCTGTTTTTATTTCATGCACAGTATCCCATACATATTGTTGGTAAATGTTATTTATTGGACCCCTTCTGCTCTCTTCGATATGGTGCAGCTGTAAACATGAGGCTTTGCTACAGATTAATTTGTTACCACAAATTCTTTGTGAAACCCCAATCTCATAGAATTAGGGGAATAGTCTTTTCTGTTCATCAGTAAATATATAATTAATGCTGCTCCTGCTCTGTGGTTGACAAGTTTTTGTATATACTTTTGTCCAGTCAGTAAATTAGTTATTCTCACACGGAGAACGATACATTGCTAGTATTAGCATGTTAGTCTGCCATCATCATAAGTAAAAATTAATCTGCAGAACAGGTCCAGTCTGTCAATACAACCAATTTTCAGGGAAGGGGGGGGGGGGGAGGACAATACATAACTTTAGCCTTTCTTCATTTGAGAGAAATTCTATGCAATTTTATTTGATAATGTTTTTGGAGTTTGGAATAGCAGTGCTTTTTTTCCTCTGGGACAACATTAAACACTGAATAATAAAAGAATTTTATTGTCATTTAGCTATTGCAGCACTAGGCAGTCAAATTACAAATGTTTAAAAAGTATACAGCATGTATACAAAAATTGCTTTACACAAATTAAAAAAACAATGTTACAACAGATTTTCCATAAAGTAAAATATTCAAGCTAAAACGATTTGTGTAGTACATCTTAAATTGAAATCATTAAGGAAATTATGGTACACTCACCGAGCACTTATCACTGTGATATTTACACTCATTCATTCAAGTGAGTAGGGAGGATTTACCGATAACCAACTGTACTACTTATGCTTGAATAAATCAAATAAAGCTTCTACCCATTCTAGAGGCAGTTTTTTAAACAGCTTCATACTCACTACATTGCTGTTCTATGATTTAGATAGTCTGCAGTAAGGTACGTGAAGATGGCTACTATTTCTAGTTCTGGCATTACTGAAGATTGGGATACCACTCATCTGCTTTCACAAATGGCCCTATAGATGACATTTTAAATTTTTACAACACTATAATACCCATTGCCAATGATCAGTGTATCAAATGACAAGTACTTTAATTAAAAGATGGGGATCAGTATGTGGATGGGTGAATAGAAAAGGATTAGTTTGTACAGTAAGAAAGTAATAACAGGTTCTTAAGATATGTCATTACATGAAGCTGATGGGTGGTGTCCCATTCTTCAGTTAAACCCTAGTTCCATGAGAGTGTAAATCCTGCCTAAGCTGGTATTCTGTTAAGTTAGTCTTTGTATACAGTAGAATAGTGTAAATGTGCAAGTTTATAACAGTTAATATTTTCAAGCTGATAAACAATGGCTTACAGTGGGTAAGTTTGTCAGAGTTTGTAATAATTCTAATGTGTGGTTCCCATGTCAATTTATAATGCCTAATAACTTAACACTACCTAGTCTTCTACTGGCAAATCTCTTAAACTAAGTAGTATGTAGAAGGTTCAGTGAAGTTTGCACATGTTTCTGTACGGTAATGTTTTCTTAAGTATAAAACTGTAGATGACTGCCAAATGAGGTATCTCTCATACGAAACTGGAATTTGACATAGATACAAGTCTCAAAGTACCTGCTTCGATTCATTGTTAGTCTTTACAATTACGGTTCCTCATTTTCAATTAAATTATGCAAGGCGACTTAAACGGTAAAAATAGTGCTGTCAGAGTTATGGAATCAGAAATTCGCATTTTCAAAACGCGAGCGACGGAAATTACGAAAAAGCATTTTCACCTTTGGAGCTATAGTTTACGAAATTTGAACAATTTAATTCTCCAGTGAGAAGGATTAGCGTTTGTTTACAGATTTATGTATAAAACACTATGAGTAGTCTACCAGGAAAGTGTTTAATGTTTTCATATACGTGGCGAGAGCCTAACAAGCCGCTCGGTATTTCAGACCCCCAGTCGTGACGTCACGAGTCGCGCTGTGAGGCCTTGTTCCTAGGTGGCGTTGCTCTGTGGCTGGTCAGACTCGTTGTCGGAAGTTAATCGCCAGTAGGTTTGGGCAGTTGGAAGTTAGTCGCCAGCAGTGATGGAAGTACTGTTGGGCAGTTGGAGGCGAACAGCCAGCAGTGATGGATGTTAGATGTGAGAAGTTAGCATAGGTGGAGGGTAGAAGTCTGAAGTTTCAGCGTAGGCTAACGATCTGAACATGTTCGACTTGGAGATTGAATGTTATTCATGATTATATATCTTTGTGCTAGAAGTCAATGACGATTTATATTCGTGTTTGAACTGGATTCACGTTACTAATATAATTACATTATATTATTCGTGTTTAAACTGGATATCACATTACTAATATAATTACATTATATTATTTCTTTTGTAACAAAATCTTTCCTTTGCTAATCACTTTCCTATTAGTAGTTAGTGGCTTTAGTAGTTAGAATCTTTTACTGAGCTGCAGTATTGACGCTCGCTGTATGCAGGAGTTCGAATTTCATGTGATATAGTCCGCTAGATATAACAAAATGTAGCACATGGTTCTTAATACGGTATGGGATCACCACGGATGCGATGTACGTTCTCCAATGACCTCCCATGTGTCTAGTTGAATTATGGATGGGAACACGTAATGCACCCAGGAACGTGATCGAAAATGAACGACTTGGCAGACAGGGTGTTACAGTGTGGGGAGACGTAATGTTACATTGGGGGACTGACATACAAATCTTTGCATACAGTTCACTCACTGGTCAACGTTATTGTGACGTTGCACTTCTCCTACATATATCTCTTTTCAGAGGTGCAGTCGGCCCCGACTTCATTTTTATGAATATGCTGGGCTGCATCGGACAGCGTAGATAGAGGAGCTCTTGAAACATGAGAATATTCGGTGAATGGACTGATTTGTCCGTTGCCCTCACTTAAATTCCAGGGAGCACATGTGGAATGCGTTGGGGAGATCTACTGCAGCACGTGCACATACATCACCGATCATCCAGCAGTGTCAACAGCGCTGGTCGAGGAGTGAAGTGCCCTACCTCAAGAGCTCCTTGCCAACCTTACGGTCAGCATAGGAGCACGTTCCAGAGCATGCACTGCCGTCCGTGGTGATCACGCACCGTATTAACAACCATGTCCGAACTTTTGCAAAATCCAGGGAACCATCATAATTACTGTCTTTGAATAAAAGTGTCATTTCTGTTTTTTGGTACCTTCTGTACTCTTCTATGTTGTAGCAGTTCCTTCTATCCATGGTCAAAGTTCCATCGAGGTATGTTATTTGGTAGGGACACGTCATCCGAAAGTTACTTTCGTTGGAACGTTTTGCACACCAACGTACGCTACTGGCCATTAAAATTGCTACACCAAGAGGAAATGCAGATGATAAACGGGTATTCACTGGACAATTATATTATACTAGAACTGACATGTGATTACATTTTCACTCAATTTGGGTGCATAGATCCTGAGAAATCAGTATCCAGAACAACCACCTCTGGCCGTAATAACGGCCTTGATACGCCTCGGCATTGAGTCAGACTGAGCTTGGATGGCGTGTACAGGTACAGCTGCCCATGCAGTTTCAACACGGTACCACAATTCATCAAGAGTAGTGACTGGCGTATTGTGACGAGCCAGTTGCTCGGCCACCATTGACCAGACGTTTTCGATTGGTGAGAGATCTGGAGACTGTGCTGGTCAGCGCAGCAGTCGAACATTTTTTGTACCCAGCAAGGCCCGTACAGGACCTGCAACATGCGGTCGTGCATTATCCTGCTGTAATGTAGGGTTTTGCAAGGATCGAATGAAGGGTGGAGCCACGGGTCGTAACACATCTGAAATGTAACGTCCACTGTTCAAAGTACCGTCAGTGCGAACAAGAGGTGACCGAGACGTGTTGAAACGTCCCCTTAGAACAATTGTACAGGACTGTGCTTAACCTGACACACAATATTATTTAGCGCAACGCAATCTGACCTGCAAAAGAATGGCCCTGAGTAACATTAAACTACACCTTTCAGAAATCACTTACCTCACAAAAATCTTCATTACTCGAACTACTGCAATACAGCGAGCACCACTACTGCCAGCTAAATAAAAGATTCAAACTACTGAAGGCACTAACTACTGATAGGGATAGTTAGTTCATAGAAAAGCTGTGGCTTTGGCAAAAGAATTCTAAATTGGTTTGTTGGCGTACATCTACACTTTTTCCAAAGATTGCACCTTGTAATTTAATCTTACGTAACGGAAGTGTGGGACAATCGTTCGATTTGTTGCATTTGCTAAAAGCTGTTTCACTAATTACTGAAATGGGACTGCCAGAGTCAAGTACTGCCGTAAATTTTACGTCATTTACTGTAATGTGAATCACAGGATGTGCAATGTTGTTAAGTTTTACGTCGTGTTCCTGGAGTAAGATGTCCCTAATGTGTTCCATTTTTACGTAATTACTAGCTACGGCAGCTGTGTCGTCAGTTTCATAAGTACGTCTTGTGGCTGCCAGCGGTGTGAGTCATTGCCTATTGTCTCTTTGTTGGCGCGCGTCCTTATTGGGATTTGGAGACCTAACTTCTACAAATTCACGTTTCCCAGAGGGCCCAGCCCTGTTTAAACCCCGCCAGTTCTGATGCAATTCAGGTCTGTCGTTACGATCATATCGTCTGTCGTCATGTCGGTAGATTCCATAGTTTCTTTCTTGTCGGTCACGTGGTGGAGAATTTCTCCCTGAGACATAACTGCGCGCTGGACCATTGCGTCTAAAGTTATTCTGTCTCCCTTGATAATAATTGTTTTGGTTCCCATATTGTCTGTTTCTCTGATTGTCTCTGTGATAGTCATTACCGTGGAGAGGTGATCTTTCCCTGTAATTATTACTACTCTGCCAACGGTTGTCATACGGGTAGTGTCTGTTTTGGTCACGATTTGTGTTGTGAGAATAGCCTTGTCGTGTCCAGTTATTATTTCTTTCATCGCGACGGATGTGACCTGTAGTTGCTGTGTTCCTGTTTTCGCGTCACGCGATTGTCAGTGTCAATTTCTAGTTCTTGTAACAGTCCCTGAAAAGCTTCAATGTCGTCTTTGCAACGTCCTGCTAAAATAATATGTCGTAAATGTTCAGGCAGTTTGATTAAGCAAATGCGGATGAGTTCTGAGGGGCTGTATGGGTTTGAAAGATACTGATTCTTATGCAACATGTCTTCAAAATATTTCATAAGACTGGAAAATTCAGATTGTTCGAAATGTTTCATCATTATGATGCCATGTTTTACTCGATCTTGTGTAGCTTGAGACCAATATGCTGAGAGGAAGGCATGATAAAATTCTCCTTCACTGTGACAATCGTGAATGACCGATCGCATTCTTACAGCTGGTTCATTCTCCAAGTAGCCACACATAAATTCTAACCTGTGCTCCAATGACCAGTTGGGAGGGAAACAATGAGAGAATTGATTGAGCCACGCTTGTGGATGAATTTCGTTGGCTGAGTTCTTAAACGTTTTGAATTTACGTGTAGTAATGAACAGCTTATAGTCAAAATCATCATGTCGGCGAGTCGCATGTCGGTCATTGTTACGTCTGTCGGCGGTTCCATCTCAAAATTCGGTGCACATTGCCAATTTCTTTCATAACTTCCGAAATGCCCTGTGTTATTATTTTGTGGCTGTTCCGTATTTCTATGTCCCTCTTCCCGTATTGGAGCGCGAGTGGCCTCTGAAATACGTAATTCATGTATTACCTGTGTCAGCTGATCTTGTACTTCCCGGATTTCTCTTTGGTGTTGCGTATTAATTTGATTCTGATTTTGTTTGAATTTCCTAATTTGTTCGCACTCTTCTGTGTCAGTGATGGCTACAGGTCTTGTGTCATTCAGATCATCATCTACCTTTGTAGATAAGTTAGTGACCTGATCCGAAAGTTCGGCTACTTTCTCCGATAGTGAACACATTTCCTCAGTGTGTCTTTCTACTGTGTCCTTTAAGTTTTCCTGAGATTTTGCAAGTTGCGAAACCGAATCGGTAGACGCAACTGAGTCCATTTTAGCTTGCAAGGTCTCATGATTTTCATGAACAATGGTTTGCAGTTCTTTTATGGCTGCTTCGTGATTCTGTAATGCATTTTCATGCCGCGAAAAAATAGGTTGGAAATGCTCACAAATTTGTGTTTTTACGTCATTACAGACCTTTTGACATTTCGATTCGATGTTATGTAACTCAGTAGTTAAATCTTCACGTGTTTGTTCAAGTGTGGTGTGCAGACTTTGTTCCATTGCGTCTAACTATTGCTGTGTTTGTCTCTGGTGTTGTTCCATTGTGTCTAACTTTTGAAGCTTTTGCTGTGTTTGTCTCTGATTTTGTTCCATTGTGTCTAACTTTTGAAGCTTTTGCTGTGTTTGTCTCTGATTTTGTTCCATTTGTTGCATTAGTTGTAATAACAATGCATTAGTGTCTGGAATCTGTTCCTCTACGCTTTTCGGCAGTGCATTTGCACCGGCAACATTCACATTTTGACAAGCTGAAAATGTGTCTTGACTTATTTGAGAAAACGGTGAGGACGCAAAACCTCAATCTACAGTATTTGTAAAATTGTGTCCTGTCATTTCGGATTCCTGAGGCGAGCTGTTGCCGACCGATCGATCGATAATGCATCCCTGTTGACTAATTGTTTCACTGTCTACACCATTGTTTGCAGCCCGCTCCATTTCCCTATGTACAATTACCAAATTACTACTTTCAACATTAGTTAATTCATTACTCGGTGGCGCTAACACACTGCTTTCGTCTTCACTGTCATTTCTCAGTTTACTTTGGAGCCGAGTGTTACGTTTTCCACACGCCATTATTGTCACAATATTTCACACGATAACACAGAAAAGCACAATTTGAAGAGCAAAAATAAGAGAACACATTAACATAGCACTGAAAATAATATCTAGTTAATTGCAGCTGCGAAATACTTGGTGCAAATCTACATGCATGCCACAACTGTTTTACTGTGCAACAATGAAAAACCACAACCACCAAGGAAATTCTCTCTATAATTACGCGCTAGCAATAAACAAAAGCTACACTAAATACACAAACTACAAGAAAAAATCAGAAGATTCCAGTGAGGTATCCTAGGCTAAGGGTCGACATATGAAACGTCCCCTTAGAACAATTGTACAGGACTGTGCTTAACCTGACACACAATATTATTTAGCGCAACGCAATCTGACTATCAAAGATTCCTGCAAAAGAATGGCCCTGAGTAACATTAAACTACACCTTTCAGAAATCACTTACCTCACAAAAATCTTCATTACTCGAACTACTGCAATACAGCGAGCACCGCTACTGCCAGCTAAATAAAAGATTCAAACTACTGAAGGCACTAACTACTGATAGGGATAGTTAGCAAATGAAAGATATTAATAGAGAACAAACACTGTATTTACCTTAATAGTCATAATATATATATCAGTTCATGACAAATTACAAAACTCCGCCATCTCTCTCCCCACATCCACCACTGCTGGCGGCTCACCTCCAACTGCGCAACGCTACGCGCTGTTCACATCCAGCTGCCGCTGCCTAACACTACAATGGCAGACAACAATGCAAACTAGCCACAGGCTGCACACAGCACAGCCAGTGATTTTCATACAGAGCGCTACGTAACGTTGCCAATAAGAAAATATAAACAGCCTACTTACATAAAGAAAACATAAACAGCCTACTTACAGTGTAACCAATGGCACCCCATACCATCACGCCTGGTGATACGCCAGTATAGCGATGACGAATACACGCTTCCAATGTGCGTTCACCGCGAAGTCGTCAAACATGGATGCGACCATCATGATGTTGTAAACAGAACCTGGATTCATATGAAAAAATGACGTTTTGCCGCTCGTGCACCCAGGTTCGTCGTTGAGTACACCATCGCAGGCGCTTCTGTCCGTGATGCAGCGTCAAGGGTAACCGCAGCCACCGTCTCCTAGCTGATAGTTCATGCTGCTGCAAACGTCGTCGAACTGTTCGTGCAGATGGTTGTTGTCTTGCAAACGTACCCATCTGTTGACTCAGGGATCGAGACGTGGCTGCACGATCCGTTACAGCCATGCGGATAAGATGCCTGTCATCTCGACTGCTAGTGATACGAGACATTGGGATCCAGCACGGCGTTCCGTATTGCCCTTCTGAACCCACCGATTGCATATTCTGCTAGCAGTCACTGGATCTCGACATACGCGCGCAGCAATGTCGCGATACGTTAAACCGCAATCGCGATACGCTACAATCCGACCTTTATCAAAGTCGCAAACGTGATGGTACTCATTTCTCCTCCTTACACGAGGCATCACAACAACGTTTCACCAGGCAACGCTGGTCAACTGCTGTTTGTGTATGAGAAATCGGTTGGAAATTTTCCTCATGTCAGCACGTTTTAGGTTTCACCACCGCCGCCAACCTTGTGTGAATGCTCTGAAAAGCTAATCATTTGCATATCACAGCATTTTCTTCCTGTCGGTTGAATTTCACGTCTGCAGCACATCATCTTCGTGGTGTAGCAATTTTAATGGCCAGTAGTGTATTTCGCTGCGGCATACAAGCAAATAACACGGACGACTTCGTCGATACAGAAATTCTCAGTCAGATTCTCAAGGATATAAGCGGATTTAGAAAGCCTCGGAGACTCAGTCCAACAGAAGACGACATCTGACATGACTACCACCAGCACCACCACCACCATCACCTCCACCACAACCGCCATTACCATTACCATCATCATCACCATCATCATTACTTCTTCCATTCCATCTGGTATGCATTCCGATAACAAGTCATATGCACTCGTACTCTTGAGTGACTTCCTGGACATGGGGCAAGGCAGTCAACTTGATGCATCATTTCTTGACTCAGTACCACATCTAGGCTTATTTTCAGACGTACGATAGTATGGGGTACCAATAGGCTCGTCTGAGGAATTCTTGCTGGGGAGGACACAGTGTATTGTCTCGGATGGAGAGTCATCGACAGATGACTTCACGTGTACCTCCGGAAAGTGTGCTAGATCCTAGCTGTTCATGCAATATATTAATGACCTTGCTACCGATATAATAGTAACAAATTTCAGAGGTGGTCCAGTTATCTGCAAAGTACTGACTGAAAAACGCTGCACAAACATTCAATTAGACGCTGCTAATGGTTAAAAATCGTCTAAAGATTTACAATGTGCTTTAACTGTTCCGAAACGTAAAGCTGGCCAAAAAGGAAAGGCGTAGTATACTACAACTACAGTATCAGTGAGTCACAGCTTAAACCAGAATAAAAACTAAACTTCGCCCGAACACAGAGCGAGGTGGCGCACTGGACTCGCATTCGGGAGGACGACGGTGCAATCCCGCGTCCGGCCATCCTGATTTAGGTTTTCCGTGATTCCCCTAAATCGCTCCAGGCAAATGGCGGGATGGTTCCTTTGCAAGGGCACGGCCGACTTCCTTCCACATCCTTCCCTAATCCGACGAGACGGGTGACCTCGCTGTTTGGTCTCCTCCCTCAAACAACCCAACCCAAACCAACCGCTCGAACTGGCCATGAAGGCCCAACGGTACCGTCCGACCGCCGTTTCATCCTCAGTCCACAGGTGTCCCTGGACGCCTTTGCGAGGGCACGTGTAATGTCCCCACAGAAAATACCCTCTACCACGCACCAATTAATCATTTTCAATCAAACCATCCACATTCATTCACTTTGGAAAAGTTATCTGATCTGATTTTCTCGTAATATATGCGGCGACAGCTCGACGACGCTAAAGTATATTCTAGTCCGTTTATTCTTTGAAATAACAGAGATGCATATATGCATTCTCCATGGTTGTTAAGAGTGGTAACTAGGACAACTTCTGGAGTATCTGTTGAGGGATTGACGTGTTTCTGAGAGATACATATTCTGCTTTTCTTCTCGCTAAAGCGAGTCAATTAACATTTGTGCCGCTAGCGGTTTGTTTGAAGAGAAAGAGACTGTAAACGGAAAATACACTCCTGGAAATGGAAAAAAGAACACATTGACACCGGTGTGTCAGACCCGCCATACTTACTCCGGACACTGCGAGAGGGCTGTACAAGCAATGATCACACGCACGGCACAGCGGACACACCAGGAACCGCGGTGTTGGCCGTCGAATGGCGCTAGCTGCGCAGCATTTGTGCACCACCGCCGTCAGTGTCAGCCAGTTTGCCGTGGCATACGGAGCGCCATCGCAGTCTTTAACACCGGTAGCATGCGCGACAGCGTGGACGTGAACCGTATGTGCAGTTGACGGACTTTGAGCGAGGGCGTATAGTGGGCATGCGGGAGGCCGGGTGGACGTACCGCCGAATTGCTCAACACGTGGGGTGAGGTCTCCACAGTACATCGATGTTGTCGCCAGTGGTCGGCGGAAGGTGCACGTGCCCGTCGACCTGGGACCGGACCTCAGCGACGCACGGATGCACGCCAAGACCGTAGGATCCTACGCAGTGCCGTAGGGGACCGCACCGCCACTTCCCAGCAAATTAGGGACACTGTTGCTCCTGGGGTATCGGCGAGGACCATTCGCAACCGTCTCCATGAAGCTGGGCTACGGTCCCGCACACCGTTAGGCCGTCTTCCGCTCACGCCCCAACATCGTGCAGCCCGCCTCCAGTGGTGCCGCGACAGGCGTGAATGGAGGGACGAATGGAGACGTGTCGTCTTCAGCGATGAGAGTCGCTTCTGCCTTGGTGCCAATGATGGTCGTATGCGTGTTTGGCGCCGTACAGGTGAGCGCCACAATCAGGACTGCATACGACCGAGGCACACAGGGCCAACACCCGGCATCATGGTGTGGGGAGCGATCTCCTACACTGGCCGTACACCACTGGTGATCGTCGAGGGGACACTGAATAGTGCACGGTACATCCAAACCGTCATCGAACCCATCGTTCTACCATTCCTAGACCGGCAAGGGAACTTGCTGTTCCAACAGGACAATGCACGTCCGCATGTATCCCGTGCCACCCAACGTGCTCTAGAAGGTGTAAGTCAACTACCCTGGCCAGCAAGATCTCCGGATCTGTCCCCCATTGAGCATGTTTGGGACTGGATGAAGCGTCGTCTCACGCGGTCTGCACGTCCAGCACGAACGCTGGTCCAACTGAGGCGCCAGGTGGAAATGGCATGGCAAGCCGTTCCACAGGACTACATCCAGCATCTCTACGATCGTCTCCATGGGAGAATAGCAGCCTGCATTGCTGCGAAAGGTGGATATACACTGTACTAGTGCCGACATTGTGCATGCTCTGTTGCCTGTGTCTATGTGCCTGTGGTTCTGTCAGTGTGATCATGTGATGTATCTGACCCCAGGAATGTGTCAATAAAGTTTCCCCTTCCTGGGACAATGAATTCACGGTGTTCTTATTTCAATTTCCAGGAGCGTAATTAAGGCGTGGAATCACAGGAGATCTGGACATGTAATGGAGATGGATTTAATACACAATTTCCTCCGTAAATAAGGTTTGTGCCTTTTTTGTTCTGGAGTGAATGAACGAATGAGTTTTTTCTGAATCATTTGATGATCACGTTGGCCCTGTAATTAGTGGGGAAGTTTCAGCTGTGTCGAAGAGAGCCTGCACTTACTGAGTCTGTGTTAAACCGTCCAAAAAGGCTTCGTACACATCTGGAATTCGCAATCTTTGGTAAAAGGAACAAATTGTCCAAACGATTGATTCTCCCGACTGACTGCAGTGTTTAACAGTAATAATAAATGTAAAGATCTCTTACAGCAAGCCAGCCGCTGGTTACCAAGATTACCAAGATTACCAAGACGTAATGAAATATTATATTAAAACTGTACATAGATAAAGGAGAGAAAGAGAGAGAGCGAATGAAAATAGAGATAATACTAATAATCCTCCATTAGTCTTAATTTTTCGCCTGTCTTATCACGGGTCAGCCAAGAACGGGGAGGGCCTTACTTTACTGTATAGATTTATGTGTGAAGGTGAAGGGATCTTAAAGGCAACAGATACACGTCTACACAGACAAGACATTACAGAGATAGCGGCTAGCTGCATTCATCATCTATTCTTAAATAAAGAGACGGTAACTTATTATCCGAACATTTTAAAAATGTTAAACACGGCCGACTTCCTTCCACATCCTTTCATAATCGGACGAGACCGATGACCTCGCTGTTTGGTCTCTTCCCCCAAAGAACCCAACCCAACACAACCACCCGCACAGGCCATGAAGGCCCAAAGGTACCTACCGACCGCCGTATCATCCTTAGCCCACAAGCGTCACTGGATACTGATATGGAGTGGCATTGTGGTCAGCACACCGCTCTCCCGGCCGTATGTCAGTTTACGAGACCAGAACCGCTACTTCTCACTCAAGTAGCTCCTCAGCTTGCCTCACAGGGGCTGAGTGCACCCCGTTTGCCAACAGCGCTCGGTATACACGATGGTCCCCCGTCGATGTACTAGTTCAGCCCGACAGCACTTAACTTCGGTGGTCTGACTGGAACCGATGCTACCAGTGCGCAAAGACTGTAAGCTCAAACCAGTCTATTTGCTCAAATAGTTGGATGTAACAGTTTGTAAGGATATCGAAAGATCACATAGACTCCGTTGAAGCGTAGCATCTGGCAGACTTCGGTCCATTGGTAGAATACTAGGACGATGCAATCTCCACTTCAGGCCGTAAATATTCAGCTGAGGCCTTCATATCTTCTGTCCGACATGATGTAACCTTACTCTTCCGCACAGTCAGATGAACGCTGGCGACCGACCAATTTTCGCCTTGTAATGATACATACATGTGCACTTCTGTTACAGTCAGCATGTCAATATTCCTCTTATCTCAGACCAATAATAAATAAGTCGTGGAAAGCGACACTGACATCTTTTCACTATAATAATTTGCGAATTACTGTTTTCTTATTGTAATTGTAGATTTGGAAAGGAGTTTATTGTTTTAACTGTTTTGTAAAGGGTAACTAAAATGTCGAAATGTCGAAACAAAACATTACATGCAAATATGCCAATTGTAGTTTAATTCATATATATTCCTGTAGCTGGCATACATAATACTTTGACGTTAAACCCAATATACAGTAACAAAAAAAGGGCCTTTTCAAAAGCCCAGCTTTGGAGAGACCGAAAGGAAACATTATATTGGCAATAAAATTAACTATTAAAACTTATTTTGTGCAAGCGGAACCACATTGATCGTAGATATTTGTTATAACTCATATGTAGGAACCACAAAGAGCTGCTTACATTCAGTCAACAGGTGTTATAAAATTATTCGCGTAACTCTGCATGGCTGAAGTCAATAATTTTATTATACCTGGTAATTAACTGTGCTGAACGTAGTAGTTATAGGTTTGATTCATAAGCAGTTATCGTTGGTTATTAAATATGACTTTTCTTAAGGCGTTCATTAACGATTCTGTCAACAGTTGCAGTATTTACATTAGGTTGACTAGTTTCGAACCTTACAGGTTCATTTTCAAGCTTGGTGTACTGAGGTTGCACTGACAGTGCTGATCATAATAAAAAACATCAAAGTGGCAACACATGTTTTATTCTGTGAACATTTTTTTAATATAAGATGGGTTATTTGAACTGGGGAACTGTGTCACTGAATCAGTGTTGTTCGAATGGTGTGTATAAAACACTAGCTAAATCACTAGGTAAACACGTACTAAAGCCGGCCACTATGGCCGAGTGGTTCTAGGGCTTCAGTCTGGAACTGCGCGACCGCTACGGTCGCTGGTTCGAATCCTGCCTCGGGCATGGATGTGTGTGATGTCCTTAGGTTAGTTAGGTTTAAGTAGTTCTAAGTTCTAGTGGACTGATGACGTCAGATGTTTAGTCCCATAGTGCTCAGAGCCATTTGAGCCACATGTATTTTACTGTTGAGGCTTAAATAAATACTTTTAGTACAGGAAACTGATATACTGTTTATCTTGGATTTGTCCAAACAAGGGGTGATCTCTTCGTCTGTGTCAACTTTTCCCGTGAACCATGTTATAGGGTGTTTGCTGGGTCAATAATAACAAAAAATTACGCTCATTATGCTTCATTAACTGTGCTTTCGTTAAGAAAGGAGTAAAATATTTCTATGAAAACCACCGAATAGTGTCTTATTCGTGTGGAACATTGGAAGGTACGTGACTCTGGAAGAAAGTTAAGGATTTTCAAATGAAAAAAAATTAAAAATATGTAGCTTACAATTACGTAGTACTTTGTCCGGATACTAAATTGTCTTGTGGAGTCATACTTGAAAGTGATTATCAAATGAAAATTTGAATATGTTCAGTAGCCTGTATTTAACTGACTAACTGGCACATGATTGTGGCGTGTTGAAAAAGTAATCTACAAAACACGTTGCTAATTAAGTACAAATTATTAATATACTGAGTCGAAAAATCATGGTAGTGGGCACGTAACTAGACCTAGAAATAATGGGACAGGTTCCTTTTAAGCGTTTAATTCAAAGATGTAGAACGTTAATTTTCACACATATTTCGCTCAACAAAGCTTTCTATGACTGAAAATTGCAAATACACGATTACATCGGACTGTGACCGATATACGGTCGATATTATCTGCCGGGAACAATTAAAACATTTAGAACATCCACACAGTGTTTCGGAATGACCAATTAGACAGCTGTGTATTGGGGTATACAACCAATCCGATATCGTATTACTGTTTTTGCGCAGCCAGTAGGTCATAGTAATTAATAGTATACAAATAGATGTTTCGCAGAAAATGGTGCTCATTTTCCGTTAGCAAGTTATGGTACGGGACATTTTATTCCAGGAGCACTGATAGTGTTTGCTGCTAGTGCCGGTTTCTCTGAAAAGTTATTAGTGGACCTCCGGGAAGTGATCTGGTATTGACAGCGGCTCTGGCGGTGTGAACAAAACCACGGATCGGCGCAAAACATTAATTAGTTCCGAGACTCAGACTTTTTATTGAGTGCTGAGACTTTACAGCTTTAAAAATACCTACCGCTACTGTCAAAATATGTCTTCATTAAAACTTTATAATGATGTGTGTTTGTACAGAGGAACGCACTCCCGCAGAGCCGCTTCTTGGTGTTGTAAATACCGGTTAATTCTTATGGCAGAGTTATGCTATGCCAGCTTCTTGTGCTCTTAATTTATTACATTCTCTTAGAACATCGCGTAGGGAGAACCGGGGCAAGCTGATGACGTTAGAAATTAGTCATTTTTAATAAACTAATTTTCTTTTCTTCGTATATATTAATAGGATGAAATTTGATTGAATTTTAAATAACTGTGTAATTTTTTAATACAGTCATAATTATTTTGCTAATTTGAAGAGCTGCTGCAATAATTTCATCTAGCTCCATTATTGATGCAAAATGCCTTTGACCATTGGGCAAGATAACAATAATGAAAATAATGTCTAATACTTCTTAGGATCTCGTGCCTCAATCTGTAAAGTCGGAACCTTTGTAGGATCATTTTGTTGTCTGTTTGTCCGTCTGTTACCCAAGTTTTTCTCAGTAACGGGTCGACGAATCAAGCTCAAATTTATGTCATGTATTAAAGTCTATGGTCCGTTGGAGGTGTAAAAAATTTAAGCTTAGAAATCATTCCAGTCAAACGAAAAGGCCATTTATGTCACATACTTTGACACTCAAAAACTCGCTCATCAAAAACTATAGGGTGCTTCCCGTTGACTTAGAATCATGAAATTTTGCAAGAAGCAAGGTTTCACAGTACAAGTAAAGGCAAAAATCCGAAAACTGTTAATCTGAAATTATGTATCGGGAAACTTCTTTTCTGTCACCGTTATTCGTCTGTCTGTCCGTATGTCAATCTGTCCGTCAGTTAAGACGCTTTTTCTCTGGAACAGCTTCGCGTATCATGCAAATTTATGTCACGCTAGTCTACGGTACCTTGGCAGCGCAAAAATTGTAAGCTTCTGAGCTAATGCAATCAAAATGTACGGTCGTTTGCCACATATTTTGAGACCCGAAAACTCATTCGTCAAAACCTACAAGATGCTTCCCGTTGACTTAAATCATGAAATGTGGCAAGAAGCAAAGTTTCACGGTACAAGTAAAGGAAAAAGTCCGAAAACCGCTAATTTGCAATTATGCTATACGAAAAAAATATTTTTGTCACTTTTTTATCTATCTCTTTGTCTGTTCGTCTTTTAAGACCCTTTTTCTCTCGAAAAGTTTGGCGTATCACGTTCTATGGTTTGTGATCCTTTGATGGTGTAAAAATTGTAAGCTTCAAGGTTGTGCAGCCATTTATGTCAGATATTTTGATTCTCGAAGACTCACTCATCAAAATCTGTAGGGTGCTTCCCGTTCACCTAAGACCATAAAATTCGGCAAGAACCAAGGTTTCACAGTAAAAGTAAAGTAAAAAGTCTGGAACTTGTTAAATTGTAATTATATTACATACAAAATATCTTTTTCGATTGGAACATACATCGCTTTCATCATCCGTAAGGTAACATAATAGATGAACACTACTTATGGAAACATAAAATGTAAGTTGTTGTAATGAATTAGTAAGCAAATTAAAACTGTTTTATTACATCTTCTTTGTGAAGGCTCCTGCTCACTTCTTTCCGTATGTCCGTATCTGCGGGTTAGTCTGCGGAACTACTGTAGAGATTTTGATACGCTTTTGGAATGCCCGTAACCAATATCTTGCCAGTACCGATACCGATGGCAGGACAAAGTCGTTGAGATTCTCGAATCTTAATCGTACTTGGTCAATTTTTTTATTTTTAGAAAGTATAAGACGATAAATAAATTAAATAAACATTGCTGTGTATTTCTCACTGAACATTATCTAATGAAATAATATTGTAGTGAAAATTAAGATAACTCTAGATCAGTGTTTTGCAGTAACAAAAATGAGACCCTAATTTTCATTCGTCAAAGTTCGAGAAGGCTTGCGTCAGCGACTCCACATACGCTTCGGAATATATGGCGTCAAATTCTGAATGTTGTTCATGTGACCATAGGAACTCATATAAAAAGTATGTAGACATTTTCATGAAGTTTTTTTTCACTCTCCATAATCGCTATGTATTAAATATTTACAACCATTTTCAATCTCCATATTGATTTCGATTTCCTGTTGCATAGATCAAATAGTGAAGGAAACCAAGGACAATACAAAGAAGGAAGTTAATGTTCAGGGAAAAGAAATAAAAACTACACTCCTGGAAATGGAAAAAAGAACACATTGACACCGGTGTGTCAGACCCACCATACTTGCTCCGGACACTGCGAGAGGGCTGTACAAGCAATGATCACACGCACGGCACAGCGGACACACCAGGAACCGCGGTGTTGGCCGTCGAATGGCGCTAGCTGCGCAGCATTTGTGCACCGCCGCCGTCAGTGTCAGCCAGTTTGCCGTGGCATACGGAGCTCCATCGCAGTCTTTAACACTGGTAGCATGCCGCGACAGCGTGGACGTGAACCGTATGTGCAGTTGACGGACTTTGAGCGAGGGCGTATAGTGGGCATGCGGGAGGCCGGGTGGACGTACCGCCGAATTGCTCAACACGTGGGGCGTGAGGTCTCCACAGTACATCGATGTTGTCGCCAGTGGTCGGCGGAAGGTGCACGTGCCCGTCGACCTGGGACCGGACCACAGCAACGCACGGATGCACGCCAAGACCGTAGGATCCTACGCAGTGCCGTAGGGGACCGCACCGCCACTTCCCAGCAAATTAGGGACACTGTTGCTCCTGGGGTATCGGCGAGGACCATTCGCAACCGTCTCCATGAAGCTGGGCTACGGTCCCGCACACCTTTAGGCCGTCTTCCGCTCACGCCCCAACATCGTGCAGCCCGCCTCCAGTGGTGTCGCGACAGGCGTGAATGGAGGGACGAATGGAGACGTGTCGTCTTCAGCGATGAGAGTCGCTTCTGCCTTGGTGCCAATGATGGTCGTATGCGTGTTTGGCGCCGTGCAGGTGAGCGCCACAATCAGGACTGCATACGACCGAGGCACACGGGGCCAACACCCGGCATCATGGTGTGGGGAGCGATCTCCTACACTGGCCGTACACCACTGGTGATCGTCGAGGGGACACTGAATAGTGCACGGTACATCCAAACCGTCATCGAACCCATCGTTCTACCATTCCTAGACCGGCAAGGGAACTTGCTGTTCCAACAGGACAATGCACGTCCGCATGTATCCCGTGCCACCCAACGTGCTCTAGAAGGTGTAAGTCAACTACCCTGGCCAGCAAGATCTCCGGATCTGTCCCCCATTGAGCATGTTTGGGACTGGATGAAGCGTCGTCTCACGCGGTCTGCACGTCCAGCACGAACGCTGGTCCAACTGAGGCGCCAGGTGGAAATGGCATGGCAAGCCGTTCCACAGGACTACATCCAGCATCTCTACGATCGTCTCCATGGGAGAATAGCAGCCTGCATTGCTGCGAAAGGTGGATATACACTGTACTAGTGCCGACATTGTGCATGCTCTGTTGCCTGTGTCTATGTGCCTGTGGTTCCGTCAGTGTGATCATGTGATGTATCTGACCCCAGGAATGTGTCAATAAATTTTCCCCTTCCTGGGACAATGAATTCACGGTGTTCTTATTTCCATTTCCAGGAGTGTATAAGGATTGCTGGCGACATTCTATTTCTGCCAGAAAGGACAATGAAATTGGAAGAGCAGTTGAATAGAAAGGATATTGCCTTATAAAGAATTTGTAAGATGAATATTAACGTAGCTAAATCAAGGGTAATGAAAAGTAGTCGGATTAAATCAGGCGATGTCGAGAGCATTAGATTAAAAATGGGACACTAGAACTATTCAAAATATTGATATATTATTGTTTGTGTAACGCAATCAATGTTAGATTTTATTGGCGTACATTCCTAGTGATATGACCGGTTTGACTCTTTCGAAACGTCTTCAGATTATAGTTGCTAGCTTGAACACTGACCTGTCACATTCTACACACACAGTGCACGTGCTACGTCGTAGAATTGTACCGATATTCTGTGACGTAGCTTCCACAATAGCTAGTTACTCTTGTAAAGGAAATGTTCAGATCTGAAAACGATCCGATGGAATCTGAATTGGTTACAATGTTACGAATACAGGGTGACACAATGAAACGTCCCCTTTGAAAAATTATACATGACTGTGCTTAAACTGACACACAATATTTTTTAGCGCAACGCAATCTGACTTTATTCTGTTATATGTTTTTGGGTACTCTTGTATATTTGCGTTCTTCCTGTCTTTATGTGTTTATCTGATGAGAATTACGTTGTAGAATTTTTCTGATAATATGTTATTTGCTTTGTAGAGATGTTTAGACATTATTTGTTCTGTTCTGTTGCTCATGTATGAAGTTGATGTTTCAAAAGTTATTCTGATCTTTTATGTATTTACTTATGTCATAATTCCTGTAACACTGATGTATATGTCTATTCTTTTGTAAAGCCTGTGTTACTACAAATGTTATCTGTATTGTTATGTTCTTTAATGATGTATTTTGTACCTTTGTAATTGTATTCTTATGTCATAAAATTGTAATTGACACCAGTTCATCATATTATTAACTTGTAAGTTCCATTTCACTGCACACATTTCAGTTGGTCATAGTATATGGACAATATGTGAGAAGTAGGGACTGTTAGTGTTTGCACGTGTGTTAATAATTCAGAAAGGGACTGGATAACAGCATTACTGGTTCTAAGGACAATTCCAAAAACTTTGTGAGTACACAAGTGGTGGTTATGGGCTTGCTATATTCTCCGCAAGACTCTTCGATGGTGATTGTGCACCTGCACAGTCGCAACAGATGGCTGCTGGCCGTCTCTACAAGGACTATAGTGGGTCTGCATCTTTGATGGCCCACCAATACCATTATTTCTACAAGGACTGCAGTGGGTCTGCACCTCTGGTGGCCCACCAATACCATAATCTCTACCAGGACTACAGTGGGTCTGCTCTGTGATGACCTACCTAC
Source organism: Schistocerca cancellata (assembly GCF_023864275.1). NCBI lineage: Eukaryota > Metazoa > Arthropoda > Insecta > Orthoptera > Acrididae > Schistocerca > Schistocerca cancellata. Next base: position 1,062,413,108 of record NC_064626.1, on the reverse strand, counting down.
CAATATTCTTCAAAACTTCGAATGACTCTGCTGTAGGTTTGCTCTGTTGTGGCCCATTAGCTGTCTGCATGTCAAGAGTCAGCACTGTCTTTCCGATGGAAGGACAACACTACTTCTTCAAGACTGCATGGAAATTTACTACTTCCGTGTGCATTCTCTTTTACTGCTCAGACTTTGAGAAAAAAAAAACACTGCAATTTTACTGTGTTGAATGATCAGGACTGTCTTTATGGACTGTGAAAAATTTTTAGCTTTTGACCAACATTGTATCAATAAGTGTGTGCATACGATTTCTTTCTTATTGTAATTGTGAAAAAATTTTTACCAAATTTGTATTGGCCAGTGCCCATAACAATTTGTAAAATTTTTTGTGGGGAGCATGGGGGCTATGTAAGTAGGCTGTTTAGGTTTTCTTATTGGTAACGCCACGTAGCGCTCTGTATGAAAATCACTGGCTGTGCTGTGTGCAGTCTGTGGCTAGTTAGCATTGTTGTCTTCCATTGTAGTGTTGGGCAGCCGCAGCTGGATGTGAACAGCGCATAGCGTTGCGCAGTTGGAGGTGAGCCGCCAGCAGTGGTGGATGTGGGGAGAGAAATGGCGGAGACTTGAAATTTGTAAGACTGGATGGCATATATATTATGATTATTAAGGGAAATACATTGTTTGTTCTCTATTAAAATCTTTCATTTGCTAACTATGCCTATCAGTAGTTAGTGCCTTCTGTAGTTTGAATCTTTTATTTAGCTGGCAGTAGTGGCGCTTGCTGTATTGCAGTAGCTTGAGTAACGAAGATTTTTGTGAGGTAAGTGATTTGTGAAAGGTACAGGTTAATGTTAGTCAGGGCCATTCCTTTGTAGGGATTTCTGAAAGTCAGATTGCGTTGCGCTAAAAAATATTGTGTGTCACTTTAAGCACAGTCATGTATAATTTTTCAAAGGGGACATTTCAACAGAATGATGGGAATGTTTGAAATTAGTGGTGGCAGCCATGGACAGTTGGCAGCACTGCGGGTTCGTAACAGTTAGCGAGTAAACAGACCGCCATTTCAGTAATCATGGATCAGTGGAAAGGACAACAGCTTGCATTGGCCACAAAAATGTTTTATAAAAATATTGATAGTTTGGTAGCAGCGCAGAGGGAGTTTCGGCGTTTTTATAATTTAGGACGTCGTGATGCCGTTCCGTCGAAACACGCGATAAAATGTTGGATTAATAACTTTGAAGAGACTGGATCTGCCCTCAAGAAGAAACCAACAGGTCAACCAAGAAGTGTGCGTTCTCCAGCGAACATTAATGTTGGACGCGGGTCTGTGTTACGGAGCCCATGGCGTTCAGTTCGTAAGCAAGCGGCAGTGGTTGGAATGTCCCGGGAGAGTGTTCGCAGAATTCTTCATCTTGAATTAAAATTTCATCCTGCAGCGTCGCAAGTTTGTTCCGAGTGAACGTTTGTTTTACGATAGCTAGCTGCAACTTCGGGGGCTATCATCTGCCGGCTTAAGAGACACACGCGCAGCTGTCACTATCTGCCGTGGGAAAGCTATACAATGTCTGTTACTGGACGCGTACATTCACCACCCATAAGAACATAAATAAATGATATTAAATATTATTTAATCATTTTAAAAATCGGTACACTACCTTTTGACATTCAGGAGAAGATTGTTTCTAAACTTCAGCTTTATAATTATCATAGTTTCAGAGATAGATAAAATTCCTAAAAAAGGCAAAAGCTGACACTTAGGGAACTAAATTCAGTTTGGAAATATAATAGTTTATCTTTTGGTGTTATCTAAGAACACAAACAGAACTCCCAGTGTGCAGAACTAATTAATCGAGATTTTCATATTAAAACTTTAATTATTTTTCGTTTTTGTTATATAAAAATCAGACAAAATTATTATTGGTGTCCAATATTTTTGTGGGAGTATATGTGAGTAAATGAGAGTGTGTACGTGGGACATTCGTCAAATTTTAATGTTGCATTATATACTGTCTTAAGTAACCTGCAAGAGTTACGCAAGTCTGTCGTGGTAAAATGTTCATAGGGAATATACCCACTTTGCTGATGGCGTATGTCTAGTTGTGATTGCTATAGTAACAGAGCAGCCAGAAAGTCAGCTGGGGTATTATCTGTATCTAAAGGATATTTCCAGCTTTATTGCCTTTTCGTTTTCGTTTATTGAAAATTACTTTCATATTTGTATATCAGAATGACGTGAATGCGTCTGTATGTAAGGATTGGTGCAGGTCAGTTTTGGCGCGAGTATGATAATGAGCGAGCGTTCTGACTGGCAGCGAGCGTGGTTAGCCAGTCAGCACTGAGACGGTTCCCGCTCGTTACCTGGTAGCTATACTGGGAGTGAGGCCACAAGAAAGGAGTCGCTCGCCAGCTTAGAACGCGGGCGGTCGTGTTACTCGTGCTCGTCAAAATAACGTGTAAAATGAAGGAGTATTGAGTTCCTCGCGTATGATACGTATCGCGACTAACGCTGATGTAAACAGTTTTGTGAAGTTTGGAAGTTCTAGAATAGATTTGTTGGATAGATATTCGCGTGTGAAGCTTTGGCCTTCATAGTATCCGCGTGGAATGTTTCAGTATTCAACCACTGAGCATTTTTTGGCGAACAGTTTCGTTTATGAGAAATCCACAAGAAGAACCGAGTGTAATAACTCATGTTAAACAGATAATTGCAGCATCGAAGAAGAAATCGTGGGAAGACTTTGGAAACAGGTTGGAGACTATGGGTCAAGCTGCTGGAAAACCATTCTGGAGTGTAATTAGCAGTCTTCGAAAGGGAGGTAAGAAGGAAATGACAAGTATTTTGGACAGGTCAGGAAAACTGCTGGTGAATCCTGTGGATGCCTTGGGCATATGGAGGGAATATTTTGAAGAATTGCTCAATGTAGGTGAAAATGCGATCAGTAATGTTTCAGATTTAGAGGTAGAATGGGATAGGAATGATGATGGAAATAGGATCACATTTGAGGAAGTGGAAAAAATGGTCAATAAATTGCAGTGCAATAAAGCGGCTGGGGTGGATGAAATTAAGTCGGAACTCATCAAATACAGTGGAATGTCAGGTCTTAAATGGCTACATAGGATAATTGAAATGGCCTGGGAGTCGGGACAGGTTCCATCAGACTGGACAAAATCAGTAATCACACCAATCTTTAAACATGGAAACAGAAAAGATTGTAACAACTACAGAGGTATCTCTTTAATCAGCGTTGTGGGTAAAATCTTCGCAGGTATTGTTGCAAGGAAAGTGCGAGTATTAGTTGAGGACCAATTGGATGAAACTCAGTGTGGGTTTAGGCCTCTTAGAGGTTGTCAGGACCAGATCTTTAGCTTACGGCAAATAATGGAGAAGTGTTATGAGTGGAACAGGGAATTGTATCTATGCTTTATAGATCTAGAAAAGGCATACGACCGGGTTCCTAGGAGGAAGTTATTGTCTGTTCTACAAAATTATGGAATAGGAGGCAAACTTTTGCAAGCAATTAAAGGTCTTTACATGGATAGTCAGGCAGCAGTTAGAGTTGACGGTAAATTGAGTTCATGGTTCAGAGTAGTTTCAGGGGTAAGACAAGGCTGCAACCTGTCTCCACTGTTGTTCATATTATTTATGGATCATATATTGAAAACAATAGACTGGCTGGGTGAGATTAAGATATGTGAACACAAAATAAGCAGTCTTGCATATGCGGATGACTTAGTTGTGATGGCAGATTCGATTGAAAGTTTGCAAAGTAATATTTCAGAGCTAGATCAGAAATGTAAGGACTATGGTATGAAGATTAGCATCTCCAAAACGAAAGTAATGTCAGTGGGTAAGAAATATAAACGGATTGAGTGCCAAATAGGAGGAACAAAGTTAGAACAGGTGGACGGTTTCAAGTACTTAGGATGCATATCCTCACAGGATGGCAACATAGTGAAAGAACTGGAAGCGAGGTGTAGCAAAGCTAATGCAGTGAGCGCTCAGCTACGATCTACTCTCTTCTGCAAGAAGGAAGTCAGTACCAAGACTAAGTTATCTGTGCACCGTTCAATCTTTCGACCAACTTTGTTGTATGGGAGCGAAAGCTGGGTGGATTCAGGTTACCTTATCAACAAGGTTGAGGTTACGGATATGAAAGTAGCTAGGATGATTGCAGGTACTAGTAGATGGGAACAATGGCAGGAGGGTGTCCACAATGAGGAAATCAAAGAAAAACTGGGAATGAACTCTATAGATGTAGCAGTCAGGGCGAACAGGCTTAGATGGTGGGGTCATGTTACACGCATGAGAGAAGCAAGCTTACCCAAGAGACTCATGGATTCAGCAGTAGAGGGTAGGAGGAGTAGGGGCAGACCGGGGAGAAGGTACCTGGATTCGGCTAAGAATGATTTTGAAGTAATAGGTTTAACATCAGAAGAGGCACCAATGTTAGCACTGAATAGGGGATCATGGAGGAACTGTATAAGCGGGGCTATGCTCCAGACTGAACGCTGAAAGGCATAATCAGTCTTAAATGATGATGATGATGATGATGATGAGTAGTGAAATTAATGACTGTGAGAAAGTTGTTTAATTCGGGTCGGGTTTGTACAGATTTCTCGCTGCTGTGCTTGTGAAACGAGTATAGTAATTGTGAACGTGAAGAAATAGCTTAAATGTGGACTGAATAGTATCTTTTCTTTGGCTATATGGACAAAATAAACCTTTTTGTATGGAAATTTCAGACGTTATTTTCCAGAGGCCAATCCATTTTCTTATCGCCCAACAAATTTTTATGAACAGATTTTCTATAGAACTTTATTTTATTACTAGAGTTGCGCAGCCTCAGTAATTGTGGATATTAGATGGTGTTCTTTATCAATGCTGCTTTTACGTAATCTTGTAAGTATCTATGTTGGCGAGTGGAGGGACATCGAGCAGACGCCGTTCTGAGGTAGGTGAATTCTAATTTGCTGCCTGCACAAGGAAAACACGCAAAATACCCGCCCTGTCGCAATCCATACAAAGTACAGATGGCGCAACAGTTGATGGGGTACGATTACCGTATACTATTAGGTTCCTGTCAACGAATGATGACAGACATAAACAATGACGATGAATTTTTAAAGAAGGTGTCGATGCCAGATGAGGCACATTTTCATCTCACTGGTTATGTGAATAAACAGAACTGCCGTTACTGGACAAACAAAAATCCTAATAACGTTCATGAGCGCCCTTTACACGCAAGTAATGTGACAGTATGGTGTGGTGTTTCATCGCATGGGATTATCGGACCTTACCTTTTAAAAATAAACAGGAAAACACAATAACAGTCAATGCCGATCGTTACGTGGAGATGTCAGAACTTTGCTTACACCTGCACTGAGCAACTTTCCAAACGTTCAAGAAGCCTGGTTTCAACGGGACGAAGAGACATCATACACTGCACGGCAATCAATGGCATTATGTGTGAGAATTGTTTGACAACCGTGTGATCTCACGATTCGGTAACATCTCCTGGCCTCCTAGAACGCCAACTTTATCGGTTCGTGATGTTTTTTTTTTTTTTGTGGGGCTACATCAAGAGCAAAGTCTGCACGACTCGACCAAGAACCTTGGATGAGTTAAAACAGAATTCGGGATGCAGTTCACAGTATCCCAGCTGAGATGTTGCAGCGGTCAATGTGGAATCTCAACAGTAGATTTCACGAACGTATTAGTACAGGACGTAACTTTAAAACAAAATGATAAATGCCATCAATGTTTCGTAAATGGCAAAGTTGTAAGGTTTCAATTACTATGAATGCAATTTCTTTCCTTCGTCAATTCTAGTTTTATTGGATTGTGGAAACGTTCCCGTTTTTCTGTGTCACCCTGTATAAGCAATCTGGACAGACAAAAAAATTGGTTGTGCTACAACTAATAGATGAGTTTCACTGTTTGGGCCACAAAATAACGACTACGGCCGAAGTGTCGAGAAAAAAAAGCGGATATAAACTTAAGTGTTAGTAAGTCATTTGTGAAAGTATTTGTTTGGAGTGTATCCTTGTACGAAAGGGAAACATGGTCGGTAAGCAGCTTAGACAACAAAGAAGGTGTTATTCCAGAAGAAGCTTAGATGTGTACTTCGGCCAACAAATGAGGAGATACAGTGGTGGTATAAGAAATGTGTGGCCCAACATGACGGAAAGAAATGATCATTTGAGAGGACACACCCTGAGGCATCACCGGAGCAGATTTGCAAATTTGGTAATGGAGGGACGTGAGGAGGGTAAAACTTGCATAGGGAAACTAAAGCTTGCCTACATCCAAGTCGATTCTAATTGAATGTGGGATGCAGTAGTTAGGCGAGAAGAAAGAAGCTTGCAGAGGATAGAGTAGCGTGGACACGTACATCACAACAGGTTTCGCCATGAAGACCATAGAAATAGTAATTGGAAATGGTAGTTACACATTGAATTATATGTATCATGCACACTTTTTTGTGTGGAATTAAATTCGTTTACCACCTGGTTTCGTCTTTCGTAGCGCGTGCTACGTTGTTGCTCGGACCCTTTCGTGACTGGTGCTCCCCAGTGTGTAGGAATTTCATGTGAAACCGATAATCACGCTCGGGGATCTATGTCTCTCAATATGAAGTTACGTAATAGGGGAAAAAAGCAGCTTGTATTCCACGAAAGTCTCATAAATTTAACCATTTCAGAGAATTCACATACATTAGCTGATAAATCGCCCCAGTTTAAGCTCTGCGGTCGCGGTCGTTAATTACGAGGGCGATATGACGTTGAGTGGCGCGTGTCGGCAACAGCCCGATGAAAGTGTTGGCGGCGCGTGGGAGGTGGGAACCAAACGTGAGCGATGTCGGCCGGTGGTGGACAGGGAATCTGTAGAACCGGGGAGGGTTAATTACTCCTCGTCTGACGACAGCTTCCGACACTTTGGAACCGGACAAGAAATTCTTAACTGTTGCGCACCGAGATGTTACGGATCGTTAATCGGCACTCACTCAGTAATGAATGCAGCTCGAATTTTTGAGTGTTTCACCTGCAGACGTCTTGGAGAGATATAAAGATGTATGTTGTCTCAGCTTACAGTGTCGTATTAATGCTCACAGCATATACCATCAAGCAAATTTAGCATCGTACTCATGGCATTCAAATGGTTCAAATGGCTCTGAGCACTATGGGACTTACCTGCTGAGGTCATCAGTCCCCTAGAACTTAGAACTTCTTAAACCTAACTAACCTAAGGACATCACACACATCCATGCCCGAGGCAGGATTCGAACTTGCGTCCGTAGCGGTCGCGTGGTTCCAGACTGTAGCGCCTAGAACCGCTCGACACTCATGGTGTATTTAAACACACTGAATGCCTGGTTTTGGCCATAAGACAAAATGATATGAGAAACACGTGAGAGTAAAATTTAAAATCATCAAAACTTCCAGTTCAAAATATGCCAACAGTGAGTGCAAAAATACGGTTCACAATATGCATGAAATAATTAAATCACGAACTCTCACAAGCAACGTTAAAATCAGTACACTGCACTTCCATAACCTTGCTTTTTCCTCGTGGTGCAACGTTTTAATTTGGAAGACAGTTATATTAATGCAGTGGTTACGTTGCAAGAATGCTGCGAGAGAACGAGAGTCTAGAAAATTATCGATGACTGTAAAGTATTCTCTTGCACCCCTTTGGTGTTATGTACAGAGTTTTACAGGAGCTGTGAAAGCTGACATTAAGATTTTCACCCTTATGTTCCGCTTGTGTGTGTGTGTGTTTGTTTGTGTGTGTGTGTTTGCGTGTGTGTGTGTGTGTGTCTGTGTGTGTGGGGGGGGGGGGGGGTATCATTCAAGGACATCTTAGTCGTCTTGTATTGGTTATAATTTCATTCCTTTATTTCCTCGTGACAAAAAATGTGTACCAATCACAAGTCGCAAAGAATGGTTAGCATAGGGCATGCTGTAGTCTTTTCCACTCATCATGAATCCTTCTTTCGAACTAACCTGAAGCAGCGAACCAAAGTGTGATTTTCAAGGTAATTTTCTTAATTCTTAATTCTTAAGTGTTGCGCACCGAGATGTTACGGATCGTTAATCGGCACTCACTCAGTAATGAATGCAGCTCGAATTTTTTAGTGTTTCACCTGCAGACGTCTTGGAGAGATATAAAGATGTATGTTGTCTCAGCTTACAGTGTCGTATTAATGCTCATAGCATATACCATCAAGCAAATTTAGCATCGTACTCATGGCATTCAAATGGTTCAAATGGCTCTGAGCACTATGGGACTTACCTGCTGAGGTCATCAGTCCCCTAGAACTTAGAACTTCTTAAACCTAACTAACCTAAGGACATCACACACATCCATGCCCGAGGCAGGATTCGAACTTGCGTCCGTAGCGGTCGCGTGGTTCCAGACTGTAGCGCCTAGAACCGCTCGCCACTCATGGTGTATTTAAACACACTGAATGCCTGGTTTTGGCCATAAGACAAAATGATATGTGAAGTACGTGAGAGTAAAATTTAAAATCATCAGAACTTCCAGTTCAAAATATGCCAACAGTGAGTGCAAAAATACGGTTCACAATATGCATGAAATAATTAAATCACGAACTCTCACAAGCAACGTTAAAATCAGTACACTGCACTTCCATAACCTTGCTTTTTCCTCGTGGTGCAACGTTTTAATTTGGAAGACGGTTATATTAATGCAGTGGTTACGTTGCAAGAATGCTGCGAGAGAACGAGAGACTAGAAAATTGTCGATGACTGTAAAGTGTTCTCTTGCACCCCTTTGGTGTTATGTACAGAGTTTTACAGGAGCTGTGAAAGCTGACATTAAGATTTTCACCCTTATGTTCCGCTTGTGTGTGTATGTGTGTGTGTGTGTGTCTGTGTGTGTGTATGGGGGGGGGGGGGGGGTATCATTCAAGGACATCTTAGTCGTCTTGTATTGGTTATAATTTCATTCCTTTATTTCCTCGTGACAAAAAATGTGTACAAATCACAAGTCGCAAAGAATGGTTAGCATAGCATAGCATGCTGTAGTCTTTTCCACTCATCATGAATCCTTCTTTCGAACTAACATGAAGCAGCGAACCAAAGTGTGATTTTCAAGGTAATTTTCCTAGAGGCACTTCCATGTCGCGAAAAAAATGCTGATGGAGACTTCGCAGTTTACATCAACATCTACATCTACATGATTTTTCTGCAATTCAAAATTGAGTGCTTGGCTGAGGGTTCAACGAACGACCTTCAAGCTATTTCTCTACCGTTTCAATTTCGAAAAACGCGCGGGAGAAACGAGAATTTAAATCTTTCCGTGTGAACTCTGGCTTATCTTATTTTATTATGATGATCATTTCTGCCTAGGTAGGTGGGTGCTAACATAATATTTCCACACTCCCAGAAGAAAGTTGTTGGTTGCATTTTCACGAGAAGGTCCTGCCGCAACGAAAAAAGCCTTTGTTTCAATGATGCATCACAATTCACGGTTCATATCCGTGGCACTCTCTACTATTTCACGGTAGTACAACTACCTTTGTCCGAACTTTTTCGATGTCCTCAGTCAATCCTATCCGATGAGTATCGCACAAAGCACAGCAGTACTCCAGAAGAGGGCGGACAAGAATAGTGAAAGCAGTATCTTCAATAGAGTCAATGCATTTCCTAAGTGTTCTGTCATTAAATAGCAGTCTTTAGTTTTCTGTCCCCACAACATTCTAATTTAACTGATAACTGTAATCCTTATGTCTTTCTTTGAATTGACAGCCTTTAGATTTGTGTGATTTATCGTGTAACGGAAATTTAACGGATTCCTTTTAGTACTCATGTGGGTAACTTCACACTTTTCATTATTTAGAGTCAATTGGCTCTTTTCACACCATGCAGATATCTCGTCTAAATCATTATACAACTGGCTTGGATCATCTGATGGCTGTACAAGACGGTCTGCAAACAATCTAGAGAGTGTGGGCAAGCCCAAAGAGAGTGAAACTAATATGTAAAATTTAAACTCGTGTGTTTGTCACGTTGGTATTTGAAAAATTGGTAAAACTTATTTTGGGTGTCGACATGTGTAAATCTTAGTACCGATCAAAAGAATTATGTTAAAATTGTAATTTTGAACGGAAAATATGTGGAGGTCACGCTACACGATGGGGAATCCAGACCAGCCGGTACATGTAACAATTCGTCTGCGGGAAGGCATCCTGTTTTCAAATAAATTTACATTTGCATCTGACTCCAAAACGAAATGATTCAAATTAAAATGTTGGTCATGAATATAGCTAATGTTTATCTTTACTGTCGCAAACAGTCACTGTTCCAGAACTGTTACTGTAATTAGACAGTAAACAAACATAAAAATTAACGCATTTTACTCTCTGACAAAACTGATTGAAAATTCACGAGACAGCACTTTACTGAGATCTTCTACAGGTACTAAGAGTCTGGACAGATGTGATATTATTTTCACAAATACAGTCTAACAGTCACTGTACCTCACAGTAGACATGAACTTTAATGGTACTAATTAAATATGTTGAGCTACCTGTGCGAACGGAGCGCTCGTCTGTTCTTCCACGTTTTACTATTAAGATGATGATGAGAGTGTCAAAAATCATATTTCACTTGCCGTATTTGCTAGGTGCAATATGAGACGGTATCTTACCAATTTTCATAAAAATACTGTGCAGTGCGAGCACGCAAACACAGTCATGGAATAAAGAATAAAAAATGAGCAACTAAACGACTGTTAGATGGGAACAAAGACTTCAAGTAGAACCATGCTTCACTAAGCCATAACAACAATACACCTTTCCATAAAATTCTCACATATAGACAAGTTAGCAAAAATATTTCTTAATATCCCTCTTGTGTACAATTGATTTTCTTGACGCTTGTTTCAAATATAAGAAAAGTCCATGTGCTTCACTACAAAATATCTACAGCAAACTTTAACCACATACGATGCTCTAACAATAAGAAACTACATAGTCACATATAAAGAGACTGGATTATCTTAACAGTTGATTTTATCATTCTTGCACTAATATAGTCTTACCAAAAACTTTCCTTAAAACACGTTATTACAAAATCCCTTTTTAAATAATGTTGCCCCCATTACACGGCAGGTCAGCTTCCATACTTTCCAAACCAAGTATATTGCCATACTGTCCAACACACACTGCACACTGATACTCCCGTCAAAAGAATTAGCCTTTCTGATCAACATGTGTGGTATCAAAAACAAACTTACAATCAATATGATTATATCGATATTACAGAGGTTGAGTACAGTTATCTAATTCGTAACTTCACTCACTATTATGGCTAATACTTCTTGAAAATCGACATGGCAAATAGGACGGTTCCCTTTGAAGAGAAAGTGGTTATCGGTGCCTTGCTTTCGCACAATAAAATCGCTCTGACACACTTGGAAGAGGTTTTTGTGTTCAAGTAATTACATAATAATTTCATACCGTATGTTAATCAGTGAAAGTAATCATGACACTCACCATTCTCAAATGTGTTCAATTTTTCTCGAAGTAGTTTTACTGAAGTTCATCGTTTAACAAATCAGCTTTGTTATGCAAGAATGTTGTTCACTTTTTCAGTAGATGTCATTAATAAACATTACGCATGTTCTCAAAACTGAATTCACTTTTTTTGATCACACATGTTGTCCACAGACACGCGGACAAAAGGCAGACACTTCTCGAGCGTGAGTGTACTTTGGTGCGACATGAAACTTCTGTTCTTATAAACAGTATCTGCGAGCCCCGGAACGTATGTTACAGTGGTGTTACATTTTAGATAGCTAGATACAGTTTTTTATGATTTTTAAGTGTTTTCTCTCGACTGCCCTTAATATTTCGCCCTTTGAAGATTTGTACTGATCAGTCAGTCTGGCTGTTTCTAATTTTGCAGTAAAATAATAAGTCAGTTAACCTACAAATGTTCTTGTGCACCGTTTTGTCAGCTTGGAGGAGCAACGTTCTTTCTGGAGGAGAAGGGCTTTACGCTCGAAGCAGCCGCGCACAAACGACGGGGAGGGTGATCACCGCTTGCTTCCACAGGTACCGCCTCCAGCCCCGGGATGCTGTGTTACGTTCACAAAGCTGGCCAGCCTGCCAGCAACGTCGAGCAGTATTTATGGTGTGTTTCAGGGCCTCACGGTAATCCCACCTGCGCCTCCAGAGCGCCCCCCACCTCATTCTCTTCTCCCTGTAGACTGCTAGTAATTACGTGGGGCGTAAGCGCCCGCAGCGCCTTCCAACACCCCTTCTGCTAAGCCTTCGGGCTTCTTGCAAATCAAAGGAATGCGTACCCACGTTATCCTCCCCCTCCTCCTTCTCCTCCTCCTCCTCCCTCCTCCCCCTCCTCCTCCCCCCCCCCCCCCCCCGCCTCTATTAATATATCGACTCGGTTTCAGCGCAGAAAAGACATATTCGCCCGTAGGATGTACAGGTTTATGAAAGATATCATACTGTGACCCACGTATAGTAGTTGCCTACTTTCCTTTAAGGGCTTCCTGAAGACACAGTTCTGCTGCGGTTTGGATAATAGATACAGCACAGGGTGCAACTGAAATGATGCTGGAACTGGAAATGTTCTCCAAAGTTGAAGTACACGGGACAATATGATTCTTTAAGCAAAACGTCTAAGATACAAATTGTATAAAAGCATTGTGTGCTAAATTCGGCTGATTCACCGTGAAGGTCTGGCGGTATATGGGCCGAACGTAACGATGCGTCCAGCCATAGTGCCACGAATTTGACCAAGGCTGCACAGACGTGAGTGCGGGTGATCGAGATTTCGAGATCTTACTTCATACGATTTCCATCCCTACGGCAAGCTGAAAGAACAACTGGGGGACATTCACTAAGCGCTTACCGAAAGGATCCATGGCCAAGGAACAGATTTCTGTCATCGAAGATATGAACGACTAATAGGACTTTCCGACCAACGTTTACAAAACGTGCCTGACTGTGTTGACAAATCACGTCGCGTATCTATGTCACTTCGAAGTACAGTGCGCCAATCAGTGTAAGTTCCTTAGCCTGCCATAATAATGTACAATGTAGACTGATCAACCCCTACCTAATTGCAGGTATAGTCACATCTGGCACGGATAACAGTGACGACGCGTCATGGCGGGGAAGCAATGATGCTGGAGGAGTTGGCACCACATCTGCACACACAAGTCACCTAATTCCCACAGGGGGTCGGTGAGCTCTGACGCTACGTTCAGTCGTATCCCAGATGTGTCCTGTCGGGTTCAGATCTGTCGAGTTGGGGAGCCAGTACATCAATCAGAACTCTCCACTATGTTCCTCGCACCATTCTATCACGCTCGTTGCATTGTGACATGACGCATTGTCTTGCTGAAAAATGCCACTGCCGTCGGGAAACATGATCGTCATGAAGGGGTCTGCAACCGGTGTACGATATTCCTTGGCCGTCATGGTGCCTTGCACGAACTCCACTCGATCCATGTGAACGCTCCCCAGAGTATAAATGAGCCGCAGTCTACTTGTCTCCGTCCCACAGCACAAATGTCGAGGACCTGTTCCCCCGGAATTTGCATGGATTCGCGCCCTCCCATCGGCGTGACGAAGGCATCGGGATTCATCAGACCATTCAGCGCTCTGCCACTGCGCCAACGTCCAGTGCTGATGGTGACGTTTCCATATCAGTCGAAGTTGCCGATGACGTGGAGTTAAGACTGGGACATGCATGGGTCGTCGGCTGCAGAGGCCTATCGTTCGGAGTATTCGGTGCAGTGTGTGTTCAGACGCACTTGTATTCTGCCCAGTATTGAAATCTGATGGTAGATCCACCACAGTTCGCCGCCTATCCTGTTTTACCAGTCTGCCCAGCCTAAGACGTCGAACACCTGCAATGAGGAGTAGCCACCCAACCCCACGACGTCTGGACATAGTTTCACCTTTGTTTTGCCACGCGCTGGAGATACTCACCACAGAACTTCTCGAACATCCGATATGTCGTGCAGTTTCCGAAATGGTCATGCCGAACCTACAGGCCAACGCAATCTGACTTAGGTCAAACTCAGATAGATAGCGCGCGTTCCCCATTCTACACATCGATGCATGCTCACTGATACTAAACGCACCATGCGAGTGTCTCACTAGCAGTCATTCCTTACCAGGTAACACTGCAATCGCCCGGAAGGATTTAGGTGTCGCATACTCATCGTCTTCAAATATTTATTTAATGTATTCCAATCTCTTTAGTTCCATACAATGCCACGGATTCTGTTCACTAACGACTTAACACATAACCTTTCCTTTTTTAGTTAGTTTTGCACTTAATCCTTTCAGTCAGTTTTGTCTTCGCTAGTGTTACAGCTTTGGCATGTAATCGTTATGAGAGACACAAATCTACATGTGCAGATAAAATATCGTGCAAAAAAATGGCTCTGAGCACTATGCGACTTAACTTCGGAAGTCATCAGTCGCCTAGAACTTAGAACTAATTAAACCTAACTAACCTAAGGACATCACACACATCCATGCCCGAGGCAGGATTCGAACCTGCGACCGTAGCGGTCGCTAGGTTCCAGACTGGAGCGGCTAGAAACGCACGGCCACTCCGGCCGGCAAAATATCGTGCAGCAGAGACCTTTAAGAAGTTGTTGCTCCGTGATAATATGAATACTATAACTATGGGTGTATCTTATTATACACCACTCAACCCCTATATGATACTCCGCTGAAAAAAAAATGCAATGCCTTCACTGACAGTGCTCAGTGGCACCAGAAGCACTGAAGGATTAATGTGTTACTGATTCACTCTGTAGCGGTCATCGGTGATCAGATGGCTGTCAGAGGGCTTGTCTGTGCGCCCCCCGTTTTTTTCTCTCCAGACAGTAACTGGGCTGAGTTTAGAGGTGAACAGGAAACGCAACATTCGTTCTATGGCACAGCCATGCCTCACCGACGAGTACGTACTCCTGTTGAACAACTGCAGCCATCTGAACGTGGTCGCACTGTGGGCCTGCGGGAAGCTGTGCGGACGCATCGACGGACTGATGCACTGGAGGGCACAGTGTATGGGTGGTGTGTCGGAACATTCAGCAGTGGTCTGTGGAACACCAGATTCTGTTCAAAGAGATTTCGGGCTTGCAGCCGGTCGTCGTAAACTTCATTGCACGATATTTCGGCTGGACAGCTGCCAGCCATCTTCAGGTGAGCCGAACGAGGACTGACAAAGGCGTTCTCCGTTCCGTCTTATATAGTGCGCTGATGGTACTGCCGGCATGCCGTGAAGTCGCGGAGACAGAAGGACCACACCGCCCAGTGGCTGCGCCCTCGCTGGTGGAACTACAAGACTCAGCTGCCGTCGGTATTGTCACTCGCCGCCGCTATCGAAGTCTTCTGGCGTCTTCGTCTCCAGCAAATTTTGGAGATGACGGGAATCCACGCGTTATTCAATTGGTAACCACTGTCGCGCAATGCATATTGCAATGGATTCCCAAAAGGTTATTGCTGTGGCCAGAATCGAAGTTTTGTCATACTCCATTCAATGTCCGTTGGAAATACAATGTTCCGAAACTGCAGACTTACTAGGTTGCAGTAGGCGAGTGCAACGTCGATGTTCCGTACAACGCTCTTCCACTGCACGCGTTGTCTGTCCTATATACGCCATGCCACATTGACACGGTATTTTATAAATTCCCGCCTTCCGCAGTAACGAATCACCCGACACCGATCTCAGCAGATCCGAAATTTTAGAAGGCGGACGAAAAACCACTTTCACGTGAAAATTATTAAGAATCCTTGCTATTTTAAAGGAGATATTTCCAACAAAGGGAAGAAAAGCGAGGGACTTGGTTGGCGCGTTCTCCTCATTATCCACTTCCTGGTTACTGGCTTTAGTTGAGAATGCCCTGTTGATTTGCCTGGTCGAGTATCCATTGTCTCTGAACACCGTCCTTAAATGTAAAAGTTCCTTAGGAAAATTCTCTGCATCCGACACTGTATGTGCCCTGTGCACAAGGGTTTTAAGCACACTCGTGGTTTGGTATGGATGATAGCAACTTGAAGAATGCGAGTACAAATCAGTGTGAGTGGGCTTACGATAAACAGAGTGTCCCATCGGGCCGTCACTCTTCCGTTTACGAGGTGGCGCAGTGGTTAACACACTGGACTCGCATTCGGGAGGACGACGGTTCAATCCCGTCTCCGACCATCCTGATTTAGGTTTCCCGTGATTTCCCTAAATCGCTTCAGGCAAATGCCGGGATGGTTCCTTTGAAAGGGCACGGCCGATTTCCTTCCCCATCCTTTCCACACCCGAGCTTGCGCTCCGTCTCTAATGACCTCGTTGTCGACGGGACGTTAAACACTAATCTCCTCCTCCTCCTCTTCCGTTTAACCAAAACATCCAGGAATGGAAGGCAACCATCTTTCTCGCGGAATGAAGTTTACGACGACCCGCTGCAATCCCGAAATTTCTTTGAACAGTTGATTCTCCAGGAAAATTTTAAATTTTACACCAGATTCTGGTTGTCCGCCAAGTACAGGCGGATGTCAAGATCGAAGCGTTGTTCCAGTAGCGGTAGCCGACCGAACATAATCGAGTGAGGAAATTTGGGCACATGTTGCACCTCCGGCTTTACCGAAGACTGTTGGTAACTGTCTGCTTGCAGCAGAAGTAAGATCACATATGCCTGTGTGGCCAGGCAATCACCGACACCACACCGACTCCAAGCACGGATAGTCTGTTGTGGTGAAAGAGTCGACTTGGGGGTGGGATGGAGCACTGTCGTCTTCAGTGATGGAAGTAGGTTCTATCTGTATGCGAATGATGGACGTACTCTTATACGGCGTAGAACTGGTGAGCTGGCTATTCCGGAGTGTACTGGCTCACAACACACAGGTCCCATTCGAGACTTCATGGCGTGCGGATTCATTAGTTACAATTCGGATCACATTTGGTGTTTCAGCGGGTTAAAACAACCAGCACCCACTACATTTGATAAACTGATATCCCATGATATTGTCATTTCTTCGACAGGAAGTTGATGTAACTTTTCAGCAGGGCAATGCACGCCCAAATACGGCTATTGCGACGCAGCGTGCTCTTTCTGGTATGCAACAACTGTCCTGACCATAAGATCGCCATATCTCTCGTCAATTGAAGATGTATGGGAATTTGTTATCGTAGTCTCCTACAATGATGAACTGCCTGTCACGTCACCTATCAATAAAATGATTTTGTCCTTGAGGGTGGTGCATTTTTTCCAGCAGTTTGTTTCTGTACACAACATGGAAAACTTTTATGAGAGTTTCTACTGAGGCAGTTAGTTATGATAAAATGAGCATAAGTGTGATTAAAAAAAGTTGCCGATATTATTATTTCAGTTCTCACAGTCATCTTTACTCTGCGTCTTGCTTCCTTAATACGAATATCAGCTTACAGCCACCAGAAACTATAGAAAGATCGGCGTATCATCATCAGTATGTAAAGCCTTGGAGATTACTGTTCATGAATAACTAACGGAAAAAATAAATATCAGTCAGGCTTCCGGAAACAACTTAAGCATGGTGACCTCGAACATGCTATGAATAGGCGTGAACAACCATGTTAACAACCTATTATTTTAGACAGAGTTTTGATACTATCGATTTTTGATATATTACTTGGGAAAATGAAACCTGAGTTCCTCAAATACAGCAATACTGTCCTTTGACAACCGACACAAAAACAGATATCAACGAGTCGTCTGCATTTCGTAGAAATCATGGAAATATGTGCTCATCGGAGTTCCGCAAGCTTCAAACTTGATACATTGCTTTCCTTGCTGTATACCAATGACAGGTCACTTATCAGAATCCACATAACTATTGTGTGCACTTGTGTTGATTTTAGCGTTCGATACCATAGGTATTGTGCCAGCGTGGGTGTGGGAACTTTTCAAAATACGTTATCTCGTGAACATTCGCACTAAAATCCTGGAAGAATCAAAGACATTCTAATTTAGCCTACTTTTAGTTTATTTATTTTAGTTTTTTCATAGGCATTGTTGCATTAGAAGATTATAAGCTGTAGGGTTTTTTTATAGTTAACATGGAGTCTTAAGAGGAGTATGACGCAGCATTACACAGATAAGTTCCATTGCCTCATATTGCACCATTTGAAAAGGAGTATGCACAAAAAATACACTTTCTAAGTATTATTACAAACCAGGACGAGGAATTCCGCCTTATGCAAGACATCTTTTCGGTTTCGTTTTACCCAGACATGTTTCAGCTCTTTTTGTGTTATGTTCAGTGGGTGATTTTATTTTTTTACTTACATGAAGCTAGTCTGTTGCTAGTCTGCTACACGAAATTTACATCTTGTCATGGTTTTGATGTTTTAGTGTTTTCTCATAAGTTTTGGAAAGGTGAATGCGCTGATTTCTGTGACTTATGGTCGTTTGACAACCCACTTTCAAACATGGGCAGAGTTTTCGCTGCGGCATAAGAGAAAACACTACAACATCAAAGCCATGGCAAGTTGTAGATTTTGTAGCAGACTAGGTACCAACATTAATACCCAATATCTTCATGTAGGTAAGAAAATAAAATAACCACTAAAGATAGCACAAAAAGTGGTGAAGCACGTCTGGGTAAAACGAAACTGAAAACGTGTCTTGCATCAGGCGGAATTCCTCGTCCTGTTTTCATAGCAAGCACGGACATAAGGAGAACTGCAACACCACAAAATGATTACCATTACAACCGGTTGATTGGAAAACAATACGAGCCTTTACCAATCGATTCTGTGAAAACCGCACATCAATAGCACTTTCCATTTCCGCACTATTTGCGGTGGAAATTTTAGGTGTGTGTAAATGACATAATAGACGATGTCGGAAGTCCCATGAGACTTTTCGCGGCTGATACTGTTGTATACAGAGAAGTCGAATCGCTGGAAAATTGTAGCGAAATACAGGGAAACCAGCAGAGTATTGAAGCTTGGTGCAGGGATTGGCAATTGGCCCTCAACATAAACAAAGGTAACGTATTGCTTATACATAGACAGAAAGAAAAATTTCTGTATAGCTACACATGCAGAACAATCATTGGAAGCAATTATTTCCATAAAATATCTAGGAATATGAGTCCTGAGCGATTTGAAGTGGAACGATCACATAAAACGAATCGCAAAGAAAGGTAGATACCAGTCAGAGATTCTTTGGAAGAATCGTCAGAAAATGTGTTTTATCGACGAACGAAGTAGCTTACAGAACCGTCGTTCGACGAAACTTGAATATTGCTCGACAGTCTGGGAACCGTACCAGAACAGAGTGATAAAGGAAACAGAGAAGATCCAAAGAAGAGCAGCAAGTTTCGATGTAGATTTATTTAATAAGCAAGGAATGATGATGGAAATAGGATCACATTTGAGGAAGTGGAAAAAATGGTCAATAGATTGCAGTGCAATAAAGCGGCTGGGGTGGATGAAATTAAGTCGGAACTCATCAAATACAGTGGAATGTCAGGTCTTAAATGGCTACAAAGGATAATTGAAATGGCCTGGGAGTCGGGACAGGTTCCATCAGACTGGACAAAAGCAGTAATCACACCAATATTTAAACATGGAAACAGAAAAGATTGCAACAACTACAGAGGTATCTCTTTAATCAGCGTTGTGGGTAAAATCTTCTCAGGTATTGTTGAAAGGAAAGTGCGAGTATTAGTTGAGGACCAATTGGATGAAAATCAGTGTGGGTTTAGGCCTCTTAGAGGTTGTCAGGACCAGATCTTTAGCTTACGGCAAATAATGGAGAAGTGTTACGAGTGGAAGAGGGAATTGTATCTATGCTTTATAGATCTGGAAAAGGCGTATGACCGGGTTCCTAGGAGGAAGTTATTGTCTGTTCTACTAGATTATGGAATAGGAGGCAAACTTTTGAAAGCAATTAAAGGTCTTTACATGGATAGTCAGGCAGCAGTTAGAGTTGACGGTAAATTGAGTTCATGGTTCAGAGTAGTTTCAGGGGTAAGACAAGGCTGCAACCAGTCTCCACTGTTGTTCATATTATTTATGGATCATATGTTGAAAGCAATAGACTGGCTGGGTGAGATTAAGATATGTGAACACAAAATAAGCAGTCTTGCATATGCGGATGACTTAGTTGTGATGGCAGATTCGACTGAAAGTTTGCAAAGTAATATTTCAGAGCTAGATCAGAAATGTAAGGACTATGGTACGAAGATTAGCATCTCCAAAACGAAAGTAATGTCAGTGGGAAAGAAATATAAACGGATTGAGTACCAAATAGGAGGAACAAAGTTAGAACAGGTGGACGGTTTCAAGTACTTAGGATGCATATTCTCACAGGACGGCAACATAGTGAAAGAACTGGAAGCGAGGTGTAGCAAAGCTAATGCAGTGAGCGCTCAGCTACGATCTACTCTCTTCTGCAAGAAGGAAGTCAGTACCAAGACTAAGTTATCTGAGCACCGTTCAATCTTTCGACCTACTTTGTTGTATGGGAGCGAAAGCTGGGTGGATTCAGGTTACCTTATCAACAAGGTTGAGGTTACGGATATGAAAGTAGCTAGGATGATTGCAGGTACTAGTAGATGGGAACAATGGCAGGAGGGTGTCCACAATGAGGAAATCAAAGAAAAACTGGGAATGAACTCTATAGATGTAGCAGTCAGGGCGAACAGGCTTAGATGGTGGGGTCATGTTACACGCATGGGAGAAGCAAGGTTACCCAAGAGACTCATAGATTCAGCAGTAGAGGGTAGGAGGAGTCGGGGCAGACCGAGGAGAAGGTACCTGGATTCGGTTAAGAATGATTTTGAAGTAATAGGTTTAACATCAGAAGAGGCACCAATGTTAGCACTGAATAGGGGGTCATGGAGGAACTGTATAAGGGGGGCTATGCTCCAGACTGAACGCTGAAAGGCATAATCAGTCTTAAATGATGATGATGATGAGCAAGGAAGCGAAACAGATTGATCAACCAACTTCAATGGCAGGCGCTACGAGAGAGATGTTCTGCATCATGGTGTGGCATACTGTTAAAGTTCCGAGAGCGTAGACAACAAATGTATTGCTTCCTCCGACGTTTAGCCCACAAAAAGATCATGAAGATAAAATGAGAGAGATGCGAGTCCACAAAGAGGCTCGTTCTTCCCGTGAACTATTCGCTACTGGCATAGGAATGGTGGGACGTCACACTCGTACACAAAGTTCTCTCCGTCACACACCGCGAGATGGCTTGTGGAGCATAGATGTAATGACAGAAGATCAGCGGACTTTCTTGAAGTTGTTTCTGCAATAGTCCATCATGGTATTTGTTTGTTCTAGATACAGGACGTAACTAAATTCCCTTTGCAGACTCTGAGCTCAGGTTTCTCACATAAAATTAGGAAAACAATAAAAAGCAAACGTGGGTCTAAAACACATAGCTTAAGAGCTGCGGCTGCGAGCACTCCTTCACTTTCGATGCTGTGTAACACATCTCGTCTACTGCAAGCTTTTAGCTTTCCATATTCTGGAGGATGTACGAGAGAGCAAAAGAAGACAAAAATGTCCATTAAACATGGGCACTAAAACGCGTACCTTAATAGCAATGAACACTTGTTCAGTAGAAGAGATGTGTTTCACAGTAGCGATTATGAGCAAGTGCTCTTACACTACTGGCCATTAAAATTGCTACACCACGAAGATGACGTTCTACAGACGCGAAATTTTACCGACAGGAAGAAGATGCTGTGATATGCAAATGATCAGCTTTACAGAGCATTCACACAAGACTGGCGCCGGTGGCGACACCTACAACGTGCTGACATGAAAGTTTTCAACCGATTTCTCATACACAAACAGCAGTTGACCAGCGTTGCCTGGTGAAACGTTGTTGTGTGTCTCGTGTAAGGAGGAGAAATGCGGACCATCACGTTTCCGATATTGATAAAGGTCGGATTGTAGCCTATCGCGATTGCGGTTTATCGTATCGCGACATTGCTGCTCGCGTTGGTCGAGATCCAATGACTGTTAGGAGAATATGGAATCGGTGGGTTCAGGAGGGTAATACGGAACGCAGTGCTGGATTCGAACGGCCTCGTATCACTAGCAGTCGAGATGACAGGCATCATACCCGAGTGGCTGTAACGGATCGTGCAGCCACGTCTCGATCCCTGACTCAACAGATGGGGACATTTGCAAGACAACAACCATCTGTACGAACAGTTAGACGACGTTTGCAGCAGCATGGACTATCAGCTGGGAGACAATGACTGCGGTTACCCTTGGCGCTGCATCACAAACAGGAGCGCCTGCGATGGTGTACTCAACGACGAAGCTGGGTGCTCGAATGGCAAAAAGTCATTTATTAGGATGAATCCAGGTGCTGTTTACAGCATCATGATGGTCACATCCGTGTTTGGCGACATCGCGGTGAACGCAAATTGGAAGCGCGTATTCGTCATCACCATACTGGCGTATCACCCGGCGTGATGGTTCGGGGTGCCATTGGTTACACGTCTCGGTCACCTCTTATTTGCATTGACGGCACTTTGAACAGTGGACGTTACATTTCAGATCTGTTACGACGGTGGCTCTACCCTTTATTCTATCCCTGTGAAACCCTACTTTTCAGCAGGATAATGCACGACCGCATATTGCAGGTCCTGTACGGGCCTTTGTGGATACAGAAAATGTTCGATTTCTGCCCTGGCCGGCACATACTCCAGATCTCTCACCAACTGAAAACGTCTGGTCAACGGTGGCCGAGCAACTGGCTCGTCGCAATACGCCAGTCACTACTCTTCATGAACTGTGGTATCGTGTTGAAGCTGCATGGGCAGCTGTACGTGTACACGCCATCCAAGCTCTGTTTGACTCAATGCCCAGGCGTATCAAGGCCATTATTACGGCCAGAGGTGTTTGTTCTGGGTACTGATTTCTCAGGATCTGTGCACCCAAATTTGTCCAATGAATACCCGTTTGTCATCTGCATTTCTTCTTGGTGTAGCAATTTTAATCGCCAGTAGTGTAGCTCGTACAGTATGGGCATCAGAGCCCATGTCAACTGGATTTTTCGTTCTTGTTTTGGTCCATACTACATCCTCCTAACACATGGAAAGCAAAGAGTTTGCAGTAGAAAGATGTGTTTCGTAGTATCGAGGATGGAATGCTCATAGCTCTATGGTATGAATTTTAGAACCCATGTTTACGAGACTTTTCTTACTACTTGTGATGTAAGGGACCTGTCCTCAAAATCTGAAAATGGATTTTAATTACATCCTGTACATACAAAAATTGTAAAAGGTCATCAAAATACCGGTTGAGTATCTTACCTGGGAACAACGGTTACACATTGCGTGAGGTTTCTCTCTTGCCTACACGTAATGTAATAATCAGGAAACTGAATTGAACAAAATAAAAATTCGCCCAGTCTTGAGTCCTGTCAAATTTTCAGTATTGTACCTGAACAAGGCATAAATAGTGAAAACTCTGGACGACGATCTGTTGTCAGCCTGGAGCCCTCACTATGGCTCCCTGAGTAGCAAATACCTCTGATAATTACATAAATACAATACTTTGTCTGGTACGTACATGTTATCTCCTTCGGAATTTCAGATATACGAAGTAGCTTATGTCATATTCAAAACGTCCTTGCGTTCAAAAGGGTATTAAAGCTTATCCGTTATCACTGACGTAGATTCCCTCTCTGCATATCTCCGCTGTTTTCCTTTTGTCCCCCAGTGACTCAACATTAGCCACACTTTTCTCATCCCTTCCTCTTCCCTGTCCGACTACTTACATTCCGCCTTGGAGTAAGTTTCCAGTAGCCGCTGCATTGCGCTCGCCCGCTGTGAAGTACACGTTAACCGTACAGCAGTAGATCTGTCTCTGCACTCTGCACTACACCCGAAACACTTATTCTCTTCTTACAATGCGTCATTCTTGTTGCGTAATGGCCATAGCGTGAGATGACATGTGCAACTTACTGTCTTAAGTGCCTACGTGAATATATTCCTTTCCTCAAGCGATTCTGTGGAGGTCCTCCTCATTTATTACCTTAGCATCATTGCACGGCAACACCACATCTTAAAACGCTTGGATTCTCTTTTCCTTTTGCCTCAGTCCAAGATTCACTTCTAAGTGCACGATCGCAGGAAATTTTGGTATTCTGTCAGGCGTATTTTTGTATTTAGTTGTTTCGTCCATCATTTAACTTACATCTTCAGTCTCTCTGGTAATAGTTATCCCTTCTTCATTGGCTAAGTATTCTTGACAATTTTCATAAAATTCTCCTCGTTCGTAGGTCACGACACAGTGTAAAGTAATGAAAGGGGGTATTTCTTCTATGTTTACTCCAGTTACGGGGTAATCGGTTTCGGTGTACGTATGATATTCAACATATACCGATGGGCGTAATATACAGAAATTAATGACCTAGTGTAAAATAATGTGGTCCGTAACTGAAAAAAATATAAAAAGACCCTTTCCTGGATCATTGTGAATTTTGCTGCGAGTATGCCGGAACTCGTGAAATAGGATATGTAATACCACGGGAGCAATACAGCTTGAACTGTTTGACTGCTCCTCTGCTCTTATAATTCCCTGAAAGCAGCGTCAATAAAATTCGTCTCACAGTTTTAATATATCAGGATCTGACGAAAGTTTTGCTCAGTTGACGAACTATGCGTTAACACCTAAATTTTGGATGGATGTGGTTTCATTTTGATTCGTAAATTACATATTCCATAACTTTAGAAGTTCATAGAGTTTTCCAGTCGTCGGCCACAAATTTGCCTAGGTATAATTTTTCGTTTTTTGTATAGATATATTTACGTACTGCGAGAGTAAACTATGAAAATTAGTTAGCAAATAATTAACAGCAAATGCTCTAAACACAAAACTACATTAATATTTTTTACTACGTGTAAGTAATCGATACTGCAACATAACACAGAGTTTCCAGATTTTAACAGCTAAAAATCTTGACGTAAATACATATCTTCAGGAGACGTTCAGTGAATTAAATCTAATGTACAGTTTAAAAAGCGGAAGCCATCTTAGTATCAGTTTGACTTATGGAATGTTCTGGAAGGTTCGAGAATAATCAAAAAGTTTTATATTATCGTTGTTTGACATTTTTTTACGTCAGACTGTTTTGGATGTGTATTAAGTTAAGACTTGAAAAAGCTCTTCTATGTGAGATTTTCATCTGGAAATGTGAAACTACGAGTGAAATTTTATGTGGACTGATAAATAAACTACATTTTCTTATAGAATAGCTGTTAATCCCCATGCCGCGTTATTTAACTCCTGGATCTCAAGTATGATATCACGTAACTTTTCAACGCTTCTAGACACTTAAGCCGTCGTAAAAGCTAAGTTAACTTTTTACGATATTGTTTCACATTACCTTTCTTCAACTTGAATATACAGGGTGAGCACAAAGTCTTGCCATGATTATAACAATTTGTTACCGAATAATTGTTTGACATAATAATTTACATTTAATGCCGTTACATAGGTTAGTGTTACTAGTTTTTTCTAAGACCACTCACGTTAGTAAACCTCAACGTGTGCTCCCTTGGTAGCTCGGAGAATGTCGAGGCGGCATTCCAGTTCCCGCCAGGTGTTTCTTAACATGTGTTCTGTCACAGTACCCACAGCAGCTTGTATCCTAGCCTTCAGTTCGTTAACGTCAGCATCTGGTCTGACGAAGACTCTGTCCTTGATATAGCCCCAGAAAAAAAAGTCAAGGGGTATAATGTCTGGAGAGGCGAGTAATGTCCGGATCGGTGGATTGGAAGGAGCGGTCCAACACCCTGGCCATCCCGCTATCCAGACATTACGCCTCTTCACCTTTTTTTTCTGGGGCTAGGGTGAGGCGTCATAAGCTGTTGGACGGAGTAGGGGTGGAGGGCAACTGAAGGTTGGCTCTGACTGTAATTTATGAAGGAATTTTATTGGCTACACTGGAGCATCGAGAGGCCAGCTTTTATGACGCGTGGCTGCTCCCGCGACGTTCTTTGCCAGTTACGACGGGAGTCGGTGCGTTGCATGTCTTGAGCTTTAAGTGTTTAAGGGCGTGTGGTTTGAGTGTCTCGCAAGCGCAGTCTGTCTGTATGCCGGCTACTGCTGTCACTCAAGATGATGGAAAATGTTTATCCATCATCGCAGTTCATGCTGCGGGAATGCTTGACTATCTAGATGGCCTTCTTATCTTCCCTTTGAAGGTAAGTGACTGCCCAGCTAGCAAGCATGCTTCGTCAAACCCCATATGTTAACCACATTGGTCTGGTGTTCTGCCACCGCCGGTTTATCATGTTGTCCGGGCACATGTAACACCGAGTTCTGATAGGATGCCCGTCTCTCCAGAGTAAACTAGTGCTCAATCACAGCTGACCTCATATAATCCTCGCGCGTGCAGATTATCGACGTCATCTTTGCATGACCCTAGAAGGTATCTAACTCTGTTTTTATTCCGGCTGTATCACCTGATAACTACCGCACACTGCAGATGGGCGGTGCGTGGCTGTTCGATATCTTCTTCTTCTCTTTAAATACGACATTGTTCTGCATCTGCGTCCATGCTCTCTCTGCAGACTGCTGTGCAGGGTGTGGCAGAGTGTACTTCCCGTGTACCACCTCTTAGGGATTCATCTGTTTCCAGTGGCAGTTTCGCTGCAGTTACTGCGGTCGTACAAAAAGGAACGAGCCGGAGGCTGTAAAATGAAAACCGTTGAAGGGATCGTAATGACATTGCCTAAGAAAGAAGGTGTCGGCCCTACAAGAATGCCGAGGCGCTAAACTCGCCGCTAGTGGAACACGGACGCAAACCCACGCGACGACAGTGCGCGCACCTGCTCCCATCGACAGTACATTGCACTCTCAAGGGAATAGGTAAACAAACGATGTCTTGATAAAGGTTGGCGGGTATGTAGAGGGGCCAAAATAACACAATACGTTTTTTTTTCTTTTTTGCGAAATTGCAGTTTTAAGGGGAAACCACATCCCAAAAGCTAATTTGGCATAATAAATGAAAAGCACCAGTTTGCTTCTGTTCTACAATATTATTTTTATTGCTAACCGGTTTTCGGCTTACAAGGCCATCTTCAGACATTTACTGAGTATTATCACCAAAGAAGTTAAATGTTAGCAGACAACATTGGAAGAGAAGTAACACATCTAGAGTGAACTAGAAACATACGGTGAGTAACATCTTTGCAATGAAATAGTAAAAACTGAACAGTACATAAATAACAATGGAGTTGACAGGAAAACCTTGTGCAACTCCATTGTTATTTATGTACTGTTCAGTTTTTACTATTTCATTGCAAAGATGTTTCTAGTTCACTCTAGATGTGTTACTTCTCTTCCAATGTTGTCTGCTAACATTTAACTTCTTTGGTGATAATACTCAGTAAATGCCTGAAGATGGCCTTATAAGCCGAAAACCGGTTAGCAATAAAAATAATATTGTAGAACAAAAGCAAACTGGTGCTTTTCATTTATTATTATAATGTTGTTCTACCAAGAACCGACGGAATATTCTGTTAATATGCTAATTTGGCATGTTAGGTTGAGAGGAGACGTCTTCCACAACATGACATAAACATATGTTTCATATAAAAGATGAAAACTAATTAACGTTCTTGAAAACTGTATAATCAACTGTTGTAATAATCTGAAATTTTTCGAAGTACCCTAGCACTAGTATTTAATTTTGAAAAATGATAACTTTTGTTACAACATACATTAAAGAAGCTTTCACGCCACATTCATCCATGTGTAATTTAGCCGGTTTCTGAAATACCATTTTGCCGGCCGGCGTGGCCGAGAGGTTCTAGGCGCTACAGTCTGGAACCGCGTGACCGCTACGGTCGCAGGTTCGAATCCTGCCTCTGGCATGCATGTGTGTGATGTCCTTAGGTTAGCTATATTTAAGTAGTTCTAAGTTCTAGGGGACTGATGACCTTAGAAGTTAAGTCCCATAGCGCTCAGAGCCATTTGAACCATTTTGAAATGCCATTTTAGGAGAATGAGCTACACATAATGTCCTGTCAGAGTATTTTCCACATACGTAATTAAAATATCTAAACACTCATTATTATTATTATTTGTTTTATTTTGTTCTATGTTTCAACATGTTATTTTACTTTTTAAAATCATAATTTTTTGTTTTTTTTTTCTTTAGGTTTCCGTTTCACATATGTTTCTATTGTTAACTGAAAGTAATAAGTAATTAATTGTTAAGATATAAAATTATAATAATAATAATGATATCCACACATAAATGCTTAAAACATAGTGTTCTTTTTGCACCAGGCACATAAAATGAACGAAATTTCTTCATAAAATACACAAGATGGATTACACAATATAAAAGAAAATCCCGCAGTATTCTGAAACTGGCTCATAAACCTAAAAATATCCTCAGTTGTACAAGACGTATTTCACGACATTGGAAAACTCTGTCGAAGACTGCAGCTTGATTAAATTTGTTTCTGAAGCGAAGACTGAAATTATAATCATTTAGCAGAATTTGCTTTGAAAATCTTTTGAGGAAGTTCTTCCGGCGTCAAAAGCCATATACGTCAACGGTTGTACCTGCTCGTCAAGCCTTTTCAGATCACCAGATGAACAAGTTTCTAGTCCTAAGGTACGACGCTGAAAACGATTCTTTCTCAATGACCATCCCTCCCCCCTTTTTTCATAGCTTTAAAACAAACTAATGAAGATTTTGGACCAAGAGTTCAAGAACCCCTTTGTGAAGGGCCAAATGTTATTGTGACAGAATCAAAATCTAGTAAACCAACGGCTGACCATGTTAGAAGATATTCGACCGAATTTTTCTTTCCCAGTGCGGGAGAAAAATCTAAATTATTGTGAGCTTTTTGGGGTAGTCAGTGTGAAGGAACCGTTTTAGTCGCCGTATCTGAAGGCAAGGAAGTTGTTCACCTGGTGAGCCCAAAAGGCCAGACGGAACAGGTACAGCGGAAAAACTTTGTGAGGAGATATTCAGGTCGAGTTCCGCTGAATGATCATAGCGTCAGTCTCCACTTGAGAAACAGTACAGTTGAGCTGCAGGTACCTGAACATTATCAGTTCTCTTCGACAAGTTTTCGAATGTTATGAATACGCCTCGTAAAATTGAGCACATTTAAAGGATCGCGAACCACAATCTGAGAACCTTGCAGAATTTTGTTTTATATTGTGTTGTCCATCGTGTGTATCACGTGAAGAAATTTATTTCATTTTCAGTGCATGGTATAAATAAAGAACGTTATGTTTTAGGCGTTTCTTTACAGATAATCATTATCGAAGTTATTTTGTAACTTAATAATCACTTATTATTTTAAATTAACAAAATACACATATGTAAAACTAGGGAAAAAGAAAAAAAACAATGTATCTGAAAAGTAAAATAACAATTTAAAACATAAAGCAAAATAAGTAAAACAAATAATTAGAATAATAATTAACAATTAGATATTTCAATAAGATATTTTGAAAATATTCTGACACCACATTATGTAAAGCTTATTTTCCTAAAATGGTACTTCAGAAAATGGTTCAAATGACTCTGAGCACTATGGGACCTAACATCTGAGGTCATCAGTCTCCTAGAACTTAGAACTACTTAAACCTAACTACCCTAAGGACATAACACACATCCATGCCCGAGGTAGGATTCGAACCTACGACTGTAGCGCCTAGAACCGCTCGGCCTCACAGGCCGGCGGTACTTCAGAAACCAGCTTTTTTACACATGGATGGATGTGGCGTGAAAGCGTATTTGTGTTCCAACAAAAGTTTTCATTTTTCAAAATTAAGTAACGGTGGTGGGGTTTTTCGCAAAATTTCAAATTATTACAAGAATTGATTATACAGTTTTAAAAACCGAAAGTTAATTACATTTCAACTTTTATAGGAAACGCATTTTACGCTATCGTATTTTGGAAGATGATGGTAAGTTCCTATGGTACCAAATTGCTGAGGCCATCGGTCCTCAGGCTTACACACTACTTAATCCAACTTAAACTAACTTAACACACATACACACCCATGCCCGAGGGAGAATTTGAACCTCCGACGGGGGGTGCCACGCGTACCGTGGCAGGGTGCCTGAGACCGCGTCGCTACCCCGCGCGAATTTTGAAAGATATTTCTTCTGAACCTAATTCGTCAATTACCTTTTGAAGTGTGTTTTACCCCTTAAAAGTTATACTTGGTATTGGGTAAAAAGAAAAATACGTATTGCTTTATTTTGACCTTTCTGCATACCCGCCAAGATCGTTTATTATACCTGGGCAAGTTCCCTTGTCAGTAGTGCTGAAAAAGAGAGAAATGGATGGAGGCGTCAAAAGAAGACCAAAGGGTTGCAGTGTGTTTCCTTATAGTTGGAGGAGTGCGAGGAACGAAAATTCGTTGAAGACTGGCAGAAACGTTCGGAGAGCCCTGCATGTTCGTTGCAATGCCGAGGCTCAGTCTGACCTCTGGGATAAGGGCTGCCACCGTTAACTCGCCACCCTTCAATGATTAGGGCATCCACCTGCTGGTAAATGCTATCGGTAATACAGTTCGGCGCCTTGAGCCTTGCAATGACACGCAGTGATCTCCGCACATTTGTGCCATTCTTTGATGAATTTCTGTTCTCCGCACTCCTTCCGTTGTCAGGAAAGGCACTACACCTCAATATTGAAGCCTCCATTTCTCTGCTTTCAGCACATCTGATTAGAACACGGCAAGTGCCATAACCTGATTTCCCAAAAACTTTGCTCAGTGGAAGAGGAACCAAAATAAGAGAACACGTGTCTCCGCTTATCCTCAGATACTCAACCGTTTGTGGAAGAACGAGTCAAAATTTTTGGGGTATTTTCTGCTACTTTTATGCCCTTCACCACGTGATCTGGCCAGACGAAATTGTGGCTCAGTGGTTAGCTTCGCGACTTCGTAATTTGGCGCCCCGGGCTCGAAATCTGATTATTACTTTTATTTTTGTTGTTATTTTATATGCCCTTATCTGTAGAAGATAACACTAATGTTTTCCAGTGTATATTGAAATTGTCTACTAATTGTATGCAGGTGAATGAACTTAAAAAAATGAGAAAATTCTTTGAAATTGTTTTTGGTGAAATTCCTGTAGGCTATGTTGGTTCATAATCCACTGCAAGCGCTAGTTTTCAGAAAAGTGATCCGTTATCCATGGTTTACCGCGAAATTATAGCCAATGTGCAAAATCTTCACCACTGTCAACGGCGTTTCTTTCCCGAGTGAGATTCGTACGAAGAAGTGTCACTGTGGAAAACCTGCCGTTGAGGGATGCTTGCAATGTTCGGAATATCTGTGCTTTGAATGTCCCTATGATGTGTCATCCAAGGCCTTAAGAATAAACGCATGAATAAAATATAAGAGTTAATATAAGAACTGATATGAGAATGAAATATCAGAATATGAGAATTTAAAAGGATTTTAACCCCTCAACACATCATACATATACACACTATATAATAAATGAGTGACACTTGCTGTGAAATACAGTTGTAATTTTACAACCAATTAACGCCCTCGTATCCCCTAATTTGTCAAAAAAATAAAAAATAAAAACATTCGTACAGTAATCTTCTACGGGCGTGGGTAAATAAAAGAAAACAATGAAAGCAAAAGAAATAAAAACAATAATCGGGTTTAGTATTTGGGGCGCGAAATTATTAAGCCTCGATGTTAACCACCGAGCCATCCAAAGTAAGAGTGATTTCAGGTGTGCCGCAGGGGAGTGTAGTAGGACAGTTGCTATTCACAATATATATAAATGACCTTGTGGATAACATCGGAAATTCACTGAGTCTTTTTGCGGATGATGCTGTAGTATATCGAGAGGTTGTAACAATGGTGTACTGAAATGCAGGAGGATCTGCAACGAATTGACGCGTGGTTCAGGGAATGGCAATTGAGTCTCAATGGCAGACGAATGTAATGTGCTGCGAATACACAGAAAGAAAGGTCATTTATCATTTAGCTACAATATAGCAGGTCAGCATCTGGAAGCAATTAATTCCATAAATTATCTGGGAGTAGACATTAGTAGTGATTTAAAATGGAATGACCATATAAAATTAATCGTCGGTAAAGTAGATGCCAGACTGAGATTCATTGGAAGAATCCTAAGGAAATGCAGTCCGAAAACATAGGAAGTAGGTTAAAATGGCTCTGAGCACTATGGGACTTAACTGCCGTGGTCATCAGTCCTCTAGAATTTAGAACTACTTAAACCTAACTAACCTAAGGACATCACACACATCCATGCCCGAGGCAAGATTCGAACCTGCGACCGTAGCGGTCGCGCGGTTCTAGACTGTAGCGCCTAGAACACTTGTTACAGAACACTTGTTCGCCCACTGCTTGAATACTGTTCACCGGTGTGGGATCCGTACCAGATAGGGTTGACAGAAGAGATAGAGAAGATCCAACGGAGAGCAGCGCGCTTCGTTACAGGACCATTTAGTAACCGCGAAAGCGTTACGGAGATGATAGATAAACTCCAGTGGAAGGCTGCAGGAGAGACGCTCAGTAGCTCGGTACGGGCTTTTGTTGAAGTTTCGAGAACATACCTTCACCGAGGAGTCAAGCAGTATATTGCTCCCTACTACGTATATCTCGCAAAGAGCCCATGAGGATAGAATCAGAGAGATTAGAGCCCACACAGAGGGATACCGACAATCTTTCTTTGCACCAACAATATGAGACTGGAATAGAAGGGAGAACCGGTAGGGGCACTCAAGGTACTGTCCGCCACACACCGTCAGGTGGCTTGCGGAGTATGGATGTAGATGTAGATCATTTCGCCCGAGGATATTGCGCAGTAAAAGGCACATAAACGACCTTGATAATACCTCCAAAACTTTGACCGTCGTTTTCTTCAAAAGCGGTCGACTGTATACAGATATGCTGAAACACGGGATCACTTATTTTGACTCCTCTCCCATTGAGTGAAGCTCCTGGGAAATTTAGTGATGGCATTTGCCATGTTCTCCTTGTGAGTGCAGTGGACGTTTGAAGCGTGCACGTGCACGTTGCCTCATGAAAGAACGTGGAAATAACGTTTAATGTTTGGGCTATAACCAATAGCTTGCTGCAAAAATTTGAAGATGACGTAGTATGCCATTGGTTTCGAGACTAAGGAAAATTTCTCGCCTTTGCTGGCCATATTCATACGAATTCAGGGATATCTAATATCCGGATATTTCATATAAAGGATTTTATAGCGATGAATAAAAGTAACTCGTCAGTTCATTTGAAGTACTGTGAGTGTGGACGCTGCAAGTGGGTGTTTGTCTAAAATTTCAACTCTTTCCTCGTGAAAAGGAAGCCTCTTCCTTTGTAATGTTTCCACGAGTACATCTTGCACACAGACACAGAGGCACTTAGTTCTGTCGAACAGTTCTGTCTGAAACTCCAGCGATGGACCCTGTAATGGGATGAACGCGTGAGCTGCAGCCCGAGCTAATGGGCGTCCGCTCAGCACCATTACTTCCTCAGCAACGTGGACCTACAAACAAGACTATGTATGCCATAAATTTCCATTGCATATCACGAGATGGCAGGTTTAAACACGCACGCTGAGAACACGACCTAAATATATAATGATGATGATGTTTGGTTTGTGGGGCGCTCAACTGCATGGTTATCAGCGCCCGTACAATTACCCAATCTTTGCTCAGTCCAATTTCGCCACTTTCCTGGATGATGATGAAATGATGAGGACAACACAAACACCCAGTCATCTCGAGGCAGGTGAAAATCCCTGACCCCGCCGGGAATCGAACCCGGGACCCTAAATATATAAAGAATCCGTCTCGCATATGACACTTCTCTGACTCATCCATTGGATTTCACCAACAATCAGTACACAGATTGTCCGATGCCAGGCTGGTCCACAATTAGACTCTCAGGTATATTTTTTTCCCCAAGGTTAGACTGCTAACAAGTCGTGCTTTAGCACGGTCACGGTCGCGTGTGTGGCAGTTCGGAGTGTTTTTTACTTGAAATTTTCTGGGATGCATAGCATGCAGAAAGCAGCAATAATCGTGATCCGGGCAATTGAGGAGGTTCTTCGTTGACAGGGAACGTTATTAACAGTTTATGACAATGAACACGGCTTCATATAAGCTAATCATTGTCTTAGCCCGTGTATTCGATGGCGGTCCACCTGAAAGAATTACGACCAGACGGTTCTTAAACATTGTTCGTTGTAATCTAAATTATGCAGCTTAGATATAAAGCTAATTTCGTAACAATAGTTATCCCTCTACTACACAACGCCATCGTCAGCTTTTCACTGCACTGAGGTGACGAAAGTTATGGAATACCTCCTAATATCGTGTCGGACTCCCTTTTGCCCAGCGTAGTGCAGTGAGTCGACATAACATACACTAAAAAGACGTTGGAAATCCCCTACATAAATACTGACCTATGCTGCCTCTATAGCGGTCCATAATTGCGAAGGTGTTGCCGGGGCAGGATTTTGCGCACGAACTGACCTCTCGATTAGATCCCATAAATGTCCGATAAGATTCATGTCGGGGGATCTGGGTGACGAAATCATTCGCTGGAACGGTCCAGAATGTTGTTCAACGATCAATTGTGACCCGGTGACATGGAGAACTCTCATTCACAAATATTACATCGTTGTTTGGGAACATGAAGTCCTTGAATGGTTGCAAATGGTCTCCAAGTAACCGAACATAAACATTTCCAACAAATGATTGGTTCAGTGGGACCAGAGGACCCAGTTCATTTTATGTTAACATAGGTCACATCATTGTGGTACCACCACCAGCTTGTACAGTGTCTTGTTGACAACGTGGGTCCATGGTTTCGTGGGTTCTGCACCACACTCGGAACCTACCATCGGCTCTTACCAACTGAAATCGGAGTTCATCTGACCAGGCCTCGGTCTTTCTGTCGTCTAGGATCCAACCGATATGGTCACGAGCCCAAGAGAGTCTCTGCTGGTGATGTGCCGTTAGCAAGGGTACTCAGAATGGCTCAAATGGCTCTGAGCACTATGGGACTTACCATCTGAGGTCATCAGTCCCCTGGACTTAATACTACTTAAACCTAACTAACCTAAGGAGGTCACACACATCCATGCCCGAGGCAGGATTCGAATCTGCCACCGTAGCAGCAGCGCGGTTACGGACTGAAACGCCTAGAACCGCTGAAGTCACTCCCGCCGGCCGCTTGCTTCCATAGCCCTTTATCGCCACATTTGGCCTCATTGTCCTAACGGATAAATTTGTCGTATGTTCCACTCTGATTTCTGCGATTATTTCACACAGTCTTAAGAAGAAGAAGGAAGATTAGGGTTTTACGTCTCGTCGATATCGAGTACAAGCTAGGATTGTTTCAAGGATGGGAAAGGAAACCGGCCCTGCCCTTTCAAAGGAACCATCCCGACATTTGCCTGGAACGATTTAGGGTAATCATGGAAATCCCATATCAGGATGGCCGAACGCGGGTTTGAACCATCGTCCTCCCGAATGCGAGTCCTGTGTGTTAACCATCACGCAGTGTTGCTTGTCTGTTGGCACTGACATTCCTACGCAAACGCTGCTGCTCTCGATTGGTAAGTGAAGACTGTCGGCCACCGCATTGTCCGTTGCGAGAGGTAATGCTTAAGATTTTCTTATTCTCACCACACTATTGACACTGTAGATCTCCGAATAATGGATTCCCTAACGACCTGCGAAATGTAATGTAGCGTGTCTTTAACTCCAGCTACCAATCCGCATTCAACGTCTGTCAATTCGCTTGGTGCGGCCATTACCACGTCAAATGACAGCTCCACCAATGCATTGCCCTTTCATACCTTGTACACGCTACACTACCGCCATCTGTATATGTGCAAAAAATGGTTCAAATGGCTCTGAGCACTATGGGACTTAACATCTGTGCTCATCAGTCCCCTAGAACTTAGAACTACTTAAACCTAACTAACCTGCCGAGGCAGGATTAGAATCTGCGACCGTAGCGGTCACGTGGTTCCGGACTGAAGCGCCTAGAACCGCACGGCCACACCGGCCGGCTGTATGTGTGCTTACCGCTATCCTGTGACTTTGTCACTCAGTGTATTTTCTCCTTTTTCCTATAATACGTCTGCTCTTTGATTCTGGGACGCACTTCTGCAATTTTTGTTTGATTATGTCACACCTCTTAAGGGTATGTTTCTGGGTGTTCAGTTGTTGTTTCCAGTTCATGTACAATATGTAGACGACCGAGCCAGTTGTCTTCTTCAGGTTCTCCGAGTTTTGATGTTACATGGACTTGCTACATCGACTCCAAACAGACTCCGTTAGTCTCGTGCTGCTATTTCTAGCCGATAGAGCTGATATTCCATGAGATGCAGTTTCTCTGAACACTTGCCAGTTCTGGTGGGTGCGACGGCCGGCGAGATCATAATAAATTGAGTGCCGGATCCCAGGCCTTGTTTAAACTGAAATCTACGTCCAGATTCATTACTTTTATCGACGTCTTTATTGCGATACATTCCTTAAAGACGTAGTCCCAGTATTTTGGCGTTTGAGCCAGGATACTGGATTCATCGTATTTCATGTCGTGACTATATTCGAGGCAGTGCTCGGCGATAGCTGAATTGCTTGGTTGTTTCAGGCTGGGTTGTTGCACATTTTTTCGGCCGTTCCAATGGTACTACACATCACGTAAGACATGCCACTTGGGCATGGATTGCAGAGCACACTTGGCTTTCAAATAACTACATCAATACCTCTTTCCATTTTCTTTTTTTTTTGTCCCCCTCCAACTTCACTTCACATAATGTGTTTAAGAGTACAAAGAAGACTTTTTATCTTTGTTGGAGGGAGCGAAATACACTGGATGCCATGTTTCGGGATACTGTGCCAGCATAATGTAGATAAGCGATTCTTGGCTTTTTTCGTATGCTTCAATCTCGACCTCTTTCTCAGGTGTTCTTGATTTTGACTGCAAGTCTGCTCAATTTGGTGATAACACAAGGGAGAGGTCCAATCCAGCGTGTCGAAACCTACTCTGAAATGTTTCAAGCTGGTAAAATACACGAAAGATTCACTGTCAAAATTTAAGCTGCTAAGTAAGGAAGTTGTAAGTATGTTTTAGAAAGTGTTAAAATTACTCATTTTTGCCGCAAGAAGAACCGCTTATAAAAACGGTTTTTACAGCCCTTTCTGCTTATTGCTCGAATCGGCGAATAGTGGAACGTAGCCGTGACAAGACAACGTAGTTCTGAATAACGCGAAGTCCAAGATTCACAATTGATGTGAATTATAAGCACTTCAAACACACCAAAAATTTGTCCATTAATTTTTTTAATATCTCGCAGTTCAGATCGGCAACTAGGCCATTGCAGATGTAATTGCTACAAAAGTGACTACCAGAGGAAAGGCAAGCGAGGCACTGTATGATTTTACATTGTAGACGATTTCTATCAAATGGAACTTTACTTATTGACAAATATAACCAGTAGCACAGTTCTTATGATGATTTTTCAATATTTTATATTTTTCTAACAATGAAACAATTCCTTTTTTATTCCCATTTATTGTTACAAAAACGTACTCTATCTATTGGATGACGGAAACAAACATTTTCCTTACACCAGGGACACCTGATGAAAGAAAAATTAATTCATTCAGGCCCTTCACAGTAATTACTAATTTTATTTTGGCAGATCTGGAATGGGGTAAGAAACAGTCTTGACCGTTTTTCAGTATAGCGTGTAGCGTACTAGGCTTAATTGATCAAATTCGTAAAATTTTGTGATCCAAACTAACAAAGCAAACATAACTGAAGTTTCACAATACTGTGCCACTGATAAACCTGAAAAGACAAAGAGCTATTGATAAATATATTATCCTACACTTATCTGATAAATGCTTTGCACTGCTGATTTTATTATTACTACTATTATTATCGAGAGATTGAATAACACCATTAATTCCGGAATACTAATGTATTACCAGTCTTCTTGCGGTTTTCGTTAAGACAGAGGTGTTGTTATGTACAGGCTACGAGTCCAACAAAAGCAGTGAGCTATTCTCTGCAAATGGTAAGAAGACGTTTTGGATATGACATTGAAGATTATTCTCTCCCACATTTCCAGCTTTTGCTACGTCAATTACAAAACTTTTGCAGGAAAACAGTCTTTTCTTTAATCTTTGGTCCTAATTTGCCTTGATGTTCCTGAAGACAGAAATAAAATTGCAGAAATAGTAATCCACTGATACTTATCAGTGACATTATTGTGTACGAATGTTGACTGCACAAGCGATTCCATCAAGTATGGTTTTCACCAAATCTGACTGATTAACTTTATACAGAGCTTTTAGGGGATAACAAGAAGCTTCGCGTTCACGTCAGCTACGAAATTCTGTACACTATTACCTTTTAACATCTCCTCTAAACATTTACATGAGGTAAATGTCATAATTTGCTGTTCCGTTTTCCATACGATTTCCTGAATCTATTTAACCAGGCCAAACAACCTTGGAAATCAGTAATGTTCATCTCAGTAGCAATTAAGAGCTCTCAGTTTAGTAGATCTCCCTCAGTGACTCTCACAAACAGTTCTAAATCTTTCGAATAGTTTTTCTTTCAACTTTTGCTAGTTTCATTTAGGCACCTATTATGTACTCTGTGTAAATCTTTCTTCCATCTATACAATTCATGTTCGGATTTTTCGAAACTGAACTGACTTTGCACACTGCTTACGTTAAAGCGTTTCTCTCTCTCTTTTAACCAAATAATTTAAATCTTTTCTTCGTTACTGAAAGCTATTACTGTACATGTTCTCTTCAGGTTTGGAAGATAATTATTGCTGTTCTGTATTTCAATCAGCATAATACTCATCGTTTGAACCATAGTTCACAGAACTGTCCGAGTTATTTTCTGTTTCTTCTAATGTTACCGCAATTTCTAACCAAATGTAAACAACACTGGAATGAATCTCCAAGAAATTAACTAATAAATAATACACGTGTAGATCTTGAGGAGAAGTAGGTGATTCCGACAGCGTACCGTGCTCTTCACATTTTATCTCTGTGGGGTGGAAAACAGTAATTGGATTCCACATTACTGTGAATCTCTGGAATATCCAAAAACACAGATGTATTAGAAAGCACATGACAAGAAATTACTAAGAAAATCTATTCACTTTTATCTTCATTGCTAACACTTAGCGATTCCGAAGAGGCGACTGCTATTTATTATAGGTACTAAATGAGTTGCAAATTTGAGCGAATAATAACTGTCAACAACTGTACCAGAGAAACTGTGAACGGGAACTGAAATTCGCTTTACAAATTACGATCGCGTTGTACCGTGTTATCAGTCAAGAATGTTCCTCCGCGTTGCGCATGTGCTGTTTGCTTCAACTACGACAGGGCTGTGTATTTTTCCGGCCGCCTGGAGAGCTAGCAATTTGACAAATTTCAACATTTTTTAAAAAATGCTTGCAGTCTGTTTTGGATGCTAAAATTTTGACATTGTATTTCTTTTGTCGTAATCTTACTGTGTAAAAAAATCAGGGCATGTTTCGATATGTCGGACTGGACAGTTCCCTCGCGAGTTCCCATGTCTTCAGAACTCCGTTTGTAGATGTAACTTTTCGCTGTGGCTCTGAATATGTTCAAGCTCTATGGACCAGAATCTTCAGCATCAAATTTTTTTGTGACGTTTTCCTTGATAAATAAATCGTCTCCAGCTGTACACGACAAATCCTTTATTTGGATAAAATCACACAGACGACTCAGATTTCAGGATGTAAATACAATCTTCAACCGCTTGATTGTATACGCCACTTTGACGGATGATGATGGCTGTAGACGAAAAAAAGAGAGGTCTGTGAACGTGTATTCGTCTATATGCACTGTGTCCCAGAAC
Organism: Schistocerca cancellata; assembly: GCF_023864275.1. Classification (NCBI taxonomy): domain Eukaryota; kingdom Metazoa; phylum Arthropoda; class Insecta; order Orthoptera; family Acrididae; genus Schistocerca; species Schistocerca cancellata. Next base: position 1,062,373,196 of record NC_064626.1, on the reverse strand, counting down.
AGTGCTGTCTCTTCGTAACTAACAGTCGAGGAAAATGTAGGTGTACAACTTCTTGAGGTTTCATCGTGAATTTTATATTAGCGTGGATAGAGTTTATACGTTCGGCGAATTATTCAAGTTTTTTCGTTCCATATGGCCAGGCCACAACTTACAAAAGTAACACCTCAACAGGTAACGCGAGACTTGGTATTTTTCTACCCTTCTGTTTAGCTTGCACTTTCTAATATTTTATAGCTGCTTATATTAACAGTAATTTTACATTTTTTCTTTTCTAGAATTTAGTTATGATGGTGACCCATTAGAATCGAATACGGTTAAGTGAATGTATCTGCCAAATGCGACGAAGACATTTGTGAGTAAAAAAATAAAATTCAAATAGATCGCGTGCTATCATTTGACAATGACAAATTTCATTGATTAGGAAGTAATGGAGTTAAAAACATGTATGAAACAGAGGAGCTATTAATCACATTACGTTGAATTTTTACAATGAATTTACTGTCGCCTCGATAGCGAGATCACTGTAGACGGCACGCCACCTTAGCTGTGCGACGACAGTGTAGGAAATCGACCACGTTAATAAAAAGAACCATCCAGGCGATCGCCGTAAATAGTTTAAAGAAACCGTGAGAACACTGAACCGGGATATTTCCAATGATGAAATCCGCAACAGCTGCGTCAAAATGATATATTAATCACGATTGGTTTCATGATAATACAGCCACATCTTAAGGTAACAAACAGTTGAATTTTCAGTACATAATACTGTTACCTGAAGATGTGATTATAATTTCACGAATCTAATCATTATTAGTAAATCATTCTGAAGCACCTGTTGCGGTTTGTATAACTGGAAATGTATCATCACAGCTGTGGTTGCCCCTCAAACGAAGTGATTTGTAAACGAGAATAGTGTGAGCAAGATTAGATACCTGCTTCTCCTGAATGGGAGCGCAGTGTTTCAGCCACTCTTGACACTTGCCTGATTTCCACCTGCCGTGTCTTGAACCGAGTACTTGCTTGCTTGCTGCGTATGTTGCTGGTGGCGGGTTGCCTTTTGTTTTAACGCAAACATGTAGAGTAAGTTGTGTATCCTGGCGGCAGCTTTATGCTGTTTACGGCGTTGCAGGAGAAAAAAAGAATCTACGCTGGAGGGAGGTTTATCGTCGTCGCTGCAGTAGGCCGGTAAGTCGCCGCGCAGTTCTACGAGTACGTTACGAAAGTTCCTCCTGGCGACGCGCCAGCGGTCATCCGTTCTGACCGCAAATGTAAACTGTTGACAGGGGGGATGCGGAAATAGATGTAAACAGTATGAGAAAGCTGAATGAACACTTCACGTTCAAAAGAGAGAGTCGGTTTAAGTATAGTGTCAGTGTTTTGGAATTCTCAGAATTTCGTTTCAAACAACCCCTTCAGCCACGCAAAATGTATTAAACACGATACCAGTTTCGGTCATAAAATATGCATCCTCAGGTGCACGACTTCCGACGGTTGCTGTTTCATTAGTTTACTGGTCTGCACAAATGTGTAAGCAATGAATGTAAACTTCGTTCTGGGCAGCAGAGGTTTAGATTACACTGTTGTCTATGCCAGTATGCATTAAAAGGATTGTTAAACAAGACGTGGCACGCATTATATCGCCAAATCTCCTTCTGTTACATGGATGAGGCTGCAGGCACTTAAAATTGGCAAATACTGTTACTCTTATTTGCGCTTCAGTCATGGACTGTGCGGCTGGTCCCGGCGGAGGTTCGAGTCCTCCCTCGGCCATGGGTGTGTGTTTGTCCTTAGTATAATTTAGGTTAACTAGTGTGTAAGCTTAGGGACTGATGACCTAAGCAGTTAAGTCCCATAAGATTTCACACACATTTGAACATACTCTTATTTCTACACTGTTGTTCAGGTGAAAATGCTCTTTAAGAGGTGCTTATCGACCGGAATTTCAGGCTCGCTGAGGCCAAATTACATGCAGCACTGTCCGCTGTGGGAGAAGACTTCAATTGCAATACATAAACGTAATAGGGGCTACTTCGTCATGTTTAAAAGGATTTGGAAGCTACCTACAACCAGGTTCCTTGTTTGCTGTCATTTTTAAGGAAAATGATGGAGAACTATGTTCTTGCGTTATCTCAGATTTTATTATTATGTTAATAAGGCTACCACTCCATTTTGTTTAATCCGTAATTATGTACAAATAACAAGGTACATGATTCGTGCAGGACATAAACTCCAAATACTCTTTCATACTTGCTCTTCATTTTTATGCGGAGGTTGTGTCAGGGCTGCTGTTGTTAATGAGGAAACTATGAGACTGTTTGTGAAATTGTCTTGCATCTAGTGAGACATACCAACTATAACAGTCACGAAAATGTGTTTAAATATTGTTGTTCATCTTTTAGCCAGGATGTTTTTTCATTGCTTCCACTTTTAAGGAGGAAAACGAGAAGCTGTTTGTAAGCTTGTCTTATTTGTCACAGAATTTCTTCCTCTAACAGCAACTTGTAGTCAAACTATGAAGTTCGGTCCGTAACGAGCGCCTTCAAATTGTTTGGAAAAGAAAAACCAAATAAAACAGCTGGACAACACATCTCTTGTAAACAATACATTATAAAATAATGTACATGTACTAATTTCATGTATACATTGAGCTGGCAAAAGTCATGGGGTACTCCCTATTAACGTGTCGGACCTCCTTTGCTCGGCGTAATGCAGCAACTCGTCACGGCATGGACTCAACAAGTCCCCTGCAGAAATACTAAGCCATCCTGCCTCTACAGCATGAACTAACCTCTCGATATATCCCATAAATATTTGATGGGATTTATGTAGGTCGATCTGTGTGGCCGAATTACTCGTTAAAACTGTCCAGAGCTATCTTGAAACCAACAATGAACAACTGAATACTGGTGAAATGACATGTTTATTTGGAAACATCGAGTCCTCCAAGTAGGCGAACATAACCATTTCCAGCCCATTCCGTGTAAATGCAACCCGCACCACTGTGGAACCAATACCAGCTTGCACAGTGCCTCGTTGACACCCTGTATTCATGACTTCCCGGGGTCTGCGTCACACTCGAGTCTACAATCAGCTCTTACCAAGTGGAGTCAGGGCTCATCTGGTCAGACCACGGTTTTCCAGTGGACTAAGGTCCAACCGATGCGGTCACGAGCCCAGGGAAGGTCGTGCTGTTAACAAAGGCAGTCGAGTCGGCTGTCAGCTGACACAGCCCATTAATGCTATATTTCACCGCACTGTCCTAAGGGATACGTTCGTCGCACGTCCCACATTGATTCTGCGGTTATTTCATGCAGTGTTGCTTGTCTGTTAGCACTAACACCTCTACACAGATGCCGCTGCTCTCAGTCGTTAAGTGAAAGCCATCGGCCATTGCGGTGTCCGTGGTGAGAGGTAATACTTGAAACCTGGTACTCTTCGCACACTCTTGGCACTGTAGGTCTCGGAATATTGAATTCCTTAACGATTTCCGATATGGAAAGTCCCCTGTGTCTAGCTCCAACTACGATTCCGCGTTCAAAGTTAAATCACATCGTGCGACCATAGACACGTCGGACACCTTTTCATAAGAATCACCTGAGCACAAATGACAGCTCCGCTGATGTTCTCTCCTTTTATACCTTTTGTGGGCGACCCTACCGCCAATTGTATGTGTGTATTTCGCCATCCTATGACTTTTGTCACCTCATTGTATATATAAAACACAAGCTTAAAAATGTGATGATAGATATCTGAATATCTATAACACCATCTATAATGTTAACTATGTAAACATACGTCGTTTATCCATTGTCATCCAAGCCGTCAGAAAAGTGGCATACATGGAAACGAAGTAAAATCCAATATACATCTCCGCTGTACACCTAGCAGAAAGTAATAATTCTAAAAAAGACACGACATGTCAGCAACGATGTTACATGTAAGGTAAAAACACCTAATGGTGTATTATAGCATTTCAGATCATACTTACAAGACCATTACATTAAGACCATCGCTTGATTACGTATTTACAGAGGATCTGACGATGGAAATAGGCCAAAGTGGGCTCATTGTGAATGATATAAAATACAAACAACTTACATAGCTGTGTAGCTGTCTATTATTCATAATAATTATGTCATAATTCTTTCTGTAATCTTGTCTTTAAATTGTTTCACTCATTATACTCTTAGTATTCCTTCCACCTTTCAATCTTCTCTTCCTTGCTTAGTACTGGCTTGTCGTCTGAACTCTTAATATTTATACAGTGGCCTGTCTTCAAAGGTCTTTTTAATTATCATATTAGCTGCATCTCACCCACAGTCGCGGATGCTTATACAGCCATGCATTTTTCGTCTATCCATTCTTGCTTTGCTACACTCATGCTCATAAATTAAGGATAATAACAGAATGTGGTGCCACATAACGTGGCACTACACAAAACTGGCGCTAATAGCATAGGCACATAAGGAACACACACGACACAGATCTGTAAGTCCACGGTATTGGTGATAAGTTGAGAAAACCGTCCCGAAATACATGTGCTACAAAACGCCACATGTACGCCGTCATCAATATACACTACTGGCCATTAAAATTGCTGCACCAAGAAGAAATGCAGATGGTAAACGGGTATTCATTGGACAAGTATATTATACTAGAACTGACATATGATTACATTTTCACGCAAGCTGGGTGCATAAATTCTAAGAAATCAGTACCCAGAACAACCACCTCTGGCCGTAATAACGGCCTTGATACGCCAGGGCATTGGGTCAAACACAGCTTGGATGGCGTGTTCAGGTACAGCTTCCCATGCAGCCTCAACACGATACCACAGTTGACCAAGAGTAGTGACTGGCGTATTGTGACGAGCGAGTTGCTCGGCCACCATTGACCAGACGTTTTCAATTGGTGAGAGATCTGGAGAATGTGCTAGCCAGGGCAGCAGTAGAGCATTTTCTGTATCCACAAAGGCCCGTACAGAAACTGCAACATGCGGTCGTGCATTATCCTGCTGAAATGTAGAGTTTCGCATGGATCGAATGAAGGGTAGAGCCACCGGTCGCAACACATCCGAAATGTAACGTCCACTGTTCAAAGTGCCGTCAATGCGAAGAAGAGGTGACCGAGACGTGTAACCAATGGTACCCTGTACCATCACGCCGGGTGATACGCCAGTATGGCGATGACGAATACACGCTTCCAAAATGCGTTCACCGCGATGTCGCCAAACATGGATGCGACCACCATGATGCTGTAAACAGAACCTGGATTCATCCGAAAAAATTACGTTTTGCCATTCGTGCACTCAGGTTCGTCGTTGAGTACACCATCGCAGGCGCTCCTGTCCGTGATGCAGCGTCAAGGGTAACCGCAGCCATGGTCTCCGAGCTGATAGTCCATGCTGCTGCAAACGTCGTCGAGCTGTTCATGCAGATGGTTGTCGTCTTGCAAACGTCCCCATCTGTTGACTCAGGGATCGAGACGTGGCTGCACAATCCGTTACAGCCATGCGGATAAGATGCCTGTCATCTCGACTGCTAGTGATACGAGGCCGTTGGGATCCAGCACGGCGTTCCGTATTACCCTCCTGAACCCACCGAATCCATATTCTCCTAACGGTCATTGGATCTCGACAAACTTGAGCAGCAATGCCGCGTTACGATGAACCGCAATCGCGATAGGCTACAATCCGACCTTTATCAAAGTCGGAAACGTGATCGTACGCATTTCTTCTGCTTACGGGAGGCATCACAACAACGTTTCACCAGGCAACGCCGGTCAACTGCTGCTGTGTATGAGAAATCGGTTGGAAACTTTCCTCATGTCAGCACGTTGTAGGTTTCGCCACCGGCGCCAACCTTGTGTGAACGCTCTGAAAAGCTACTCATTTGCATATCACAGCATCTCCTTCTTGTCGGTTAAATTTAGCATCTGTAGCACGTCATCTTCGTGGTGTAGCATTTTTAATGACCAATAGTGTAGGATATGATCACCATGCACATGTACAGAGGCCCCGCAACGGGTTGGCATACTCTGGATCAGGTGGTCGAGCAGGTGCTGGGTAATAGGCTCCCATTCTTGCACCAGTGTCTGTCGGAGCTCCGGAAGTGTCCTAGGGGTTTGAAGACGTGCAGCGATACGTCGACCGAGAGCATCCCAGACGTACTCGATGGGGTTTAGGTCTGGAGAACAGGCAGGCCACTTCATTCGCCTGATATCTTCTGTTCCAAGGCACTACTCCACGATGGCAGCTCGGTGGGGCAGTGTGTTATCATACACCAGGAGGAAGGTGGGACCGACTGCACCCTTGAAAAGGCGGACATACTGGTGCAAAATGGCGTCCCGATTCACCTGACCTGTTACAGTTCCTCTGTCAAAGACCTGCAGGGGTGTACGTGCACCAATCATAATCCCACCCCACACCATCAAACCACTACCACCATACAGGTCCATTTCAAGGATATTAAGAGGTTGGTATCTGGTTTCTGGTTCACGCCAGATGAAAACCCGGCGAGAATCAGTGTTCACATTATACCTGGACTCGTCAGTGAACATAACATGTGACCACTGTTCCAATGACCATGTACTGTGTTCTTGACACCAGTCTTTACGGGCCCTCCTGTGACCAGGGGTCAGTGGAATGCACCTTGCCGGTCTCCTGGCGAATAAACCATGTGTGAAGTAATCTGTAGACTGTGTGTCTGGAGACAACTGTTGCAGTGGCTGCGATAAGGTCCCGGGCAAGGCTACCTGCAGTACTCCGTGGCCGTCTGCGGGCAGTGTTTTTGAGATCTCGGTCTTCTTGTGGTGTTGTACACTGTGGACGTCCCGTACTGTAGCGCCTGGACATGTTTCCTGTCTGCTGGAATCGTTGCCATAATCTTGAGATTATACTACGACCTGCTGTGTTTGACCAGCCTCCAGTTGCCCTAGTATTCTACCCCTCATAACGTCATCAATATGTGTTCTGTGAGCCATTTTCAACACACAGTCACCATTAGCACATCTGAGAACGTCTGCACACTTACTCGCTGCAAGGTACTCTGACATGCACCAACACACCTCTGCGAATGTAGAGTGCTGCCAGCGCCACATTGCGACGACCATAGGTCAATTGCAACGTATGGTCATACCCCGAGGCAAACCGCCCACCAGAGCGTTGTTTCACCATGTATCAGCATTATCCTTAATTTGTGAGCATGAGTGTAGTTTGCACTTCCTGTCATTAGCGTATGGGGAGATTATACAGTGGAACGCATATTGACGAAATTACAGCACACTCGCAAGTTAGCATGATGTGCGTAGGGTGCTGGAGATGAGCACAGGTGAAGACGCGACTAGCGCGAGGTGACAGCCTCTAGCCCGCTCCCGCAGGAGGCGGGAGGCGTGGGTCTTAATCCAGGGGCGTCTCTGAAGCCTGGCCTCTCAGGGAACGGTAACCACCGCTGTGGCGCCAAATGACGGCGCCAGCCGCGGCAGTGAATAATGAAGGGTGCCAGGGGGGTTGGAGGGGGGAGGGGGTGGCGGCGGCTCGGGCAGCGCAGCCCCGGCGTCACGACGCGGCGCCTTCCGCCAGGTTTCGGCGCGCCCGGGAAAAAGGGGGTTGCATTATTCAGGGGGGTGGTTTACGGCTTGCTGCTGCTGTGTGTGTGTGTGCGCGAGCTCCTAAGGAGACGCGCCGCTGGCTGAATAAGCTCGCGGGCTAAGCCGGCCTGACTTGGCGTCCTAATCGCTTCTGCTCCCGTGCTTTCTGACCCATTGTTCAGCAAATGGCTGGCCGTACTGTAACGCTATAGTTGTGTGTTGCGACTAATTAGCTTTGTATGCCACACCGGTATGCCAATTGAATCCCAGCCATCGCTGTTATATTATTGTTCTCTTGGGCTCAAGCACAATATTACAACAGCATTAACGTCTCAACTAGATCTCGTTACGTGTTACAAATATTTAGGACTAACAATGCGCAGAGATGTAAAGATAAACGACCACATAGGATAGGGCGACTGGTTTTCAAGGAGAACCTAAGACATTGCGACCAACCGATTTCTACGAATTTGGGCATATTGAATCCTTTATTTGTATAGTCACAGTTTTCATAGTTGCTGCTGAATTATACGAATAAAGTACTGTACTGAGCCACCATAAAGGCACGACCACCCTCGTAGAAACAACAAATCAATTGGCAGTACAGAGACACAATGACACGTATTGGGAGACCGACATCATCAACACCTTAGTCTTGCTCAGTTGTACTCAAGAAGCACAACACAAGGATTCCTAGGTTAGCTCTGTTGTGTAAGTACGTCACTCGACTTTCACACAGGAGAGACTATGCCCAATATAACTAGCGGGTGTAAACTTTTGTGTTGTAAATAACATTTGTCCAGACTACAACACAGACATTGTTACCTGAATGTCGAAATTCTTTCGATACAGTCGACGCTACGTACCACTCAGAAGATGATCTGCACTACAGAATTACCAGCTGCCAGAATTTGATAATAATGATATTAATAACGCATCTGACAATCAAAAGATCTACAACGCTCGTATGAATAACTATCACCAAAGACTATCACAACTTCAATAGAAAAACCTACGCATTCTAGTATACGTTGGATAGAAAATGAGATACTTGACCTCACCATTTACCGCAACGGAATGGCTTCTACTACATAAAAACGAACCTTGCTAAGCAACGGCGTAACAGAAATGATGTCGCACTTTCAGAGGTATAATTTACACTGTTGTTTACTTGATTATATTAATCAGAGATAATTTCTGTACGTAGCAACCACGCTACAGCAATATCGTTGCCTAACTTGAATGCCAACGTACTAATTCGTTTTAAATTTCTCACTCTCTTAACAGTAAGTAAATTATCTATCTTTCAAGAATTAATTATCTTTACCTCTAAATAAAAACCTAGTGATAATTTCTCCTCTTTTTAACGTAAGAAACATGAAATAATTCTTCTCTTTGGAAATTAATAAACTGAACGAATGTTTCTATTTCTTTGGTAATTACTATGTTTGCTTTTTAAAATGTTGCAAACTTTTCTTGATCTACACTTTTACTTCCATTTACCACTTTCCTTTACGACATTGGCAAATTATTCGTTTGCTATAAAATTGACCTTTATTTTTAAAATATTCTTGAATATTAAATATGAGGCAAATGAGACTTGGGGCACTATTTTAATTTTTAAAACAAAAACTGTTTTGAATTTATTGCCTGTTTTCTTTCACGTACAGGAACAAGTCAGCTTTAATTTTACGGGTGCTGGCCAATCAAACAAACCCCTCTAAGCAGAAAAGTAGAAGAAATCTAAATAAAAAACCTGGGTGTCACTGCCACTTTTAAACTACTTGAAGTTTAAATCAGACACAAGACTAATCCCACTGCAGGCATTGAGTTTTACTATTGAAATTATTTAACACACAACACTCACACGATAGGAAAGACAATTAGCGTGTCCTCAACAACAATTGTCGTTTGGGGTTTTATAGGAAGAGCTACTAAATTCGAAAACACTCGTGCAAATCTGATACTAGCTCAGACTGTTTCTCACTGTGTGGGATACAACCGTAGCACGTCCTTTCTCTTATTTACTAAGATAACACAGACAGTGTGTCTACAGAGAGTTTTTCAAACCTTAACTAAAATACGTCGACGCTCACGTCACAAAATAATCCCTAACACAATATCTCAAGGTTACCATTTCCTAATTGCTTGCTTACACCTTCAAATCCACTAATACACCAATACTGAGGCACTATTTCCTTAGTGCGTACTTCCTTCACCTCCAAATTCATGTAAACACTTCACGTTATAATGCCACTTACCTCCCAAAATAAAACAGGAAATCTCCAACCTAACATAGATACGGATCGCCTACAGACGACTGCCTTTGAAGTTACACTTCGTTCAGTAACTGTTTTGGCAGGAGAACCAATCCTAAACTACAACATACCGTAGCCACTGCTGCTGCTTCACACAAAATTCTAAGTTTCCACACAAATCGACAGCTTCACGCTTTTCGCCCAACAAAGTGAAATCAAAACTATCACAGATCAGCGTAAATATCTTTCAAACAAGCCGATAACATTATATAATCTGTCTTGGCAACAACTAAAAACCGTTTCTCCCAGATGACCAGTGACCCAGCTTTAAATGAATAAAACGAAACACGCGTGGCAGGGTAAATACGCTTTGTTAATTGTTGCAAAGACCGGTTTATAAATACCATAACTAAATTGATAAATTAATCTCGGCGTCTCGAAAGTATGCCCTGTGCAACGGTTATGTCACTGTTTTCTACAACAGCGAGGTCAAATATAGATACACTCAATCCGCTTCGGCTTCGTCAATAAACTCAAAAGGAATCAAATTGTATCAAGACATCGAAGATGGGGTAAATGAAAGTGAGACGGGAGATACGATACTGAGAGACGAATTTGACACAACACTGAAGGCCCGTGCAGTAGAAGACATTCCCTCAGAATTTGAGAAGTACTGAACCATCAGGTTAAGTAATCTTGATTGCAAAATATTTACATCAATTATTTACAGAAAAATGGAAATGATGATGGATGCCGACCTCTGAGAAGGTCTGTTTTTGTTCAGGAGAAACGAATGAACACCTCAGGGAATACCGACCCTACGACTAATTTTAGAATATCGGCTGAAGAAAGATTGCAGATTTTGAGAAAACTTAAGATTATGTCCACCTCAGGGAATACTGACCCTACGACTAATTTTAGAATATCGGCTGAAGAAAGATTGCAGATTTTGAGAAAACTTAAGATTATGTTGACTAGAGCACACTCTGAAATTCTCAAGGTAAATCATAAAATACAGGGAGCGAGAAGTTATTTACAACTTATACATAAAACGCACTGCAGTTGTAAGAGTCGAAGGATGTGAAGAGGAACCAGCCAACGATAGCACGAACTCGATGAATTTTAAAAATTCAACTCACGGCCAGGCAGTTCACAAGCATATGAAGATATTTCAGATGATTAGGTAAAGTTTGAATCACTTCTCGTGTCTGCCAAAGTAGAATGTTTATATTTCTGGTCACTGTGATATTGCGCACTTATGTAGGACATATTCCAACCAATCCTGTTTAGAAAATCATCTCAGAGCTCATATCTACATGTGGCAGTCATCTCGTGATAACAAATGCGACTAAACTTTAATAAACTTCAAGACACATCTCAACCATATTGCTTGATGACACTGTTTCCTCTTCGCACATCTGTTTATCCCCTGTGATCCACTGATGTTCAACATTCAGGGTCAGGACACGAACGATTATTCGAAGGATAAACGTCTACTAAACACGGGCTCTCAAATGGATAGCTTAACAGCTGCGAGCACTTCTTCAAGAGAAGAGACGTATTTCACAGTAGTGAAGATGAACAACTGGTCATAGCTTTTAAGATATTCACTTTAGAGCCCATCATTAATTGGCTTTTTTCCTTGTTCGGTCCGCACTATCACCTCTGAGAGTACAGAAAGCCAAAAGCTTGCAGTAGAAGATATTTATTTCACAATGTCAACAATGAAGAAATACTCGTAGTTCTTAAGGTATACATTTTAGATCTAGATCTAGATATTATTTCTTGTTTTATTTCTTGAAAGGAACCGTCCTCAAAGTTTGTAAAGGAAGTTTAGTTACACCTTGTATGTTTCATGTCGTTGCCTACGCATCTTACCGACTTACAAACCATTGTACTTGTCTCAATCACAACACTAAAACGTAGTACCAGTACCTGTGACTCGAGGGACTTGTGTGTGTGATTAATATTTTAGCCTCCGTAAGGATAAACTGAGACTAAACATAAGGCACTAGAAAGTAAAAACGGAAGAATGTCGTCACTGAAAAGAGTGTGTTGTTTGATGAACCACTCATCTGCTTAGTATTATAGCTCTAAAATTGACGTTTCCCGCGATAAATTGTCTTTGACGTACTAAGTAGATTCCGCAATGTCACCGCAGCATAATTATTGAAACAGAGACGCGGCAATACAATGAAGCGCAGTGAAAAACAACTTTGGCCATATAAGAAAGTAGTGAAATCTGAAATGTGACGTCATGAACAATAGAAATGACCTAGCATTCGTCTCTTTAGGCCCTTGAGCCAAGTTGATTCCGGATATCGCTTAGAAGCAAATCTTACAGTCAAACGTGACAGTCACGTGATTGTGGTCGCATTATATGTCTACATATGTGAATGGTCACTCCGCAGATATTCGCGCTGAATGGAGACGCCGAAAGAGATGCGAGGCAAACAGACAAGGTATCTAGAAGTGGCGGCACAATGCGAGCGCTCGCTCGAGCCTTCGATAACAGGACGGCGAGTGGGATGCGTGCCGACCTGGAGCAGGGATCAGCGACGCCGGTGTTTGTCAGCAGGAGCGGCGACCGCGATGAAGAGGCGGATAGCGGGCCGCGTATAAACCGGCTCCCAGCGGCCGGCAGGGTATACCGCCCCATCATATTCCGGGCAGAGCCTGCACCCCTGGAAGGAGCCAGCGCGGCGGTCCCCCATTCTTGCCGGCTCCGGGGTCGCCGTACCCGCTGCATCTCATCTCGCGGACCGCGTCACCAGCCCTCCTTGTTTCAGTTTACTGCGGGCCGCTGTAATAAGCGGTTCCTACCCTCAAGATACGAACTCGTGCTGTCGCAGAGGCAGCCCTTCGTCAGATTTTCCGAGCCTTAGTGTGTGCCATTCCTGCATCAGAATCAGAGACTTCTACCACTGAATACGGATCGTGGCTTACTTGTACGCCCTTGTGGGAAATAACAGGAGGCTATAATTAAAGTGCAGCTACTCACGGAGGTTCAGCGTGGACTGTAATTATCGTGTGGCGGCCAGACTTGGTAGATATTCTAATTCGCTACTGTGGAACCGAAATGCGCTATAAAACAGATTAGTTCTAGTTGTGTCCATAAGGTGGAAATCTGGCGCTGTCGTTTGAAAAGCCGTAACGTGAATGAACAGTACGGCTTTCAAGAAGAGAGGCCGCGCGATGTAAATCTCTTACATTATTTGATTCTCAAACAGCAGAGCAGAACTGAACGTACTCAGACATTTCGCTCTTTACCTATTCTGATCAACACTAAACTGACACACAATATTTTTAGCGCAACGCAATCTGACTTTCAAAAATCCCTACAAAAGAATTCCCCTGACTAAAAATAACCTATACCTTTCATGAATCACTTACCTCACAAAAATCTTCGTTACTCGAACTACTGCAATACAGCGAGGGCCACTACTGCCAGCTAAGAAAAAGATTCTAACTACTGAAGGCACTAACTACTGATAGGCATAGTTAGCAAATGAAAGATTTTGATAGAGAACAAACAATGTATTTACCTTAATAGTGTTCAAAAGTAAATATATATATAGCAGTTCATGACATCCATTCTTACAAATTTACTCTTTCTGATGGACACACGTCCAGATCATCCGCTCTCAAAATTCCGCCATCTTTCTCCCCACATCCACCACTGCTGGCGGCTCACCTCCAACTGCGCAACGCTACGCGCTGTTAACAGCCAACTGCCCAACACTACAATAGCAAATTCCAACAACGCAAACCAGCCACAGACTGCACTCAGCACATCCAGTGATTTTCATACAGAGCGCTACGTGACGTTACCAATATGAAAACCTAAACAGCCTACTTACAAAAGGTCAGACGAGAGACTCGATGTCATTAAATGGTTTAAAGAAGGTGATAATGGAATTCTAAAACACCGACGAGCTTGGTGTGGCACGAGAAAGGGGAAGGCGTCCTATCACAGTGGAAGTTATCGACGAGATTTCTGTTGATGTAATTGAAATGTCTGTCCCATGGTCAACCATATAGAAAGTTTTGTGGTCTCTTTTGCTCTAGTACCCGTACAAAATCCAATTGGTGCACCAACTGAAACTTCATGATCCACAGCAACATTCTGAATTTACTCTTTGGGGTCTGTCACGGATCGATGACATGTGACCGGGCGGTATTCTATAGAGTGACTAGTCACATTTTACGCTACAGGGTGCAGTGAATACAGGGTCTATCATAATTAATAGCGTAAACACATGCATTTGAAAGTACACGATACTAGAAGCAAAGCTGGCCGGTGTGGCCGAGAGGTTCTAGGCGCTTCAGTCTGTAACCGCGCGACCGCTACGGCCGCAGGTTCGAATCCTGCCTCGGGCATGGATGTGTGTGATGTCCTTAGGTTAGTTAGGTTTAAGCAGTTCTAAGTTCTAGGGGACTGATGACCTCAGATGTTAAGTCCCATAGTGCTCAGGGCCATTTGAACCATTTGAACTAGAAGCAAAAAAGTCTCAGTAAACATAGGGTCGAAAATGCGTACCGTAAGAGCTACGAGCAATTTTGCATCTTCGATACTGTGAAACAAATCTCTTCCACTGCATGTTCTTTCATTTCCATATTTTGGGAACTGCTAGTATGCACCAAAACAAGAAAAAAAATTCCAGTAAACATTTGCTCTAAAATGTATTCCTTAAGAGCTATAAGCACTTTTTCATATTTGCTACATTGAAACACAGCTCTTCTAATGATCAAAGTCTAAAACCAGGACAGCAAATCCGAAACAAAAAAGATGTTTTTCGCAAAGAAAAAGATAGAGTTGATCCACATCTATCAGATGATACCTGACTGTCAAAGATGTCATTTTTGATAGAACTACATAAATGAAATGAGCTTAAAATTTTAGGGAAAGCAATAACCTTGTCTGTGATCTCTACAGAATCGGAAAAAGCTGTCATTGTTTGAAGTAGAACTGAAACGTTAAAATATTTTTTCATTTTTACTGTTTGAGAGAGTTTTGTGCTAGAATCCTGGAAGATGTCAACCTTGATTTTCCGAAAAAAATTACTCCTGACTCGAAGAAGCAATTTTTGTAGAGATTTTCAGACCTTGACAGGAGAGTTACAGTCTTCTGTTCCAGAACCCGTTTGATTGTAACATTGTTGATGTGCCAGCTGAACCACTGTTGCAGCTCACTGATTTGCAAGCAAATGGCTTGTTGAAAGAGAAGCACAGAGAAGGAAAATTTGCTGAATTTTATCGATGCACACCTGATAATGATCTTCCAAAACTAGAAAATTTCCACTGGTACAGCATCAGTGTTTGGAACAACTTGTATCTGTGAGCACAGGTTCTCAGAACTGGAGCATGAGAAGTCGACACATCGAACAAGACTGATTGACGATGATTTAAAAGCAATCCTCTTGATTGCATGTAACAACACCAAACCAAACACTGATGATACCTTCAAAGCTAAACGTCAATATCGCAATTTTGACTTATGTTTTTTCGTCATTAGATTGTGAGATACGGATATGCGCACATAATAACTGATGTAAGTATTTTTTTTGGTTAAAGTTGGCTTCTTTAATAATTCAGTTAGTAAATAAATATGTTGTTTGACAGTCAGGTATCATCTGATAGATGTGGATCAACTCTATCTTTTTCTTTGCGAAAAACATTTTTTTTTGTTTCGGATTTGCTGTCCTGGTTTTAGACTTTGATCATTAGAAGAGCTGTGTTTCAATGTAGCAAATATGAAAAAGTGCTTATAGCTCTTAAGGAATACATATGTTGTTTTTGGTGCATTGCTTGCCCTTACCTATCATTAACGTGGAATGCTGATCTTATTTTTCATTTTTTTTCCAGAACTTTTCTTCTGGCTTCCAACTATTGTACAGAATGATGTTAAGGGCCTCATTCGTCATTTTGTCGTTTGTCGGCTAGCTGTGGAAAAAGCTTGGTGACCCCTGGTATAAGTTCACAACGTCTAGCGAGACCAGGGGGGTGTCTCTGAAATTGCTAACTCTTCCAATTTTTTCGCAAAGAAAACACTATTTTTGACATTATACGAATACTGGAATCTCTAAGCGAATTTTCAATACGCCGTAAAACTTTATGCAAGAGCTCATTAACTTCTCCCCTACAGTACAAATAGCCCTCATACCCCTATGAACTTTGTGGAGCTCAATTTGCGCAGTTGCTTGTGGTGATTTCAGATTCAGTCTAATTCACATTTCCACTAGCTTTACCACGCCAGTGCTGCGGCCGCCACACGTCGAAAGTGACACGAAAGGGAAAACCTCAGCGTTGTGTTACTTGTGGCGTGGGACTCAACGCAGCTACATGGTGCTCTAAGGGAAAAGAAGGCACCACACATTCTTAAAAGTTCTCTAATTGTTTCCCTTTAATAAAATATGTCTAGGAAATCCCTTGTAATGTTTTATGTTTAATGCTCTAGAATGTTTATGTGTAAATTACATGAAGAACTCTCACGTAAATAATAAGGGCAAACATCGTTGTTTTGAAAAACTGCGCAGTAAAGATTTAATAAAATACCTTAAAGAAGATATTAGAAGTACATGCAATATGTTTTTTTTTAAATCAGATAAATCATTGTTTTCATACACAGTATGTGATCAAAACGTATCCTAACACTCCAAAAACAGACGTTTTTCATACTAGGTGCATTGTGCTGCCACCTACTACCAGATACTCTGTATCAGCGACCTCAGTAGTCATTAGACGTCGTGAGAGAGTAGAATGGGGCGCTCATGGACTCATGGACTTCGAACGTGGTCAGGTGATTGGGTGTTACTTGGGTCATACGTCTGTACGCGAGATCTCCCCACTCCTAAACATCCCTAGGTCCACTGTTTCCGATGTGATAGTAAAGTGTAAACGTGGAGGGACACGTACAGCACAAAAGGCCGACTTCGTCTGTTGATTGACAGAGATGGCCGACAGTTGAAGAGGGTCGTAATGTGTAATATTCAGACATCTATCCGGACCATAACACAGGAATTCCAAACTGCATCACGATCCACTGCAAATACTATGGCAGTTAGGCAGGAGGTGATAAAATTTGGTTTTCATGGTCGAGCGGCTGCTGATTAGCCACTCATCAGGCCGGTAAATGCCAAACAACGCCTCGCTTGGGGTAAGGAGCGTAAACATTGGACGAATGAACAGTGGAAAAATGTTGTGTGGAGTGATGAATCACGGTACACAATGCATCCGATGGCAGGGTGTGGGTATGGCGAATGCCCGGTGGACGTCATCTGCCAGCGTGTGTAGTGCCAACAGTAAAATTCGGAGGCGGTGATGTTACTGTGTGGTCGTGTTTTCATGGAGGGGGCTTGCAGCCCTTGTTATTTTGCGTGGCACTATTACAGCACAGGACTACATTGATGTTTTAAGCATCTTTCTGCTTCCCACTGTTGATAAGCAATTCGGCTATGGCGATTGCATCTTTCAACACGATCGAGCACCTCTTAATAATGCACAGTTGTGGCGGACCGGTTACACGACAGTAACATCTTTGTAATGGACTGGTCTGCACAGAGTCCTGACGTGAATCCTATAGAACACCTTTGGGGTGTTTTGGAAAGCCGACTTCATGCCAGTGCTGACCGACCGACATCGATACCTCTTCTCAGTGCAGCACTCCGTGAAGAATGGGCTGCCACTCCCCAAGAAACCTTCCAGCACCTGACTGAACATATGCCTGCGAGAGTGAAAGTTGTTATCAAGGCTATGAGTGGGCCAACGCCATATTGAATGCCAGCATTACCGATGGAGGGTGCCACGAACTTGTAAATCGTTTTCAGCCAAGTGTTCGGATATTTTTGATCGCATTGTGTATATCTACTGTAGCGACATATTTTCAAAATAGCGAATTCTGCTCAAAACTTTATTCTTAAAAATTCCTCAATGATTAGTCGTTTAATTGCAAATTCAGTGCACTTAACGTGGGTTTGTACTGACGTATCAGAGTTTACTGCGATTTTTTTCAAAAATACGAATTTGATACCAACGTGTAAGCTCTGCATTACAGATTTTTGCTATAATAAAGTACAAGAAATCGAAAACTGACTCAGCACAGTATGAAATTAATTTGAACAAGCACCTCACTGCCGCACGTGACCAGTGTTAAGGATGACTGTTAACATTTATACCATTACTTTGTCACATAATTTCAAATAATCTGTGGTAAAAGAAACAACATTGATTACGTGCTTAAATAAATATTCTTATTTGCCTGATTAATAACAACGTTTGCAGCATAGTTGCGTGCAGGAACATATTAACGAGTCGTAGTTATCTACATCATACTCAGATTTGTACGTATCTGCCAGGAAACAATTTTTTTGGTCCTATGTAAAGCCTCTAAGGCTTCAGTTGAGTCACTTGTTGCCAAGGCTGGTGCGGCAGTTGGAGATAGCAAAATAAAAGCCGTAGTTCTAAATTTCAGGTTCAAGAAATCGTTCACATACGAGACTCGTACAAACATAGCGTCATTTGCTATCGCATCGAGACGACATGATAATAAGCTTGCCTGGCGTAGAGAAACAACGGAAAGATTTGAAAGGAAATCAGCAGGGGTGGATGGAATCCCAATACGGTTTTAAAAAAGAGTGCTCTACGGCATTGGCCCCTTACCCACCTTGTATTTATCGTAAATCTCTCTCCCAGCACAAAGTCATAAGTGACCGGGAAAAAGCTCAGGTGATTCTAGTGTATATGAAGAGTAAAAGAACGGACCCGCAAAATTACGGACCAATATCCCTGACTTCGGTTTCCTGCAGAATCCTTGAACATATTCTCAGTTGGAATATCATAAAGTTTCTTGAGACTGAGAAGCTTACGTCCACGAAACAGCATTGTTTTAGAAAGCATCGCTCGTGCGAAACTCAATTTACTCTTATCTCACATGACATATTGCGAACTATGTTTGAAGGGCAACAGACAGATCCCATATCTCTAGATTTCCGGAAAGCATTTGACACGGTGCCCCATTTCAGGCTGTTAACAAAGGCACGAGCATAAGAAATAAGTTCACAGATATGTGAGCGTTAATAGAACCCAGTATGTTGTCTTCGACGGCGACCGTTCAACAGAGGCAAGGGTATCGTTAGGAGTGCCCCATGGAAGTGTCATAGGACCGCTCTTGTTCGCAACATACATAAATGATTTGGCGGACAGGGTGGGCATCAATCTACGGTTGTCTGCAGATGATGCCGTGGTGTACGGTAAGGTGTCTAAATTGAGTGACTGTAGGAAGGTACAAGACGACTTAAACAAAATTTCTATTTGGTGTTATGAAAAACTGCTAGATATAAATGTGGGAAAATGTGAGTTAATACTGATTAAAAGGAAGAAACAACCTCTAATGTACGGTTACATTATTGATAGCGTCCTGTTTGACACAGTTACAATGTTTAAATATCTGGGCGTAACATTGCAAAGCGATATGAAATGGAACGAGTATGTGAGAACTGTGCTAGGAAGACAAATGGTCGACTTCGGTATATTGAGACAATTTTAGGAAAGAGTGGTTCACCTGTTAGGAGAGCGCATATGGGACGCTGGTGTGGCTTATTCTTGAGTACTACTCTTATGGTATCCGTACGGGATCTGACTCAGGGAAGATATCGAAGCATATCGGAGGTGGGTTATTAGATTTGTTACCGGTAGTTTCGAACGACACCTAAGTTTTACGGATATGCTACGGGATCTCAAACGGGAATCCCTCGAGGGAAACCGACGTTGGCTGCCGAACGATAATACTGCCGCCAACATTGAGCGTAAGGACCCACGAGTATAAGATTCGAGAAATTAGCACTCAATCGGAGGCATATAGAAAATCGTTTTTCCCTCGCTCTATTTGCGAGTGGAACAGGAAAGGAAAGGAATAGTAGTGGAACAGGGTACCCTCCGCCACGACCGTACAGTAGCATGTGGAGTATCTATGTAGATGTAGACGTAGAACTCCGCATGCGTTCTTGATACTGGCAGCTATATTTTTGGCACTTACCACTGTTTACAAGCACACATCTTGACAAAGTTGCCATTAGGTAAAATCTCAAATTTGAGACAGAGCTGCCATCTCACTGTTTATCGCGGAACTATGAACTAATATGAATAAAGCACATCATTTAAGACGTTTTACGCGCAATAACTCTCTCATCTACTGCTCCTTAACACTGTTTGCAGGTAAGATCTTAATTTCAAGGTCGTTGTTTTAAATACCTTAGTATCTGCAACAGATATTCATTAACGCTGCAAGCTTATTACACCAATCACATTTCTTTTATAATTTCAATATAATATGAAGGCTTACTAGTTTAGCTGAGGTATATGACAGTGAAACCAACAGGTCCGTTACGACTGGTTACTCTTAAGAACGAGAAATGATAATATGTCGTACACTTTTTGAATTGTAATGAGACAGTATCTTTTTTATCTCTGTAATATTGTAAACAGAGCATTAGAACACGACTGCTATTTATCTCTGTATTGTTTACCAGTTGTGAAGACGAGCAACACTTTGCAGGTCGAAATAATAACAGCAGTCGACGTACGGAAAATAAGTCTGTTTTCTATGTTGTTTTTCTTGTTTGATCGAGTATTGTCTCCCGATACTGCATAAACTATCCCGTATTCAAACTTTATTGCCATATTTTTCAGTGCCTTTTCACCTTGTTCGATCATGTGACCTTCATAATTTACCAAAACGTACGTATCTGATTCATTCTGTAGTCGGCTCTACTCCCTCCCATCGTTAATCTATTCTACTGTATAAAAAAAGTCGTTATTTAATTTTGTTACCAAAATTACTTCAGATTTTTACGCGTTACTCTAATTACCGTACGGACGGACACAGACATATATTGTTAATATATATAACACGTAAATATACCTATATGATGTAACAGGGAAAGACTGTCAGTAAAGTTCGAGAAAGATTCTTGACTGATTTCCTTCAAATATTTACACGATGCTCTAATAAAGGTTTCGACAGACATATGCTGTATATATATATATATATATATATATATATATATATATATATATATATATATATACTTTCGGTAGGTGACTGTTAACGGTTGGCAAGTAATTGATGAAATGCATTTTTCACCATCAGCTGCTTTATTTAAAACGTTAATCGTCAATCGGCATCGGCCTTAGACCATCATCAACGAATAAAAGGTTGTGAACAGTTCAACTAACTCAACTGTTTTCAACCTTATATCCGTTAATGGTAGTCTGACACCGAAACCAGTTGATGCTTAAAGTTTTCAGTAAAACAGCTGATGGTTCAAATCAAAAGGCTCTGAGCACTATGCGACTTAACTTCTGAGGTCATCAGTCGCCTAGAGCTTAGAACTAATTAAGCCTAACTAACCTAAGGACATCACACACATCCATGCCCGAGGCAGGATTCGAACCTGCGACCGTGACGGTCGCTCGGCTCCAGACTGTAGCGCCTAGAACCGCACGGTCACAACTGACGGTCAAATATGCATTTCGTAAATAAGATGTGTATTTTTAATATATATGGTAAATATATGTTTTGTTATACAGGGTGTTACAAAAAGGTACGGCCAAACTTTCAGGAAACATTCCTCACACACAAATAAAGAAAAGATGTTAATTGGACATGTGTCCGGAAACGCTTAATTTCCATGTTAGAGCTCATTTTAGTTTCGTCAGTATGTTCTTCCACCTACGCTCAGTGGAACACGTTATCATGATTTCATACGGGATACTCTACCTGTGCTGCTAGAACATGTGCCTTTACAAGTACGACACAACATGTGGTTCATGCACGATGGAGCTCCTGCACATTTCAGTCAAAGTGTTCGTACGCTTCTCAACAACAGATCCGGTGACCGATGGATTGGTAGAGGTGGACCAATTCCATGGCC
Organism: Schistocerca cancellata; assembly: GCF_023864275.1. NCBI lineage: Eukaryota > Metazoa > Arthropoda > Insecta > Orthoptera > Acrididae > Schistocerca > Schistocerca cancellata. The sequence goes on along the minus strand of NC_064626.1, from coordinate 1,062,351,421 downwards.
CCCACGCTCTCCTGACCCCAGCCCTCTTGACTTTCATTTATGGGGGCATTTGAAAGCTCTTGTCTACGCAACCCCGGTACCAAATGTAGAAACTCTTCGTGCTCGTATTGTGGACGGCTGTGATACAGTATGCCATTCTCCAGGGCTGCATCAGCGCATCAGGGATTCCATGCGACGGAGGGTGGATGCATGTATCCTCGCTAACGGAGGACATTTTGAATATTTCCTGTAACAAAGTGTTTCAAGTCACGCTGGTACGATTTGTTGCTGTGTGTTTCCATTCCATGTTTAATGTGATTTGAAGAGACGTAATAAAATGAGCTCTAACATGGAAAGTAAGCGTTTCCAGACACATGTCCACATAACATATTTTCTTTCTTTGTGTGTGAGGAATGTTTCCTGAAAGTTTGGCCGTACCTTTTTGTAACACCCTGTGTATAGAGGGGAACCGTTTTTGCTAAAAATCTCGGAAAGTTATTGACTGGTTTACTTCAAAATTTTATGCGGTCCTCTAATAAACGCTTGGACAGACATTGGCTATATAGTTTTACATATATGATACATAAATACACAGCACAACGAAAGGTTGGAATAAAACGTAGTCTGCGATACAAGAGGTCTCACTGACCTAGCCACTTCATGCATTACCCAGTTACATCCCACATTCTGGACGGTGCTTACGGCTGGCTTGCTTCGTGGCCGTTTCCTAGACGAGTAAATATACCGCTGCCGCAGCGGCACACCGCTAGCAGTCCAGTATCAACAACGGCTTCATTATGTTTATGTTCAGCACTGAAGTAAAAAGCCACGTAGAGGCATACAACACTTTGACAGAGTCAGGATAGTGGCTTTACTTTCATAAACACATAAGAAGCGAGATATTGCCGATCGGTTACATTTCACTTGAAGCTGTGTGTCTATGGTGTGGAGAAAGTAGAGAGAGACAGGAAATATGAACGATAGACCTCACAGTGGTCGTCCTTGTATCACAACATCAACGCAGGATCGTTTCCTCCAAATATCATCTCGCAGGCACCCAACATCAACTGCAAGAAATATTGGAAATTATTTCAGGCAACTGGGATTCGTATCTCAGACCAAACATTGCGTAGGAGATTACATCTGTGTGGTCTTTATTCCGGAAGACAAATGAGAAGTTTTGCACTGCACCAATGGGACCTACGCAGTCGAACAACCTGGATTCTTTCACATCAACATTGAACCATTGCAGAATGGAATAATGTCATGTTTGCTGACGAGACCGGGGTTGGTTTGGGAACGGAGACTAGACATGTTCAGTGTTTGGAGAAGCGCTAGACGACCCCAGGAACGTCGATACGTTCAGGAAGTCTATCCGTTTTCAGGTGGAAGTGTAATGTTCTGAGCAGCAATAATTATGGGACGACGGACTCCTGTATTCCCGTCTATGGCAATCTGACTGGTCCCCGATACCTCCAAGAGATCCAACAAACGATTGCCGGGTCCTACAGACGTGAAGCTGGTGACAGCTTCATCTTTCTCGATGACAATGCAAGAACGCACTGTAACCTACCAATGTCTCGGTATTTTCAAAGATGCAACATCAACAGAATGCGTTAGCCAGCCCCCAGACATGATGTAACTGAGCATGCATGGGACCTGTTGAAGGTGGCCATTGCACAGCGTAAGAAATGGCGTAAACTGAAGCTGCCACTAAGGAGTGGGACCACACACCCCCAGAGAAACGTGATGGTCTCATCCGGAGCATGCCTCGCAGTGTGGAAGAACTCATCCGTGTGCTGTGCGGGGAGGGCATACTCATTGAAGACTGATAATCATGATTATCATCAAGAGAGAGAGAGATTTTCACTCGTTCTTTTTCGAGATGTACACTTAAGAGAGATCGTGCTTTCCTTTGTAATGATTTTTTGTAACTATCCAAAATCTATCTTGTTTTCAGACTAAAGTATATTTATTTTGTTAATAAGGTATTGTGTTGACTTAAATGGGTGTACTATAAGTGGTCATTGTAGTGAACTCTATTATATACCAAACTTTTGTTGATGTGTATGTACGTACTATAGAAACGGGAAAAAATTTTGAAAAATTATTGACCGATTTAATTCAAAAAATTTCCCGATAAACTAACAAATATTCGGGTCTATATAACTATATGAGACAGAGAAAGTTGACAAAATTCTCGAAAAGTTCTTGGTCGATTTGCTTCAAATATTTATTCAATACTCAAATAAAGATTTGGATGGACATTGGCTATCATGTTTTCAATATATATGACACATGAATATGTATAACATATAAACAAACGTTGTTGGGAAAATTCCCGGGAAGTGATTGACCAATTTACTTCAAATTCTTACACGACGGTCTAATAAATATTCGTAATGATAAAGTGTAGATATTATTTTAAACAACAGTAGTCAGATTTTCTGCTAAAATTAAATGCTAGAAAGAAAATGTTGGGCTGTGAAAATTTATAGTTTCTTTAACATTTTCACAGTAAGTTTTAACAGCGATAGCAGGGCATTTAAACAATTACGCAAATGATCTGTCTCAAATATTTTCTTTCTTCTTATGCATAATTTGAAACTAATATTGTATACACTATAATGCGGTGTTTTGTTTTCTTCCTCGCGGATAGTCTTAACAGAAAATTGGGAAGTACTTTCTGTAACTTATTGGCTTATGATTAGAATACTGCCATGGAATCTGGATCGTCCGAAACGTTTTAATCGTATTAGTTTACAGTTTAAAACTATGAAAAATAGTGTCATTGAAGTTATTATCCTCACACATCCAGCAGCAGCTGGAATTGTCTCCCTCATATCCTGTATACCAATGATACCAGCAATTTGCATATTCATTTTAAGCGAATTCAGTTCGCAGTCTGGGTTTCGTTTGCAGTGACAATAAAGGTCAAGATCGGAGGGATGGTCAAAGAAGACATGGACAGAGAGGGGGAGGAAGAAGTGGACACACAGATGGGTAGGAAGAGACATACGGGAGAAAGGGAAGAGGAAACGAGGAGATATAGGGAGGGGGGAGGATGGTGTGGAGAGAGAAAGGGAGAAAGAGAGAGAGAGAGAGTGGTGAGGTGGAGGAGATCGACAATGAGAGGGAGCAGAGGGAGATTAGAACGTAAATCCAATTCCGAGACATATTTAGCAATTGCCAAGCATTACCGGAGTTTCGCTTGGGCCGGCCGGGGTGGCCGAGCGGTTCTAGGCGCCACAGTCTGGAACTGCGTGACCGCTACGGTCGCAGGTTCGAATCCTGCCTCGGGCATGGGTGTGTGTGATGTCCTTAGGTTAGTTAGGTTTAAGTAGTTCTAAGTTCTAGGGGACTTACGACCTCAGCAGTTGAGTCCCATAGTGCTCAGAGCCAGAGTTTCGCTTGTTTGTTATAAAACTTGCTATACTGCCCCGCCCTTTCACCCAGCCCGTATGACAATGAAGATAAGGTCGAATCGCCTCTAGCAGGAGATGTATTGGATACTTTAGTCACGACAAGGGCAGGAAATAGGGTAGTGGATCCTCGTTTCTATGCCACACAGTTGGTAATTCGGTCTCGCCTTCTCACACATTCAACAATGAAAGGTTAATTCTGGAAAAGCACTACATTCCGAATTAAGCAGTGACTGTCTCTTAATACAGCAGCCTCACAAAAATGAATAATAACAATTTCCTCTTTCCATTGCAGATAAGTATATATTACCTCTTCTTCCATCACCTCTCACCAACTATGTCTATACCACACTCTATCCTATATCCTGGGCCTCCCCAACTACAACTTAAATTACAGTCACTGTCAGTTTTCCACAGTAAGCTAAGTCATTTCACTTCTTTTCATGAACTAAAAATAACATGAAAATACTGCCTGAAAAGCTCCTTAAATACATAAATTATACGATTATTAATCGGAGCATCAAATTGTGACGAATGTTTTGAGTCTCATAGTATAGCAATAAGCACGCCAAATCATGTTTATTTATGCTGATGAATGTAATATATTTAAGACTGCCACGTCGTTACAGACTGTTTATGTAAACAACGCTAATATGATCTTTACTCCCTTAATATATCTAGAATCACACATTAAAGTATCATCTAAATAATTTAACAGAGTCATAAACATGTCACCTAATTTTAAATGTAAGTGTAATTTTGGAAATTTTTCACCGAAATAAAAAACGAAATGTCGTGGCCAAATGAAAGTACCACCGAACAATACTTTATTTGTTTCCTTTATCTGGTGTGAGAGGTCTTTCACGTAGAACTATCTACTGTGTCATTCGTTTATTGCCAGGTGACAAACTATAGCAGAACTAACCCAAACATCGACGTGGTCCCTGAAAATTGAGCTGCAGCTTCGAAATGTATTGAACTGAAACTGTAAAATGGAAAACATTTCACCGAAAATGATGTATTAGTAATAAAAATGATCCTAACCTACGCAGTATATACTTTAACCAAGTGCTTATCGACGATATACTTCCTTCGAGGGATGCAAGTTCAGTATTTCCGCTTTTGTAGCCTGTGAGAGCAGGGCGGGCTATTCTAAAATTTCATTCGATTCAGTCAATCGTCCCAGCAGGCAAGGAGTGGGGCTGGGGGAATCTTAGTTGGGAATAACTTTGTTTGCGCATCATTCCACCGCCTCGATATGTTTTTCAAATAAAAACGTTGTCATGGGCTGAGTGCGCATGTGAACTTACCAAGAGAATAAGCCTGATGTTGATGCTTCAAATGATGTAGATTCTGAGAGGCTTGTTCTGCAGTACGTACTTAAGCTTATATTGTATCTGTTTCTCGTACATGTATTACGAACATGCTGCTTTTATTGAATACAGATCACTGTTTTTTAGTGGTTCCACATTATGGCTGGCTGTCTGATGTGTACGTTACCCCTGTCTCGAGGTATTACGCTGACAAATAGACAATGAATTTGAAAATTATGCAGCCCATAACGAATAATTATTTCATCTGAGCAACTGGGAATGTTTCAAACAGGATATCCAGTTCCGGCATCCACATAATGACGAAGGAAAATCTCGAGAAAGCCTTCGTAGGGCTGGGTGATCGAAACTATTTCGACTTTTTTCTGGAACAACGAACAATGTTGACTACTATCTCAGACAAAAATTAAAATTTCGTGTTTGATTATGTATGCATGAACCAGTACGTATGTATGTAGGTATGTATGTACATTTCTGTTTGTGTTCTGTGTTCCCTGTGAGCATTTTTCGGACAGGGACAGTAAAACGGTAATGGGTGCGTGGATAGTTCAATTTTTAACAGCAAAAGCCTGCGAGGGGTGGGGATCCTTAGACGACTTCTAGCGTGGCAAGAAATTTTCAAAAGTAGCATAATATTCTGTAAATTGCAGAGGTCAGAATTTGGTTCCTAATTTAGTTCATGTGCAACATCTTTTCATCTACATAAAGATTTACATGTAGCAATTTACGCTTTTAATTTATTCACCCACAAACTTAAAACTCATCTTACCAATAAGTGCCGGACGGTGTGGCCGTGCGGTTCTAGGCCCTTCAGTCTGGAACCGCGTGAGCGCTACGGTCGCAGGTTCGAATCCTGCCTCGGGCATGGATGTGTGTGATGTCCTTAAGTTAAGTTTAAATAGTTCTAACTTCTAGGGGACCGATGACCACAGATGTTAAGTCCCATAGTGCTCAGAGCCATTTGAACCATCACCAATAAGTTCCTTGCATCTGGTACGTAGGACGCAAATCTACAGTGTGTTAGATAAAAAAAAAAGGCTTTGCCTTCTGAAACGTGCCCATTTAATTGCGCTATACATAAGAGTAACGTGTTTACTTCGTATTGTGTGGAGAAAATCGAACTTTATTGAAGATTACTAAGACAACGGGCTGTGTATAGTGCGTAGAATGGGCATAAAATATGGAAAGATGGAGGGAGGCGTCAGACCAGTTGATTCCTGATGATTTTTTTTACACAAACGGTAACTTCAACGCTCTGAAAACACAAGCCATCGTCATGAAACACCTCTGTCCACTTCAGACGGCAGTCTATTGTTGATGTTATACTGTTCTTTCGTTGCAAGTACTAGAACTATCGGCCATTCTGCTGGTCATAAAATGTCTAACTTTACACAACGTACTATTTATGAGCGTATTTTTAAGAAAACCCGTTTTATTAAAAAAAATGGCTCTGAGCACTATGGGCCTTAACATTGAGGTCATCAGTCCCCTAGAACTTACAACTACTTAAACCTAACTAACCTAAGGACATCACACACATCCATGCCCGAGGCAGAATTCGAACGTGCGACCGTAGCGGTCACGCGGTTCCAGACTGAAGCGCCTAAAACCGCTCGGCCACAGCGGCCGGCCCCGTTTAATTAAATATTTTCCCTACGCTCGGCCTTTCTCTGTGTTTCTAACATTTCATTTTGTCCGTTGGTTTAGGACCGCATAACCTTATTAGGACCCTGTATCTGTTTTTTCGTCAGGGGCGTGATTCACGAATCCAGCAGTGTTTTGTGGGGGTACTCGTAAATTACGAGTGTTGTCGGACCCGGGGGCTGGGAAGCTGACCGTGTTGCGAACTGCTGCACTCTAGCGACGTGACGTCAGCGGAGGCCGGCGACCCCGCAACTGGCTCGCAACTTAATTAGTGACGCCGAATGCTGACCCAGAAACGGAGCGACCCGTCCGCGGCGCTGGACCTCTTCGCCAGGGCTGCCGGAGCGAGCACGTGGCGGTTCGGAATGCGAACGACTCGCGGAAACTTCCACAATCACTCACAAGTAGCGAAAATCTCTCCTATATCCACGCCTCTGTCGTAAGATTAAACCAAGAGAAAGAACTGGCTATATGATACCGATGTTACAGAGCTTTTACCTTGTCTTTAGGAGACATTAATAATTTTTTTGGTACATTATTCGAAGGGAAATTCAAATATTACGAAGGGCGTAGCACTCTTGAGAATATCTCTGACAAGCTAAGCTGCGAGGAAGAAACAGAAACTCGAAGGTATGTCGCCTTAATTCAAGGTCATGAATAAATTAAAATTTTAGTTATATGTTACATAAGAAACTACACTACTGCCATTAAAATTGCTACACCACGAAGATGACGTGCTACAGACGCGAAATTTAACCGACAGGAAGAAGATGCTGTAATATGTAAATGATTAGCTTTTCAGAGCATTCACACAAGGTTGGCGCCGGTGCCTACACCTACAAAGTGCTGACATGAGGGAAGTTTCCAACCGATTTCTCATACACAAACAGCAGTTGACCGGCGTTGCCTGGTGAAACGTTGTTGTGATGCCTCGTGTAGCGAGGAGAAATGCGTACCATCTCGTTTCCGACTTTGATAAAGGTCGGATTGTAGCCTCTCGCAATTGCGGTTTATCGTATCGCGACATTGCTGCTCGCGTTGGTCTAGATCCAATGACTGTTAGCGGAATATGGAATCGGTGGGTTCAGGAGGGTAATACGGAACGCCGTGCAGGATACCAACGGCCTCGTATCACTAGCAGTCGAGATGACAGGCATCTTAACCGCATAGCTGTAACGGATTGTGCAGCCACGTGTCGATCCCTGAGTCAACAGATGGGGACGTTTGCAAGACAACAACCATCTTCACGAACAGTTCGACGACGTTTGCTGCAGCATGGACTATCAGCTCGGAGACCGTGACTGCGGTTACCCTTGACGCTGCATCACAGACAGGAGTGCCTGGGATGTTGTACTCAACAACGAACCTGGGTGCACGAATCGCAAAACGTCATTTTTTCGGATGAATCCATGTTCTGTTTACAGCATCATGATGGTCACATTCGTGTTTGGCGACATCGCGGTGAACAAACTTTGGAAGCGTGTATTCGTCATCACCATGCTGGCGTATCACCCGGCGTGATGGTATGGGGTGCCATTGGTTACACGTCTCGGTCACGTCTTGTTCGCATTGACGGCACATTGAAGAGTGGAAATTACATTTCAGATGTTTTACGACCCGTGGCTCTACCCTTCATTCGATCCCTGCGAAACCCTTCATTTCATCACGATAATGTTCGACCGCATATTGCAGGTCCTGTACGGGCTTTTCTGGATACAGAAAATGTTCGACTGCTGCCCTGGCCAGCACATTCTCGAGATCTCTCACCAACTGAAAACGTCTGGTCAGTGGTGGCCGAACAACTGGATCGTCACAATACGCCAGTGACTACTCTTGACGAACTGTGGTACCGTGTTGAAGCTGCATGGGCATCTGTAGCCGTACACACCATCCAAGCTCTGTTTGACTCAATGGCCAGGCGTATCAAGGTCGTTATTATGGCCAGATGTGGTTGTTCTGGGTACTGATTTCTCAGGACTATGCACCGAAATTGCGTGAAAGCGTAATCACATGTCAGTTCTAGTGTAATATATTTGTCCAATGAATACTCGTTTATCATCTGCATTTCTTCTTGGTGTAGCAATTTCAATGCCCAGTAGTGTATACGCGTTGTCCATTTCTGTGCAGATGCAGTCTCTCTTCCGAACTCTTGCGGGAATCGGGGTGAGACTGCGAGCAATGAGTGTGGTGTCCAGCCGGTGCTACGTAAGTAGAGTGCGACAAGCTAATGATTGGGTTGGTAGGAAAGCCCAAACAGTTAAGGCGACCGCTCACGTAAAGCAGGAAATCCTGTTTAGAGCCCCATTCCAGCACACTTGTCGCCACTGAATTCATTTCAGTTCCCGTTTTAGGGCGCTGTCAGAATTTCTGTTTCATTTTTATCATGTACGGGGAGCGTTCAGTATGTAATGGAACACATTTTTTTCTGAAACCTGGCTAGTCCAGGATACCAGTACATCATATTATTCCCCAATCGTTTGGCTACAAAACCCTACTTTTTAACATAATCTCCGTTAAGTGCTAAGCCACCTTTCTGGCAGGGCCTGTGTGCCTTCATGGTACCACCCTACTCCTCGCCGTCGAAGCCAATGTTTGCTGCATCAATAACCTCCCTTTATCCTCGTAACGCGCAAGCAGTTCCGTATAGGTGGTCCTTTGTTGGTCCTTATGATTTTCTGTTACGCGGAGAGGAACCCTGCAGACACACACCTTTGAGTACCCCAGTTAGTGGACGGTTGTGTCAGCACTACCAACACAGACGTCCAGTTGTGCAGCGAGGTGTTTGATTGTGATCAGTCGATCACCTCGAATGAGAGTGTCCGCACGTTCCAACGCTGCAGGTGTCACAACTGTGTGTGGCAGGACGGCGCGCGAGGAATGGCATATGTTGGCGCGACCTTCTTGTGACGGTGACGGGTGCCTCGCCCAACGACTCACCATGCTGTTGTTCACTGCCAGGTCTCCGTACACATTCTGCAAGCGCCTATGAATATCTGCTATGATCTGGTGTTCCGCCAAAAGAAACTCAGTGACAGCTCTCTGCTTGAAATGCATTTCGTTATCGATGCAATTTTGAAGGCTTACAGAACCGCCACCTATCGCAACTTCATGAAAAACCACAATAAATTCCGCATTAGAAAAGTGTTGGATTACTTGTTGAATGCCCATCGTGTATACACGGCTACGGGATCAAGAATCGTGTCTGAAATTCCGGACATGTTCGAACGAACAGAACTCACACATATATGAAATGTGACTATTTATTCATTAGTAATTCAACAAGACTGTCATCTTCTATTCGACCTATTAACAGATCATTTAAGCAACTCACACTGAATCAGTAGCGTGATCCAACATCTTCATACATCGTGAAACGTTAACTTACGGGTTGACAAGAAAATGACAGAATTACGGAGACAATCACGAATAGTCCTATTGCAGCTTCTTGGCGGTCATATCTCCTTCCGTCAAGTAACTGGAAGCTGTGGAGTTTCCACAGGCGGCAAATATGGTTACAGATCTCCAATCCGAAGACTGATTTGATGCAGTTCTCCATGCTACTCTGCCCTGTGCAACCTCCATTTCTGAATGACTGTTGCAACCTGAACCCTCATGAACCTGCTTACTGCATTCATCCCTTCGTCTCCCTCTACAATTTTTAAGCCGTACACTTCCCTCCATTACCAAATTGGCGATTCCTCGTGGCCTCTGGAAATGTTTTATCAAACGATGCCTTCTTTTAGTCAATTTATAACATTTATGACTAACTGGCTCGGCAACTCCAACGTTGCGCATAAGGCTTAAGTCCTACCACTGCATAGCCTACCGCGACGTCATCGCGAGCTAAGGTGAGGATTTCCAGGTGAAAACTGTTTCTCACCCCCCACTAGTTTATCATAGCATGGCGTTGTGTTTCAGCGTTGCGTTTCCTGCCCTTTGGCTAGCCAGAATTAAGAGACAGGGCCTCCAATGTAGCTTGACAATATGTTTGGTGGTGACTGTCCCTAAGAGTGGTCGTTAGATCAAGAGGAAGTTCATGGCCTGAGGAAATCCCTGATCACTTCTCAGGATATTGAGTTTTAATACAGTGTCATTTAACTTTAGTACATTTCTGTGAGTTGGTGGCTTGAGTCAGACGATCATGTCGAACGAAGCAGTCATTTACGTGAATATATAGCGTTGCGTACTAGTGTGCATGACACTGTAAAGTGTTTCACGATATTTGCTTTGGAAGTGTCCTGCAGGATATAATGACGATTGCATCAGCAACTGTAAGTGTTGCGTCAACCATTGCGACCTTGGAGTAAATTTCTGGCATCCCTTTAAAAAGTTAAAAAGTTACGTACTCATTACTGGAAAGCAGACAAGTAAATTAATATAACAGATTCATAAAGCCAGATCAGCAACGTCATCACGAGCGTGTGTGATCTTCTGCGAGAGGGACTCAAATTCAGAAGATGTAAGGTGAGCTATCAGAACTTCGGTGACGTGTGCCTGATGTTACTCGTCAGCTGCAGCTTCCACGTGATCTGTCAGGCTGTTATAAATAGCCACATCCTCACGTCCATTGAGGTGTTGCGAAGCTGTACCGTAAATTTATTTTTTCCCTAATTTCAGTACCATCTCATTACTTCCTCAGGCCACTCATCTAAGATTCAGCACCCTTATACAGAATCACCCGTCAAAAGATTCTGTTTCTGCCTTAACTGCTTACCTTCCACTCTTCGCTTCGTACAAGATCACACACCAAATAAACACGTTCAGAAAACTTCCTAATACTGAAATTTGTATTCTATGTTAACAAATTTCACTTTTTCTGAAATTATTTTCCTGCTATTCTCAGTCTCCATTTTATATCCTCTCTGTTTCAGCCATCATTAGTTATTTTCTTGCCGAAGAAGCAAGATTCACAGACTACTTTTAGTGAGTCATTTCCTAATCTTAGTCCCTCAGCATCGCCACATTTAAATCGACTACATTCCATATCCTTACTTTTGTTGATGATCAGGTTGTAACCACTTCTACATTCCGTTCATTTGCTTTTCCGAGCCTTTGCTATCTCTAATAGAATTACAGAGTCGTCGGGAAATCCGAGATAGTTCATTTATTCTCTCTCAACTGTAATTTCCTTCTCGAATTCCTTCTCATTTGCAGAACGAAAACGAATATGCAATGTAAACTTTCACGGTCGGTCCTTTTTGTAGTTCAAACTTCGGGGCTGCAGACAATGGTCGATATGTAAATACATAAAACTGCAACCAGTCACTTTTTTTGAATAGTTATTATTATTCCATGAACCGGTATTCGAACCTTTTCAGGTTCATCTTCAGATGGTTTTCTAGAAGTTACATCACTATTTCTAACATAATGCTGGGTGCTGGCTCTGCGACAAGAAGAGGAAGCCCGCTTTAATACAGGGTGTTACAAAAAGGTACGGCAAAATTTTCAGGAAACATTTCTCACACACATAGAAAGAAAATATGTTATGTGGACATGTGTCCGGAAACGCTTACTTTCCAGGTTAGAGCTCATTTTATTACTTCTCTTCAAATCACATTAATCATGGAATGGAAACACACAGCAACAGAACGTACCAGCGTGACTTCAAACACTTTGTTACAGGAAATGTTCAAAATGTCCTCCGTTAGCGAGGATACATGCATCCACCCTCCGTCGCATGGAATCTCTGATGCGCTGATGCAGCCCTGGAGAATGGCGTATTGTATCACAGCCGTCCACAATACGAGCACGAGGAGTCTCTGCATTTGGTACTGGGGTTGCGTAGACAAGAGCTTTCAAATGCCCCCATAAATGAAAGTCAAGAGGGTTGAGGTCAGGAGAGCGTGGAGGCCATGGAATTGGTCCGCCTCTACCAATCCATCGGCCACCGAATCTGTTGTTGAGAGCGTACGAACACTTCGACTGAAATGTGCAGGAGCTCCATCGCGCATGAACCACATGTTGTGTCGTACTTGTAAAGGCACATGTTCTAGGAGCACAAGTAGAGTATCCCGTACGAAATCATGATAACGTGCTCCATTGATCGTAGGTGGTAGAACATGGGGCCCAATCAAGACATCACCAATAATGCCTGCCCAAACGTTCACAGAAAATCTGTGTTGATGACGTGATTGCACAATTGCGTGCGGAGTCTCGTCAGCCCACACATGTTGATTGTGAAAATTTACAATTTGATCACGTTAGAATGAAGCCTCATCCGCAAAGACAACATTTGCACATTGTTGGATGAACCATTCGCAGAAGTGTACCCGTGGAGGCCAGTCAGCTGCTGATAGTGCCTGCACACACTGTACATGGTACGGAAACAATTGGTTCTCCCGTAGCACTCTCCATACAGTGACGTGGTCAACGTTAACTTGTACAGCAGCAACTTCTCTGACACTGACATTAGGGTTATCGTCAACTGCACGAAGAATTGCCTCGTCCATTGCAGGTGTCCTCGTCGTTCTAGGTCTTCCCTAGTCGCGAGTCATAGGCAGGAATGTTCCGTGCTCCCTAAGACGCCGATCAATTGCTTCGAACGTCTTTCTGTCGGGACACCTTCGTTCTGGAAATCTGTCTCGGTACAAACGTACCGCGCCACGGCTATTGCCCCGTGCTAATCCATACATCAAATGGGCATCTGCCAACTCCGCATTTGTAAACATTGCACTGACTGCAAAACCACGTTCGTGATGAACACTAACCTGTTGATGCTACGTACTGATGTGCTTGATGCTAGTACTGTAGAGCAATGAGTCGCATGTCAACACAAGCACCGAAGTCAACATTACCTTCCTTCAATTGGGCCAACTGGCGGTGAATCGAGGAAGTACAGTACATACTGACGAAACTAAAATGAGCTCTAACATGGAAATTAAGCGTTTCCGGACACATGTCCACATAACATCTTTTCTTTATTTGTGTGTGAGGAATTTTTCCTGAAAGTTTGGCCGTACCTTTTTGTAACACCCTGCATATCGCCATGACTATTGTTTATCTGTCGATAGGGATGCAAAATTTAGTTTTGTGCTTACTGGACAGTATGGGCGACTTTTTTTCGTTAATTTTCATCTGTCCGCTTCCATTTTGATGGTCAGTTGGTACATCAGTTCACACACTTTTACACAATTTGTATTCACTTACACTGTGACAGCGAAACTTTGCCAGCATCCCGCATGTGCTATAGAACTGTTACTTGACAAAAAGATATGGTATAGGCCTATTTTGCTCAGAGATGTAGTTTGTCCTTGTCTACATGTATTAATATCGATATACAGGCGAATATTTTAATCAGACTGACGATAACATGAAAGCACAAAACAGAATAAATAAATTTTACCGCTAGTCTTATTAAAATATTCACCTTTATTTCAATTTTAATACATGTAGACAAGGACAAACTACATCTCTGAGCGAAGTAGGCCTATGCCATATCTTTTTGTCAAGATCTTTGTTACAAGCAACAGTTGTATAGAACATACTAGATGTGGCAAAATTTCGGTCATAGTGTAAATGAATACAGATTGTGTAAAAGTGTGTGAACTGATGTACCAACTGGCCATCAAAATGGAAGCACACAGATGGACACTAACGAAAAAAGCCGCCCATACTGTCGTAGTAAGTAAAGAACTAAATTTTGCATCCATATCAACAGATAAACAATAATCATGGCGATACAATAAAGTGTGTTCCATCTTCTCGTCACAGAGCCAGCACCCAGCATTATGGCAGAAACAGTTATGTATCTTCCAGAAAACCATCTGAGATGATGTGGTGTCACCGCCAGACACCACACTTGCTAGGTGGTAGCTTTAAATCGGCCGCGGTCCATTAGTACATGTCGGACCCGCGTGTCGCCACTGTCAGTAATTGCAGACCGAGCGCCACCACACGGCAGGTCTGGAGAGACGGACTAGCACTCGCCCCAGTTGTACGATGACTTTACTAGCGACTACACTGACGAAGCCTTTCTCTCATTTCCCGAGAGATAGTTAGAATAACCTTCAGCTAAGTCCATGACTACGACCTAGTAAGGCGCCATTAACCATTTCTATAGAGAGTCTCACTTGTATCATCAAGTATGCTGTATACAAAGTTAAGTATTCCAGCAGCTACATACTTTTCTTTACAGCATTCATTACGTATCCTGTTCCAGACCTCACGCCCGTCTGCGTTAGATTATAGCGTGCATTTCGGCCTCCTCTATCTACAAGGTGTTGGCACATTTGCCAACACATCAGATGAACCTGAAAAAGATCAAAAACGGTTCATGGAATAATAGGTAACTATTCAAAAAATGTTACTGGTTGCAGTTTAATGTATTTACATTCGATTAACAGTCACAGGTTCTAAAATATCCGTAATGGATAAGCTTAAAATGGTCGATATACAAAACTGTCCACTGACTTTTCGCCTCCGACCGCATCTTCAGAGGTAAAGCGCAAACTGTATCAAGGGCTCGAGAGGATCCCAGGCTTATAGAGCTGCATAGAGGGCACCACCACACACACGTAATGCCGATTGCCTGATTATCTCTGTCTTTGATACTGTTGTCATGCTGTGCTGCAACTGCTACTTCAAGCTGGCTTTAGTTCGCCATCTCTGTTCGGTAGTGGATTCTTATGTTTTTGCGATGGCTTTGTAATAACTGTTACTTCAGTTACATATAGTCTCTTCGCAATTTAATACTACAATTTTCTAGCGTTCTGATGAGTGCACTCGTACAAAGTTTTATTGACTCTAATTGAAATAGTTTTGGGTATTTGTTTCTTTAATAAATGGCTAATGGACAGATTCAACGCTTTCCTAATTTTCAATTCGTCTTATAATAACCCACACCGCACATCTGGATATGTCAGAAAATTCATCTACATCTAGATCTACATCTACATTTATACTCCACAAGCCACCCAACGGTGTGTGGCGGAGGGCACTTTACGTGCCGCTGTCATTACCTCCCTTTCCTGTTCCAGTGGCATATGGTTCGCGGGAAGAAGGACTACCGGAAAGCCTCCGTGCGAATCTCTCTAATTTTACATTCGTGATCTCCTCGGGAGGTATAAGTAGGGGGAAGCAATATATTCGATACCTCAACCAGAAACGCACCCTCTCGAAACCTGGACAGCAAGCTACACCGCGATGCAGAGCGCCTCTCTTGCAGAGTCTGCCACTTGAGTTTGCTAAACATCTCCGTAACGCTATCACGCTTACCAAATAACCCTGTGACGAAACGCGCAGCTGTTCTTTGGATCTTCTCTATCTCCTCCGTCAACCCGATCTGGTACGGATCCCACACTGATGAGCAATACTCAAGTATAGGTAGAAAGAGTGTTTTGGAAGCCATCTCCTTTGTTGATGGACTACATTTTCTAAGGACTCTCCCAATGAATCTCAACCCGGTACCCACCTTACCAACAATTAATTTTACACGATCATTCATCTTCAAATCGTTCCGCACGCATACTCCCAGATATTTTACAGAAATAACTGCTACCAGTGTTTGTTCCGCTATCATATAATCATACAATAAAGGATCCTTCTTTCTATGTATTCGCAATACATTACATTTGCCTATGTTAAGGGTCAGTTGCCACTCCCTGCACCAAGTGTCTATCCGCTGGAGATCTTCCTGCATTTCGCTGCAATTTCTAATGCTGCAGCTTCTCTGTATACTACAGCATCATCCGCGAAAAGCCGCATGGAACTTCCGACACTATCTACTAGGTAATTTATATATATTGTGAAAAGCAATGGTCCCATAATACTCCCCTGTGGCATGCCAGAGGTTAGCAATATCTCTGTGACTGCGACTCTTGCAGTTGTAATATGATAAATTGTCACTGTTTTAAAGTCTAGTTACTTCCCTTGCGTCCCACTGCGACCCCGCAGACCTCGCGGCTGGCCGGCTCAATACGAGTAACAAGTGAGTGGACAGAAACAGGTCGTGTCATACCACAAACGACGCGTATGGTCTCACGTGACGTAATATTTAAGATTACTTCCTTACGAAAATTAATAATTAATTCTTCTTAATAGCATATTTATTAACATTTTACAGTGATTTATGTACGCTTTGTTTTTTAACAGCTACTCTATCTGATCGAAAGTATTCGCAATGCGATTTGACCATTTGATGTCACTAGCCGCGGTTCCGTCAAAATACACTCCTAGAAATTGAAATAAGAACACCGTGAATTCATTGTCCCAGGAAGGGGAAACTTTATTGACACATTCCTGGGGTCAGATACATCACATGATCACACTGACAGAACCACAGGCACATAGACACAGGCAACAGAGCATGCACAATGTCGGCACTAGTACAGTGTATATCCACCTTTCGCAGCAATGCAGGCTGCTATTCTCCCATGGAGACGATCGTAGAGATGCTGGATGTAGTCCTGTGGAACGGCTTGCCATGCCATTTCCACCTGGCGCCTCAGTTGGACCAGCGTTCGTGCTGGACGTGCAGACCGCGTGAGACGACGCTTCATCCAGTCCCAAACATGCTCAATGGGGGACAGATCCGGAGATCTTGCTGGCCAGGGTAGTTGACTTACACCTTCTAGAGCACGTTGGGTGGCACGGGATACATGCGGACGTGCATTGTCCTGTTGGAACAGCAAGTTCCCTTGCCGGTCTAGGAATGGTAGAACGATGGGTTCGATGACGGTTTGGATGTACCGTGCACTATTCAGTGTCCCCTCGACGATCACCAGTGGTGTACGGCCAGTGTAGGAGATCGCTCCCCACACCATGATGCCGGATGTTGGCCCTGTGTGCCTCGGTCGTATGCAGTCCTGATTGTGGCGCTCACCTGCACGGCGCCAAACACGCATACGACTATCATTGGCACCAAGGCAGAAGCGACTCTCATCGCTGAAGACGACACGTCTCCATTCGTCCCTCCATTCACGCCTGTCGCGACACCACTGGAGGCGGGCTGCACGATGTTGGGGCGTGAGCGGAAGACGGCCTAACGGTGTGCGGGACCGTAGCCCAGCTTCATGGAGACGGTTGCGAATGGTCCTCGCCGATACCCCAGGAGCAACAGTATCCCTAATTTGCTGGGAAGTGGCGGTGCGGTCCCCTACGGCACTGCGTAGGATCCTACGGTCTTGGCGTGCATCCGTGCGTCGCTGCGGTCCGGTCCCAGGTCGACGGGCACGTGCACCTTCCGCCGACCACTGGCGACAACATCGATGTACTGTGGAGACCTCACGCCCCACGTGTTGAGCAATTCGGCGGTACGTCCACCCGGCCTCCCGCATGCCCACTATACGCCCTCGCTCAAAGTCCGTCAACTGCACATACGGTTCACGTCCACGCTGTCGCGGCATGCTACCAGTGTTAAAGACTGCGATGGAGCTCCGTATGCCACGGCAAACTGGCTGACACTGACGGCGGCGGTGCACAAATGCTGCGCAGCTAGCGCCATTCGACGGCCAACACCGCGGTTCCTGGTGTGTCCGCTGTGCCGTGCGTGTGATCATTGCTTGTACAGCCCTCTCGCAGTGTCCGGAGCAAGTATGGTGGGTCTGACACACCGGTGTCAATGTGTTCTTTTTTCCATTCCCAGGAGTGTATATGGGGGCGGGGGGAGATAGTTTTATCAGTAGGGAAGCAATAACAGCACAATGTGTCGATACGGAAAGCTCACTTCAAATGGTTCAAATGGCTCTGAGCACTATGGGACTTAACATCTGAGGTCATCAGTCCCCTAGAACCTAGAACCGTTTAAACCTAATTAACCTAGCGACATCACACACATGCATTCCCGAGGCAGGATTCCAACCTCCGGCGGGAGTGGCCACCCAACCACAACTAAAACTAGGTTATTCAGACCTCATGTACTGACGGACAAGGATCGTCGGGCATTGCGGTGTGAGGTTGTAATAATCGCATTACTTGAGTAGAAGGAATCGCTCGTCAGCTTCAAGTGCTGCCCGTGGCTGTCCCCCTGTTCCATTTAAGAAAAAGCTAAACGCGGAAGAATACAAACACTTTTTAAAGCACTGCGTACTGCGTACAGTTGAGGAACAGCACAGAGCAGCACGACAATGCACCCTGTCATAAAACAGCATCTGTGAAGCAAAGGTTTGTGAACAACAACAGTCCTGAAATTGACTGCCTTCCCAGGGTCTTGACTTGCAAGTAACGGAGCACAACTGATGAGTTAGACAGTCGACTACGTTACAGACCTCAGCATCCGACATCACTACCTTCTGTGGTTTCGGCTCTCGAGAAAGACTGGGATGCCATTCCTCCATAAGCATTGAGACATACAATGAGTCAGTAACTGTCTCGTTCCCAGCAGAGCTGAAGCAATACACTCTCCATATTAACTGTATGGTTTTCGTATTCTTTCTGATAATGTAAGGTTTTTATATCTTTTCTGTTATTGTAAATAATTCACTTTTACGGGGACAAAGATGAATGAGCGCACTGCACGATGATGACGATGCTTGGTTTGTGGGGCGCTCAACTGTGCGGTTGTCAGCGCCCTTACAAATTCCCAACCTTTGATCAGTCAAATCTCACCACTTTCATGAATGATGATGAAATGATGAGGACAACACAAACATCCAGTTACCTCGTGGCAGGTGAAAATCCCTGGCCCCGCCGGGAATCGAACCCGGGAGCCCGTGCTCGGCAAGCGATAACGCGACCGCGAGACCACGAGCTGCGGACCGCATTGCATAAGCAGTGAATAAGATTTTTGACTCTGTGTTTAATTGTATGTGTTGTTCACTAGTTACTCAGTTGTGTAGAGATGGGTCATTCTTACTTGAGACACAGTCGCGAGCAGTTAAATTTTTCAGAGAATAAGACTCGGCATATATTTGCGAGAAACTATCTGGAATACTTCATTACGGAGAGGAAAGCTTGTTTATAAAGCTATTTCATTCTTTGTATTAATGGCGAAAATTTCAGAGGAATTTTTAAAGGTAACCCGTTCATGGGTAAGAATAAGATGTTTGGTTGCAAGAACTATTAATTAAGGGAAATCTTTGTTGCTCAGGTGACTAATAATATTTGTAGTTAGTGTTAATTCGGTCTCTTTGTTTTCGTTACATAACACCTTACACAATTGGTTACAACATCTGTAATTTTTGTAACAAGAGAACTTCGCTGTTGTTAAGAGTCTATTTATGTTGTACAGTACTCTTTGCAATAACTAGAGTTTAATTTTCAAGAACTATTTTCTTTAAAATAAAACCCATGGTTATCATTTCTAGTAAAGTTCTGAATATTATTTTGTCGTGTGTGTTTTGTACCTTACGCCACAAGTCACACGCAACAAGAGACTACTCCTGAAAAAAAAAAGAGATAGTAGATGATATTTCTTTAGCTGCTGCATTTGCTGGTTTGTATTTGCTTTAGAGAACGCCAATTCATCAGACACAAAATGGAGTGCTGTGCAAGAGGTAAGTCACATTTACTTAAGGACAGATCTCAGCCGGCCGCGGTGGCTGAGCGGTTCTAGGCGCTTCAGTCCGGAACCGTGCGACTGCTACGGTCGCAGGTTCGAATCCTGCCTCGGGCATGGATGTGTGTGATGTTCTTAGGTAAGTTAGGTTTAAGTAGTTTTAGTGGACTGATGACCTCAGATGTTAAGTCCCATAGTGCTCAGAGCCATTTGAACCATTTTTGAACACATCTCACCTTGGATCCTTAAGAGGAAACAGTACTTAGTCAGGGTTATCAAGTGTTGTATTAAGCAAGCGAATTAATTTTCAGGGCTGAAGTATTATGACAGCCTCTCTATAGATATTAACATAGTATTACAAATCCGCTGGAGCCACGCAAAAGATGGAAATGGATGTGTTGGCAATAAAAATGGAAGTAACTTATTACAAAGCCTAAATATTGATGGCATGGTAATAAGAAGAAGAAAAAGAAGAAAAACGTGAGGACTGTTTAATTTATTGGTGTGATACTGGCCCCGGTAGACTAGACACTTATGAGAGCTCATCAGCCACTGCCGATGGAGATTAAAACTCGATGTTACAGGTGATAGTCTGACGTTATAAAACCACTCTTGGCCCGTTGCCAACATCCCGTCTGCCTACGCATACGGAGCCTGCGCTCCGCCGTTGTGTTTCGGCTTTGCTCCTGCGACCAGTATTTGTCCTGGGCAAATATTGTCGCGGAGAGTTTACCCTGCAGATGTCAGCGGTCCACAGCGGAGCAGTAATAACATGTTACGAGAAAAATGCCCCGCGGAAAGAGCGACAATATCACGTGACGTCCGGCGCGCCGCAATCGACACGGCTCTGTGTGTGCACGCACCAGGCGCTGCAAAGAGAGTTTGTTGTTGTAGTCACTGAGCTGTCATCACCAATAAAAAAGCTCATACGAGGGAAAATTAATCCCTCTGAAACCGACACCCCGAGCGATTATAATCTATGACGTAATTATGAATAATCACAGAATATTATCAGATCTAAATAACGTTTTCAAAAGAGTGACGAGCATTGAACGTTGTATGTGTAACATGTATTCACTCTGACATACGCTGACAGCCTTTGCATGAAATAAAAAAATATCATGTTAACTAATATTTTTCACAAGTATTCAATCTGAAAACCGTTTTTATTTGCCTAGTACGTCACCTAGGAACCGGTGGTATGTGCTAAGAGACGTGCAATGTAGTACTGATCACATAGTATCTCAAACAACCGACAGCCACGAGCGGAAGACATGTTTTAGACCGCCCCCCCCCCCCAACAATAAACAGACGAGTATTTCGAGGGTGTCACTGAAGAGACAGGGGTTACAAGTATGATGCTATTACAAGGATGTAGATCACGAAACGAAAATATTTCATCTATAAAGCTACGACAGTATTTGTGTTTGGCAAAATTAACATATAGTGACAATTACCTACTAGAATCTTTCTTAAAAAGGAAAAAAATGTTTAATCAGAATGCTATGAAGCTAAATGACTTAAAGTTAAAACTTTCTAAAGCACTAAAAATGGCGAGTGTCTATCATCGATTCCGAATATCGTCAGGAAATCGATCGTCGCAGTCTCGGTACATGGAAAGTGATAGAGAAAAGTTGGTGACATGTTGTGATCCATACGAAGGGCTACGCATGATGCCAAAAAAGTTTCCACCATCAGATCTCCTAAGAAATTCGGATCACTCTGGTGTTTAACTGATTCTGGTGTTTAACTGATTCTGGTGTTTAACTCATTCTCTTCATCCCAGAGTAGTTCCACAATGTCCTACCATGCTGTCTCTTCTTATAGTCTGTTATTTCCAATTTTCTTTTACTACCGTTTATGCAGGAAGTCACTTCATGTCTGATCTGGTAAGTTCATTACATTTTTTACCATCCTTTTGTAACACCGCACGTGAGACTCCTGGATTCTCTTGTTTTCGTATTTTGTCATGTTCCATGATTTACTTTCATAAACTGCTGTACTCTAGGAGCAAATCAGCAGAAATTTTTTTCTTAATCCAATCGTTATTAATTATTACTCATTTCAATCCCACTGAGGCTCTTTGAACCAATTCTCAAAGAATTTTACCGTATAAATCGAAAGTAATACGGCAGTAACAGAGAACATTACTATACCCACGGAAATTCTGCTGTTGATATTAGTATTTCTATGAGGACACACCAAGCGCATTTTTAATTGCAGTCTCTTCATAAGGCATTTGAAATTTCACCGCGATCGAAAACTGCGAGTAACTGCGGGGATGGAACTAAAAAATAGGTTATCTCTCAATTAAAGACTACACTTCATAATAACTTATTTTTTTGAAACTGGTGTAAATATGAGGCTTTTAAGGGGTTACGTACTGCGAGATGATGCATGTTAGTAAAGACTGAAGTTTTGTTCCGTAGGTAATTACCACAATAAATTTCAGTGATGTGACAGGAGCCACTAAGTCGACATTCGTGTTTCCAAGGAGATGACTCATTTGAAGATAGTGTCACCATCTGGTTACAATCGCTGGTGGGTTACTTCTACCACGAGGCTGTACAAAAACTGGCGCCGCGCTACCGTATTCGACCGAACAAAAGTGGCAAACGCGTTCAAAAGATACGATTGTATTCGCACTTGAAATAAACAACGATTATCCTATGATTTGGTTGTTTGGGGGAGGAGACCAAACAGCGAGGTCATTGGTCTCATCGGATTAGGGAAGGAGGGGTAAGGAAGTCGGCCGTGCCCTTTCAAAGGAAACATCCCGGCATTTCCATGGAGCTATCACGGAAAACCTAAATCAGGATGGTCGGACGCGGGATTGAACCGTCGTCTCCCGAATGAGAGACCAGTGTGCTAACAAATGCGCCACCTCGCTCGGCAACGATTATGCTGCTATGTGAGTGAGTATGTCTCTCTGGCGCCATTCTGGAGTATACTTTCAGTGTGATCCTAGTGCACCCAGAAAAGCAAGTCCTCAAATTTACAGAAACGACCTGTTTTTTTATTTGCAAGCAAACGTACCTTTGTGTCAATAGCCGATTTTATATAAAACTCAGTACACCTGCAGAGTTGTAAAAAATAATATAGACTTTTTAAATTGGCAATGGTGCAATTTTAAGGGTGGAGACGTCCTTTGAAAGGCAATATAACATACATGGTTTTGAGCGAAAATCTTCGAAACCATGAGAGAGAAACAACAATGTTTCAAATAAAAGTTTAGTCGTAATTAACATTCTTATAGAAAATATAATCATGTTTTGCAGTAACGCAATATTTTGGATAACACCCCTACGAGCATCAATTAATTTTGCAAAATTGCAAAGTTCTTAGGATAAAAATGAAAGAAAGTATCACTCCAAATTCAACGATGAATAACAACGGTGCTTTCCAGAATCCTACTTTTGGAAAATAGTGAGTAAACCACTCGCTAAGTTTTCAAAATACCGCGTTCTTATAAATATGACTGTACCATTTTCAGAAACGTTTATCACCATTAAAATTTTATCTGAAATTCGTATTTTTGTTCCTCCTTCATGTTTGTTCTTATATGCGGACCTGACCAGCCAAAATTGTCACGTAATCCTTGTCAGTAATGCAGCCTTGCAGAGTAACCATGAGGCACATGGAATACAGAGATATGGCTGCCCAAACCATCACCGAAATTCCACCATGTTACACTCCTGGATCGTAAACTTCGCCAGAAGTTGGCAACAGTGTGAAACAAGACTCATCCGACCAAATGACTTTGTTCCATTGCTCAACATACGGCTTCGGCACCACGTTTTCCTGTTACGGACATTTACAGTACGGAAGAATGAGTTCGGAATTCCATCTCGCCCTACTTTTGGACCTCTTTTCGTATTGTTTGGTTGCTGACAGGGTTCGCGAGTACTAAATTCATTTATTCAGTGTCTCTTACAGCTGTCGTCCTCAAACTTTTCTCCGCTTTGTGACTTAGTGGGCGATGTTTTTGCGCTTTCCACATACAGGGTATACCGAGCGAGGTGGCGCAGTGGTTAGCACACTGGACTCGCATTCGGGAGGACGACGGTTCAATCCCGTCTCCGGCCATCCTGATTTAGGTTTTCCGTGATTTCCCTAAATCGTTTCAGGCAAATGCCGAGATGGTTCCTTTGAAAGGGCACGGCCGATTTCCTTCCACATCCTTCCGTAACCCGAGCTTGCGCTCCGTCTCTAATGACCTCGTTGTCGACGGGACGTTAAACACTAATCACCACCACCACCACATACAGGGTACAAATCTTTCATATGGTGCCTCTCGAAATACCAAACACTACGGACACCTTGGTTACGAAAGCGCTAAACATACGAACACCAACAATTTTCTCATGATCGAATTCACTTAGAATGCACTCACAACCATTCTGACCGCGACCGCCACTTGAAACCTATTGCGGAGATTGCACACGAGCCGTTAGAGGTCAAATTCAACAGAGCGACCTACAGGAATCATTAGCATCTGCATTTATGTTCAAGCGTTTCTTTCGGCCTCTCCGTAGTTTGTTTTGCCCTATGTATTTGTCTTAGACTCTAAGCCCTCTTTATACACAGTGTGACTGTTCAATACCTACGGAAATCTCACTTGCACGAAACACATGCAAGTTTAGGAGGAAATTTTTCTGCAAGTTGTGTATTTTATAGCGACAAAGCCTAGTGAAAATTTAAGCAAATAAGAACGATCGCTGTATCTCAGTTACCTGACGATGTCAAGTCCTAAAATTCCTCTTTTAATTTTTTAAGCCAGTATTTTAGTCCATAATTAATCTCATAATATTTCAGTTTTAGCTTGCGAAAGCCGACAAGTGCGAGAATTATCGCACCATCAGCTTAACAGCTCATGCATCCAAGTTGTTGGCGAGAATATTATGCAGAAGAACGGAAAAGAAAATTGAGGATGTGGTAGATGATGATAAGCTTTAGCAGAAGTAAAGGCATCAGAGAGGTAGTTCTGACGTTGTATTTGATAATGGAAGGAAGACTAAAGAAAAATCAAGACACATTCATGGGATTTGTAGACCTGGAAAAAGCGTTCGACAATGTAGAATGGTGCAAGATGTTCGAGATTTTTGAGAAAAATGGGGTAAGATATAGGAAAAGACAGGTAATACATAATGTCTATAAGAACAGAGAAGGAACAATAAGACGAAGTGCTCGATTAAAAAGTGTTTAAGACATGGATGTAGCCTTTCGCCAATCCTGTTCAATCTATCGCGAACCGTAACAAGACGCCCAAGACCGCGTGGTGTAGCAACACAGCTATCAGTGATAAGTTCGCTGATGAAAACGCTATCCTCAGTGAAGGACAAAAATTACAGGAGGTGTTGACTGGAATGAACTGTCCAACGAGTACAGGAGTAGAGTATGGATTGAGAGTAAATTGAAGAAATACGAAACTAAGGAGAAGTAGTAAAAATGAGAACAGCAAGTAACTTAACATCAGGAGTGGTGGTCACGAAGTAGTTGCTACCTAGGCAGCAAAATAATTCAAGACGGACGGAACAAAGTGGACATCAAAAGCAGACTTACATTGGCAGAAAAGGCTCTCCTGGCCAGAAGAAGTCCACTAGTATCAAACATATGCCTTGATTTGAGGAAGAAATTTTTGAGAATGTACTCCTAGAGCACAGCATGGTACGGTAGAGAAACATGGACCTGCACGTGCATCTCTACCGAGTGTCTGTTTTTCACGCATTGAAACCAGCAGCTCCTCAGCGTCTCTAGTTTTGTGAGCTGCTGTTCACTGAGAAAATAGAGAATGGCCTGGACATTGATCTGTTATTCATGTCTAATGAAGCCTAGTATCACCTGGGTGGTTATGTCAACTCACAGAAACACAGATTCTGGGCAGCGGAAAACCCGCGTAACTTCCACGAAACACCATAGCATGATTAGAAGATTGATGTTTGGCGTGCAGTGTCTGCACGCCGCATTATTGGTCCCATTTATCTTCATCAGGCGCTGAATTCGGCGCCTTACGTTTCCAACAATTTGAAAACATTTATGGCAGCTCTAATGGAGGAGGAAAAGATCTACAGTTACTTCCAACAGGGTGGAACAACTGTTCCAGCCGAACGTTGGACCACACCTATACAATTTTGGAGCATATCTGTACTCGAACATTATGAATCATCTTGAAGAAAATAACTTATTGATACATAACCAACACGGATTCAGAAAGTATCGTTCTTGTGCAACACAGATAGCTCTTTATTCCAATGAAGTAATGAGTGCTGTCGACAAGGGATCTCAGATCGATTCCATATCCCTGGATTTCCAGAAGGCTTTTGATACCGTTCCTCACAACCGACTATTGATCAAATTGCGTGCATATGGGGTATCGTCTCAGTTGTGTGACTGGATTCGTGATTTCCTCCTAGAGAAGTCACAGTTCGTAGTGATAGACGATAAATCATTGAGTAGAACAGAAGTGATATCTGGCGTTCCGCAATGTAGTGTCACAGGCCTTCTGCTGTTCCTGATTTACATAAATGATCTAGGCGATAATCTGAGCAGCCTCCTTAGACTGTTTGCAGATGACGCCGTAATTTACCGTCTAGTAAGATCCTCAGACGATCAATTCAAATTACAAAATGATCTAGAGAGAATTTCTGTATGGTGCGAAAAGTGGGTATTAGCACTAAACAAAGAAAAGTGCGAGGTCATCCACATGAGAACTAAAAGAAATCGTATAAATTTTGGGTATACGATAAATCACAAGAAATCTAAGAGCTGTCAGTTCGACCGACTAAATACCAAGGAATTACAATTACGAGCAACTTAAATTGGAAAGACCACATAGATAATGTTGTGGGGGAGGTGAAAAAAAGACTGCGCTTTGTTGGCAGCATACTTAGAAGATGTGACGAACCCACCAAATAGACAGCCTGCATTACACTTGTCCGTCCTCTGGAATATTGCTGTGCTGTGTGGGATCCTTAAGAGGTAGGATTGACGCAGGACATCGAAAAAGTGCAAATAAGGGCAGCTCGTTTCGTGTTATCGCGCAATAGGGGTGAGAGTGTCACTGATACGATACGAGAGTTGGGATGGCAGACACTGAAACAAAGGCGGTTTTCTTTGCGGCGAAATCTATTAATGAAATTTCAATCATCAACTTTCTCTTCCGAATGCGAAAATATTTTGTTGATACCCACCTTCGTAGGGAGAAATGATCATCATAATAAAATTAGAGAAATCAGAGCTCGAACGAAAAGATTTGGGTGTTCCTTTTCCCACGCGCCATTCAAGAGTGGAATGGTAGAGAAGTAGTATGAAAATGGTTCTATGAACCATCTTCCAGGCACTTAAGTGTAAATTGCAGGGTAACCATCATTTAGATGTAAATGTAGATATAGAAATCTTCACAGCCGAAAGAGTCGTTGGCACGGGTCAGTCTGGTCGCAGCCCTAGCCGGCCACCTAAGTCCCTGACCTGTCAGTGTGCGATTAGTCTGTTTGGGGAGCTCACAACTCTATTATTGGTTGTCATCTGAGAAACCCGGCCGGCCGGAGTGGACGAGCGGTTCTATGCGCTACAGTCTGGAGCCGCGCGACCGCTACGGTCGCAGCTTCGAATCCTGCCTCGGGCATGGATGTGTGTGATTTCCTTAGGTTAGTTAGGTTTAATAGTTCTAAGTTCTAGGGGACTGATGACCTCAGAAGTTAAGTCCCATAGTGCTCAGAGCCATTTGAGAAACCCGTTGGGGACATTTCAACCCTTCTAAAGCTGCCCTTCGACTTTTGGTGATGTGATTGTGAAGCTGAAATATGGAAGAACAATCACAGTTAAACTAAGACCTGTAGATGTCATATACTGAGGAATGTAGTTATAAGAAATCGCACGAAATCAGGAGAAGGAACCACCCTTAAGTTCCAAAGTACTACCAGCAGGACAGCTTGCACAAGATACGTGTGAAGGAAGGTAGAAAGTATGGCGCACAATCAACGAGCTGCTCCAAGTTTGCGGTGATGTAAAGAGCGACGCCATTCGGCAGTGAATGGTTGAACGACTGAGTCACCCTGTACACTATGTAAGTCAAATGGAAGTGTTTGGGTGTGACGAATACCTGGAAAACGTAACCTTCCACCATGTGCAATGTTGTTATGGCAGAGAATAGTAAGTGGTTAAAGACTAGAAATGTTTATTAAAACACATTCACATTGCTATAAGCAAAGTGCGGTCACGTCAGAAGCAGAGAGAGAGAGAGAGAGAGAGACAGAGAGAGGACGAGCTCAGCAGAAAATAACAGGACAGAAAATCAACGGGAACGTGACATGCTTATTCGTTAGCTCGTACGAGATGTCAAAAGAAACTATGTGAAACGTCCCCTTAGGAAAATTAATGAATGACAGTGCTGGAAAAACTCTTACGTTATTTGATTTTCAAACAGCTGAGCAAAACTCAACGTACTCAAACAGTTTTCTCTTTGCTTATTCTGATCTCACTAAACTGACACACAATATTTTTAGCGCAACGCAGTCCGACTTTCAATAATCCGTACAAAAGAATGGCCCTGACTAACAATAACGTTTACCTTTCATGAGCACTTACCTCACAAAAATCTTCGTTGCTCAAACTACTGCAATACAGCGAGCGCCAATACTGCCAGTTAAATAAAAGATTCTAACTACTGGAGGCACTAACTACTGATAGGCATAGTAGGCAAATGAATGATTTCGATAGAGAAAACACTATGTATTTACCTTAATAATGTTCAAAAATCATCATATATGCATCTATCAATTCATGACACCCATCTTTACAAATTTTCATTTTCTGGCAGTCACACGTCCAGATCGTTCGCTTATAGTAACTTCTCAAAACTCTGGCATTTCTCTCTCCACATCTACCACTGCCGGCGGCTCACCTCCAACTGCGCAACGCAACGCGCTATTCCCATCCAACTGCCCAATAGCGAATATTCCAACAATGCCAACCAGCCACAGACTCCACACAGCGCAGTCAGTGATTTCCATACAGAGAGCTAAGAGGCGTTACCAACATAAAAACCTAAACAGCCTACTTACAACTGTGCCTCTTTCATAAGAACCAGTATCAGAGAACCTACACGGCTCTTGAGAGACGGTTAAGCGAATGTAGCAGAATAGGAAGGACACATGTGGCAATTACAAACAGCCTCACGTTAGCTCCCTTTAAGTGTTCGAGCTCTCCAGCTCTCAAGGAGTTGACATTGGGATGACAGCAATGGCAGTCGATTCCATGATTACGATACTGTAGTGAATCTATGTCCTAGGTACTCCGGAACAAGCCGAAGGTGTACCTGAGATGACTAATGGACGTGGCCGCCTAGCATTCCTGGTGGAAGAACTGACTGTCTTCCGACAATACCGTATCGCGGAGTGCTGATGGCATCGAACTACTGCACAGGAATCTGCAGCAGGGTCTCATAGGTCCACATTCCTGTTCAACACTCGGCGCCTCTGCGTGCTGAAACCTACCTGGCCTGTAGGAAGGAAATCAACCGAACTGGTCACCAAGGATCAACATAGTATTCGGAGTGGTCACGAGCCCACTCAACCGCCTAGTCCTAGACCATTCGCGCTCGATCATAGGCGCGCCGGCAGCGCCTCGCGGCGCCAGGTCATTCACTCTTCACCTGGACCTGCAATCGAGAAGCTGACTCGGCAGTGTCAGCTGGAATCCAACACGCAGCTTGTAACGCCGGAAATGCATATCCTCCTATTTCCATTTATTGCACTATAAATTTGTTTTCCTTATTTTTGTTACCTGAATATATAACATTTCTGTGTCTTCGTATATTGTAATTGTTTTACTATTTGTATATATATATATTTATGCGTTTATGTCGACGTATAATTGGTTTGTTTCGTAAATATTATTTGTATTTTTACGCTGGGTCTTGCCTAGGGAAAACTGCTATCGAACGATTACATCGATAGGTCGTGTGAAGAATGAAAGTGTGTAGGATCTTTGGTAGTGTTAACTCTGTCGCGTGGAGCGCGGGCTGAGCAGAGAGGGAGTCTGGCTGGAGTAGTGCAGTGGAGCGGGTGTGTTGTGTGACGCTCCCGCGAGTTGCCGCGCTTTCAGGGTTTGGCAGCATGTAATTGCGCTCGAATTGCTATGATAGTTTCTGACACGGTGTCGCGGACGGGAAGCATTAGCTGGCGCACATCAAGAGCCCGTTTCGCCTGGTGACCGTGTCCAGAAGAAGGCGCGCCAACATCCAGCTTCTGCAACAGCGACGGCCGACAATGAGTGACTGTCGCCACCTCCTCGATCGACGGCTTCAAACCTTCAATCAACCAACAAGGAAGACTGGAAGCACGTAAAGTTTTAGAACTGTATGGCAGACCTCAGCTTTCAAAATTTGTGTCACCAAATTACAGCAACGTAGCATGAATCTTTGTTGCTCATTGTCCCAATTGCATTACCAAGCAGGATCACTTCCTTTTCCGGAATGAACCCGAGTGTCGTTGAAATTCGAACGCCAGCATTAAAGTAAAATCATTTCACTGCTTTAATTTCAAAGTTCAGTTAAGGTGTTCATAGTGGGCTACAGTATTTAGATTACACAAGCACAAATTAAGAGTGCGAGTTTTGTTACCGTATTTTAGCTTACCTGTGACTGCAGCTCAGCTTGGTACGTGCTAAATTTTACTATTGTTAATTGTTCAGAATCATTTAATTAAAGTTCAAAGTTAAATCTCTTATTTCTAAATTGATTCAAGTAGCTTTTGAAATGATTGTAGAGGTAGTCCAAGACTAACCGTATTTTACTGAATTTCGATGTGCTTCAGAAAGAAAGCTCACTATTAACTTCAGTCACTACATTAACTTTAAATTTTCCGGTTTTATTAATTCTTTTGCTAAATTAAGTCAGAGTGTAGCGAAATTTCTTACTTCTGACAAACTTTCAGTTTTCACACTACACGTGTCAACCTTCAGTTGCCACGCTTCTAGTGCTAATTATATGTGTAATAACCTTTCTTTTTCAGTTACTATAGTAATTGTCCATAGGACTGGCGACCGTAATTTCTCCCAAATCTCAAATATTTAACTACCGCTAGTTAATTGTTGACGTAACGGCCGCACATTTACTTTCTTTATTAACTTTACCACTTTTCAAAATTAATTGCCACCAGTTTCATTTGCATTTTTCCTTTTATTTAGATGTAACCCTTTCCCCCCTCTTTACCGACAGATTAACTTCGGTGACGATTGCTTTTCTCAAATTTCCATTAGGTACACGCGGTTTAATTTTTCACTGTCATTAAGGTCGATAAGTGAGGGGGAGGTTACAAGCTGAATGAGGCATCGGCTACAAGGCCGGTGTGGGACAAGACGGCTGTAAACATGGTACATAAATAATTGAACTCTGACAACGTTTTACTAGAGCTGGAGACGCTTCACATGTACCCAACTGCTATTCTGACTTCATGCAGAGGAGTCTTCGCCCGGTCCCTGTGTAGTACCAACAGTGAAGTACGCAGGGGGTGGTGTTATGGATTTGGGGTGTTTTTCGTAGCTATGGGGAGGTTCTCTCATTGTGCTTAAGAAAACGCTAAATGCGGAAGGATATGAACACTTTTTACAGCGTTGTGTACTGCGTATAGCGGAGAAACAATTCGGAGGCCGTAATTGTATCTTCACGAACATACACCTTGTCACAAAGCAGAATCTTTGAGGCAGTAGTTTGTGGGCAACAACATGGATTGGCCTGCCCAGAGTTCCGACATGAACCCAATTTAGCACCTTCTAGATGTAAATGTAACTCCATTTTGGGCTCAGGAGCGCTTTGTCGATGAAATGTAATAATACTGTACCAATAGCCTTTATTTTGATATTGTTTTATTGGGCAACCAGGTACGCTGTTCCAATCACGCCGCCTTCAGTCTTGTAGCATGAATGATGCCAACCACTACTCGTGTTACCACATGTGTGAAGAACAGACATGCTCATGAAGCTCGGATGTCTATGGAACCAGATTAGAATACTGTTGCGTTGATTGTCTTGTACGTGCAAGAGTGGTACTTGGTGTCATTCACGAGACAGACTTGAAAATGAAATGATTGGAACGCTGAAACTAATGCCTACTAAAATAATATCAAAATAACGGTTGTTGAAACCGTACGATTACATACCTTTCGGATGAGTTAGAATGTCGACTTAGTTCCGGACCCTAGCGGCCAACACCGGTCTGGCTTAGGATTTTGAGGTAGAATGGGCTGCCAATCTTCCAGATATTCCTCCTCACTGAAAGTGTAACCAGTAGAGTTCAAGCCTTCATAAAGGAAAGAGGGGACACATCCAATATTAATGTACACCAATAAGTGATCGAATACTTTCGATCAGATAGTGTACCCAGCAGCTCATATTTTCGTAGTATTTAAATGTGGAAGTCTGTGAACAGTTTATAAAAATCTGGCAAATTTTGCAAATTAAAACCATTATGCTACATTTGTATAGAATGTGGTCTGGTACGGAAGTGAAATGTGGACGATAAGCAGTTCAGACAGGGTAAGACGCCCATGACTAAGGAATTTATTGCTAGTGCACTCGAGCAGGTGTAATTTCGATGGATTGCTCACGCGCTGCCTGCGATATGTAAGCTATAAGAGAATCTCAGACAAGAGAGCAGTGTTGGCTACAGTAAGAGCAGTGTCATTAGGAGCAGGTACTAGCTAGCAGTCGTGTGTATGGAGTTGGCTGGGCCGGTCGTGGGGAGCTATGGCGGTGCCTGAGCGATGTAGTATAAGGTAAAAGCAGCCTCGCGCATATGTACTATTGTTATATCAAGTCCCATGTAAATGTTTTTTTTTAAAAATCTTAATAATAATCTTTCTTATAAAAAGTAACTTTTGACAATCATTCATCTGAATTTAAAGAATTTGCTAATTTCTCCAATCCATGGTCATCCAGATTATCGTAAGGAAAAATCAGTTGTTTCTCTTTATAAATGACAAATATAGCGGCCAGAATTGCACTGGGCTGTGCCAGAAAAATTTCTTATAGGAGCAGATATATACGCTTTATCCGGCGACTTCATTGAGGTAAGAATTTTCAATTTATTCAGTATGATCTTTCAGGGAATGACGCAGCACTGCTGACGTCCAAATTTACCAGTTTAGATTCACAGTCAGTTAATTATTGAAGGTTTATATGTGAGTCACAATTTTATTGAGAGATTAGTCACACGTTATTATTGCGAGGTTATGGAATAATAAACTATTGGGAGGTTACACTGAATCTGAATGCTATACTTATTTTTTAACTGTTGGGAGGTTACAACAGGAAGAGAATAGAAGCATTTGAAAAGTGGTGCTGCAGAAGAATGCTGAAGATCAGAAGCGTAGATTAAATGAAATGTGTGGCAGAACCTGACTAAAGGAAAGGATGCGTTGGTGGGACTCATTCTGAGACATCAACGGATCATCAGTTTAGTACTGGTGGGAAGTGTGGGGTATAAAAATTGCAGAGGCAGACCAAGGTTCATATACAGTAAGCAGGTTCAAATAGCCTTTTGTTACAGTAGTCATTCGGAGATGAAGCGGCTTGCCTAGGATAGAGCAGCATGGAGAGTCGTTTCAACCCATCTTTGGACAGAAGACCATAGCAGCAGCAGCAGCAGCAGCAACAACAACAACAACAACAACGTCACATCCCCATAAAAAGTGCAACATGCTGATGACACGACTTTCAGTATACTGACTGCAGTAGTCGATATATTTCTCTAGTTCATCTAAGGAGACAGTGGGTTCCATTAGCAATTTACTTTTTTCTTTTTACGGACAATCATGAAAGTTCCTATTTATCGTAAGAATATGTGGGACCAACTCTTTCATTCTTGCCATTTTATGGATAGAGCAACAATAAGCTTACTTTCTATCAATAATGTTTATTATTGTCAAAACATGTGTGAAAATTTTTCTGTTGCTTCACCGGTTTCAGATGACAATTACTTTCAGTAGCACTTGACCTTCGAGCGTAACATACGATACAATCTATCACCTCTCATCAAACTCAGTGGAGACAAGCTTGGAAAGGACAGGTATGGGGTAGGAAAAAGGCTCCGGCTGGTTTTGGATTTTTTCTTGTTTTCTTTTTGTGTATAAATCTTCCAGCTATTTTCTTAAAGTGACGATAAGACACCAGTGATGACCTACCAAGATGACTGAACAGGGACATGACGCCTTTTCAGTTCACTAACCATCGTGTCACTTGTGTAGATGTCAATTCTAAAATGCCTCTGTCACTTTGATCCAGTCAGTCTAACCAAACAAACAACTTGTCCCATTTTCTGGTTAATGTCGCTTTAACTCGGAACTCATTTACTGAAAAGTGAGCATTGGACATGAATATTAATGTCACAAACTTTTTAGTCGTGGTCGTTCCATATTGCAAGCACTCGCACCTTTTGTGGACGTGAACTGTGTCGTATTGTCGTTCTTACACAGCATGTGTGGGATTTTTTGCAATGTAACTGTGATTTAGGGAAAATTCATGATCTTCCTCCCTGAATATCCATCTAAACGGTCGGCCAGTTATCATTTAGTTGATGGATGACACGCCTCTGACAAAGTAAACCAGCAACAAACCCAGTTTTGGACCCTTATAGGGGCCATTATGATATTTGGTTTGTGGGTTGATCAACTGCGTGGTTATCAGCGCCCTTACACATTCCCATCCTTTCACTGTTCAGTCTCGTCACTTTCCCAAATGATGACGGAACGATAAGGACAACACAAGCACCCAGTCCCCTAGTGGAAAAAAATTCCATCCGAAACCCCATGATCCAGAGGCAGCGACGCTAGCCACTTTTTTTTTTTAAAAAAAAGAAAGAATACTGGAGAGATTTTATTTATTTTATTCTTTATACTTTTGTTCGGCATTGTTCGTTTCGTTTGGTCTTGGCGGACGTCACATAACATCTGTTGAAGTGGATCGTTGATTCCTTCACTCAGTTTTTTTTTTTATTACAGAGGACAATCGGCCCTCTGACCGAACATGCTGACCTACCGTGTCGGCTCCACTAGACAACGCGCTACGGATCCTTATAGGGGGTAAGTGAATTACACTTTCACAACGATACAGTTAAAACTAGCTGTATCCTGTGTGATTGTCGTTTAGCGGTCCTCAACGAAGCACTTTTGTGTGTACTAAATGTTTTCATGGCCCTGTACATTTTCGTATCGTGGTTTCTTTTAATGTCACACACGATCTACAATCACCCAGCATAACTTTAAACGAAATTATAAACTACAATGACATTAACAGAGTTGTATTTGATACTTGCTGCAAGAGCGTGATCTCATCATATATATATATATATATATATATATATATATATATATATATATATATATATATATATATATATATATATATATATATATATTTGTATGCGTGCTTTCGTATCTATAAGATCTGTTCTGCTGGCGTAGAACAATGAGTCCGTCCACTGTGCAGTAAAGCGTGGAAGCTCACCGAGTCGAGAGACATGCACGTCATTTGCAGCAAAATCTGTTTTCAGAGACATGAGACAGCGATGGAAACATAATAGCGTAAATTGTATTCGCTGCGTTTTTAATTACACGCGAGCATAGTAAAGGAATGGCATTTCAACTGTCAATATTGTCGCTGCTGCTTCAGATGAATTTAATTTACAAGTGGAATATTTTGAAGGGACAACGGAAAAACTGAGCACGGATCTCTAGTGTCGGCCATCACTCGTTAACTCGAATAATTTACCTGTTCCACTTTGACTTTACACCAGTGCACATAATGTACAGGTTAGTTACCTTACAGGGCTTCTGCACACCTGAATAGGAAATTCTCGTGAACAGGGTAGTTACACGTTCATCAGATCAGCCGTCACAGATTTTGCTTGAAAACTATGACAGCGAGCTTTCATTTATGACCTGCTTATACTCAGATTGTTCACGAAGGCTAAGCCCATCACATGCTCATTCAACCAGCTGTACGAAGTGGTCACCGTGGTACTTACGAGAGTCGCTCAGACGCAGCTACTGACGACGTTCAGCACCTGCAAGCAAATAAAAACCAAACATTAGTTATTCGTGACTTGCAATTGCTCTGATCCGTGTGCTTCCTCATCTCTCTTTTTTTTTGTGTTTCAAAATGCCTTCAACATAGAAAACGCAAGGTAAAGCGATACTGAGTAGAATACAGTGTGTCGCAAATTTCACACCTGAGGGATCCCGGGGCAATTTGACGATGTTAACGGGTAACCATTTTTAATACATTTATTTTAGGAGATAATGTTTTTCTCTTTGCATATATTAACAGAATTCCATCTTATTGTAGATCTAATTGCAGACACTGGATACGATCTGTTCTCTCTTATCTTTCTCGGTATCTCTCCAGCCTCCCTTTAGCATATCTGTGTCGATGTCCGTGTAAATCAGAACCACAGATGAAAATACGAAAGGGTCGGCACCTGCTTTGCAAAGGAATATCGTCACAGTGAGACAAACAAATTATGGATGCTGTGGTTATACACTCTAAGGCAAAACAAACAACGGAAAAATGGTTTCAAATGGCTCTTAGCACTATGGGACTTAACTTCGGAGGTCATCAGTCCCCTAGAACTTAGAACTAGTTAAAGCTAACTAACCTAAGGACATCACACACATCCATGCCCGAGCCAGGATTCGAACCCGCGACCGTAGCGGTCGCGCGGTTCCAGATTGAAGCGCCTAGAACCGCTCGGCCACTTTGGCAGGCTCAAACAACGCACTAAAAAGAAATTATCGGATTGAGGCAAAAATCGGTAGATGTGATGTGTATGTACAGACAAACAAATCTCTAAAATTTGAGAAAAAGTGGAAGATTTATTCAAGACAAAGTGCTTCACAATTTGAGCAGCTCAGTAACGCGTTGGTCCACCTCTGTCCCTTATGCTAACAGTTATTCGGCTTGGCAGTGACTGACAGAGTTGTTGGACGTCGTCCTGAGAGACATCGTGTCGAATTCAGTCCGACTGGCGCATTGGATCGAAAAGACTCCGAGTTCGTTGTAGGTCCCTGACCATAATGCCCCAAACGTTCTCACGTGGGGGAGATCCGGTGACCTTGCATGCCAAGGTAAGGTTTGGCAAGCACGAAGACAAGCTGTAGAAACTCCTGTTGTGTGCGGGCGGGCATTGTCTTGCTGTAATGTAAGCCTAGGATGGCTTGCCATGAAGGGCAAAAAAAACGCGGTGTAGAATACCGTCGACGTACCACTCTG
This sequence comes from Schistocerca cancellata, assembly GCF_023864275.1. Classification (NCBI taxonomy): domain Eukaryota; kingdom Metazoa; phylum Arthropoda; class Insecta; order Orthoptera; family Acrididae; genus Schistocerca; species Schistocerca cancellata. The sequence goes on along the minus strand of NC_064626.1, from coordinate 1,062,314,348 downwards.
CTACAAGGGTACCGCGGATCACAGTCAAAGGGGTCTTGCTATGAAAAGAAATGGCATCACTCCTGATTATCAGGCCGTATGGCGAGCGACATTCACGCTGGTACCTCGCTACTGTCTGGGACCTCTTCAGACATGTCTTCGGTGGTTATCCGGGCTCAGTACGAAGCAGGACCCCATCACTGAAGTCTGTTCTATTCCAGTCAACGAGTTTCCAGTTCGAAGACGGGAGACGCTCTATAAAGAACATTCGGAGCATTATGGACTGGGACCTCCAACCACAACAAGATTTCGAAGGCCTGACGCACCAATTGGGCAGAAGTCGGCACGGTACCCCTTTGGAGGACAACCAAAATAGGTGATGCCCAATAACCGCTTGCACAATGTCCAGATGTGGACCAGCGTGTTATTGACTTGCTAAGGTTAAATAAATCATCTAAATTTTCTGAGATTGCAATTATATTCAGACATGTTTAATGGAAGTGAAGAAAAAGTGCTGTGGACTACTGTATCCACAAATTACATTTCTGACACAGGTTTGTTTGGCTAATCTCGATTGCATTTTGCCTAGAACCGACATGTATAAAGACTTTTCATTTATATTTTTTAAAGAATGAGTTTGCGAGTACCAGAACATGTCAGTTATAAGATCGTATCTTTCGACTGGGTTATCTTAGAAGCTTAAATGCTTCACACCGCCATGATCCGTAGACCTTAGTGACATAAATTTGAACTTGAAGCTTTTACCCCTTCCAGAAAAAGGGTATATTCCACATGGTTTTTATTGGAGGCAGTATACCCTTGCCTTCTCCCCGCCTACATTCCGGCATTCAAGTGTCAATGTAGAAACGAAAGTCGATTGACATCTGTAATCAAGCAATGGGCTTACTGAAACTTCTGCTCGAAAAGTCTGCCGTAGGTGTTCGACCAATTCAGTAAATATGGGATACTCTTTAATCTACTTGAGCGCATCACGTAAATCTGAGAGCGTGATAAGGTGTCTATGGTGTGTTTACGGACAGCTTCTTTGTGTTAAATAACAGCCACACAATGTCTTAACCTGTAAGCGTGCGAAGCAGTTCACCAGTGTACTTGATCTACTAATCAGGCAAAGATACACAGTACCAAACGGTATAACTGGACAATCCCATACAAGCTAAAATTGTTAAGTTAAATCAGTAATAGAAAATATACTACAGACTTGTGTAAACCATTTTACAGACATTTGATAAGCCTTTACAGTCATGTTAACCAAAATGGAAAAAAACCACATAAATCAAAAGTGGGGGATATCAATGATTTCTTTAGTATAATCACAGCTCCAGATTGCTGAATGATCTCTCATATATATTTAGAAGCCAGTGCGTAACAAGCAGATGGGAATGAGGAGTCAGATTACGCATATCAGTTACTGGTTTCTGGAACTAATGGGCTACTATAAATGACTTATTCGGTCTCCTAGCTCTATACTTCGCAAAGTACTACATGTTCGAATATGACTATGCATGAGAAGAAGCGTAAAATCAAGAAATTTGTGTTCCAACTCAGAAAATGGTGGTCACCCGATGCACGTCCAAGCGGTGGTCGAATTCGTTCCACACCTCAGGTAGCAACGTCCTTTCTATGAGCATCCAAGCACCCATGACGCGCTCTCTGGACTAATCCAATGTTCTCAGCAGTGGCAGTGCAGAAAAATTGTCCTTAATATTCCACCAAAGGAAAAAAGTCACAAGGTGTTACGTCAAACTACCTGGGGAACCAAGGGATCAGAGCAACATCATCTTCACCGCTACTCCCAATCAGGGAAGCTGAAGTTCGTCGATTCGACAGCCACGAATGTCTATGCTACAATCAGAGGCTCCCCCCCCCCCCCTTTCTTGTTGGAAGACGATATTCTCGGAACGAACACCTAGTTGTGACAAAAGCCACAGCTGCAACATCCCAAGGTAAGAGGTATCCACCACAGTCTTCTCACAGAAGGAAAATGGTCCTTAAAGCTTCATTTATTTCATTAACCTTCAACAGATATTGTTCATGCGCCACAATTTCATGAGGATGTTCAATGGGGACTCTCTCACATTGTGGTGATTTACCTTTCCAGATAAATGGAAGGTTATTTAATCGCTGAATATTAGCTCATGGGCTAAATACACTACTGGCCATTGAAATTGCTACACCACGAAGATGACGTGCTACAGATGCGAAATTTAACCGACAGGAAGAAGATGCTGTGATATGCAAATGATCAGATTCTCAAAGCATTCAGATAAGGTTGGCGCCGGTGGCGACAACTACAACGTGCTGAAATGAGGAAAGTTTCCAACCGATTTCTCATACACAAACAGCAGTTGATCGGCGTTGCCTGGTGAAACGTTGTTGTGATGCCTCGTGTAGGGAGGAGAAATGCGTACCATCACGTTTCTGACGTTGATAAAGGCCTGATTGTAGGCTATCGCGATTGCGGTTTATCGTATTGCGACATTGCTGCTCGCATTGGTCGAGATCCAATGACTGTTAGCAGACTATGGAATCGGTGGGTTCAGGAGGGTAATGCGGAACGCCGTGGTGGATCCCAACGGCCTCGTATCACTAGCAGCCGAGATGACAGGCATCTTATCCGCATGGCTGTACTAGATCATCCAGCCACGTCTCGATCTCTGAGTCAACAGATGGTGACGTTTGCAAGACTTCAACCATGGCTCTGAGCACTTTGTGACATAACATCTATGGTCATCAGTCCCCTAGAACTTAGAACTACTTAAACCTAACTAGCCTAAGGACATCACACAACACCCAGTCATCACGAGGCAGAGAAAATCCCTGACCCCGCCGGGTATCGAACCCGGGACCCCGGGCGTGGGAAGCGAGAACGCTACCGCACGACCACGAGCTGCGGACAAGACTTCAACCATCTGCACGAACAGTTCGACGACGTTTGCAGCAGCATGGACTATCAGCTCGGAGACCGTGGCTGCGGTTACCCTTGACGCTGCGTCACAGACAGGAGTGCCTGCGATGGTGTACTCAACGACGAACCTGGGTGCACGAATGACAAAATGTCATTTTTTCGTATGAATCCAGATTCTGTTTACGACATCATGATGGTCGCATCCGTGTTTGGTGACATCGCGGTGAATGAACATTGTAAGCGTGTATTCGTCATCGCCATACTTGCGTATCACCCGCCGTGATGGTATGGGGTGCCATTGGTTACACGTCTCGGTCACTTGTTGTTCGCATTGACGCCACTTTGAACAGTGGACGCTACATTTCAGACGTGTTACGACACGTGGCTCTACCCTTCATTCGATTCCTGCGAAACCCTACATTTCAGCAGGATAATGCACAACCGCATGTTGCAGGTGCTGTACGGGCCTTTCTGGACACAGAAAATGTTCGACTGCTGCCCTGGCCAGCACATTCTCCAGATCTCTCATCAATGTCTGGTCAATGGTGGCCGAGCAACCGGCTCGTCACAATATGCCAGTCACTACTCTTGATGAACTGTGGTATCGTGTTGAAGCTGCATGGGCAGCTGTACCTGTACACGCCATCCAAGCTGTTTGACTCAATGCCCAGGCGTATCAAGGCCGTTACTGCAGCCAGAGGTGGTTGTTCTGGGTACTGATTTCTCAGGATCTATGCACCCAAATTGCGTGAAAATGTAATCATATGTCAGTTCTAGTATAATATATTTGTCCAATGAATACCCGATTATCAACCGCATTTCTTCTTGGTATAGAAATTTTAATGGCCAGTAGTGTAATAATTATGGTTTCATATTTCTGCTTGCCTCCTAGTTCTCATATGTGGAGGGTATTGTTGCAGAGACGGTGACTGAAACTAGGTCGATCTAATGGCTGTTCCGAGAAGCAGCTCTCCATTTGGCCGAATGCCTCTTGCGTCGACGGTACGCCGGGCACTAATCAGCCGACAAAGAGGACATCCAGGCGACGCACCAGCTGTCGAGTGGCCGCGCCATTGGGTGCGGACGTCGCGTCAGATGTGACGGGCCCCTCTGATTAGCCACACCCACTGCATATGTGCACCGCGGCCTTAATTAGCGAAGATCACACGGCCGACATGGGCGCGTGGCAGGCCCTCATACTGCGACGTTAACACGCTGCGGTCGCGGACGACCTTGGCGGTGCTTGCAGCGCGCGTGGGCCGAAATGACGGCAAGCGTTTGGTTTTCGCGTGAGCTACAGGCAACCCGAGTTTGTTTCCGCGGCCCATTGTTACTCTTCACTGCACAAAGAAACTGTCAAAACAGTCCACACCTGGTTTACGTTCCCGCGCGCAACATCGGCACTTTAAACATCTCCTCCTAACTTTGTGTGTCTGCTCACGGCGCCAGGAAACAAAAATGGAGGTTCTATTGTTCCTTCGAACAGAGATCGCATACAGTAGCTTCGCGACTTAATTTTTGTTTTCGAGGCGTACGGAAAAAGATAATTAAATTATCTCAATGTACTTTCTGCGAATTTCTCTTACAGGTAACAACGACCGTCTCTTTGACGTATTAATTAAAGTCTTCTGCAGAGAGGCAGACTCTTAGAAAGAAAGAATTTTATTTCGCCCTTTGCACTCTGTCGAAGCTGTTTTCCCTCTTTTATGTCAGAATCGGAATAGAAATATTCACTCAATGCTCTCCAACGAATACATGAAAATTTCGTTACTGGGGCCGGCCGATGTGGCCGTGCGGTTAAAGGCGCTTCAGTCTGGAACCGCGTGACCGCTACGGTCGCAGGTTCGAATCCTGCCTCGGGCATGGATGTGTGTGATGTCCTTAGGTTAGTTAGGTTTAATTAGTTCTAAGTTCTAGGAGACTGATGACCTCAGAAGTTAAGTCGCATAGTGCTCAGAGCCATTTGAACCATTTCGTTACTGGGTTAATACTCCGCTATCTATATCAAGGGCAGCATTCGAGCAATCTAAACAGCGTATACCTCCAGTCTGTTCTGTATCAAAAGTTCTTTACACGTTCAGCAATTATCTCTCATATTCTTATTTTGACGGTTATTGCGAGAAATGTATTGCTCCACTTAGCTCTGTTATTTTATCCACGTTTAAACTCGCCAGCATGTGTGTGTGGTATTAGATGTATCGATAGGGACAAAAATTACGAAAAACGTGATGATGGTCCTGTTAATTTTCCTACCGCGAAGTGTGCAAATTCTTTCGCTTTTCTTGATTTCTCGGGAGAGTTGTAGCTTGTAGGTTCTCATTTTCTCACAGATGCCTCAAGATGAAATTTTGCGATTCTGAAGTCGATCACAATGCAATTTGAATATCAGCGTAAATAACACAGCTGAAACAAAATACGTTTGTCACAATACAATAAGTAGCACCTGACAACATTAGTTCTTCATATATCCATCTTCAGGTGGATCGGGGAAGCTAGGTGTTAATATTTTTATTAGGGGAAAAAAATTCTTATTCTGTTACAGAAGTTCTGAAGCTGTTTTCACAACTGGTGTTAGTCTTTTTTTGCTTTTGGAATCGTTTTTACTAGCTTCTAGTGAAGAGTTTTTGCTTATGCTCTCGGAGGCACTGCCAAGAGGAATTGTATTTGGTATCATCTTTTGTCAAGCTTCATACGAAAATACTGGTCCTAGCAGTCCACGGTACCGATATATTTCAAAAATCTTGTTTGGTAGTTACAACGATGCCCTTGTTATTTTAATGTATAGTTCCCTACGCAGATATTGGTTATTTATTTTATGCCTCTTCCTCTATATTAATATATATTTTTAGTTTTACGGCCACCTCACGTATGAATGTTGTCATTTTAAAAAATACGTTTGAGCCATTGTAGCACAAACGCTAACCAGTTATGTTTTGTGGTATGTATTCTGTAATTAATATGAGCTCTGAACATGGTTAGATTGTTAGTCTAAACTAGTTATCCATCCGAATAAAGAAGACTTCACGGGGTCCCAATTCCTAATATAAATAAAAATACACAACAGATCGCGTACGTCGTAGTTGACAATGTCAGCAAACTTGGTCAAGTGTTTTTCTTGAAGTCATTTTGAACTCAGAATGTGCCGTTTTACTAAATAGAAAGTCTTAATGAATTTACGATGTGAATAGAATTGGATTTGGTGAGACATGGAAGTGGGCATTAATAAGTTGCGGTCGGTCAGCCAAACTATTCGACTACGGCTCTCTTACTTTAGAACTCCAAGAAAGTCGGCACTGCCCAATGACACATACTTATCTCTTGCGACATGAAGATCGCCTAGAATTCAGTGCGCCACGTTTTAACGTCGTGTGTTTTGTACGCTGATAGAGGGGATGCCTTTGGTCTACCAATAACGAACTAGTAATGAGGAACTGCGTAGCCTTCTGCGGTCAGAATCAGGTGGAACAGAAGTGTTCTTACTGCGTCTTAAGACGCGCGGGATAGCCGCGCGGTCTAGGGCGCCTTGTCAGGCTCGTGCTGCTTTCCCGTCGGAGTTTTCCAGTTAACACCGTTATGGAGCCACCATTAGTTTGCACAGTGCCTTGTACACAACTTGGGTCCATGGCTTCGAACCCAGCATCAGGCCTTAGCACCAGACATGGGACTCATCCGACCAGGCCACGGTTTTCCAGTCGTCTAGGGTCCAACATAAATGGTCACGAGTCCAGCAGAGGCGCCTTTGTTATGCTGTTAGCAAAGGCACTCAGGTCAGTCGTCTGCTACCATAGCCCATTCATTCCAAGTATCGCTGCGCTATCAAAGTAATGGATACGATCGACGTATGTTACACATTGGTTGCTGCGTCTGCTTCACGCAGTGTTGCTTATCTGTTAGCACTGACATCTCTACGGAAACGTCGCTGCTCTCGGTCGATAAGTGAAGGCCGAAGGCCTCTGTGTTGTCCGTGGTAAGAAGAGGTAATGCCTGAAATCTGGTGTTCTCTGCACACTCTTGACTCTGCGGATCTTGGGTTATCGAAATTCCTAACAATTTTTCAAACTGGATCTCCCACTCGTCTCGCTCCAACTACCATTCCGCGTTCAAAGTCTTTTTCACATGAACCACCTGAGAACAAATGACAGCTCCAACAATGAGCTACCCTTTTATACCTTGTGTACTTTAGCAAAAAAAAAAAAAAAAAAAAGGCTCTAAGCACTATGGGACTTAAACATCTGAAGTCATCAGCACCCTAGACGTAGAACTACTTAAACCTAACTAACCTAAGGACATCACACACATCCACGCCCGAGGCAGGATTCGAACCTGCGACCGTAGCAGCAGCGCGGTTCCGGACTGAAGCGCCTAGAACCGCTCGGCCACAGTGGCCGGATGTACTTTTGTCAGATCAGTGTATATCAGCGTTTTTGAAAATTGTGTCATGCTCAGTTACCATTTCTTACAAAATGTGACTCTGGAGAGGAAGAATGCCCAGGAGAAGGCCAATGTAACTCTAGCCGAAATGTCGGTATTATCGGCAATAGACATTTTTGGAATATGACGCGGATCGACACCCACAAAACTTTTTATGAAAATAGTAAGGAAATTACTGACTTTTGCGGTTACTCAGAAGTCCTGCCAAATTTAACTGGACGACGGTTTCAATGAGTTTTTGGGTGGCTGGATCATTCTATTATTTCAGCACTCACTCGGCCATCTTAATGTCGTCTATCATGTTATTAACACTATTAACGAACGACAGCGCTATAAACGAGTATACTGGAGATCGTATGTGCAATTTTTATGATTGTGGGTGTAGTTATATGGTCTTTGCCTATCGTTTTAAGAAGAGTAACTACTCATACACCAGTGCTACTATCTCGAAAAGGGTCACTGATGACCACGCTGGTCAGCGTCCAGCGATTTTAAATCCACCCATCCATCGATGAGACATGCTGGTCTCTACGCCTTCACCTCTAATCCACTCGATCAGTTTCGGACTGTTTAAGTTACCACGTTCACGACTGCTCCATCCTTACGTAGCGTTTATCACAAATGCGTGAGCTATCTCAGCCCGCTCGCTCCCTGGCCGACTCACATTCCGCGTCACCTATCTACAGACCCAGTCCGTATCATCCATGCTCGCATGTCCGAAAGAAAAGAGAACACGCATTCACGTAGCTGATTCGCCTCGATGGCCAATGAATCCACAATCTTCACTACAGATGCACATGCCTTTCGATCTCCGGCGGGAATGTAAAATTAGCGAGTATGGAGCACATGGACGCGGACTGCGGGTAGGTGGCGCTAGGTGGAAATGTAAATTGGCCGGGGAGCGTGCCGCGATCGTCCGCGCATTTGTGATAAACACTGTGTCCGGAAGGGACAGTAGGTCCCGGGTTCGAGTCCTGTTTTACCAAACATTTTCATTTGTCGTCGCTGATTCCGGATAAAATCCCGATTTGACTGATGTCAGTAGTACCTATTCTTTCCCTTTTTTTTCCGTCCCTTCACCATCAATTTACGGAATATGTATCTCAGCTGCGGATTTCGTACAGACACCACCCAAACATATGTGCGAGACGTTGCCGTACGTAGGACAGTGAACTGGTGTCCAAAAGGGCTAATTTTAACGATTTCCATTATTCATTTTAGGAGTAATGCTACCAGAGTTTCTTAAACAAGGGGAAATAAAATTTTCCTTCTCTACCATTGCCCTATTCGATCCTGTCGTTCGCTGATGTTCATAATATCACAGTTACATACTGCTATCCTGTAGCTCTTGACTCTAACATCGATCTATTTCTGTAACGGAACATTTTTATATACATTAGTGTTTAATTAATATGTTATTTGCCGGACGCAGTGGCCGAGCGGTTCTAGCCGCTACGGTCTGGAACCGCGCGACCGCTACGGTCGCAGGTTCGAATCCTGCCTCGGGCATGGATGTGTGTGTTGTCCTTAGGTTAGTTAGCTTTAACTAGTTCTAAGTTCTAGGGGACTGATGACCTCAGAAGTTAAGTCCCATAGTGCTCAAAGCCATTTGAACCAATATGTTATTTGCATATGAACCTTATTCTGTTGTTTTCTCATTTCAGTGTATGACGTATTTTCTACGTTGATCCAAAATGACAGCAAACATTTTTATATACATGAGTGTTTAATTAATATGTTGTTCGCATATGCACCTTATTCTGTTGTTTTCTCATTTCAGTGCATGACGTATTTCCTACGTTGATACAAAATGACAGAAAACTTTAGAAATATATTCTGTATATTTTCTATTGGTCTAAATTTCTGTTATGATTGTATGTAATGTATGATACAAAGTCTTTATATTTAAAGCAACACGGTGACCTATTTATGCATATGAATACTACAAAGTGCCGATTGTCTTTTTAGTATGTGGTAGTATGGAGTGACCTGTTTGTGAACCAGTGATTTTAATCTTTGCTTCTGACCAAAGACAGGCAAAAATGGGATACATTTAACCACCAATACCCACTGTCTTTTTATTACATCCAAGTGCATCCCATAAATGCAATGACCAGACGGTTCTTTATTAGGGTAGGAGAAATTTCTGCCCTGAAAACCAGTAAAACAGTTTCTTTACTCTGACGCAACAGAAAGAAGCAGATCATTATGACCTGATATGACCTGATAACAGAAACAAGCAGATCATTATGGCCCTACTTCAAATACATATTGCTTGAAGCATTTGAAAAAGTTTGAGGAGGCTTGAAGTACATTTAAGTCTTTGGATTTTTTACAGTTACTTTTTACACGCAGGAAGTTTAACTGCTTAACAAATAATGGTCCTAAACGCTACTCTCCCTTGGAAAATGCGGAGTTGACAATAACTTAGCAGATGAAGCGATCAACATTGGGTCGGGGGGAGGGGGCTGCCATTATAGGAACGAGGGAAAGAATTTTACGAGCTCATGCGTGAACCAAGGCGCTGCAACAGACATAAGCACTACTCTGAGCAAAGAGCAAAGGATAAAGTTGTTATTAGTCATTCACAGAAATTCGCTGTGCTGATAAACCTAAAACTTCGTTAACCGATTTGCACGGGACAAGAGCAGGGCGGGAGGAAAACTGATTGCTAATTAAAGTCACTGAGACGAGAGAACGAACATAATCTTAGTCTTAAAACAGGATGGTGTAGAAAATTTAACTTACGACACATGTGGCTTCAGAAATTTAGAAAGAGTTTGTTACAAAGAATTGGGTGTACTATCCACCTCTGATCACGGACTAACTAGCAGTATGCCAGCAAGCAGTTGCGTTGCGTCTCACCATTATTGCCCCGTGGTACAGCTGTACAGAGTGCCCTCACCGGCCAACAGTACGTCCAGCGTGCCCAGCCTGTAGTCGTTCCATCTTCGATAGCAGCGTCCTCTCCACTACACACGCGACAGGAACCACTCTTTGGCGCAACTTAGGCCCAACTGCAACTACAGCGTCCGGCCGCAACACGAAGGCCCAATCGGCCCGCGTGAAAAGCGTACCCAATGGATTCCTTGCTCGACCAATTTAACAGACTGACTTTCTCGAAACATTTGGAAACTTCTACTGCGAACTTCTAGCAACCAATAGAAACACACGTCCACAAATTCTGCGAGAAAGATCGTTCCATTTACATGTCGTATGTCACGTACGCCAGGACAGAGATGACTAGTATCCTCTGCCATCATCTCTCTCCTTGTTCTTATTCGCTCTCCCCCTGTTCTTGCTCTGTGCATTCCAACGTTTCAGCCGTTCGTTTCTAAGCTTGGAAAGAGCAGATAATTAGCCTTAGCCGTCAGCCAAACTAACAGGGTAGGGAGTGTTCATGAAATAGAGGCTGCTGATCACAAGGGGAAAGTCAGCATTAAAATAACACACACTGTAATGACCGAATCCTGAAGGGATCGACAGCAAAAGAAAAGTAAGTGATCTTAGTAAGAATTTAAACAAGTAGAACCTGGAAGCCTAGATGGAGACGTACTGTGCTTGACGCCATCAGCATCTATAAGCAAACAGCCCAAATGCAGTATAACGAGGCCAGCAGTTGACGAGCGGTCAGAGTTGAAATGTTCGAGAGTTTCTGCCAGCCGACGGGCCTAGGGAGTCCGTCAGCAGACAGCAGGAAATTATGGGAGTGAAAAGATCTCTTCAGTTAAGCTTCCACACGAAGCAGGACTTGCATTCTTGTCTGTACGTACCTCTGGACTGTGGGTATTAATGCCTTATTTGTACCTGTGATCGATTGCCACTCACAGTGTGACATGAAACGGAACCTGAGGGTTCGGAATTGGTGCATTACGAAGCTGACTCCTTTTCAAGATTCAAGTCATAATGATAAACCAGCCAGGCTATTTGTTCTAGTAATTTGAAAATCTAATAATCCTGGTCTACATTCTACGCTCATTGAAAATTATGACCCAGTGACTGTGCTCTTCGAGATGTTCATGTAAACTCTAGAAGAAACAGTAAAATCAGACCAAGGTACCAACCCAGAAGACCGTTTCTTCATTACTTCCTCCTTAGGGTGATACTCGAGACTTTCTGTACCGTCCTCAACCGTAGAGACATGATACACTTCAGCTAGAGCCTGTCGCCGACTTATTCCCTTGCACGAAGCCGTTCGTGTGCCAAACGGTCGATAGGCCTGAAAAATCCCACATCCTTTCCTGTTCGACCGAAGGATTCACACAAGTATGTTGCGACCTCCACTGGGTTACGACAGCATACCCCACAGATCACTTCACATAGGCAATGTACCGAGTGGTAAATGTTGAAGACGACACGTGAAAATGATAAAATACCGTACCTATGTACCTGTTTGGTAGGCTATGCTCTGATGAAAGATATGTTCAAGTAAATGCACATCTTTCAATAATATCTATGAAATTTTATTAATGTGAGAACTTTGTTTAAAAAAATCTGTAAATGGCCATGTTAGAGTAGGGACGCGAAAGTGAAGCCAGGTAGACATAATTTCAGAAACTTTGCTGAAGTTGTGCAGTAATTTTAAGCCGTAACTTAATTCACGGTGAATTATAGTAGAGGAGAGTTTGGTCGTGTTTTGCTCAAGTGCGTCGACTTGGAGACAGAGTGAAATATAATTTAGTGCGCCATTCTGTGGTAAAAATGGTAGACTGTTAAGTTATTGAAACAGACGAGAATTAGAAAACTACAATTGCGGACCTGGACTGCACAGGAGGAAGAGGATTAAATAGTGGAGGAACGACCAGACAGAAAGTGTGAACTGTGATTGAACAACGCCGAAAAATCTCCGACTCTAAACTGTGTCTTTACAGCTGTGTTACGTGTGAACGCGAAGTCCAGCCGATTAATGAATACGTGCTCGGCAGCGGCAGGTTAGCATGGTAAACAACTGTAAACACCATTTGCAAGTTTTACGTTTTACTAATTGAAAAATGGAATAAACGTGCACGCTCCAGAATAATAAAGCTGAAGTGGGTGGGCACATTGTGCTCAAATATACTTTGTTTCACCTAACTTTCAAACCTAAAAATGACATTCTGACATTCCCCATGCCTAAGGAAATCTCAGATACAAAGTGTAACAGTACAAGTGCAGATATTTCTATTGATGAGTGTGGACGGTGTACTGAACAACATTACATCGGAATTTACGTCATTTGGAGACTAATAATTAGGGCTATTACAAGTTATATGTTTTTTTTTATCGGGTAGTACCTCAAAGTACGTGTGGGAATAATGCTTATTTTCACCTGGGCAGCATGTCCGGTGTTGAAGTGTGCACGCGTGGCCTCAAAACAGTTTTCATACTGGCAGTTATAGCACGCTTAGTAATGCAGCTACGACCATGCAAAAAACATTAGCTCGTAAAGTTCGTGACGTGTTCATGGGCCTACTGGTGGGCACAGAGAAAATATTAAGGAACCAAATGTAAAAATACCCACACTTATGCCTGATATACCCTGTTTTTTGGGAAGAAAGTCAGTATCAGCTACCCAGCACTCACCTACTTTAAATTGGTTGTGCGTGTAATTAAATTTAATGCTGCGAGAAGAAGTACGCTATCATGTTCGACCGCCGTCTTCTTCGGCGCAGCAAAGGACACAGCCATTATGCTGTCCTCCAGTACAGGCGTGGCACGGCGCTATGTCCTTGCACTTCCGTCACTTCCCTGGAGTCAACAGTCTCAACAAACGAATAACGTTTCAGGCATTAGCGAGTTTTACGATATTCTATTAGATTTAAAATAGAGGCTTAATGGATAATTAACGTCTTTTCATCTACGAATGGAAAAAAATTGCTCATTCAGATAGAAAGCTGTAATCTTTTGTGTGGTAAATGACGTTTTTAGAGTTGCACACACTGGATTAGCTAACCTCACTACGTCGCGTCATGCAATAGCAGTAGCCACATTGGTTTACAGCTTGAACACTTGCTGAGATTTTCGAATTAGATGCTTCCTAAATTAACTCAAATTGATTCCTCACGATCATTTATTCTCATCAGTTGCCGTATACCCACGGAGTAAGTTCATACAAGAGGACTTCCTTCAAAATCCGTTTTATACTTTATTATGGGAGGTTAAGTAACTTCTGTTGAATGCTGTGCCAATCTTCAAAGCGATGAAGTTATATGACATTATTTCACAACATAGCCACCCAGTCTCTGTAAACAACGGTCGTAACGTTCAACAAATCTTTTCAAATGAAGTATCCTCCTTTGACAGAAAATTACTATTCATGTATTTAAGGGGCTCCGGAACGCCCTATACTTGCAATGTTAGAATAACGCTTATAAATTACATCTTTCCTCACAAAGTATTTGAGGTAGGAAGTTGAACTTTTTACAGATTATTTATTGGAATATGGGCTACAACTTAACACAGGGATTTTACAACATTTTAGTTCAGTTATTAAAGATGATTTTTTTCAATTGTAATGAAAATTCACAACATTTTTTGCAATTTTTTATTTATATATTCAAAAATATACAGTTTTTTTGGAAAAAGGCGGTGTTAAATTATGCAGAAGGTACTGTGTAACATTTACTGAAAGTTTGAAAGAAATATGTTTGGAAGATCCTTAGAAAACATGTAATTAGTATGAGAAAATAAAAGTTTTGGGAATCGAGCGACAAAGATAGGATTAACTTTTTAGTGCATTCCAGGTCCATAGGATGGATTATCTTCATCCTCTGCAAACTCCTCCTCCAGCTTCCTCTTGTTCCTCCTCCTGTTTACTCTTGCTTGTATTTCTAGACTCTTTACAGCCCTGTCTGCAGCCCGAAGGCTTCCTTGTCTAAAGCAAGCATCGCTCGTACCATGTTAGAACCTATCTTTATTCCCATATTTCTAAATACCTTGCACCTTTCAATGTTGCCATCATTGAAAGTCGCAACAGCATCATACACACCAAAGTGAAGTGTTTCTATTCCAACAAATACAGAGACTCAAGAAACAGAATTAATTATGAATATTTTCGAGATAACGACAGAGTAAATAAACATGAAACAATCGACAATCACACCAGCGATATATATTGAAGCATCACAGGTTAGCCACAACACATACTTTATCTCACATCACTAAAATGTACCTGATGAACACGGACGTTAATAATAACACTATTTGACAGCAGTTTAACAGCGCCACAGTGGGTCACGCCCATGTAGAACACATTTCAAAAAAATTTAAAAATAGTTGTAGTCTTCGGAGTTGAATAAATTATATATCTATTAAAAGGTAATAGTCTGCAGATTCAGAAAACGCAAAAAAGTAAAAATTGAACTTTTCATGATTTTGAGCCTTCCCGGAGCCCCTTAACACAGTCGCAATTTTGGGTTTGTAGCTATTTTAAAGTGCAAGGTGAAATGTGCCTGTATGACATATCATCGTCGAAGTAACATAGGGCCTACGTATTTCATGGTACTTCGACGATGACATATCATGCAGGCATGTCGAAGATTTTGTGAAACGAATACAAAGTACCAGTCGCGACTGCGTGAACTAAGTGAATAGTAATTCTCAGTAAACTGGTGGAAATTTACATGACTGTGCGCTGTACGTGACTAGTTTCCAACGACGGAAAAATCGTTCTGCCGATCTCTGATTTCCGCGACAATAGAAATTCGCTCCTTGGTCACGGGGCAGTTCGGTAACCGGTGTGTGAACGTTGTAACATCAGCGACTGTCGCTAATCGGTCCTCGATTATCTGGGCGTTGTCTTCTGTAGTCGATGTCGATGGGTGCGTTTCCGATCGGCGTCACCCACGGTTGTGCTGTCTTGGTCAAATTGTTGACATCGTTTCAAATGGTTCAAATGCCTCTGAGCACTATGGGACCTAACTTCTGAGGCCATCAGTCCCCTAGAACTTAGAACTACTGAAACCTAACTAACCTAAGGATATCACACACATCCATGCCCGAGGCAGGATTCGAACCTGCGACCGTAGCGGCCGCGCGGTTCCAGACTGTAGCGCCTAGAACCGCTCGGCCGCCCCGGCCGGCGGCATCGTTTCAGTGCGGCTGGAAGCGACATTGCATTTGCTCCATATACCTCCAGAACTTCACTGTGAATCTGTGTGTAATATGGACGTTTTGCCCACAACAGTCTACCGTCCCGCGTACTTCAACTTTGGACTACGTTTCCAATTGCTACGCCAATTCAGACCCGTCCTGTCATGCACCTGTCATCCATACCACAGACGAACAGTGTCTGAAGGAAACTCCGAATACCTACTCTCTTGTGATAATGCTCAACTCTTTTTGAGCAGTGGTCTTAGCACGGGACGATATTTGGAGTTTCCCTCGTAAACAAGCACATACAATTACACAAAATCTTATTTTCTTTTGCGACAATGGACAACATTGTCCCACAAATAAATTAAAACTGTTCCCATACCCCAGTCCGACGAAGCTTTTCGTGAGGTTTCCCTTGGCGACCAGGCGAATACCGTAACTAAAAATCCTCTCCCGAACATTCCCAGGCGGAATTTCCCATGTTTCATTCTCAGCGTGCTGAGCAGAACGAAGTTCTATAACACCTCACCCTCTCCTGGCGACGTGCAAGTGGAAGATGTAAAAACAGTTTCGTTAGATAATAATTTTATATAAAAGTAAATTACTGCTTCACTTACATGAGTAACGGGTGATTTGCATGCCTGACAATAAAAGAATATGTGATGATAATAGTCGATACGTTTTATTACATGCCGCCGTGGCATTGCACCGGTAGCACTAAGCATCTACGGCGGGGCGAGTTATCTGGCATAGCGGTAATTTTGTTTGCAGGCCACTGTGTAGCGCTATGATTAAAATTCAGAGAGGCACGTTAGGTAACGGAATACCATCGCTTTCATATAACTTAAAGCAACCCCCCTAATAATGCGAGCCGGGCGTCAGTGGAACATGTAACACTCGTGCCTCCCGAGAACTTGCCGACTCCAGCGCCAATGTGGCGTGACTATCACAATAAAAGGATAATATAAGGATAGATATACACACGGACGGGAAAAAATCTTAACACCAAGAAAAAATTAACGTGGAGTGATGAAAGTTTTCGGTACACGTTTTTCTGTGTAACATATTTGGGTGATAAACTTTGCAAGATCACAGGTAAGCGCGATATAAGCTACTGCAAATATGAAATACTGGCTCATTAATAACCAATGTAACTGCCAGAATGTTGAATGCAGGTATACAAGCGTGAAAGCATTGTGTTTTGCAGGTGCCGGATGTCATTTTGTGGGATGCAGTTCCATGTCTGTTGCACTTGGTCAAGGACGGTTTAAATGCTATTTGTGGATGACGTTGGAAATGTCGTCCGATGGTGTCGTATGTGTGCTAAATTTGAGACAGATCTGATGATCGAGTAGCCCGAGGCAACATGTCGACTGTCTGGAAGGCATGTTGGGCTGCAATAGTGGTATGTATGCGAGCGTTATCCTGTTGGAAAATATCCTTTGAATGCTGTTCATGAATGGCAGCATGACAAATTGACTCTCCAGACTAACACGCAATTTTGCAGTCATGGTGCGTGGGATAAACACGGGAGTGCTCCTCCTGTAATACACTATCGCACACCAGACCGTAGCTCCGTGTGTAGGTCCAGTGTGTCTCGTACGCAGAAAGGTTGGTTTCAGTCCATCAACTGACCTCTTTCTCTCCAAGACAGCTACCACTGGCACCGAGGCAGAAGCAGTTTTCACCAGAGAACAGAACAGATCTCCACCCCGCTCTCGCTTGAAACCACTGAAGTTGCGGTGGTTTGGGGTCAGTAGAACGCACGGTACAGGGCGTCTGGCTCGGAGCTGTCTTTGAAGTAAACAATTTGTAAACAGTTCGTTGTGTCACGGTGGTGCCAACTGCTACTGACATTGCTGCTGCAGATGCGAAACAATGCGCCAGAGCCATTAGCCGAACACAATGGTCTCCCCTCGCGTTACTGCCACGACGCCGTCCGGAGCCCGTTCTACTTGCGACCGTACATTCACGTGACCACCGTGCCAGCAGGCGTGCCCAGTGGCTACATTCCTGCCAAGACTTTCGTCACTATCGCAGAGGGAACATCCAGCTTCTTGCCCGACCGCGTTCAAATTCAGTGAGGTGTTGATGATGGCGTCTTTGTGTCGCCTCAAAGACATACTTAACTACCACCAGCACCCCAAAACCAGTTTATTTTTATTTATTTTTATTTACACGTCAATTTCCGTAGGACTAAATTGAGGAGCCAATCTCCAATGTTATGGAACGTGTCATTACATGAAATTACAACATAAAAGTAATAACAGATAAAAATAATTGTTTATGAACCTTAAAAAGTCACTCCATAAGTTTGAACAAACGCAATCAACAATACAACAAAAATCAGCTTAACTTTTCAAGGAACTCCTCGACAGAAGTGAGGCATGAGGAAACTCATCAGTTTCGATTTGAAAGCACGTGGATTACTGTTAAGATTTTAGAATTCGAGCAGTACCGTACTGAAAATTGATGCAGCAGTATACTGCACATCTTTCTGCACAAGAGTTAAGGAAGTCCGATCCAAATGCAGGCTTGATTTCTACCGAGTATTAACCGAGTGAAAGCTGCTTATTGTTAGAGTTAAGCTAATATTGTTAACAAGATATATATATATATATATATATATATATATTGTGAGGCAAATGTCAAAATATCCAGACTTGTGAACAGGGTTCGACAAGAGGTTCGTGAACTTACACCACTTATTGCCCGAACCACCCGTTTCTGAGCCAAAAATATCCTTTTACAATGGGAAGAGTTAACCCAAAATATAACACTGTACGACATAAGTGAATGAAAATAAGCAAAGTAGACTAATTTTCGTGACGAACGATCACTCACTTCAGATACCGTTCGAACAGTAAAAACGGCAGTATTAAGTCCTTGAACAGGATCCGCAACGTGGGCTTTCCACAACAGCTTACTATCTATCTGAACACCTAGAAATTTGAACTGTTCAGTTTCACTAATTCACTAATTACATGCCAGTTCTGTGAAATTAAAACGTCAGGTTTTGTTGAACTGTGTTTTAGAAACTGTAAAAACTGAGTCTTACTGTGATTTAGCGTTAGTTTATTTTCTACAAGCCATGAACGAACGGCCGGCCTGTGTGGCCGTGCGGTTCTAGGCGCTTCAGTCTGCAACCGCGTGACCGCTACGGTCGCAGGTTCGAATCCTGCCTCGGGCATGGATGTGTGTGATGTCCTTAGGTTAGTTAGGTTTAACTAGTTCTAAGTTCTAGGGGACTGATGACCACAGAAGTTAAGTCCCATAGTGCTCAGAGCCATGAACTTACGTCATGTACTGCACTATTTGAAACCGAGCCAATTTTGCACACAAGATCCTTCACTACCAAGCTAGTGTCATCAGAAAACAGAAATATTTTAGAGTTACCCATAATACTATAGGGCATATCATTTATATAAATAAAGAACTGGAGTGACTGCAACACTGATCCCTGTGGCACCCCCCCCCCCCCCCCCCCAATTGGCTGTACCCATTCAGACCCACATCACAGCCATTATCAACATTGTGAATAATGACCTTTTGCTGTCAGCTCATAAAGTAAGAGGTGAACCAATTGTGAGCAACTCCCCATATTCCATAATGCTCCAACCTCTGGAGCAATATTTTGTGATCAACACAATCTACATCTACATCTACATCCATACTCCGCAAGCCACCTGACGGTGTGTGGCGGAGGGTACCTTGAGTACCTCTATCGGTTCTCCCTTCTATTCCAGTTTCGTATTGTTCGTGGAAAAAAGGATTGTCGGTATGCTTCTGTGTGGGCTCTAATCTCTCTGATTTTATCCTCTTGGTCTCTTCGCGAGATATACGTAGGAGGGAACAATATACTGCTTGACTCCTCGGTGAAGGTATGTTCTCGAAACTTCAACACCATACCTTGCTACTGTATCAAATGCTTTAGTTAAATAAAAAATCCCGAACTTTCGAAACCTTTTGTTTAATCCATCCAGTACCTCACAGAGAAAAGAGAACATAGGATTTTCAGTTGTTAAATGACTTCTAAAGAAGAACTGTACATTTGATAGCAAATCGTGTGATATACAATGATCAATTATCCTTACATACACAGCCTTTTCAATTACTTTTGCAAACACTGATGGCATAGAAGTAGGACTAAAATTATCTACATTCTCTCTTTCTCCCTTTTTATAAAGTGGCTTTACTGCTGAGCACCTTATTACTCGTTCACGAAACCGACCATTCCTAAAGCAAAAACTACAAATATGGCTAAATACAGGTCTCACATGTGCAGCACAGTACTTTAATATTCTGCTAGACACTTCATCATAGCCATCAGGGTCCTTAGTCTTTATTGATTTAATTATTGACTCAATCTCCCTCTTGTCTGTATCACAGAGGAGTTTTTCAGTCATCAATCTTGGAAATGCATTTGCCAAGAAAGTTATATGATTCCCTGTAGAAACTTAATTTTTATTTAATTCATCAGCAATGGTCAGTATTGTTAAATACTGTACATATAGCTGATTTATCAGTACCAGAAATCATCGACCTTGTGCTGCTGATCAGACACTTCCTTCACAACTGATCAAGTGGTTTTAATTTTATTTTGTGAATTAGCTATTCTATTTGGATACCATATACTCTTTGCCTTCCTAGTTACATTTTTCCAATCTCAAAGGTAACTAACGCTCACAATCGTTACAACGCGTACTTAAAGCAAACCTAATTTTCATCCTCATAGTGGCGCTGTTAGTACCTCTCTTATGCGACTGGTGCGCACTCTGAGCGGACACCATGTTCCATGTGTAGAAACACGCCTACCCACTTCCGTTTATACTACACAACTCCTTGTTGGTATTTTGATTTTTTTATGTCTGCATAGATTTGATAATAATAATTTCGTGTTTTTCACTGGCTTGAGCAAGTGTTTCGACGTCATCGGCAGCTTGCGTGTCCCTAACCAGTTTTGCAACAGGCGAAATGTGACTTATTGTTTAAAGCGGCATCCGATGCACATTTCATTTGTGACGAATATCCACATCATTGAGAGGTGAATGTTTGGTTAAAAGTGGTCTGGCCGGGATTCGGTTGCACAACCTTAAATTCAAAGGCATGCACTTTACCGCTAGACCAGCAGGCCTGGCACGGATTTTGGACCAACTTTCCTGCTGTCTAGATTGCGGTTACTGTACTGGTAGGTGGCAATGACGTCATTTTCACAGTGACGGAGGACTTCAAGTCCTCGTAGTTCAGCCACTTTTGACAAAACATTTGCATACGCAAATCTTCCTCGTGAATCAGTCTATCTATTAGACAAAACCGGATTAAAATACCTACAGTAGTTTCTGCGATTAGCCCAAACATACAGACAGAATGCGTAGTAGGGGACTTAAGTTTAATTATGTGTAGAAAATTAACAGGAGATAAAGAGATAGAATATATGAATATATTAATGGTTGCGATTTAGAAAGCAGCCAAAATATGTGTGTTACTGGAAAATCTAGACAAGGAGACGATTGCAAGAAGTGAGATAAAACCTAATGGTGGAAAACAAGTTCTGGGAGACAGATTCACACCAGCGCTTTAAAATTCCCTTTCGTGTGAATTACAATATATACAACAGTGATAAATTAATCAAACAAAAAATTGGAAACTATTTTTTCGAAATAGTAATTTATTCTACAGTGTGTGTGTGTGTGTGTGTGTGTGTGTGTGTATGTGTGTGTATTTATCTTTGGTGCTGGCACAATATGCTGCGCATGAAATGGTTCGACAGGAGAATTAATGTGTTCATTACTGAGTAAATTAATATCTCCAGGCGCCTTCCTTCTCATGCCAAGCAAAAATTCTCCAGTTCTTTGGCCATATTGGTGGCTCTGAGCACTATGGGACTTAACTTCTGAGGTCATCAGTCCCTAGAACTTAGAACTACTTAAACATAACTAACTCAAGGACATCACACACATCCATGCCCGAGGATTCGAACCTGCGACCGCAGCGTTCGCGCGGTTCCAGATTGTAGCGCCTAGAACCGCTCGGCCGCTCTGGCCATATTATGAGGAGATATTGAGAAAATATAGAGGAAAATAATCATGGAACGAAAGCATGAGGGCACGAGACCGAGAGACCGAGGGAGAGAACAACGATCAAGTGGATTGATCAAGAAGATTTCCGGTCTACCTCTCAGTAGCTCCTAAGAATTGCTGGTAACCGTTCGCGATTGAGACACTTTGTTTATTGGGTCATGAGCCTCAGCAATGACTACGACATGTGGCAATGATGTAGTGGTGGTGGTCGTGATGATGATACCCAAAAATTTTTTTATAAAAGCTGTCAAGCACAACTTAAGAATACTGAAAGAAATATATTTTTGGTGAGAATGTGTCCAAACTGATACGTTGGTTACAGATGTATCTTTCGCATTCAATAATAGCTTATTTCTCATCTTAACTCCGCTTCAGTAGAAGGATAAACAGACTCTGTGTGGTCGATGAATTAAAAATCTATCGTCATCACAAATTGAGCCAATACACAAAAACTATATTGGATTAGTTTGTGATGACCATTGATCTGAAGATGGTCCAATAGGCCGAAATCGACTGTACGAAAACGAATCAGGATGTCTTCGTCCCTATTTTTTAGCCTAATCTGGCTGCAAATATCAATTCCCAGTGGTGGACCTATCTTGGACCGGCGCGGCCATATGTGCCGCTAACACGGCGGCACGGTGCAGCTGTCAGTTGTTGAAGATGAGGTTTGTGCTTCATACGTCCACAGCGTATGAGCAAAGAAGTGTGATTCGTGGACCAAGGGACAAACGCCTATCGAAATAGACTGGAAAATACGGCTCACGTTAGGGGAAAAGTGCCACCCTTTGAGAACTATTAGGAGGAGGAGGTGGTGGTGGTCACGTGAGTTCGCAATATACCTTTAAGACTTGCATGACAATGAGTGTTGAGGGTGGCCTCGTTCGTCGCTTACTGACGCATGGGTGCA
Source organism: Schistocerca cancellata (assembly GCF_023864275.1). Classification (NCBI taxonomy): domain Eukaryota; kingdom Metazoa; phylum Arthropoda; class Insecta; order Orthoptera; family Acrididae; genus Schistocerca; species Schistocerca cancellata. Next base: position 1,062,291,949 of record NC_064626.1, on the reverse strand, counting down.
ATGGTGAAAGCGGATCGGCATGTGCACCTCACGAACATTTCCCGGGAGCTTTGAATTTAGTGTGGGCGTGTTTGCACAGTTCACGGGTGCTTAAGTAACCGAAAGATTACATGTCGGTGGTCCCTAATCAGTTATATTACATGATGAAACGCAAGGAAATGATTGCTTCGCTGAATCATCGGCAACGGTATGCCGAGTAGGGTGACAATTTCCGTGACCGCATTGTTACTGGCGGTGAAACAAGGATACTGCATTTCATACCGGAATCGAAGCAGGAGAGCATGTTGTGGAAACATCCACGTTCGCCCGTGACAAAAAAATTCCATTCACTGACATTACAGGCCAAGGTCCCTAATATCGGGTTGCTGCTGTCGTTGAATATATTCTCATTTCGAATGTAATAAATTTCCTTTGAATCGAGAAGATTTCGTCCACGAATCAGAATGGTTTTAGAAAGCATCGCTCGTGCTAATTCAGCTTTCCCTTTTCTCATACGATATACGGCGAGCTACGGATGAAGGCAAACAGGCAGATTCCAGATTTCTAGGTTTCCGGAAGGCGTTTGACTCGGTGCTACATTGCAAGGCTGTTAAAGAAGGTACACTGACTGATTAGTCTGCAGGCACGGTTTTTCAGAAGATGTGTAACTGGACGTAGTTGGTTATCGTAATGCAGCAAGTATGTAGGGCAACAAACGGTTAAACGGATATTTCTTAAAAGACATCTTCAATCATCTTTGCTTGATAAACCAGTGTTTACCTCCGTACTTATGTCAATACAAGACAGATGTCGCTTTTCAGCTGAATTACAATTGCATAGTGAGATATCTGAACTGTGGTCACGAGAATGTACGGTCGCAGGAACACCGAGCTCCGGACAGTCATATGGCACTACCGAGACGGAAGACCATTCCGTTCGGCGAATCGCTCTGATGCATTGTTTCGCATCTGCAGCAGCAATGTCAGCAGCAGTTGGCACCACAGTGACACAACGAACTGTTACAAATTGGTTACTTCAAAGACATCTCCGAATCAGATGCATTGGATCTGCACACTGCATCTACACCTGGAACTACGGTCTGGGTGTGGTTTCGCATGGCAGCACGAAAGATGTAATCTCCAGACTAAGGTACAATTTTGCAGTCAATGTGCGTGGGATAAACACGAGGGTCCTCCTTCTATCGGCGTTCGGCGATCTGGTAATTTATTGAAAATTCGATGGTATTTATGTGTCAAGGCTTATGTAGTGCTGACTTATCGATGTACGAGAAAGGAATTTGATCTTAGACCTGAGTCAGTCAATGGAAGCTGGGCTGATGTTTTACATGAAGTCATAATGTATCCCTGTGCTATTGAGCTTCACCACTCATAGTGTGAAACCGGCATTAGTGTGACGTGTTTCAAGGGAAATCAATGTGGCAAAATAAAAAAATCATCTTAAGTGCCTACTTTAAAACTATGATATCGCCGACTGCAGCTCATTGGGACCTAGAGAAGTAGGCAGCTAGACAACTCAGATACTTGATAAGTATTATTTTAAAATGTATGGAAATGGAAATGAAGTCCCATGATTTTTGTCAGAGCGTAGGGGAACGATGCGGGAGACACGCACCGCCGTACTAGGCAAGGTCCTAATGGAGGTGGTTTACCGTTGCCGCCGTACTAGACAAGGTCCTAATGGAGGTGGTTTACCGTTGCCTTCGTCCGACCGTAAATGGGGATGAATGATGATGATGAAGACGACACAACAACACCCGGTCATCTGGGGACAGGGGAAAGTACCTAACCCCGCCGGGAATCGAACCCGGGACCGGGTGCTCGGGAAGCGAAAACGCTACCCCGAGATAACGAGCTACGGACGTAAAATGTATATTGTTGTTGTTGTGGTCTTCAGTCCTGAGACTGGTTTGATACAACTCTCCATGCTACTCTATCCTGTGCAAGCTTCTTCGTCTCCCAGTACTTACTGCAACCTACATCCTTCTGAATCTGCTTAGTGTATTCATCTCTTGGTCCCCCTCTCACAAACTCCTCTTCTTCCCAATTCTATTCAATACCTCCTCATCAGTTATGTAATCTACCCATCTAATCTTCATCATTCTTCTGTAGCACCACAATTCTAAAGCTTCTATTATCTTCTGTCGAAACTATTTATCGTCCATGTTTCACTTCCATACATGGCTACACTCCATACAAATACTCTCAGAAACGTCTTCCTGACACTTAAATCTATACTCGATGTTAACGAATTTCTCTTCTTCAGAAACGCTATTCTTGCCGTCGCCAGTCTACATTTTCTATCCTCTCTACTTCGACCATCATCAGTTATTTTTCTCCCCAAATAGCAAAACTCCTTTACTACTTTAAGTGTCTCATTTTCTAATCTAATTCCCTCAGCATCACCCGACTTAATTCGACTACATTCCATTATCCTTGTTTTGCTTTTATTGATGTTCATCTTATATCCTCCGTTCAAGACACCATCCATTCCGTTAAACTGCTCTCCCAAGTCCTTTGCTGTCTCTGACAGAATTACAATGTCATCGGCAAACCTCAAAATTTTTATTTCTTCTCCATGGATTTTAATACCTACTCCGAATTTTTCTTTTGTTTCCTTTACTACTTGCTCAATATACAGATAGAATAACATCGGGGAGAGGCTACAACCCTGTCTCACTCCCTTCCCAACCACTGCTTCCCTTTCATGCCCCTCGACTCTTATAACTGCCATCTGGTTTCTGTACAAATTGTAAATAGCCTTTAGCTCCCTGTATTTTATGCCTACCACCTTCAGAATTTGGAAGAGAGTATTTCAGTCAACATTGTCGAAAGCTTTTTCTAAGTCTACAAATGCTAGAAACGTAGGTTTGCCTTTCCTTAATCTATTTTCTAAGATAAGTCGTAAGATCAGTATCGCCTCACGTGTTCCAACATTTCTACGGAATCCATACTGATCCTCCCCGAGTCCGGCTTCTACCAGTTTTTCCATTCATCTGTAAAGAATTCACCGCGCGACTGCTACGGCGCAGGTTCGAATCCTGCCTCGGGCATGGATGTGTGTGATGTCCTTAGGTTAGTTAGGTTTAAGTAGTTCTAAGTTCTAGGGGACTGCTGACCACAGATGTTGAGTCCCATAGTGCTCAGAGCCATTTGAACCATTTTTTGTAAAGAATTCGCGTTAGTATTTTGCAGCTGTGACTTATTAAACTGATAGTTTGGTACGTTTCACATCTCTTAACACCTGCTTTCCTTGGGATTGGAATTATTATATTCTTCTTGAAGTCTGAGAGTATTTCGCCTGTCTCGTGCTTCTTGCTCACTAGATGGTAGAGTTTTGTCAGGACTGGCTCTCCCAAGGCCGTCAGTAGTTCTAATGGAATGTTGTCTATTCGCGGGGTCTTGTTTCGACTTAGGTCTTTCAGTGCTCTGTCAAATTCTTCACGCATTATGGTATCTCCCACTTCATCTTCATATACATCCTCTTCCATTTCCATAATATTGTCCTCAAGTAAATCACCCTTGTATAGACCCCCTATATACTCTTTCCACCTTTCTGCTTTCCCTTCTTTGCTTAGAACTGGGTTTCCATCTAAGCTCTTGATATTCATACAAGTGGCTCTCTTTTCTCCAAAGGTCTCTTTAATTTTCCTGTAGGCAGTATCTATCTTACCCCTAGTGAGATAAGCCTCTACATCCTTACATTTGTCCTCTAGCCATCTCTGCTTAGCCATTTTGCTCTTCCTGTCGATCTCATTTTTGAGACATTTGTATTCCTTTTTGCCTGCTTCATTTACTGCATTTTTATATTTTCTCCTTTCATCAATAAAAATCAATATTTCTTCTGTTACCCAAGGATTTCTACTAGCCTTCCTCTTTTTAACTACTTGATCCTCTGCTGCATTCACTACTTCATACCTCAGAGCTACCCTTTTTGCTTCTACTGTATTTATTTCCCCAATTCGTGTTAATTGTTCCCTTATGCTCTCCCTGAAACTCTCTACACCCTCTGGTTTAGTCAGTTTAACCAGGTCCCGTCTCCTTAAATTCCCACCTTTTTCAATTTCTTCAGTTTTAATCTACGGTTCATAACCAATAGATTGTTGCCAGAGTCCACATCTGCCACTGGAAATGTCTTACAATTAAAAACACGGTTCCTAAATCTCTGTCTTACCATTACATAACCTATCTGATACCTTTTAGTATCTCCAGGCTTCTTCCATGTATACAACCTTCTTTTATGATTCTTGAACCAAGTGTTAGCTATGATTAAGTTATGCTCTGTGCAAAATTCTACCAGACGGCTTCCTCTTTAATTTCTTACCCCCAATCCATATTCACCTACTATGTTTCCTTCTCTCCCTTTTCCTACTCTCGAATTCCAGTCACCCATGACTATTAAATTTTTGTCTCCCTTCACTACCTGAATAATTTCTTTTATCCCATCATACATTTCGGCAATTTCTTCATCGTCTGCAGAGCTAGTTGGCTTATAAACTTGTACTACTGTAGTAGGCATGGGCTTCGTGCCTATCTTGGCCACAATAATGCGTTCACGATGCTGTTTGTAGTAGCTTATCCGCACTCCTATTTTTTTTATTCACTCTTGCATTACCCCTACTTGATTTTGTATTTATAACCTTGTATTCACCTGACCAAATGTCTTGTTCCTCCTGCCACCGAACTTCACTAATTCCCACTATATCTAACTTCAACATATCCATTTCCCTTTTTAAATTTTCTAACCTGCCTGCCCGAATAAGGGATCTGACATTCCACGCTCCGATCCGTAGAATGCCAATTTTCTTTCTCCTGATAACGACGTCCTTTTGAGTAGTCCCCGCCCGGTGATCCGAATGGGGGACTATTTTACCCCTGGAATATTTTACCCAAGAGGGCGCCATCATCATTTAACCATACAGTAAAGCTGCATGCTCTGTGTAAATGTATACTGTATAAATGTATACTGTATCAAATTGAGGCTTGCAATAAAAAAAATTTGAAAGCTTATCTTGTTATTGTAGACGTTTTTGAATTCATTACAAAAATCATAAAAATATTAACTGATTGAAACTGATTTGAGAGTGAATTTTTCTTAATGCGATGGAGTTTGTGAAATTTTGAAACTTCCTACGGATTGAAACTCTGTGCCGCACCGTGGCTCGAATCGTCGGACCTTAGCCTTTGCGGGAAATGCTCTCGTTTGAAAAGTAGAAGAGACATACTGCCAGATATCATGCTGTGAGGGCGAATCGTATGTCGTCCCTAGAGAATCGTGAGTCATTCCTAGATAGGTGAGTAAGTAAGCGTATAGCCTGCGAAGGTAATGTTCACAGTTCGAGTTCCGGACTTGCACACGGTTTTAATATGACATGTCTAGTGTAGTGTTGTGCAGCTGTAAATGTAACTTATATGAGCATGGTGCACTTGCTTGGATTTTAGACCATCATTTGCTACTCGAAGCGAATTAGATGAGTACTGTACACAAGGTGGTGCTGTGATGATGTTACTAACTTGTAGAGAAGGGTAAAGGTGTGAATTTGAGGTAAACTCTAGTCCGGAAATGACCGAGGCGAAAGTTATAAACAAAAATCGTTCCGTTATCTCTGACAGTGGAGTATGTGTACCGCTTCTGTTGTTGCTAAAAATGTGGGTTAGACAAATTCCAGAGGCGGTAGTATGGACCAAAACAAGAAAACAATATCTAGAAAACATGGCATCAAAAATGCACGTCGTAAGAGCTATGAGCAACTGCTAATCCTCGATATCGTGAAACAAAGCTCTTTTACTGCAGTATTCTTAGTTTTCATGATTTTGGAGGAGGCAGTACGGACCACAACAAGAAAAAAATGTCCGCTGTATATGAGCTCTAAAATGAATACCTTAAGAGCATTCAGCAACAGTTCATCTTCGCTAATGTGAAACGTATCTCTTACGGTATGTATTTTAGAGCCCCATTCACTGAACCTTTTTCTGTTTTGTTCCATAATACCTCCTCCACAAATATGGAAACCAAATAGTCTGTATTAGAAGACATGTTTTCACAGCATCGTGAACAATTGCTTGGTGCTCGTCTGGTATCCGTTTTGGAGGGCATGTATACTGGACTTGGTCCATACTACAACCCCTGAAAATTACCTACCCTACGATGTTAGCAACGGTCAGAGATATCGGAATGGTTTTGTCCTATAACTTCTGTCTCGATCGTTGCCGGACGAAGGTCACTTGCCTCCTCCCTTACAGTTTGTAACACCAACACGGAATCACCCATTTTTCGGTAAGACTCTGAGCACTATGGGACTTAACTTCTGAGCACATCAGTTCCCTAGAACTTAGAACTACTTATACCTAGCTAACCTGAAGACATCACACACATCCACGCCCGAGGCAGGATTCGAACCTGCGACCGTAGCGGTCGCGCGGTTCCAGACTGAAGGAGCTAGAGACGCTCGACCACCCCGGCCGGCTTTTCGGTAAGTGTCGCGTTAGTTTCTACACTCAGAACGTGCTATCCGAATTGCGTTTCCGTTCCGCGAATTTTCCAACAAATTTACCAGGCGACACGTGTCCGTAAGCCTCAGATATGACTCAGGTTAAAGATACTGAGACACTGTTTCTTTGCGAAAATTTTGCACGATTCAAGCAGAATACTCTTCTGGCGCTGTGACTTCTAAAGAGTAGTCCAGCGCAGCTGTCACGGGTTATTAGAATCCTATCTGTGACGAGGGGTGAGCGGGTCACAGTTGTGAATTTAATAAACGCCGTTCGCTTCAGAGCGTCTGCTGTCGAATTGAGGAGGTCGTCCCCTTATTTACGTCGGGCCGGACCGTAAAATGTGCCAGAGCTGGATAAGATATATAGTGTTTAGCAGACGGCACTCTATTCGATCGGCTTTTCATATCTCGGGGCGCAGCTGAGCGGTAAGCGATCGCTCGTAACGCCGGCACCCGTTAATACAGCCGTAAACCAGCGGCGGGGCCTGCGCTGGCGCAGCGCGTCCAGAGGAAAGGTCGTCACGCGGCACTGCGCCGCCGAAACCCTTCTGGCTGCACCTGCTGGAACAATCACACCGAGGACTTCGCTATTTAATTTTAATGTTCACATGCATATCAAGAACAATGTACTTCCTGGCATGGGTTCACCTCAAGATTGTTGTTGTTGTTGTTTGGTCTTCAGTCCAGAGACCGGTTTGATGCAACTCTCCATGCTACTCTATCCTGTGCAAGCTTCTTCATCCCCCAGTACCTACTGCAACCTATATCCTTCTGAATCTGTTAAGTGTATTCATCTCTTGGCCTCACTCCACGATTTTTACCCTCCACGCTACCCTTCCATACTAAATTGGTGATCCCTTGATGCCTCAGAACATGTTCTACCAATCGATCCGTTCTTCTGGTCAAGTTGTGCCACAAACTCCTCTTCTCCCCAGTTCTATTCAATACCTCCTCATTAGCTATGTGATATATCCATCTAATCTTCAGCATTCTTCTGTGGCACCACATTTCGAAAGCTTCTATTCTCTTCTTGTCCAAACTGTTTATCGTCCATGTTTCACTTCCATACATGGCTACACTCCATACAAATACTTTCAGAAACGACTTCCTGACACTTAAATCTATACTCGATGTTAACAAATTTCTCTTCTTCAGAAACGCTTTCCTTGCCATTGCCAGTCTACATTTTGTATCCTCTCTACTTCGACCATAATCAGTTATTTTGCTCTCCCAAATAGCAAAACTCCTTTACTACTTTAAGTGTCTCATTTCCTAACCTAATTCCCTCAACATTACGATTTTCTATCCAACTTCTATGAATGCCCCTTTGAGAGATGTCCATTTGTCTTCATCTGAACTGCCTACTGAGTTGTTCCTTTTCGCAGTACGTATAGCCTCAGATAGCTTCAAGCGTATCTCTTCATTCCTTGTTGTTGTTGTTGTGGACTTCAGTCCTGAGTGGTTTGATGCAGCACTCCATGCTATTCTATCCTGTGCAAGCTTCTTCATCTCCCAGTACCTACTGCACCCTAGGTCCTTCTGAATCTGCTTAGTGTATTCATCTCTTGGTCTGCCTCCACGATTTTTACCCTCCACCTTGCCCTCCAATACTAAATTGGTGATCCCTTGATGCCTCAGAATATGTCCTACCAAGAAGAAGCAGCGAGGGATTCTCGATGTGGGCAAAGTAGTTACAATTCACGAGAGTGCGAGGCCACATGTGGCACTCAGAAGCTCTTGTCATTTCATTGGGAGAGTTTGAACCACCTACCATAGAGACTGGGCGTGTATCCTACTGTGTTAATCTTCTAGTGTTGTCTTCTAGTCAAGTTGTGCCCACAAATTTCTCTTCTTCTCAATTCCATTCAATACCTCCTCATTAGTTATGTGATCTGCCCATCTAATCTTCATCATTCTTCTATAGCATCATATTTCGAAAGCTTCCATTCTCTTCTTGTCTAAACTATTTTTCGTCCACGTTTCACTTCCATACATGGCTATACTCCATACAAATATTTTCAGAAACGACTTCCTGACACTTAAATCTATACTCGATGTTAACAAATTTCCCTTCTTCAGAAACTCTTTCCTTGCCATTACCCACCTCAAGATAATAAAAAAAAGAAAAAAATGAAATGAGCGTATGGTATTGTTTGCCGGGAGGCCCCATGCGGGGGAGTTCGGCCGCTGTATTGCAAGTCCTTTTTAGTTGACGTCACTTCGGCGACTTGCAGGTCAATGATGATGAAAATCACACAACACTCAGTCCCCTGCCAGGAATCGAACCCGGGCCCCCATCATAATAAGCGGAAACGCTACCGCTACGCTACCGAGGCGGACGCCTCAAGATAACACGATGGCGATCAGAAAGTCTTTGAACCTGTATTTTTTATTAACCGAAATGAGGTGCATAGAGGTAATACACACGTCCTATTCTACGTACCTTACACTATTTTTCCACATAGTCCCCACACCGGTTCAGGTAACTGTCCCACTTTTTTTTGGGTCATCAGTCTTATAACTGGTTTGTTGCCGCCCGCCACGAATTCCTCTGCTGTGGCAACCTCTTCATCTTAGAGTATCACTTGCAACCTACGTCCTCATTTATTTGCTGGATGTATTCCAATCTCTTCCTTCCACTACAGTTTTTGCTCTCTGTAGCTCCTACTAGTACCATGGAAGTTATTCCATGATGTCTTAACAGATGTTCTACCATCCTGTCCCTTCTCCTTGTCAGTGTTTCCCACGTATTCCTTTCCTCTCCGATTCTGCGCAGAACCTCCTCATTCCTCACCTAATTTTCAATATACGTCTGAATCACCACATCTCAAATGATTCAATCCTCTTCTGTTTCGGTTTTTCCACAGTCCATGTTTCACCTCCATCCAGTGCTGTGCTCCAAACGTACATTGTCAGAAATTTGTTTGATACAAATAGTCTTCCCTTGGCCAGGAATGCCCTTTTTGGCAGTGCTAGTCGGTTTTTGATGACCTCCTTGCTCCGTCCGTCATTGGTTATTTTATTGCCTAGGTAGCGGAATTCCTTAACTTCATCTACTTCGTCACCATAAATTCTGCTGTAAGTTTCTGAATGTTTTCATTTCTGCTACTTCTCATTACTTTCGTCTTCCTTCGATATACTGTCAGTCCATATTGTGAACTCATTAGACTGTTCATTCCGTTCACCAGACCATGTAATTCTTCTTCAGTTTCATTCAGGATAACAGTTCATCAGCAATCGTGTTACAGATATCATTTTACCTTACGTTTTAATCCCACTCCTGAACCTTTCTTTTGTTTCCGTCATTGCTTCTTGAATGTACTGATTGAAAAGTATGGGCGAAAGACTACGTCCCTGTCTTACATCCTTTTTATTCCGAGCACTTCGTTCTTGGTTGTTCACTTTTTTTTCCGTCTTGGATCTTGTACCATACATACTGTACATTAACCGTCTGTCCCAATTGCTTACCTCTAGTTTTCTGAGAATTTCGAACATCACCACCACCATTTGACGTTGTCTAATGCTTTGTCCAGATCGACAAATACTATGAACGTGTCTTCATCTTTCTTTAGTCTTGCTCCCATTCGCAACGTCAGAATTGCCTCTCTGGTGCCTTTACCTATCCTAAAGCCAAACTGTCCCATAGAATCACTAAATTGGAGATGTCCCTGTGGTAGAACTCGTTCATGGTCACTGTTGAACAACAGTCGATGTGCTGTCTCGGTTTCATAGTCTCACGTGAATCGCTGTCGTACCAGGAACTTCTTCAGCTGACCGAGAATGTTGAAATCAGTAGGGGACACGCCCAGGCTCTATGGTAAGTGGTCCAAACTCTCCCAATTAAATGACCGGAGCTGGTCGGCGCTTCTGTTTGCCACATGTGGCCTCGCATTCTCGTGATGTATAACTACTTTGTCCACATCTACAATCCCTCGCCACGTCTTCTTGATGCTACCCGCAGACGTGACAGTGTGGAACAATAACTGTCGGTATTAATGGTTGCACCTCGTGGCACGAAATTCAGCAGGAGCGATCTACAGCGAACCCAGAAGACCACTGACATCTACATCTACATCGACATTCCACAATCCACCTTGCGGCTCGTGGCGGACGGTACCTTGTACCACTACTAATCATTTCCTTTCCTGCTGCATTCGCAAATAGAACGAAGGGAAAGCGACTATCTGTGTGCCTCCGTATGAGCTCTAATACACTCCTGGAAATGGAAAAAAGAACACATTGACACCGGTGTGTCAGACCCACCATACTTGCTCCGGACACTGCGAGAGGGCTGTACAAGCAATGATCACACGCACGGCACAGCGGACACACCAGGAACCGCGGTGTTGGCCGTCGAATGGCGCTAGCTGCGCAGCATTTGTGCACCGCCGCCGTCAGTGTCAGCCAGTTTGCCGTGGCATACGGAGCTCCATCGCAGTCTTTAACACTGGTAGCATGCCGCGACAGCGTGGACGTGAACTGTATGTGCAGTTGACGGACTTTGAGCGAGGGCGTATAGTGGGCATGCGGCAGTCCGGGTGGACGTACCGCCGAATTGCTCAACACGTGGGGCGTGAGGTCTCCACAGTACATCGATGTTGTCGCCAGTGGTCGGCGGAAGGTGCACGTGCTCGTCGACCTGGGACCGGACCGCAGCGACGCACGGATGCACGCGAAGACCGTAGGATCCTACGCAGTGCCGTAGGGGACCGCACCGCCACTTCCCAGCAAATTAGGGACACTGTTGCTCCTGGGGTATCGGCGAGGACCATTCGCAACCGTCTCCATGAAGCTGGGCTACGGTCCCGCACACCGTTAGGCCGTCTTCCGCTCACGCCCCAACATCGTGCAGCCCGCCTCCAGTGGTGTCGCGACAGGCGTGAATGGAGGGACGAATGGAGACGTGTCGTCTTCAGCGATGAGAGTCGCTTCTGCCTTGGTGCCAATGATGGTCGTATGCGTGTTTGGCGCCGTGCAGGTGAGCGCCACAATCAGGACTGCATACGACCGAGGCACACAGGGCCAACACCCGGCATCATGGTGTGGGGAGCGATCTCCTACACTGGCCGTACACCACTGGTGATCGTCGAGGGGACACTGAATAGTGCACGGTACATCCAAACCGTCATCGAACCCATCGTTCTACCATTCCTAGACCGGCAAGGGAACTTGCTGTTCCAACAGGACAATGCACGTCCGCATGTATCCCGTGCCACCCAATGTGCTCTAGAAGGTGTAAGTCAACTACCCTGGCCAGCAAGATCTCCGGATCTGTCCCCCATTGAGCATGTTTGGGACTGGATGAAGCGTCGTCTCACGCGGTCTGCACGTCCAGCACGAACGCTGGTCCAACTGAGGCGCCAGGTGGAAATGGCATGGCAAGCCGTTCCACAGGACTACATCCAGCATCTCTACGATCGTCTTCATGGGAGAATAGCAGCCTGCATTGCTGCGAAAGGTGGATATACACTGTACTAGTGCCGACATTGTGCATGCTCTGTTGCCTGTGTCTATGTGCCTGTGGTTCTGTCAGTGTGATCATGTGATGTATCTGACCCCAGGAATGTGTCAATAAAGTTTCCCCTTCCTGGGACAATGAATTCACGGTGTTCTTATTTCAATTTCCAGGAGTGTATGTCGTATCTTATATTCCTGGTCCTTACGCGCAATGTATGTCACAGGTAAAAGAATCATTCTGCAGTCCGCTTCAAATGCTGGTTTTCTAAGTTTTCTCAACAGTGTTCATTGAAAAAAAATGTCGCCTTACCTCGAGTGATTCCCATTTGAGTTCCGAAGCATCTCTTTAACCCTTACTACCTCGACTGAAAGTTACCAGCCCTACACTCTTCGCAACACAAGAACCTATACATGTATTCAGCTGTCAGAGGTATCAGAACAGTTTTCGTTTGTAACTTTCGACTCGTTCGTTTCCGGTAGAGGGATCCTTACTTCAAATTAATACATTTATTGTTCTCCATCATCCTAGAAAGTCTGTAACATCATCACGGAATCACCTCATGTATATGTACAGTACATTTACAGACGCCCACGCGTATAACTTTGACACTCTGTAGTTTCGTTGGATGACGTTTTCGGACATGTGTTCCTATTCAAAATACGATGTACTCACTCCCCTCTACAAGTCCTAGAAGTCTGTAACGGGAATTTCTGACCACCCTGTATGCAGAGTGTATGTAAATTCATTTTACAGACTTGGAGGACTTGTAGTGGGTACCAAGAGGATTAAGCTTACCATAGGAGCTCACGTCCGGAAATCTACCGTTTTCCAGCTGCATGCAAAATACCACAACACATGTAGAATTCTCCAACATTTTCAGCGCCACTGACTAGGTATTACACACGTCATTCACTGATGTTGGGCTCTTAGAAGATGTGCCACTGCATGTGCGCCACAGTATCTGGTTTGAACACGATGACGCACCACCTCATTTTGCACATGCAGTCCGAGATCACCTGGACGAACGATTTTTGCTACAGTGAATAGTTCTTGGTGTCCCGACTGTTTGGTTTGAAAGTTCGCCCATCTTGAGCCCGCTAAACTACTACCTGTGGGGTCACGTGAAATCCTTGCTTTACGAGACCACCTCGGCATTGGAGGCAGACGTAGTAGCGCGGTTTATGGCTGCGGCGGATTCTGAAAGTCCAGGGTTTTTGATCGAAATATGGTACGGAGGTACTGTATCTGTGTTGACGTCGGGGGTCGTCACATCGAGCCCTACCTGCAAGTGAACCCCGAACGACAAGCAGCATGAGTCAGAGAGCAACCTGTGCTGTGGTATTCTGCTTATAGCTGGAAAGCGGTACGTTTTCCGGACATGAGTTTCTATTCTAAAATTAACAGTCTTGACCCCATGAAAAGTCCTCAAAGTTTTTTAATGGAATTCAGTTACACCGTGAATAAACGTACTGCAGCTGTAGAGCACCAGAAATGTTTTTTGTCACGTGACCCACTTTCCATTTGCCAAAATGGCAGCCTTGTTTGTAACATAGCCCCTCTTCTATCCGATGATGCTTAGCTTTAGATTTCTTTTGTTTATCAGTTTTTGTTTTATAAGGCTGGTCGGACATCTTTGGACCATCCTGTCATCTTGTACAGCTACATGCGGAGGAATGCAGCCCAGAGCCGCTGTGTGCAGGTGTGGTGGTGGGGCTGGGGGTTGGGGGTGGGAGAGAAATGCAGACGGCAGCTCTGAGGCCAACAGCCGCCACTGCGGGGGGCGGGGCCGGCAGTGTGGGCTCCTGTAATGGATTGCGGGACGTCCGCCTGCAACCGCGGCTCACCTCTCAAGTAAAATGCCGGAAATTAACGCAAAGCGCGCGGCGTGGGCGCCGGCCACCACAGCTGCGACGCCACCGCGCCGCCGCCCACGCTCCGCCGCCTACCAGAGTCTGGCCACCACTGGCTCTAGCCAACGCTGACCACTGCGCCTGCCTGCTGTCGCAGTCCTTGTGTTAAGGCTAGGAATTACTAGTTCTGTTACCAAACAACGGGTCCGCCTACGGATCTGAGTGGCCACGGCATTTGACCGTGTCAGTCACAGTATTTTTAATAAGCGTATTAACCGCTTTGAGTTTTACTCATGACTCTTCCCAGGTATTAGCCAATCTTTTCACTGGTAACCATGGCGCGGTGGTTGTGAACAGTCACCTTACCTCCCCGGATTTCGATCCGACGGGGTTTACCCCAGGGAATCCCCTTATTCATATCACTCTTTGTTTTGTTCTCGAAACCCTTGCTTCGGCGTATTTCCACGGGCCTACGTGACTGGACTGAAACACGGGAACCATTTTCAGTCCGCGCGTACGCCGATGACTTTATGGATTTAGTGCGAAATGCCAACGACATTTCAGGGCTTAGGGATACCTAAAATTCAAAAATAGTTTAAATGCCATTTCACATTTGGGATGTTTTATCTCGCACTTACATTAAGCTGTGATCTTGCAATATTAATCACTAACATACGTAAATTAGACAAATATCTCGTAGATATTTTATTACATTAATTATTTTTGGTATTGTGAATGTTCTTTTCTGTCAGTGTATGTACATTTTTAAACATTTAAACAAAATATTAAAACTTTGTAGGTACGAATTTTAAATCCTTAACCAGTGAGAGAATCAGTATCAACAGACTTTCACGACAGTTTGCCGCTATCCAGTAAATTATTTAACAAAATGCCCAATTTATACGTAAGCAATGAGAGTAAGAACAGTATTAATTCACAATTCGAGAAGCTGAAAACAAATACACATACGTTTGGTTAATAATCAGGGGCTGACATGACCAGCTTGAACTTAGCCAAGATTGTCACTCGGTCTCTTCATTCAGTTGACATTACGTACTCTAAGACACAGGCCACCCTATAGTCACAAGACCACACTATCAGAAATGAGTTACAGATCGCACGCCGAAAGATCTGATAAGGGCCTTTCAGGTGTTAAATGTAATCACTACAAATTCTTACGTTTCGGCTTAGTAATTTTGAATCAATTAATAAATATAAGCGTGTCAATTTAACATATCAGTATTTAGAAGGGAACACCAAGTTCAAAAGATTATATTTAAAGGCGGTATTAGTACTGAGGGCATTTAAAAAGGAAAAATATAATTTAAAAATAATGCAAAAATTATATACAGCTATTATTCCACTAAGGAATAAAAGTGTTTCATTTTGAAAAAGTGTGCATAAGAGTCACTTTGGCATGTTCCTGAAACTCAGAATGCTGATCCACAGAGAGGACTAAGACAAATATGACAGGCACTACTCAAAGTCAGCCAGTATAGTCCGCGAGAAGCGGAATTAAACTTCTATAACGAGGCTCACTCAAAGAGTAGGTGTCTTCGTTAAGCGCTACTAGTACTCTAGTGACACATAATAAAGCTGCTCACCACCTTCTTTCTACACTGGTCCTTGGCTTAATAGCAAATGCTGACAGTTCGGCATCTATAAATCAAAGCATCAGAAATGGGAAACGCGCCAACCTTGAACACACGAACGGGGTACCACGAAGACGGTGGGAAGCAGACATACTTCAGATGTCAGTACAGTCAGTACAGTCAAGGATTGCCATCCATAACGTCGGGCCTTGCTGAAAAATCTTAATTACAACGGGGAACAGCCAGCAAACACTGAGGACTGGAGAGAGCGGCGAATGTGTGGTTAAATCCCGTTGGTGAGCAACAGTGCCTCCTCTGCCGATGTTCCGGCAAACGAAGTGCAGAGAAGGTAAACGAACGGCAGGTATGAATAATAACGTACGCACTGCTAAATCTTCTATCCGTATTGCTCACTAGTACATTCTGTATATTATCCGTCTTCCCTACAGCTTATACCTATTTTCCTGATAATTTTGCCGGCCGTTGTGGCCGAGCGGTTCTAGCGCTTGAGTCCGGAACCGCGCGACCGCTGCGGTCGCAGGTTCGAATCCTGCCTCGGGCATGCATGTGTGTGATGTCCTTAGGTTAGTTAGATTTAAGTAGTTCTACATTCTAGGGGACTGATGACCTCAGATGTTGAGTCCCATAGTACTCAGAGCCATTTGAACCATTCTGAACCTGATAATTTTAAACATCTTGCACAATTTTACGCCTTAGCTGTTAATAGAGAATGCTGCAAAATGTAGAAAGCATCTGAATCAGTGAGGGATTCCTCGTTTGTTGGGTCTTTGTGTGATCTTAGTGGAACGATCGGAAAAGCACACAGGGTGTGGGTATGGTGGTTAGAGGAAGCTCCGACCCTAGATAGGTCATCGGTACCCTTCTGTTCTTGATATATGCGAACGACCTCCCTTCCTATCTGAAACAGGAAGCTGAACTGACAATTTTTGCTGATGATACAAGCATCATTATTAATCCGGTAAAAGAAACTCCAATTGAAAATGATACAAATAAGGTCTTTGGAAAAGTCATTAATTGGTTTTCTGCAAATGGGCTTGCTATAAACTTAAAAAAACACAGTAAATACAATTTTCTGCTGCAAAAAGTACGGTTCCTTCAATAAATATAACACATCAACAGAAGTCAGTAGACAGGGTAGAACATACTAAGTTTTTGGGTGTACATATAGATGAGAATCTTAATTGGAAAATTCATATTTTGGATCCTCTAAAGCGACTAGGTTCAGCAACTTTTGTAATCAGAATAATTGCCAATTTTGAGGATGTATAAATTAGTAAGCTAACGTACTTTGCATACTTTCACTCTCTGATGTCATACGGAATAATATTTTGCCGTAACTCAACATTTAGACAAAAAGTATACACTGCTCAAAAGAAAGTGGTTAGAATAATGTGTGGGGTTCGTAGTCGCACATCTTGTAGGAAGCTTTTTAAAAGATTGGAAAGTCTTACAGCAGCCTCACAGTACATTTACTACTAATGAAATTTGTTCTCAACAACATGGACCAGTTTGGCAACAACAGTGACATTCATGATTATAATACCAGAAGAAAGAAAGACTTACACTATCCTTTACTCAACCTATCTTTGGCACAGAATAGGGTAAAATATGCTGCTATAAAAATTTTCGACAAATTACCAGGTGAAACAGAATGTCTGACAAACAGCAGTAACTGATCAATGGAACATGCAACCAACTAACTAACTAACTAACTAACTAATGCTTCTTCCCATGGAAGCAGCTGGCTGTTCGCCTGAGTACACTCTGTATGGTTTGGTTCTTGCCGTCGTTTTGAATGCAGGGCATAAGGAATCCATTGACCAAACAGAATAGCAGCGTGTTAGCACGTCGCTTTCGGGATTCGGAAAGGCGAGCCGGTCCCAGATTGAATCCACCCGCCGGATCAACGACGATGGCTGGGATGCCAGCCAGTCTGGATACGGCTTTTGAACAGTTTTCCACATCCGTCTTGGTTAGTGCCGACTAATATCTACGTCCCGCCTTAGTTGCATGATTCGTAAACATTCCGAAAATGTTCGTACACTTTCACATGGAGTAACACCAGACTCAGCCGGCCGGACGGTGTGGCCAAGCGGTTCTAGGCGCTTCAGTCTGGAGCCGCGCGACCGCTCCGGTCGCAGGTTCGAATCCTGCCTCGGGCATGGATGTGTGTGATGTCTTTAGGTTGGTTAGGTTTAAGTAGTTCTAAGTTCTAGGGGACTGAGGACCTCAGATGTTAAGCCTCATAGTGCTCAGAGCCATTTGAACCAGACGCGGCCAGATGGGTATGCAACTTCTGTCCCAGGAGGGGAAGGAGTGGTGACAGGAAGAGTGTCCGGTCGCCCTCTACCAGTGACCATGCCAGATCGAATAATTAACATGTCGACTCCGTTAAGATACGGGATAAAGGCGAGGAAGCCAAAAAAAGATGAGTGTCAGAAACCCATTTCCGTCGGGACTGTAAGAGGGCACATGCCCTACACCTGCGTCAGCACTGCGGGAGCGACACACTACTAGCGTCCTATTCAGTGACCTCTCATAATTTTCGGCCGCTCAGTGTTTCTTTAGTTCTGAAGTGATGGATTGTGCCGACTCACACTTCTCAAACCATAAAAATATTGAAACAAAAACAATGCAACTGATAAGGTAAGGATCATCATCATCATCAGTTATCTGCTATATTAGCAGGTCCTTTGCCTCTCCATTTTCTGCAATCCATTGCTTCCTTCTTAAGGCTGCTGTATGTCGTACCGTCCATCATGTCATCCAGTATCTGGAATGTCTTCCTTCCTTGCTTCCTTTTCCCTGCTACATATCCCGTCCGCAGCTCGTGGTCGTGCGGTAGTGTTCTCGCTTCCCGCGCCCGGGTTCCCGGGTTCGATTCCCGGCAGGGTCAGGGATTTTCTCTGCCTCGTGATGACTGGGTATTGTGTGATGTCCTTAGGTTAGTTAGGTTTAAGTAGTTCTAAGTTCTAGGGGACTGATGACCATAAATGGTAAGTCCCGTAGTGCTCAGAGCCATTTGAACCATTATTTGCTGCATATCCTTCTAAAACTGTTTTTATGAGTCCGTCATTCTTTCTTAATATATGCCCAATCCAATTCCTGTATCTTCTCTTTATTACACCTAGTAATTGTCTTTTCTCTCCCACTCTTCTCTGTACCTCTTCATTTTTTACTCTGTCTATCCAACTTATTCTTTCCATCCTCCGCCATGTCCATATCTCAAAAGCCTCCAGCCTTTCTCTGTCTTTCTTCCTCATAGTCCATATTTCAGCGCTATATAGAAGAACACTCCATACAAGGCATTTTATGAGTCTCTTCCTGAGTTCTCTGTCCAGACCGCTGCAAAAAAATTCCCCTTTTCTTATAAAACGCCTCTTTTGCCATTGCTATCCTTGTTTCAATTTCTGTGGGGCACTTCCAGTAAGTATCTATCCTGTATTGTACAAGGTAAGGGTAAGGGACTAGATTTAGATACAGAGGAAATTGTGGCTAAAGAACCATAGCAAATTTAAGTCTCAGACGATAAAGAACTTGGAAGAGCAATTGAACGGAATGGAAAAACGATTATACAGTGACAAGCAACAAATCCAGTCCCATCTAAAATAAGCTTTATGGGACGCAGTCGAATTAAATCGGGCGATGCAGAGGGAAGTAGGTAAGGAAATGAGGCAATAAAAGTGGTAGACTGGGCAGTAAAGAAGTGATGATGGCCTAAGTAGAGATCGGCAGTAGCAAGAAAACCATTTTGGAGGAAAGGGGGATTTTTTAACATCAAATATACACTACAGGGTTGGGAAATCTACGAAGGTATTTGTCTGTATCCCTGTACGGAATGAAACTTCGATGATAAACTGTTCAGAGGAGAAAAGATTAGATGCTTTTGAAATGTGGTGCAACGGAAGAAAGATGGAGGTTAGATGGGTAGATCGATTACCCAACGAGGAGGTATTGGTTAGAACTGGGGAAAAAAATTTGGCACAACTTGACTGAAAGAAGGGTTCAGTTGACATGATACATACTGAGGCGTCTATTAGCTGTTAGTTTGGTAAAGGAGGGCAGTGCGGGCAGTAAAATTTGTGGAGATTGTAGAGAAAGACTTAGGCATGCATACAATAAACAGTGTCAAATGGACGTAGGTTGAAGCACTTATTCAGAAATGGAGAGGCTTGTGCAGGATAGACTAGCGTGAACAGCTATATCAAAGTAATCTTCGCAATGAAGACCACAACAACAACAATTTTCCTCTGTGTTGTATCTACCGAGTTGTAAAGCCTGGAGTGTAATGTGAAATTATGAAACGTACTCGAAAATTGCGAAGAGGCTGAGATAACGATTTAATAGAAACACATGAAAATTTGTGCCTGACCAAGACTCGAACCCGGATTTCACGAGCTGTCACCTTCACCACATCGGCTATCTGAGCACTTCTCCAGAACTGGTCCAAACCTCCGTGTGTCCTAGTGTCTACGTCCCATAGTGCTCGCACACTATTCATATGATTCCCACATTGGGGGGAATAAATTTTCTTATCAGATAGCCTTGCTTTGGCGTAAAAAGTAGTAGTGCAGTATCTGTATTTTACAGTGACTGCACAGTTAGATATAATGTTCCTTCGGACATAGATGCGTCTCTGAAGGAACATACACTGCTGACAGTAGATAGCCGTATTAAATTACGAAATGTACTAGCAAACTACGAATACGCTTGTACAAAAGCTATACGATTTATTAGAAATATGTGAAAATTTGTACCGGAACCCGAATTTCAAGCTTGTAGTGAACGGTAGCCTTAAGCACTTCAGCTATCTGAGCACACTTCCAGAACCAACCCAAACCTCCGTATCTCCTAGTATCTACGCTACTGGCCATTAAAATTGCTACACCACGAAGATGACGTGCTACAGACGCGAAATTTAACCGACAGGAAGAAGAAGCTGTGATATGCAAATGATCAGCTTCTCAGAGCATTCAGATAAGGTTGGCGCCGGTGGCGACAACTACAACGTGCTGAAATGAGGAAAGTTTCCAACCGATTTCTCATACACAAACAGCAGTTGATCGGCGTTGCCTGGTGAAACGTTGTTGTGATGCCTCGTGTAGGGAGGAGAAGGGCGTACCATCACGTTTCTGACGTTGATAAAGGCCTGATTGTAGCCTATCGCGATTGCGGTTTATCGTATCGCGACATTGCTGCTCGCATTGGTCGAGATCCAATGACTGTTAGCAGAATATGGAATCGGTGGGTTCAGAACGGTAATACGGAACGCCGTACTGGATCCCAACGGCCTCGTATCACTAGCAGCCGAGATGACAGGCATCTTATCCGCATGGCTGTACCAGATCATCCAGCCACGTCTCGATCTCTGAGTCAACAGATGGGGACGTTTGCAAGACTTCAACCATCTGCACGAACAGTTCGACGACGTTTGCAGCAGCATGGACTATCAGCTCGGAGACCGTGGCTGCGGTTACCCTTGACACTGCGTCACAGACAGGAGTGCCTGCGATGGTGTACTCAACGACGAACCTGGGTTCACGAATGACAAAATGTCATTTTTTCGTATGAATCCAGGTTCTGTTTACAACATCATGATGGTCGCATCCATGTTTGGCGACATCGCGGTGAATGCACATTGGGAGCGTTTATTCGTCATCACCATACTGGCGTGATGGTATGGGGTGCCATTGGTTACACGTCTCGGTCACCTGTTTTTCGCATTGATGCCACTTTGAACAGTGGGCGCTACATTTCAGATGTGTTAAGATCCGTGGCTCTACCCTTCAATCGATTCCTGCGAAACCCTACATTTCAGCAGCATAATGCACGACCGCATGTAGCAGGTCCTGTACGGGCCTTTCTGGATACAGAAAATGTTCGACTGCTGCCCTGGCCAGCACATTCTCCAGATCTCTCACCAATTGAAAACGTCTGGTCAATGGTGGCCGAGTAACTGGCTCGTCACAATACGCCAGTCACTACTCTTGATGAACTGTGGTACCGTGTTGAAGCTGCATGGGCAGCAGTACCTGTACACGTCATCCAAGCTCTGTATGACTCAATGCCCAGGCGCATCAAGGCCGTTATTATAGCCAGGGGTGGTTGTTTGGGTACTGATTTCTCGGATCTATGCACCCAAATTGCGTGAAAATGTAATCATAAGTCAGTTCTAGTGTAATATATTTGTCCAATGAATACCCGTTTATCATCTGCGTTTATTCTTGGTGTAGCAATTTTAATGGCCAGTAGTGTACGTTCCACAGCGTCCGCAAACACTTTAGTTTCCGAAGGGACACTGCATCGAACTACACAGATACAGAAAGAGAGGCAGTAGAAAGTAGAACGTTCGCGGCGGCGATCCGAACCACGTGGCGCATAGACCTTGATGATCCTGACTCCACTGAACCTGAGAGCCTTAGTTCCGTGCACCAGGGAGATACCTAACTGTATCAACGAGGATACCATCACGCAAGAGGGTCGCCACCTCACTGCCAGCAGGGTAAGATTGGGAGACATGTGCCGTAAAGCTATGGAGATCACAAGAGGTTGTAACAGGCACCTCCTGAAGGACGGAACGTCAGCATCCGCAGCATACAGCATTTCATGGAGTAATGCCAGTTTATGGCGAGCTGTAATGGTGTTGACATCGACTGTGGCTAAGCAATAAGTCTGAAAAGCTGACGTTGCCAGGAGAGCTTGGGATGCAGACACAGTGGAAGCACGGGGAACTCCCCGTTAAGCCCTCATGGAAGGCCACAGCACTGGACGGAGAGGGAGCCGATGTCACCTTGGGGGTTCCATCGCCCTCTACAACTACAGAAGTCCATCCTCTGCATCGAGATCTTCCGCTCAGGAGACAGACGTCTCAACGGTCCGGTTCGGTAGAACACTATCAGAGGTGCACCCACAGGTAGTGTCAGACACATAAAAGGGGGCAACTGTATCAGACGCAGTCGAGGGAAGTTCGATGTCCGTAGGTAGATGCTGATCGGAGACGGGTGCCTGAACGTCGGAGGACAACGCATCGTCAGTAGGAGGTTCGTCATCCTGTGCACACATCCGATGGAAGAAGTCATCGGATTGGGTAGGCACTGCTCTTCCGCTTTCTCGGCGACTGTGGTTTTGTAATACGTTGCTACGTATCTAAAGGCGGACAGGTATCGTCCGACATGAGGTCAGACGGGAGAGAAGCGGAGGTCGGTACAGCTTCATGATAACCTTGGGCTTGAGACAGACGTCTTGCGGATGTTGGCAACCATAGTCCATTGGTACTGCCTCCGTCGGCAGCGTAGGGGAGACAGGCGAAACGTTCATCGAGGGGAGTCGACGCCGGTGCTGACTCCTTCAGAGTGGGTGTGGAGGAAGTCCCGCAGCGTACGAGTAGAATAGAGGTAAAACAGTGGGCACTGCAGGGAGAGTGACGTCTCTGATCGAAGTTTGAACCAATCTACTTCTAAGACATTCAGAGAGGACATGGCTTGCCTGGCCGCTACCAGACCAAGCACGCGGCTCGCCATCGTTCACGATGGCAGCCCTCAGCCGGCAATAACTAAGTAAAAAGGCACGTGCCATCTCAGTTCAGTGTTTATCTAACGGACACCATCGAGGACACGGTGGTTTCGAACGTCTTCCACGTTTCAGCAAAGTGACTGACGACGTTGCTGTAAGGCTTAAAGGCGGCTACCAAGACTCGAACTCGGCACATTTGCCTTTCGCAAACAAGTGCTCTACCACTTGTAATTCTCTCGGAGACAGCAAAGGACTTAGAGGAGCAATTGAACGTAATGGACGGTGTCTTGAAAGGAGTATAAAAGACGAACATCGACAAAAACAAAGCAAAGATAATACAATTTAACATAATTAAAACACGTGATGCTGAGTGAATCAGACTAGGCAACGAGAAAACTTAAAGTAATAGATGAGTTTTGCTATTTGAGCTGCAAAATAACTGATGATATCCGAAGTACAGAGAATATAAAATGTAGACTGAGAATGGGAAGGACAGTGTTTGTGAAGAAGAGAAATTTGCTAACTTCGAATATAGATTTAAGTGATAGGAAGTCTTTCCTGAAGATATTCATCTGGAGTACAACCATATATGGAAGTGAAACATGGGCGATAAACAGTTTAGTTAAGAAGAGAACAGAAGCTTTTGAAGTGTGATGCTACAGAAGAATGTTGAGCAGATACTGATTAGAATTGAGTAGAAAAGAAATTCGCGGCACAACCTAGCCAGAAGAAGGGATATGTTGATAGGACACCTTCTGAGACATCAAAGGTTAAGCAACTTAGTGTTAGAGAGAAGTGTAGGGGGGTAAAAATCATAAAAGTAGACCAAGAGATGAATATAGTAAGCAGATTAGGAAGGATGTAAGTTGCAGTAGCTATTCGGAGATGAAGAGGGTTGTACAGGATAGAGTAGCACGGAGAGCTTTATCAAATCAGCCTTCGGACTGAAGACGACAACAACAACAACAACAACAACAACAACAACAACCAGAATGTTTGTGTGGCGAAGGATTTTTCTTCTTTTCGGGTAACGTCAAAAGACGAAAACTACAGTTCCGTTTGTTGAATACAATAACAAAACTGGAGATAGTGGTCCAGCGAAGGAAATCCATTCAGAAACCTCTAGTATTCAGTGCAGTATACTTACAAGCGCACACGCCCATTTCAGACATATGTCCTGCGTCAAACTTGTCTTCACCCAACAAAAGGAAACGTAAAGTCGAAAAATCGTAAATCCTCTCCTCATCACTTGTGACGAATGCTTCCGAACAGAGATAGAAAGAAAACCGAACGTAAGAGAGTGTTGCTAAGAAAGAAGATTTCTACGTGCACAGTTTTATCCCTTTTCGCGAAAAGGAATAAAAATAACAGGTGTTTCGTAATAATGTCTAATTTAATCATCTAAACATCACGGTCTACCGTCGCACCCTCGAGTGATGTATGCGCGTTGATGTCCGATGTGTCAGCGCGACAATATTTGGCGATAGCAATACAGACTCCTCTGGTGCTGTCACGTTGCCATGTATATGTTAATACTGTTTTGTGCATGGATTTCCACCGATGACTTC
The DNA here is from genome assembly GCF_023864275.1 of Schistocerca cancellata. NCBI lineage: Eukaryota > Metazoa > Arthropoda > Insecta > Orthoptera > Acrididae > Schistocerca > Schistocerca cancellata. Next base: position 1,062,267,458 of record NC_064626.1, on the reverse strand, counting down.
ACATGTTGCGTATACGTTTGGACTGTCGCTGGCCATGGTGCGCCCTATGTGCCAGCTACGTCATCCCTTCGCATCATTTTTTCATTTCCTTTTTGACGCTACTATAGCTTTTCCAGTCGGATGGCATCGGAGTTTTTAGGCTTCTTGGATTCTCACTGAGTTTTTTAAAATTCCGGGCATATTTACGAGTCGTATGAGACGACAGATTTCATTTTAAAGTGAATGTTTCAAGTTAGCTGCCAGTAATTTTATGACATTTCGTACAATAGGCCTGCTTCGGTGGGGGTAAAATTTATTTATTTTTGAGATATGTGTATATGAAGTTAATTGTTCATATATACTTTCGTCTAGCTGGGCGAGACGTGCACATTACATCATTGACGTATTTTCATGATTTTCATGATTTTGTCAGTTGTAGCTATTCTTATGGCTAGTTGGCAGTTCTCAACAGTGCTGTGTGTTTACAAAGTGGTTATATAGCTAGTCAGTGGTACTGAGTTAGAGTTAATAGTTTTTGTGTAATCTTTGTTTGTTTATATTTTAGCCGTTTCCATGATCCAGAACGTCAATAAAATTATCTAGATAATGTTTATGTTTCGAGTCGGTTTGTTCGTTTAAGATGTCTTACGTATAATTTATCATATTTATATAAATTTCCAATTCTTCCAGTATGTTCATGGCGAGTCCTTTTGGTATTATGTGTAAGATTTGAGAAGTCGTGTTCACATTTCGAATTTATGGTTTCAGTTTTTTAAATGCATGAAGAGACTCGATTTTTTGCTATCACTATCTCTGGTACGTTCTGTAAATCCTATGTCAAATCTTCGTCCTGTTTGTTCAATGTAAAATTTGTTACAATTAATACAATTTCTTTTGTGCATGCCTGGATTAGCGAATTTTAGGATTTTGTTTCTTCCAGAGTGAAGTTTTGTGCTTGGGTTGTTGGTGCTTCTGAATGCCAGTTTTATGAGCGTGTATTTTAGTGATTGTTCATCTTGTAATTCCTTAGACTTTCCCGGCGATTTGATGACATCTCGTGGAAATGGGGTTTTCTGCCGGATATCAACGTCTTCCAAACACGATATTTCGACGTCATTACTTGACGTCTTCATCAAGTGTTCCCTGAGACTGGCTGCTTGCTGACGCTGCACAGGCGAGGGTGGACCCTCGGCGTGATCAGGAAGTTCTAGCGCTGGTGCGCTTCGCCTTCCTCGTGGCGGTGTGGCGAGTGGAGTCGTGGCGGTAGTGAACGGTATGGCGGTGTGCACATGCTTATTTTTTTTTTTTTTTGTAGTACCCAAAGAGAGACAGTAGAAGTGGAGGAAAACGAAAGGCCTCATGTGGCTGGCCCGGTGGTGGGTACTTTTTTTTTTTAAAGCGAAAAGGATAGTAGAAAGGACAGTAAGAGAAACAGGAAAACGAAAGGCTCAATTGACAAGCCGGTCTTGGAATGAGATTGGAGAGAAGAAGCAGAAGAGAGAATGACAGGAGAAGAAGATCAGAAAAACGAAGGCCAACCTAGCCGGTCGCTGACACGGAAGGCGAGACAGACACGAGTAGAATGAGGGTTGGGAGAACCAATAAGGGTGAGGGGAGTGTTCCCGGGGGGGAGAGTCTATGGAGGGAGTGGAGAACTAGACCAATTAGGGAAAGAAGGACGAGAGAACGTGGAAAAGGCGTGGAGCAGCTGGCAGGGAGGGGGGAGAAAGAAAGGAAGGGAACATGGGGAGCGAGGAGGGGAGGGGAGAAGGGGCGAACAGGGATCAGTGGGCAAGGAGGTCAGGCCATCAGGTGGTGGCCAGGCAATGGAGGCGGGTGCCAAGGGAAAGGATGAGAGGATTGGTAGATTGGCGGGAGTGGTGATAAAAGGAAACGGCAGAGGAGCAGACACGGTCGTGAAGGAGGGGGATACCAGCAAGCAAGTGAAGTTCGCAGGTGGGGAAATGGTACGGGAGGCGGAGGGCAAGCCTGAGAGCACGGTTCTCCACCATCTGGAGGCGGTGGATACGTGTAGGGGCGGCATTGCCCCACACAACTGAAGCATATTCGAGGATGGGGCGGATCAGGGACGTGTAGAGGAGGACGCCAAGATGCTGGGGAAGGGAGGAAGACGGATTGATGAAAGGATAGAGCTGACCTAGGCGCCCCAAGGCCTTCCGCTGTATGTCCTCAATGTGGGGACGCCAGGTGACAGCCCTGTCCAGGGTGACCCCCAGATATTTGGCGGTCCCTGCCCATGGGGCGGGGGTACCAAGGACAGTGATGGGGGCGGGGTAATTGACGGGCCACCGGCGCCGACACATGATAAGCGCCTTCGTTTTGTCAGGATTGAAGGCGAGGCGCCATTTTTTGGCATACTCCATGAGAGCGTCGATGGCAGATTGAAGATTTTGTTGGAAGAGGGCCTTGCTCCAGGAGCGAGCATAGACCGCTGTATCATCGGCATACAGGGCGAGATGAACCCGCGGAATGGTGGGCGTGTCGGCCGTGAAAAGGCTGTAGAGGACAGGGCCGAGCACACTCCTCTGTGGAACACCTGCCCTTATGCGCCTCCTGGTGGAGTTACCTCCCAGGATTCGGACATTGAAAGTGCGGCCTTCAAGGTAGGTGGCGATGAGACAGACATGGAAGGTGGAGAAGCCGTGGTCAAAGAGCTTATACAACAGACCCTCATGCCAGACGGAGTCAAAGGCCCGGGAGACGTCGAGGAAGATGGCCCTTAAGTACTCCCGACGCTCGATGGCGTCCAGTGCCTCATTGATGAGGCGGAGAAGCTGGTGCGTGGTGGCATGGCCATGGCGGAATCCAAATTGAACGTTGGGGAGCATGCGCTCCTGGGCGACATGGATAAGGACTCGCTTTAGATACAGCCACTCAAACAGCTTGGAGAGGGCGGGAAGGAGGCTGATGGGACGATAACTGGAAGGGGTGTGAGGGTCTTTACCAGGTTTAGGGATGGCGATCACCTCCGCATGTTTCCAAGTGGAAGGGAATTGCCCGGTAGAGAGGATGGGAATGGAGGGTGGGGGAAGCTGTTTGAGAAGCTGGTTGGTCATGGTGTCGGGGCCGCCAGCTTTCTGAGGTTGGAGGTACCGAAGCTCCCGGGCGACCTCCTCATACATGACGGGGGTGCATGCGGTTCACTCGGCGCTTGGTAGCAGGGTCGCGGGTGCGTTGCCAGTCACGGATGTCCCGGTTTTTAGTTGTGATGAGGGCACGATGGCTGGGGGTAGAGGGCGCAAGTGGGATGGTGGAAGAGGGGGATGGGGAGGGGTGGCAGCAACAGCAGCAGCTACAGCAGCATCCGTGAATGGGGCGAGGTCGGGGAATGTGGGCAGAGCCACCTCGACACGTCGCCGGTAGGAGTCCCAGGTGATGCTCCGCAAGTCCAAGGAGGCACGGGGTGGCTCCAAGGACCCGGCAAGGTCAGTGGAGTAGAAGACGGGGATGTGATCAGAGGCAAGGGCGGCACGAGTGGTGCGGCGATATGGAGGGAATTTGATGTTTAATTAGTATTCTGCTGGTCTTGGCAGAAACAGGCCCGGCATACGGTAAAAATGCCAGCTTCTTGATTTCTTCACGACCGCGGTTGGAGGCGGCCAGAGTGGACGCGGACGGAATAGGGAACACCTAGAGCGGCAGGATAGCGTGACTCGCGGGCGCGGACCGACTAGGGAACGGCAAACAGAACACCAGGCACCGGGCAAGCATAAATATGCGACCCGGGCCAGCAAGCAGCCTGTCTCAGGGAACACCTGATGAAGACGTCAAGTAATGACGTCGAAATATCGTGTTTGGAAGACGCTGATATCCGGCAGAAAACCCGATTTCCATGAGATGTCATTGTTCATCTTGTTTGTCAGTTTTCCAGTCTAGACTGCTGGACGTATGCGAATTTTTGTTTGGTTGAGGATTCTCTTCTTAGCTTTATATTACTGTGTTTTGGTTGGTTTGTGGGTACTGATTTTTCTTTATACAATTTTTGTACTATAATTAGGTTGAAATTTATCTTTGTTGGCTGTGCATTGGAGTATCGTTAGTACTTTGTGTATTTCTGGTTGTTCTAGCGGCAGATTTGCAATCCTATTAATCATTGAGTGAAAATAGGCATATTTTTGGGATTTCTGATGACAGGAATTGCAGTTGATTATGATGTCTGTTGTAGTTGATATCCTATAAATTTCAAAAATGTTTTTTATTGTTACTGTTGTTAATTTTTAAATTTAGGACGGTTTATACACTTATTTGTTTGTACTTCCGTGGAAGTACTGTTGTCTCATATTGATTCCTAGCAGATTTACGCAATCTCTAAACGACACCCGAATCAATGTCATAGATAAGCAGGTTTCCAAGCTACACCGTTTTATAACTTTACACATAGCTCATTGATAACCATAACGCGCTTGTGCCTACCTTGGTACGATGGCACATTCGAAACAAATACCGCGAGAGTAACATGTACAGATATGCTCTATCCATTGTAGGGTTAGCTATCGTTTGATCATTATTGGTCTCCTGATTCTGATCTGACGGTATTTTGTCACACGAGAAAGTTCGACCAACGAGCGAATAGACGGTTTCCTGATGACTGGGTACAGTGTGATGAATGTAATGAATGGTGGCCTGAGGTCTTGGTGTAATATGTTATCTCTGCGAGAAAAGCCGGATATTTCACGTGCGAACTCTTGCCTGATCAAATGGGTACTCTTATACAGTTGTGCTTGTAATTGTGAGCAGTTAACGATTATAAGACTAAAAATGGATTTATTTTTTCGTAACTTGATCATTTCGGAGCTTAAATGACAAATTAGAGCATAAGTAGAAAACAATAAAAGGTTAAGTAGATGTCCGAACTTTTTCCTTAAGGGGCTCCGGAACGCCCTATACTTGCAATGTTAAAATAACGCTTATAAATTACATCTTTCCTCACAAAGTATTTGAAGTAGGAAGTTGAAATTTTTACAGATTATTTATTGGAATATGGGCTACAACTTAACACAGGGCTTTTACAAAATTTTAGTTCAGTTATTAAAGATGATTTTTTTCAATTGTAATGAAAATTCACAACATTTTTTTGCAATTTTTTATTTATATATTCAAAAATATACAGTTTTATGGAAAAAGGCTGTGTTAAATTATGCAGAAGGTACTGTGTAACATTTACTGAAAGTTTGAAACAAATATGTTTGGAAGATCCTTAGAAAACATGTTATTATTATGAGAAAATAAAAGTTTTGGGAATCGAGCGACAAAGATTGGATTAACTTTTTAGTGCATTCCAGGTCCATAGGATGGATTATCTTCCTCCTCTGCAAACTCCTCCTCCAGCTTCCTCTTGTTCCTCCTCCTGTTTACTCTTGCTTGTATTTCTACTTTCTTTACAGCCCTGTCTGCAGCCCGAAGGCGTTCCTTGTCTAAAGCAAGCATCGCTCGTACCATGTTAGAACGTTATTATTTACAGTAATAACACTTACCTTTGGCTTTCCAACATTTCTCCTTTTCTTAAAAGCCTTCAGAGGATTTCTAATAACTTTACTTTTACTCATTATTATACTTCAACAAAACAGAGATTCAAGAAACAGAATTAATTACGAATATTTTCGAGATAACGACAGAGTAAATAAACATGAAACAATCGACAATCACACCAGCGATATGTATTGAACCATCACAGGTTAGCCACAACACATACTTTATCTCACATCACTAAAATGTACCTGATGAACACGGACGTTAATAATAACACCATTAGACAGCAGTTTAACAGCGCCACAGTGGGTCACGCCCATGTAGAACACATTTCAAAAAAAATTTAAAAATAGTTGTAGTCTTCGGAATTGAATAAATTATATATCTATTAAAAGGTAATAGTCTGCGGATTCAGAAAACGCAAAAAAGTAAAAATTGAACTTTTCATGATTTTGAGCCTTTCCGGAGCCCCTTAACAGCGCACTCTTACCCGAAGCGCCGCTAAGGACATTTATCGTACACGGGCTACGAAAAATACAAAAGAGCGACTGTTACGAAACTTCTAGCGATATCGGTGTGGTTGCTTGTGGAGTACGTACAAGTGTTCGACGTGGCAGTCTTCGGGGTGTGTCACAGTGTCCGCTACACGGCAGACCACGGCAGTACCTGCAGCGCAGCCCTGGGCTTGCGCAGGCTTTTCTTTATCAGGGCGGACCACGTGACAAAGCGCACTACGTAATCACGCACTTTGTCTCCCGGGCCCCGGCGCCTGATTTACGGCCGGGTGGGCATCCCGCACGGCTGGAGAGGAGGCTCCGTTCTCGGAGACTCGCGGTGAGTGGAGCCGGCCGCACGCACCTCTCTCGCTCTTCCACTGAAGTTAGCCGGGATCGGTCGTAACTCTGATCCAGATTTATAAGCCTTATAACATATCTTGTCCTCTGAGCGCTTCCACGTGCGCACACACATGCCGCCGCCCTCCCCCCGCGCCCCCTAAACCTTACCTACTTGTATCTGTGTCTGATTCCTAATACGAGGGTGAGTCAAATGAAAATCTTAAATTTTTTTAAACATATTGTTTATTGTGCAGAGGTGGTACAAAGCTGTATCACTTTTCAACATAATCTCCCCCACGCTCAACGCAAGTCCTCCAGCGCTTACAAAGTGCATAAATTCCTTTAGAAAAAAACTCTTTTGGTAGTCCCCGCAACCACTCATGCACCGCGTGGCGTACCTCTTCATCAGAACGGAACTTCTTTCCTCCCATTGCGTCTTTGAGTGGTCAAAACATATGAAAGACACTTGGGGCAAGGTCTGGTGAGTATGGTGGATGAGGAAGACACTCAAATTGCTAGTCTGTGATTGTTGTAACTGTTGAACGGGCAGTGTGGGGCCTTGCATTGTCATGTTGCAAAAGGACACCTGATGACAGCAATCCACGTCGCTTTGATTTGATTGCAGGCCGCAGATGATTTTTTAGGAGATCTGTGTATGGTGCACTGGTGACAGGGGTCCCTCTAGACATGTAATGCTCCAAAATGACGCCTTTTTCGTCCCAAAACAGAGTCAGCATAACCTTCCCTGCTGATAGTTCTGTACGAAACTTCTTTGGTTTCGGTGATGAGGAATGGCGCCATTCCTTGTTCGCTCTCTGCGTTTCCGGTTGGTGAAAGTGAACCCAGGTTTCGTCCCCAGTAACGATTCTTGCAAGGAAACCATCACTTTCTCGTTCAAAGAGCCGAAGAAGTTCTTCACGTCGTTCTCTCATTTCAGGAGTCAGCTGCCGTGGCAACCATCTTGCAGACACTTTGTGAAAGTCGAGCACATCATGCACAATGTGGTGTGCTGACCAATGCCTAATCTGTAAACATGCTGCAATGTCACTCAGTGTCACTCGGCGGTTTTCCTTCACTATGGTTTCAACTACTGCAATGTTCTGTGGAGTTACAACTCGTTGTGCCTGACCTGGACGAGGAGCATCTTCCACTGACGTCACACCATTTGCGAACTTCCTACTCCATTCGTAGATTTGCTGTTGTGATAAACATGCGTCACCGTCCTGAACCTTCATTCGTCGATGAATTTCAGTAGGTTTCACACCTTCACTACGCAAAAACCGAGTAACAGAACGCTGTTCTTCCCTGGTGCAAGTCGCAAGTGGGGCAGACATCTTTATACTGATACTGCGACGGTATCTGTGCATCTGCACTATGCTGCCACCTACAGGTCATTCAGCACGTTGTTTGTAGCACGCTTACAATCCTACAGGATAACAGGGTGAAATTTTGATTTGTTATTACAAATTGAAGGTATCTATGCTGGCAAGCAGACTGACATAGAAAAGGAAACAGGATAAGACTAAAGACGACATCAAAAGTGGAGAAGTCGCAGTTAACAGAATTCGTTTCAGTATCTCAAATAGCTTCTAATCTGTAAGCCACCCAGTGTTCTGCATTTCCTCCCCAATTTCTCGTCGACGTGGCTGTCAATGCAGAGAATTTTGTTAGGTTAGGTTAGGTTAGGTTAGGTTAGGTTAGAACTTTGTTTTGCAAGGATGAGAAAACAATCGTACGTGATTAAGGGGCCCACGCAAATAAATGGGTTTTATACATGCATTTTGCATTGCACCAGCAGGCGACGGACTTTGGCCTGAGTCACCTACCTTTACCTGCATCTGTATGACTACCCTGCAATTCATACTTAAGTTCTCTCGTCAAACCACTTTCATACTATTTCTCTACCGTTCCACTTTGGACAGCGTGCGGGAAAAACGAATGCCTCGCTCTGATTTCTCTTGTTTTATGATGATGAACATTTCTCACTATGCAGATGGACGTCAATAAAGTTGGAGTTTGCAATTTGATGAAAATACTTCGCTGCAACGAAAACGTCTTTCAGAATGAGATTTTCACTCTGCAGCGGAGTGTGCGCTAATATGAAACTCCCTGACAGATGAAAACTGTGTGCTGTACCGAGACTCGAAGTTGGGAGTTTTGCCTTGGCGGGCAAGTGCTCTACCATCTCAGCTACCCAAGCACGACTAACACCCCCTCCTCACAGCTTTACTCCTGCCAGTACCTCGTCTCCTACCTTCCAAACTTTACAGAAGCTCTCCTGCGAACCTTGCAGATTTTCTTGATTTTCTTTGATTTAGTGATCGTCTGCTCAACTCGCGATTCATTCGTGTGACAAGCCTCTCTGATAAGAATCCCATACCGCACAAAGATACACTAATAGAGGACGGGCAAGCGCAATGCTGACAATTAGTGGATTTGTTAAATCTTATGCGTATTTTGCTAATAAAAATCAATCTTTGGTTCGCCTTCCCCACGACATTTTCTATGTGAGCGTTCCAATTTAAATAGTTCACTATTGCTATCTCTAGGTATTTAGATGAACTGACAGCCTCTACACTTGTGTGATTAATCGTGTGATTCCTTTTCGTACTCTGGTAGATGACCTAGCACCTTTCATAATTTAGTGTCAGTTGCCACATTTCGCACTATACAGATATTTTGTTCAGATAATTTTGCAATTGGTTTTAATCTTCTGGTGGCTTTACTAGACGCTAAATGAAACATCATCTGCAAACACTCTAAGAGAGCTGCATAGATTGTCTCCTAAAACATTTATATAGATTACAACACAGCAGAGGGACCGTATGACTTTCTTGCAAGAACCAACTTCTATTTTATTCGATGACTTACCGGCAATTGTGATCTTTCTCACAAGAAATCATGAATCCAGTCGCGCAACTGAGACCATATCCATATTCACGCAGTTTGATTAGAAGCCACTTGTGAGAAACGGGATCGAAAGCCTCCTGGAAATCTAGAAAAATGCTGTTAATTTGAGATCCCCTGCCGATAACACTCACTGCTTCGTGCAAGCAAAGAGGCAGGCTGCATCTTTGTCAGTGGTACTTCAAATGGCTCTAAGCACTATGAGACTTAACATCGGATGTCACCAGTCCCCTAGAAGTTCGAACTACTTATACCTAACTAACCTAAGGGCATCACACAGATCCATGCCCGAGGTAGGATTCGAACCTGTGGCCGTAGCCAGGGAGCTAGTGAGTGCTATTCTACTGTTCAAAGTAGCTCAGTTCCAGTAGAATTTGATTTGTGTGCGGAAATGTCACTTCAAGTGGCTGCCCTGTCGGCACATTAATACTACGCACACATTACAATCTATCTCATAATCAGTTTAAACAAATCTAGCGACTGATTTCTCTTGAGCTTTTAGAGATTTTCTCTGTCGAAATAGTCACTTAAATTTCCATCAGTCGAGAACCGCGCTGCTGCTACGGCCGTAGGTTCGAATCGTGCCTCGGGCATGGATGTGTGTGATGTCATTAGGTTAGTTAGGCTTCAGTAGTTCTAAGTCTAGGCGACTGATGACTTCAGATGTTAAGTACCGTAGTGCTTAGAGCCATGGACCAGTTGAAGTTCCAGTGTTTCGGTTTACAGTCCGATCCACAAGGCGTAGCCAACATGAGGCGGCAGGTATTCACGACTATTTTTCACTTTCCGCAAGAATTGCTTCAATATAAACACGGAAGTGCATCGCTTGTCCATTCTGTTGCATTCTCATACTGACAATTAAATTCATGAAACTTCCTGGCAGATTAAAACTGTGTGATTCTGTGAAATTTGGAAGGCAGGAGACGAGGTACTGGCAGAATTGAAGCTGTGAGGACGGGTCGTGAGTCGTGTTTGGGTAGCTCAGTTGGCAGTCGGCCTTAGGCTGTGGAGCGGTAAGGTACGTCCCGTCCGCTCTGTCTCGCGTTTCCGGGTGTGTTTTTGTTTAGCGCGCCATCGCACTAGTGTTAAGTATTGTAGTTACGTTCCTGACATCAGATGGCTCTTTCGTATCGGAAAGCCACGGTCAAGCTGCAGTTCGACACTACGTACTCTAGACCCAAGCCCACGAAGCTACTAGGTATCTACTTAGCTATTGTCTCCAGCGTTGTAAATCTTAATTTATCTGACGATGGAGCCTGTGACAAACTTCTCAGAAACTCGACGGAAGGTTATCGGTGCTGCCACTCTGACAGAAACGTGGGTTTGGTGACGCTTGAACGTGCTGAATTGGGAATACATAATGTGCGCGGGTTTGAGCTACCATTTGAAGTTCCAGCGGATTTGGTCACCCTCGCTCTTCGACTCTAACGAAAAATGGAAGACCTTCGAAAGTAACCCCGCCCTTAACGGGGTGCGACAGGTCCGTATTGAATTGCAGGCCTATATACCTTCGTATCTCACGATCGCTGGTTGCAGGGCGATAATTATTTATGACTATCAACCGACGGCCTACCCCCGGATTTGGAGAGATAGGACACATGCGTACCGAATACCTGCTACGCCGTCTCGTGCAGACGCCCTCAGCCGTCAGATTCAACCGTCGATAGTGACCTCTACGCCGATTACGCGGCGAGACGGGAGACGCCAGCTGTCTATGACGACCCTTCTGTATTTGTGCAAGCCTTGGAGGCCCCTGCAATAGTTCCTCAGGAGCCCCCAGCGTCTTCCAGCGCTGATGGTTCTATAGCCCTCTCTTCAAGCCCAGGCGCACCGCTACAACGACAAGCCGACGGTGCGGTGGAAGTTGAAGAACAGGGTGCAGCGTCCTCCCCCTGCCCTTCGCCGGAAAAAGAGGCTAGACAGCGTAAACAGAAATCGCCAGTGTCATAAGAAACGGCGCATAACAACCGACGCAACAGAATAGTCCGAGACGCCAACGATGGATGATGAGGTGCGTCAGCCGATAGACCGATACTAACGTACCACACGGCTCGAGGTCTTTTCCCGCTACCGATGGGTCTGCACACTGTGAGGATGCGGGAGATCACCGAACCCCGACCCCAGGGGTGCTCCTACGACTACGTCTGCGTCTCGAGATCCAGTGGTATCGCCGTCCCTAAGAGACTGGGCGCAGGAGATGGAGACGCAGGATGCTTTTCAGGACCCTGACGATACACCGATGCCGCTGGCAGCGTCTACGTTGCTGGCGACTGAAGTCTTGGCCGGCATGACCCACACCCGTCGCTTCCTATCTCTAAGCCATAACGACGCTCCACACCACTACTACTGCCCACTTGTAATACCAAGGGCACCCTCCGTGACTTGATGGAACAGGCATACCTACTCGCCGTGATCAATGTCAACGGCGTTACTTCTGCTGCAAGATACGTTACGAGCTACGGATCTGGATGTTGGTTTCCTTCAAAAAGTCCGATCAGGACTCTGTATCGATGCCTACGGATATGACGCCTACACCAAGCCTTCAGATGTGGGCGGCTGAGGTACAGCACTTCTACTGATGGAAGGGATTATGGCAGCTGATGTCTCCTATTTACCGTCGGCCCGGGGGGTCGCACTCACGACTGGTACAGTTCGTGTGATGAACCTGTATGCTCCTTCCGGCACCGACAGAAGGTGAGAACGCCGCACCTTTTTAGCCGAAGAGATAGCTCTGCTCTTCCAGGGCAATGACGAGAGCTTGGTAGTAGGCGGAGATTTCAGTTGTGTTCTCAGACCATCCGACCAGGTGCCGCACTGTACCACCTGACCAGCACTTCAGGCACTTGTAAAGGACTTGGCTTTGTCGGACACTTGGGTCATACAACACGGCGACCGAAAGGCATACACCTATTTTAATAGTCACTCCGCGAGCAGTTTGGATCGAGTCTACGTCAGACGCGGCCTGCGATCGGCAGTTGTCGGCGCTTAGATGTGGCCGGCAGCGTTCACGGATCACCTAGCATATGTGTGTACTCTCATCTTGCCCCGCCAACGCGTGCGACGACGTAGAGGTTCGTGGAGCCTCAGTGTGGCCCTTCTTGATGAGGTAAATTGCAGCGCGAAGTTGATTCTACATGGAACAAATGCCACCGGCGATTACTCGCCTACGATTCCGTACTCTAGTGGTGGTTACGGTGTGTCAAGCTCGCCTTGTGCCGGACACTATCGAGCTATGGACGAGATAGAGCGCGCTGGTATACTGAGACCACTGACTTCTACTACACTGCGCTCCACGAACTGGCTGTGCAACCGCCGGCGCCGGAACGACAATCGGCAGAACACCACGTCAAGGCACAGTTGCTACGTATCACTGCCGTACGTCTTGCGGGTGTGCGGGTGCGAGCGAGGGCAACTGATGATGTTATTGGAGAACGACCTTGCCTCCACCATATCATTCAAGACAGAAGAAGACGCAAGTGGCAGCTCGTTATGGAGGTCGAGACGGAGGATAGACGACGATTTGACACGCAAATGGACATCGTCCGAGCCTTCACACAGTCATACAGACTACAAGCGAGAGTACAATATGGATGTAGAAGTCAGGTAAGTCCTATCTGACCTACCCGTCTCTCGGAATCCACAAGATGATGCCACGCTTTTGTCGGAGGTGACTTCAGAAGAACTACGCGAGGCTATGTTGCCCGGTGCTCCCAACAGAATGCCATGACCTGACTGACTCCCTCTCGAATTTTACAAAAGGTTTTTTGATCTCATGGGCCCAATGTGGGTCAGGATGTACAGAAAACTCCTGAACCCCGATTCTCACGTATCATCTGAGTTTACTGAGGGTCTCTTGATTCCAGTGACCAAACCCGGAGGAGGCTGTCGCCCATTTGATTTTCGCCCACTGACAATGCTAAACACCGACTACAAGCTGTTGACACGCATCCTCCGTGAGAGGCTCAAATCTACGGTAATGGCGGTCATTCACACTGACCAAACCTGTTTCGAAGGCAACACTAATGTGTTTACGACTTTAAGCACCTATAGATACGTGGTGGCGCTCATGCAAACATACCGCCTCCAGGGCGCTCTTGTTGCGCGGGATTTTGACCATGCTTTCGATCGCGTTGAACATGGTTTCCTGAGTGCAGTTACGGAACAAATCCGTATCCCGTGCAAGACGACATCAGTTGTGTTTCGTTTGGTCCATGGGGCGGTCACGAGGATTATGGTAAACGGCTATCGGTCCGCCCCCGTCCGTGTCAACTGGTCCGTCAGAAAGGGTTGTCCTCTTTCTGCCGTGTTAGTCGCCACTGCCCTCGAAGCAGCTCTTCACGGAATGCGAAGACGCTTGGAAGGACTTAGCTTCCGCTCCGTGACCTTTCGATGTGGTGCATACGCAGATGATGTGATGTTCTTAGCACGGACTGGTGACGAAATACAAACGGCCGTTTCCTGGCTCCAAAAGTGTGGGGCGGTGGCAGGCAGTGTGATCAACCTCCGGAATTACGCTACGTGGAGGTAGGTCCCAATTCTAAAATGTTTAGGGATATCGCTCCATCGACAAATACAACGCAAAGCGGCCTTTACGTATCGTAAGGTCTTACGACCAGTCCGCATAGAGGAGCGCCTCAATAAACTCTGATCCTTCAACGCACTCAATACGACAATGTATACATGGCTTCTCACCTTAACCATTACGCCCACGTATTACTGATGATCGACACGATGGCTTCCAGGATACAGGCAGTGTTTGGACATGTGGTGAAAGCTGGTGCCGTTTTTAAGATCCGTTTTGTTACTATTACTTTACCCTTCCACAAAGGAGGTGTTGGACTCACTCATGCCAAGCACAGAGCGTTGGCGCTGTACCTTCGCTCAGTGCGGTGACTCTGCCTTTCACCAACAGGCAGTCTTCCTGGCATCCTAATAGCAGAGGTGGCCCCACACACACTGTGCCCACCGGTAGCTATTGGTCATTTATTTCACTCGCTATCACATATTAGGACGTTTTTAGTGGAGGACAGCTATACCGGAGACACGGAATCCGACAGCGAAGATTTATTATAGTGTCCTGCGCCGCTGGAATCCGGCTAACGAAATGGTACGACGGCACCCCAAGGTCGACTGGACGCGGGTTTGCCGAGCCATCCACGCACCCTTCCTGTCAGCTTTGGTGCGGTCGACGTCGTATGTGGTCACTAACGAGAAATTTCCTACCCGACGAAGGCTGCATGCCATTCACCTAACTGACGACCCTATGTGCCCCCGTTGCGCGACAGTGGACACGGACGAACACAGACTGAACTGTGGTCCCGCACGCGAGTGCTGGAAACTGATCCGCCAGACACTGGCTTTCCTGCTACGCCACCTCTATGTTTCGATTGTGCCCCTAGAACACCTTCATACCGACGCTGCCTGTTTCCCCATGACCCGGATGAATGCGGTCATTTGGGTACGAGGAATAGCGATACACTACATGTATCGTGACGGCGAAAAAAAGTCCTCGATTTGTGGCAATACATGATCGACGATTTCCTGATCTTAACGAACAGAACGGAATACCGGAACCTTTTTGCCAACTATTTGGGATCGTCATTCTTGGACTCACCGCCCTTCCGGGATGTGCCGTGTGTGAGAAGAAACTGACTTACAGACGTGATGTTTCCAAGATTCCCCTACGATAACAGAAACAGTCTCTTACTGTGTGCAGCGGCCCCGGACGCTCCGACGGTTCATGACTGGTGATGTCCACTGCAATGACGACCGCCTGTTACTGGCCACCCGACATTTTCGGCATAATTTTTGGCGAATGGCTCCCTTGTTTTTGTTACTTCTTACATAAAACGAATAAATTAAAAAAAATGTGCTGATGCCCTTAAATGGTGGGAGAGGAGAGACATCTTCGTTAGGCCTCGGAATACGAGCTCTATCCGCCTTGCCTCGTCCAAGCTGCTGCTGACTGTGCTACTGTGCTAAATAAAAAACAATAATAATAAAAAAATTGGTCGGCAGTCCTGGTTAATTTCCGGGTGATGCATTTGTTTTTGATTTATCGTTCCGTTTCCGTATGCAAGAGGCAGAAGAAGTGCAGTAATTGTTATTGCTATAAAGCAGAAAAAAAACTCTCTTTTTTCAATTAAAGAAAAATATATTATACAAAAATTTTAAAAAAAAGAAAAAAGTAAAAAAAAGGTTAGCATTTCTGATTAAGCAAGAAAACCCGGGTTCGAGAAAAAAAAATGTTGGTAAAGCACTTGCCCGCGAAAGGCGAAGGTCCCGAGGTCGAGTCTCGGTCCGGCACAAAGTTTCAATCTGCCAGGAAGTTTCCTATCAGCGCACACTCCGCTGCAGAGTGAAAATCTCATTCTGGAATTAAATTCATGTTATCGCCAAAATAAAACTTTTATCACGAAGCTCTGATCGATACTCCAACGAGCGAGCCGAGTCGTACGAAATTTTCCAACTACTGTGTGTGGAAACCCTTTTTAGATTAGCAAAAGCTTCGCTACAAGACAACTCCATTTTCCACTTTCGCTGTTATACAAGAGGGCCAGAAAGTAAGTTATACCTCATTCCGGCAGACCAAATATTTCTTTGTGAATGGTGCACTACACGTCAAGGTGTCACTAAATTTGTTAGCTGGTTTTTTAGTCTCATTGTCAGTTAACATTATATTCTTTTAGATATGTTGGGTACACATTATTTTACCTTTACGGCAATGGATTTTACGTCCTGCTATCAAAACTTACTTTCTTCCATTGATTCTTGAAGTTCATTTACACGAGATGGAAACAAAATGGTTCAAATGGCTCTGAGCACCATGGGACTCAACATCTTAGGTCATAAGTCCCCTAGAACTTAGAACTACTTAAACCTAACTAACCTAAGGACATCACGCACACCCATGCCCGAGGCAGGATTCGAACCTGCGACCGTAGCAGTCCCGCGGTTCCGGACTGCAGCGCCAGAACCGCACGGCCACCGCGGCCGGCAGATGGAAACAGTACAAACAAGACGTCGATTGGTGAAGTGTCTTCTATTAACACGTATTCTTTCTTGATAATTAGGTTTGATAATTACGTTTTATATAGAGATGTACCGAGAATCGTTCTTTCAGGTCACCGTTTAGAATAGTGCAACGTGACAATAATCCCATTTCACTACGTACCCCGCAACAAACACCATGGGGGTGACGTGTGCAGGACATACGTAGATTTAAACTGAGTATGGAGCAGTTATTCATTAGCAGTGAAGTAGTTGCGTGATGAGATTAATTTACAGTATTATCAGACAATTCACACGCAAAATAAACAGCGGGGAACGTAATTAAATAACGTAATTAATTAACTTAGCAGTCTCACTGATTTCTCCCGACACATGTAGTGTCTGCTGTCCGTTCTTGCCAACTGCTCTGTCTGGACTTCGCAGAATCCCTAAGGACGAGCATTACACACGAAATCTCGTGAACATTAATTTTAAGCGGAATCTGTATTCCCAAATTTCCGAAAGGCTTTCGACAATATACTGCACCGTCCACAAACCAAGATACGACCGTGTATTCACACATATGCGAATGATTCACGGAGTTTTGACTCGAGCAACCCCTTGTGTTATACTGTAAGGGGGAATGAAAGTGACATCGGGCGGGCGCTGATAAAGTATAATGTGATCCTTAATGTTCGCAACATTCATAAATGATTTACCAACTATGGTCAGTAGCAGTATCGTGTTTCTCGCCGACGATGCTTTTAAAGGAAGTAGCGTCGTTGGAAAGCTTTAACGAAATGCAGAAAAACATGTAAAAACTTTCTACTTGGTAAATTGAATTACACCTCTGTTTAAATGTTGGTGAATGCTAGATAATGCCCGTAATAAAGCGAAACAACCTGATAGCATCTGCCTACAAGATTAGAGGCAAAATGTATAGAGCATAAAATATCGCTTTAGGATTAATTCTGGGAACCGATTCGATGTGGGTCGAAAAAGTAAAATCAGTATTACGGAAGGTGAATCGAAGACCTCGCTTTGTTGTCAGGGTATAACGAAAGTGTGGTGCGTCTGAGACGGAAATCACATGCAAGAGACTGGTGTGGCCAGTTCTAGAGTATTGCTTCCTCATGGCTGCTGAAGTCAGATGTATTCACTGACGCATCATGAGGATCGTAACGGGTCGGTTTAGGCCGTTTAGCACGGCTTGACTTCTGCTGGGGGCGCTTTCGATGAGGTGTCTGAATACCTGTGTAGGAATATTCGATTCTTCCTTAAGAACCGAAACCAGAGCAAGTGCTGATGTTGGTGTCTGGAACTGGAGTGAAGTCGACGTTTTAACTCATACCAAAAATGTTTCACTGGTCAGAAAAATGTTTCACTGGTCAGGACTCTCGACAAAACAGTCCATTTCAGGAAAGTTATAGTCAAAAAAACATTACGTATGCTGCTTTATGACACGGAGTATTCTCATACTGATACAATCATCGTCCAGAAATATTCTATTGTTCCCAGCATAGAAGGCTGTAAAATATGTTCATGTCATTCTGCCTATGAGGCAACGGCCTTGCCGCAGTGGATACACCGGTTCCCGTCAGCTTACCGAAGTTAAGCGCTGTCGGGCGTGGCCGGCACTTGGATGGGTGACCATCCGGGCCGCCATGCACTGTTGCCATTTTTCGGGGTGCACGCAGCCTCGTGATGCCAACTGACTGAATAGTAGCGGCTACGGTCAAAGTAAAACAACTTGTGCTGACCACACACCTCTCCTATCCGCATCCTCAGCTCGGGATGACACGGCAGTCGGATGGTCCAGATGGGCCACTTGTGTCCTGCATTCTGCCTTTGGCGTTTTCTTAAGCGCAATAAGGGAAGACACCCTAACAACGAAAAACATCCCTTATCCTAACACCATCTTCTCTGTATTTCACTGTTGGCACTACGTTGCTGAAAGGTTACGTTCTCGAGGTGTTACCACAGGATGTAGCGTGATTAATCATTCCAAGTGACTTGTTTGCAAATCGATGGCGTCGCTCTTTACACAATCTCAAAATCGCTTAGTTCAGAGTACAGAAATGTACGGCTTATGAGGAGCTGCTCGATCATTGTATCTAATTCTTCTTAACTCGCTACAGTAACTGTGGTAGCGGGCCCACTGGCAGCACTCTGGAACTCAGGAACGAGTCCTTCCGCGATTTTACGTGATTTGTACAACCACCCACCGCAACGGTTGACGACCCCTATCTATCAGCATACAAAGTCTGCCTGGACTTGATTTAGTTGTGGTCGTTCCTTCACGCTTGAGGTGCATACAATCACACAACAAACAGTCGATCTGGAGAGATTTTGAAGGGATGATATGTCCCTGACTGAGTTGTTGTTGTTCCAAGTGACATACAGTGTCTAGTCCACTTTCGAAGTCATTAAGCTTTCCTGACTACACTTTTGTTGTTACTACTTCCACACTAACGACATAACACGCCCCAAATCTATTTCTACTGGCCGGTCCGCTTCCGACAACATCAAATACATTCGCAGTTGCTAATATGGACAACCATCAGCTGTATAATGGAATTACGACAGTGAAAATGTGTGCCGGACCGATATTCGAACCCAGATTTCCCGCTTATCGCAAGCGGTCGCCTTATCATTTCGCTATCTGTGCACGACTCACGGTCAGACCAAACTTCGATATGCCGTAAACCATCTATCTTCAACCTGTACTCGTATATTAATTATGCGTATTCCCACACAGAGGAGACATTTTACTTGAAATTCGGTTGCCCTGTGTCGACGGATAAATACAATATTGCTGTGCCTGTGTGATTCCGAACCACGAAGCAATGTTCAAAAAATGGTTCAAATGGCTCTGAGCACTATGGGACTCAACTGCTGTGGTTATCAGTCCCCTAGAACTTAGAACTACTTAAACCGAACTAACCTAATGACATCACACACATCCATGCCCGAGGCAGGATTCGAACCTGGGACCGTAGCAGTCGCACGGTTCCGGACTGCGCGCCTAGAACCGCGAGACCACCGCGGCCGGCAGCAATGTTCCTTCGGACACCGAGCGAGGTAGCGCAGTTGTTAGCATACAGGACTCGCTTTCGGAAGGATGACGGTTCAAACCCGCGACCGGCCATCCTGATTTAGATTTTCCATGATCTCCCTAAATCACTTCAGGCAAATGCCGGGATGATTCCTTTCACAAGCCACGGCCAATTTCCTTCTTCATTTTCCCTGATCCGAGCTCGTCATCCGTCTCTAATTACCTCGTTGTCGACGTGATATTGAACACTGATTTCCCCTTCCCCCTCCCTCCCTCCCCCCATACATGCACGCATGTCCGAAGGAACAGTAGTGACTGTGGCGACTGCAGCTGTTATGAAACACAGGAAATGTATTCGCGCAGTTGCGTATTGGGCAACGACCTGCTGTGTAATGGTAAGACAGGAATGAAAATTTGTGCCTGATCGGAACTCGAACGCGGATTTCCCGCTTATAGAGGGCGGTCGCCTTACCAATTGACTATCTTGCACGACCCACGGCCATCCGCCGATACCGGGCAACGACTTTCAAGTAAATTGTCTCACCTGTATGGGAGTATACGTAATGGATGTGTACGAAACAGATTGTGCGCATGGTTGACGACATATAAAAGTTTGAATCCGTGAGTAGTACACGCATAGCCAGATGGTAACACGACTGCTCAAGATAAGCGGGCAATACGGGTTCGAGTGCGGATAAGACACAAATATGTATCGTCGTCATTCCATTATATAGCTGATGGTTGTCCATATTCGCAGCTGCGAATACATTTAAGGTATTTCTTAACGCTGTAGTCGCCTCACTGCCCCCTCCTTTGGACATGCATGCATATCTGAAGGAACACTGCGTCGCAATTCGGAATAACACAGGCACTGCAGTATCTAATAGTCAGTTCCGTATCACACAGAGGTGTCACGATACTTTTGGTCAGACAATGTGTATGCCCTGGGAGCTTATATGGAAATCTTTGGAAGAAAGGGACGATCTTTTCGCAAAATCCTTTTCCATTTGGAGAAATGGGAGGCGAAGAAGCCTGAGGTATAATTTTGCTGGCACCATCGATTATAATGAGAGGGTGATAATATTATACACAACAAAAAAAGTTGTGCATCACCTTGCTTCCGAGAGTTCCGGAACCTGTACAGAAAATTGGAACAGAGATCAACACAAGCATCATTTACGCCCTTTTATTGCTCATGGAAACCACACATTGCATGTTGTACCACCATACAGCGAGACCTTCAGAGCTGGTGGTCCAGATTGCTGTTCACACCGGTACCTCTAATACGCAGCAGCACCTCTTGTTGCGTTGATGCATGCCTGTATGCGTCGTGGCATACTATCCACAAGTTCAACAAGGCACTCTTGGTCAACAATATCCCACTCCTCAACAGCGATTCGGCGTAGATCCCTCATAGTGGTTGGTGGGTCACGTCGTCCATGAACAACCCTTTTCAATCTATTCCGGGCATGTTCAATAGGGTTCATGTCTAGAGAACATGCTGGCCACTCTAGTCGAGGGATGTCGTTATCCTGAAGGAAGTCATTCACAAGATGTGCCTGATGGGAGCGCGAATTGTCGTCCATGAAGGCGAATGCCTCGCCAATATGCTGCCTATGTGATTACACTATCGGTCGGAGGATGGCATTCACGTATCGTACAGCCATTACGGTGTCTTTCCTGACCATCAGCGGCGTACGTCAGCCCCACATAATGCCGCCCCAAAAGAGCAAGGAACCTCCACCTTGCTGCACTCGCTGGACAGTATATCTAAGTCGTTCAGCCTGACTGGGTTTCCTCCAGACACGCCTCCGACGATTGTCTGTTTGAAGGAATATGCGACACTAATCGGTGAAGAGAACGTGATGCCAATGCTGAGCAGTACATTCAGCATGTCGTTGGGCCCATCTGTACCACACTGCATGGTGTCGTGGTTGCAAAGATGGAACTCGCCATGGTCGTTGGGAGTAAAGCTGCACATCATGCAGCCTATTGCGCACAGTTTGAGTCGTAACACGGCGTCCTGCGGCTGCACGAAAAGCATTATTCAACATGGTGGCGTTGCTGTCAGGGTTCCTCCGAGCCATAATCCGTAGGTTGCGGGCATCCACTGCAGTACTAACCCTTGGGCGGCCTGATCGAGGTATGTCATCGACAGTTCCTGTCTTTCTGTATGTCGCCCAAACCAAACAACATAGCTTTTGTTCACTCCGAGACGCCTGGACACTTGTTGAGAGCCCTTCCTGGCACAAAGCAACAATGCGGATGCGATCGAACCGCGGTACTGACCGTGTAGGCAAGGTTGAACTACAGATAATACGAGCCTTGTACCTCCTTCCTGGTGGAATGACTGGAACTGATCGGCTGTCGGACCCCCATCCGTCTAATAGGCGCTGCTCATGCATGGTTGTTTACATCTTTGGACGGGTTTAGTGACATCGCTGAACAGTCAAAGAGACTGTGTCTTTGATACAATATCCACAGTCAACGTCTATCTTCGGGAGCTCCTGGAAACGGGGGTGATGCAAAACTTTTTTTGATGTGTGTATTTTGGTTAGTGGGAAGAGAATGACTCCAAGCTAGGCCAGTAGAGTGATACTTTGCATGTATACAGTCCCATACCCCCCTCCTCCCCTCCCCAGAAAGGTGGCGTAAGGCCGTCGCACTGAACGAAGATTACGTTGAAACATAGGGTTTTGTAGGCGAAACAATGAAGAATAAAATGTGGGAGAGCATTTCTTACCAAAATTAATGATTTTTCCGCCCTCTCCAAGCGTGTATTGAGCGAGGGAACAACGATTACATGCTCCTGCTAGCAAACAAACCTATCTTATTATCTAAGACGTGTATTCGCAATTACGAATACGATTAGACTTGATGTGCACAATTTATTGGTGATATATGAAAATTTGTGGCGGACACTAACTGTGTGAGAACAGGAAGTGGACATACACTGATTAACAGGCCTTCGGTACGGCAGGTGTGATCCGATAATCGAAATGGCTAAGGCGACCGCTTTCGTAAAGCGGGAGATACGGGTTCGAGTCCCAGTCCGGCATAAATGTTCATGTGACGCCAATAAATTGTGCAGCTGATACATAATTGTATTCGCAATTGCGAATTCAAATGGATCAAATGGCTCTGAGCACTATGGGACTTAACATCTGTGGTCATCAGTCCCCTAGAACTTAGAACTACTTAAACCTAACTAACCTAAGGACATCACACACATCCACGCCCGAGGCAGGATTCGAACCTGCGACCGTAGCAGTCGCGCGGTTCCGGACTGAGCGCCTAGACCTATCTTCTGTAATAAGATAGTCCTCCACGTATTAGTCTCCACTGTTTTTGGTACAAAACCGTATTCTTCAATTACACCACTTTACTGAGCGTGGGCGGGGGGGGGGGGGGGGAGGGGAGGGGGATGGGACTGTATGCACGCGTGGTACCACGCTACTGGTCAACGTCGGTGTCAATGTCTCGTTACATAACCTCCCCACTACCCACGTACTCCTTCACGTGGAGTGCATCCTTCATTGGGCCGAACGGACGGAAAGTGCGACATCCGGACTGTAGGGAGGATGAGGGAAAACAGTCCAATGAAATTTTGTGAGCCCCCCTCTGGTGCGCACACTTATGTCAGTTCTCAAGTTGGCAGAGAGAAGGAGACCTTCGTTTGCTTTTTAGTGGCGACGAACACGCCGTAGTTATAACTTCAATTTTCTGAGGCTGTGTGTGGCCGGCCGGCCCATGGGACATAGGACTGGTTTGCGCGACCTTGTTGTGATTATGTCGGTCACGTAGGCCAACGACTCGCCTTGTTTTTGTTCACTGACAGTTTGCCGTAGCCATCTTGCAAACGACTATATGTACCTTCTATGCTATGGTTTTCCGCACAAAAGAAACTCAGTGACTGCTTTCTGCTTGGAATCCAGCTCCGCCCGAGACTCCATTTTGAAGGCTACGTATAGCGATGCCATCCGTCGGAAATTCTGCTTTTTTTACAGCGAAGTTGGACGAGAAAGAAATGTATTGAATTGCTTTTCTGAACGCATCTAGTAAAAATCTCAGCAGAAGTAGAGTAATCTCTGTTTTCTGTTCCGCCAATAGACTCCCTCCTATATGTAGACTAGCTCTGGGCAACACTAGTGCTCCGTTTGCACTTATCTCGCTGTCGCCGAGACCTTAAACTAACGAAGATAAAGAACCTGGTAGGGGACGGGAGGTAATCTCTGCCTGTCGTCCCACTCTGCGCTGTACTACGCGACCCCAATCCTTCGCTGACTCTCGTGTGTTATTGGCGTTGGCCTCATTCTGCCAGAGGACGCAGCCGGGGCCCGTCGTGTACCAAAATCTGATTACGGCTGATTAGTGTTTAAAAATAGAGCGCGATCCGTCACGCGGTGCGGCGCGGCTGGTGACGTGTTCCGGCGCCTGATGACTCCCCGGCCATCCGGACTGCAGCGGATCGATGGGCGGGGAGCCGGCTAAGTTACAGAAGAGCTTTCACTTGTATACGACACAAAGCAGCCGGCCCAACTTCTCGCCTGTTCTTTTGGGGATGACGAGAGTTGGTTCAACTTCTCCACTGCGCTAAATGGACGCCTTCTAAGAAGAGGAAAGTTATGAACGGTTACTTATACAGTGCTGTGGGTCACACTATCGACTCTTAAGTTCCTTCGCTTACCCAACCCTCTCGTGATAGAAAATGACAGCAATATGTCGAATTTTTTATTTAGTGAAATGGCAGACTCGTCTGAGATGAAGAGACTGGCGCAGGACAGACTGTTGTACGGACCCTTATCAAACCAGTAGATAAAATTATCTAATTGAGATAATCAGTGCGAAGATTATATTAATCCCTCTATCCACGTTAACCTAAGCTGTGAAGCCTCTGCTTACGACGGGTGTTCAATATGTAATGCAACACATATTTTTCTCTGCCGCTTTCGGTTGAAAAATGCGGAACTGTTGTGGGACATCGTCGAACATTCCCGTTTTAGTCCCTGTAGTTTCATGAAGTTTCAACAGGTGGCGGCAGTCTTAACAGAGGTGTGCGTTCGAAGCAGAGAGCTGTCATGGGGTTTCATTTGACTGAAAGCCAGTGTATGGAAGATAGTCATCGCTTGCATAATGTCTTCGAAGACCTGTCAGTGAACACAAGCACTGTGAATCGTGCGGGTGAGACGTGTGCCATTATCGCAACAAGGTCCCGTCAACCTGTCCGAGCTCTAGCGTGCAGGCCCGTCGCACACAACTGTGACTCCTGCAATGTTGGAACGTGCGGACACTCTCATTCGTGGTGACTGATGAATAACATCAGACGTCTCGCAGAACTGGACGTCTCTGTTGGTAGTGCTGAACCACTCGTCCACCAGTCGGGGCACTCAAAGGTGTGTGATCGCTAGTTTCCTTGCCTCCTAACAGAAGACCATAAAGAGCAACGAAGGACCATCTGTGCCGAAGTGCTTGCACTTTACGAGGCCAATGGTGACAATGTTTGTCGAACATTAAAATGGTTGCAATGGCTCCAAGCACTATGAGGCTTAACATCTGAGGTCATCAGTCCCCTAGACTTAGAACTACTTAAACCTAACTAACCTAAGAACATCACATACAACAATGCCCGAGGCAGTTTTCGAACCTGCGACTGCATCAGCAGCAGGGTTCCGGGCTGAAGCGCCTAGAACCGCTCTGCCACAACGGCCGGTGTAGTGGGACGCGAAATTGAAACGTCACCCATCCACCAGTGTCAGCCCAGTTTGCAGGTGAATATAAGTTTAATTTAGTTTGTTTATGTATTTTTGTAATATTTTGTAATGGTTGTGAATTGTCTAAAGTTTTTGTATTTTTTTTTAATGTTTCATGTACGGAGAGGGCGGCGCAACGAACGGAGACAGCATCTTCGCTGCCGGGGCCAGAGAGAAAATTGCTGGCCACTATACGTCGCGGGTCGACAGCCAAAGAGCAACAGAAGATCCTGGAACCGAGTTGTTGCGTCGTGCTTCTAAAAAAATAAAATAAATGAAAATTTGTAATGTTTTGTACAACAATGATATCATAGGAAGTTTAATCTTATTGAAAATGTTAGTTTTGTCTTGACAAGGCTCAGGTTCACGTCTGTATGTAGGAAGATAATAAACTAGTGGATGATACTAAAGTTGAAATACGTGTTCTGAGGATTTATTTATGAAGAATTATGTGAATGAATTAATAATATATTTGACAAGATTATTGAATTTTGACAGCGTTCATCGCAACTTTGAATCTCAAAAGTTTATTCAATGTGTGGTTCTAATATCGATTAAATCAGATAACGTGTATCAATATAATTTCTGAGGAGAAACAAACGCCATCTAAAATTGAAAAAGTTTACGCAAACCAATTGACCCGAGTGACGTAATTCTGCGCATACGACTCAAATGATGTTTTACAATTTCGTTCAAGAACCATTCTGAGACGATTTAAGAAGAATATAAATAATTTTGAAGTCGGTTGTAACTGACGTAGGTGACGAAGTCTACACATGGTCATATGTCGAAAGAAAATCATTTATAAAGAACTTACGTCGTTACACTACACCGGCTGTCGAACATCGTCACAGGCTGGATGAAAGAATGGTCATCGCACCTTTCGGCTTCTGTCTGTCTGGCAAAAAGAATGATGCTCTCCGCGGGGAGCAGCCCGCAGGCATGTGGAGGTTATTGATGCAGGAAGACGTCGGCTCCGATGTCGACCAGTAGAGTGATATCATGAGGGCATACATGCTCTCCGTGTAACGTGGGGTAAGGCCGTCGTATTAAACGAAGATTACGTTAAAAAATATGTTTGTGTAGCCAAAAGAGTGAGGAGTAATATGGTGCATTGGGATCCTGACTAAAACAAACCTGACAACAGAAAAAGGGTGTTGCATTACTTATTGAACGCCCCTCGTAATTGCATCCTTCAGTCGGAAGACTGGATTAACGCCGCTACCCGCTCTAGTATATGCCCGTCTTTCTCTTTGTAACCACTGCTTACTATTGTCAAAATTTAAACCTCATGTATAATTTTTGATACCCTCCACCACATTCCGCCATCACGAAACAGACGATTTCTCGATACTCAGTAAGTGTTCAATCAGTCGATCCGTTCGTTTAGTCCTTGGTAATACGAATTTCCTTTCTCTGTAGTTTTATTCTGCACCTCCACCCTGGTTACCCATTATATTCGCCTGATGCGAATTTAGAAGTAAACTAACTATTAATTCAGTGAGTGGTCGTATTTGAAGACAGTAGTACAAAATGGTTGTACAGAAAGGAAAAAAACCATAAACAGTCAACATAGGTTATTAATTCATGATTTCAGTTAAAGTTTGGCAGAAGATGTCGGACATATTTTCATTTTAAATGAGCAATGGATAAGAAATGATGATGGAAATTTGTGTTAAGAAATAAACTCTATAGTTTCCAAATAAATTTTATTTCATTTACTGCATGACCAGTTCTGTCGCATTTATGAAATGTAATGAAGTAAAACATACCCAAGAACGTTGCAGCAAATGTGCTCAGGAAGAGTACGATTACATACTAAAACGCATGCTGTAGTGCATGATGTGGTGCAATGCAGAGCATTTGTATCTTAAATTAACTTTTTCCTCACAGCACAGCTTGTGTCTGTGTTCAACACATGTAACGCACATGTCTCCTCCTTCCCTCTCTCTGTGTCCACCTCTTTCTATCACTGTCTCTCTGTCTGTCCCCTCATCGCCCCTATCTGTCCACCTCTTCCGACACCCCCTCTTTCTGCCCATCTCATCCTCCTCTACACACACTCTCTCTGTCTCTGTCACTGTCTCTGTCTGTCTGTCTCTCTCTCTCTATCTATCTCTCTGTCCATCCTCTCTCAAGCATCATCTTGTCCCCCTTCACCATCTGTCCATCTCCTCCTCCCTTTCTGTTCACCTCTTCCTCTCTCTCACTCACTATCCATCCACCCCCTCCTTTTCCGCCATGCCCATCAGCACATGTAGCCTCTGCAGAACAGATCGATCTAACAGGCCATTATTACGCTCACAGCATGGCTGTTGTGCAGGACAGCCTAAATGGCAAGGGTACAAAAATCGTTTCTTTTTTCTTGTCACATAAGCCATCTTGCGTGTCACGTCAATAAGCCAGACTGATTCGGGCCAACACAACACATCTGATTTGCAGGACAACCTACACCTCAGAGGGCAGAAATTCATTCCTCACGCCTGCCATGTACGCTGCCCTACAAAGCAGATGGATAAGGCAGGCCAACCCTATTCCACACTACACAGTGCTGGGCAGTACACATGGCAGGGGTTGGAAGAAACACGTTTTTGTCCTTCCTCTTTTCCTATTGGAGCTAGGAGGCTCTAACTTCCTCATTGCTAATACTCGAGAACTGTTCTGTTTGTGTATCAATCGATGAGGGGGGTTTGGAAGAAGACACTGAATATAGAGAGGGAGAGAGAGAGAGAGAGAGAGAGAGAGAGAGAGAGAGAGAGAGGAGAGAGAGACAGACAGACATACAGAGAGAGTGAGACGCAAGGCATTAAGGCTCGAATCTTGCTGCAGTCATATTATTAACAATACTGTTTCATTCAAACCTTTAGTGAGTAGGTAGAACACTTGTAACACTGTTCATCTGATTTACCCACAATTTATTCTTCCTGTCACTATGGTATCCTCTTTGCTCTAACGCACATGGGCTTTTGAATTCAAGACATCTTTCTGCCAGTTGATTGGACGTGAATTCATGAGAGTTGATCTTTTGACTGTAAGTTATTAGTGTATTTGCACTGCGCCAGCAACGCCTTGCTTCATATCCTTTTGTGTGTCGTCTAGTTATTCTACTTTCTTATTCCAGGTCCACTTTACAATGAAGAAGATTTTATTTATTAATCAAGAGTCTTCCATTTGTGCTACAACTCTATAAAATTTCAGACCATTTCCTCTTGTTATTAGGTACAAATATCTTCTGCAATATGTATCTTTCATTCTCTTAGATTGACTGACATTCTATGAGAATGACTGTTTGGTAACGGTGTAGCTCCGTTTTGGTAGAAAGAAATCACCTATCATAAATACTCCACATAATTGTCAATGATTTACGCAGTTTTCCTGCACCAGTTTTACTGTTCATTTTGTCATTTCCAGTGTACCCTATAATTTCACCTAAGTACTTCATGGACTGAAACGGCTTGATGCTGTTAGTCTCATGTTGAGGTACCCGAGGTCTGCGTACTTTGTCACCTAATAAAAGGTGTGGAGGCCAGTGTTGACAGCGATCTCATGATGCTGCTCGAGGCCGTGTCTGGCCTTAGTAGTACTTCTGGAAATTTTTGCTATGTCGTCAGAATAGCCATTAATTTGCCATTGATCGTGTGCTGGCGTAAGCTGTCGCCAGCAAATCGGTCATCAAAGATGAAGCGCGAAGGTTGATTAGGAGGTGCCAAATCAAGTGTGCCTATCACGAGAGAGACCAGAGACACACTCACAAGCAACAGGCCACCTACGCCATCTCAACAGCAATATAATTAAACCGCCGCCGCTGATCAGAGAGCCTCAGTCAATCATCCAGTTTGCCGTCTGTCAATTTACTCGCAGAGCGGGTTTAGTTCATCACAGGCTGCGACTGTACATAGGGACCAGATTAGTGACTGTAGGGGGACTAGTTTACCGCAACCATAATTGTACTTTACTACCAATGAGAAAGTAAAGTTTGTAATAGCAAGACTACCAATATTGGCATTACTTTAGTCTGCAATACGACTATTACTGATAAGCTTTTACTACAATACACGAGCTCTGTTCGAGTTAAGTAAATGATTCCAGGTCATGTAAATAAAGAACTACATTAACCTACGAGTGCATTTGTGTTGTAGAAAGAAGATCCTGGGCACACATAACAACATCCACTGCCTTGCTTACTTGCGGTTCAAGACTGTACAAATTGTTTCACTTTTAGTCGCCATATTGATTCCAAGTTGTTACACTGTCTGACAACAAAAAATGAAGCACCCAGAAGACAGGGTCGGATGTAAACAAAGTTTCTTACCAATTCATACCATCGATGGATATGTAAATGATCAGAGTTGAAGTTTTATGTGAGACGTAGAACAGCCACCAGAGTGCTTTAGTGTTATTTAGTACTGTTACCAGGCCCCTTTAGGATTTATAAGGAGCGTGATCAATGTGAAGGACACGTGTATGCCGTATATTTGTGCGAGACGGCGTTATAGGAACCTGTCAGAGTTTTAAAGGTTCCTCATTGTGGGTCTCCATTGGACCAGCTGGTAAATCGTGCATTATGCAGATTTTAGTGGTATAAGGATGTGACAATGGTCCGATGTTGGACTGTATAGGAACGTTAGGGCAGACGTTCTTGTTGTCAAGATTCCAACCGACCACGTCTGACCATCACAAGACAGATATGACGTACTGTGCACCAACATCCTCACATCGACACCTGCCATCCGAGAAAAGGTACTGCACTCCGTGCAATCTCCTGCGTCTCCGTACACAATCTGATGCAGACTAACAGCAACTGGACTAGGAATTACCATCCCCAACGTAGGCTGCCATTAGCACCACAACATAAGCGGCTGCGTTGGAGCGGTGCCTTGACCGGGAAGCATGCGCTGCCGCTTAATGGCGCCCAGTTGTGTTCAGTGATGAATCGCTGTTCTGCAGTACCACGGATGAGCTTGTCGACGAGCACGGCGGTGACCAAGGCAGAGGTCCCATTCTTCCAACGTTTTGGGGAGGCACAGTGGTGAATGCCAACCCCCCCCCCCCCCCCGTCATGTTGTGGCTTGGACATGGCTGGTTAAGGCACAATGGTACATCACAGAGATCCTGCGTCCACACGTCTTATATGTCATGCGAAAAGCAGACTATGGTGGCATTTTTCAACAGACAATGCTTGCCCACACACATTGTCTCTATGAACTGTCTGCATGAAGCTGAATTTCTCCCCAGATCTGTCCGCGATAGAAGTGTGACACTAGCTTGGACGTCAATCCTTTTTTAGTGCCCCTACCACAGCTATCATGGACAGGTCACAACAATTGTGGCTCAGCTTTACTCAGGAGAGGATGCAACGGCCTTATAACGCCTATCCCAACCAATTCTGTGCATCCATTCAGGCGAGAGAGGGTGCAACGTCATACTGATAAGTGGGCTCATACTGCCTTTTTTTGCGTATTTGAATCGTTTTCGTGATCACCAAAGTAATATCACGTTCCCTCTCAACCGTGAAATTCCATTTCGTTTCCTTCTGCCCTCTGGGTGCTTCGTTTTTTTTTTTTTTTTGTCATTCAATGTATTTTCTACGATATTTTGAGTATCTTATCTGGCACCAAGAATGGAAATATCCTGTCCACAGACTTTACACCTCTTTCTATTACAAAGGAGATTTCTTCCATGAATTTTACTTACTAGATAGAGTTCGTTAAAGTCTTTTAGACTAAGTTAGTTGGTTTCTGTCCACGGCGTATTCATGTAGCACACTGAACAGGTTTTATACAGTCACTTTAATTTAAAACGTTTACGTGTTTTACGAATCTCCACAAACCTATCAAAAATCTGTTAGTTCGGTGGAACCAGTTTGTAAGTCTTTCTTTGACTTTCTACGCCAGATTAGAGTACGGTAAGTTGTTCTCCTCTATCGAAGCTATCAAAGGAGGGAATATGCTTCAGTACACGAAATCTCATTATCTCATTTTGACCTGACAGTTTCCGATGCAACCGGCCGCAACACAAAAGTCGGTACGATTTAGAAACGTGCCTCAACCAGTTTTCGCTTCGATGCTATACAGTCGGCAGTATAGTTATAAATGATATCGCCTTTGTCTTTGATCATAACGCCTTTTTAACGTGCATTTTTGAGAATAAAAAAGGGTTTTTTACAGATACGGGAGAAAAAAAATGGTTCAAATGGCTCTGAACACTATGGGACTTAATATCTGAGGTCATCAGTCCCCTAGAACTTAGAACTATTTAAACCTAACTAACCTATGGACATCACACATCAATGCCCGAGGCAGGATTCGAACCTGCGACCTTAGCCCTCGCGCGGTTCCGGATTGAAGCGCCTAGAACCGCTTGGCCACCGTGGCCGGCTACGGGAGAAAAAGTGAGTACGAAAGTGACTGGAAAAAAAGTTACAGATAAGTTTCGCATTATATACGACTAAGAGCTGCCCCACAAGAGACAGTGCAGTTCGTGTTCCCTCATCGTCCTGGGGCGAAACGCAGTAGAATGTCAGACATGGGACTCGTCCGTATTCAGCTGCAATACGGCATCGTCGATAGCGTTATTAGAAATGAAATTGACTTCAGATTCATAACACTTTACGAATAAAACACGGTGTTAGCGGATTACGTTACGTACAGTACGTGACTTGAGACGAGTAACTAATCTGGAAAGCACACTGCCGTGTCAAACTATTTCTCCCGACAAATTTCGAAGAAGTTGTAGTTCGCCTTTTCGTTGCCAGCCGTGTTATGAAGGCTGTCACCGCGAGTTGGGTTCTGCTCACACGTTTGTGAGAGGCGACCCTGGCTCATCAGGGTCGCGCAACCGGCGCAGACTTTTATTTGTGCCCAAGACGTGAGCTGTCGACGCGGATTTCGCTGGCAGGCGGGCCACCGCCCTGGGGAGTTAGTGTCATCCGAGTAGCGGCGCGACTCTGAGCTCTTCTAGAACTCTGGCTGCGGACCTCCTGGGCAGCCCAAGAAGGGGCCTTGCGGAGGTGTCGCGTGGGACCCACACCAGAGGTCACCAGTATCCAATTTAAGGATACACACTGAATCAAAAGATGAATGAACGAGCTAGAGCAGTGGTTAGAACACAGGACTCGCATTCCGGAGTACAAGGACTCCTATTGAAACGTCCCCTTTGAACATTTTCTGGATTACTGTGCTGATAAACCTCTTACATTATTTGCTTTTCAAACAGCTGAGCAAAACTGAACGTACTCAAACATTCACTAAAGTGACACACAATATTTTTAGCGCAACGCAATCTGACTTTCAAAAATCCCTACAAAAGAATGGCACTGACTAACATTAACCTATGCGTTTCACAAATCACTTACCTCACAAAAATCTTGGTTACTCGAACTACTGCAATACAGAGAGCACCACTACTGCCAGCTAAATAAAAGATTCAAACTACGGAAGGCACTAACTACTAGTAGGCATAGTTAGCAAATGAAAGATTTTAATAGAGAACAAACAATGTGTTTACCTTAATAGTCATCAAAAGTCATAATATATACAGCAGTTCATGACATCCATTTTTACAAATTGCAAAACTCCGCCATTTCTCTCCCCACATCCACCACTGCTGGCGGCTCACCTCTAACTGTGCAACGCTACGCGCTGTTCACATCCAGCTGCCGCTGCCCAACACTACAATGGCAGACAACAATGCAAACTAGCCACAGACTGCACACAGCACAGCCAGTCATTTTCATACAGAGAGCGCTACGTGGCGTCACCAATAAGAAAACATAAACAGCCTACTTACACTATCTTCGTCCAGACATCCGTTTTCAAACTGCGACCCGTTTGCCTTCGGCGTCCTTCACCCATTAGGGGCTTCCTCGCAACACATCGACCTTGCTCGCCTTCCTTTTTTTTGTTTTAATGCCCAATCTCTCGTAGCCTAGTCTACGTCTGCTCTCGAGTACGCCTTGCAATCGAGGTTCTGATTTCGAAACCTCTTTGACCGTAAAGTAACCCAATTGGGACCTTCCCGTGTCCCCACGCCTTTTCTTATTTCCTCGTTTTCTGATTTCTGAACAGCCTTTTAGTATGTAAAATTTGAAGGAGGACACTGTTCCACCAGGCTGTATTTTAGCATGCAATAAGTTAGAAATTTGAGTCAGTTTGGGAACGTGTCCGGATGGCCGACGCAGTTAAGGCAACCGCTCATGAGAAGCGGTAAATCCAAATTCGAGGGGTGGTCCGACGCAAATTTTCAACTTTCCTCAGTGCATTACCATAAAACCCTGTGCGGCTAGAAGTCACGAGTTCCTAACAATCCCTTCCCTTTCTTTCCCAGCCGGCCAGAGTTGCCGTGCGGTTCTAGGCGCTACAGTATGGAGCCGAGCGACCGCGCCGGTCGCAAGTTCGAGTCCCGCCTCGGGCATGGATGTGTGTGGTGTCCTTAGGTTAGTTAGGTTTAATTAGTTCTAAGTTCTAGGCGACTGATGACCTCAGACGTTAAGTCCCTTAGTGCTCAGAGCCATTTGAACAATTTTTCTTTCTTTCCCCGTTCTCTGTTTCTTATTTTCAGCAGTTTCTTTTTGCACTGCAGGCAATGCCAGCTCTCGCTAGATATTTTCTAAGTTTCAAAATGTGTGTATATTATAATAAAAATGACTGAGGTGAACCACTCCCTCTGGTTCACAAAAGGCCAATTTAGGAGTCTGCTCAATATGTGTAAGGAGATGCCCTGATAACGTAGTAAATACTCTTACTTTAACATATACGAGGGTTGGAACTTTAATAGTGGCAACTATTTATTTACAGCTCGTACAAAATAAATACGTGTTTCACCAGCATTGTGTACAACCCGTTGCCAGCAATGTGGATGTCGTAGGATACTCTTAGCAGCGCCAGTTGTATTAACAGTTCGAGCAGCGCCGTCTATTGCCCGAAGAATTTGTAGCAGTTCTGAAGTGAATGCCATGAAGTGTGTCTTTCAGTTTAGAAATCGAGTTGAACTCACGAAGGCTTAAGTCAGGGGAGTGCAGCAGGTGGTATAGCACATCAGTCAAACAAATCAGAAACAATTTGCACTGTACGTGCTTGAGCATTTCCCTGCAAAATGGTGGTCAGGTCCTGCAGAACGTGTCATCACTTCTGTCTCTATGCTGTTCATTTTTGAAACACAACCTACGACCAGCTTAGTGACAGAAGTGATGACACTTCCTGCAGGACCTGACCACCATTTTGGAGGGCAACGCTCAAGCACGTACAGTGAAAGCTGTTACTCGTTTATTTGACTGATGGGGCTGCTAAGTCCTATACCACCTACTGCTCTCCCCTGACTTAAGCCCTCGTGAGTTCGACTCGATTTATAAACTGAAGGAAACATTTCACGGCATTCGCTTCAGAACTGCTACAAATTCGTCGGGAAATAGACCGCGCCACTCGAACTGTCAACACAACTGGCACTGATAAGAGTATCCTACGACATCCACATCAGTCGCAACGGGTTATACACAGTGCTAGTGACTACTTTGAAGGTCAGTAAAACTTTGAAACTCGTATCTGTTTTGTACGAGCTGTAAATAAATAGTTGCCACTATTAAAGTTCCTGCCCTCGTACATGTGTCTGCAATTCCTTTGTGTTTTAACTCTTACTTCAGGACGTTTCTCTCCAAGGGAATGTGCAGATCTTTTTAGAGACGCACGATTCTTGCATGTTTTTGAACGATCTACGAATGGACAAAATTTTGTCAAACAGGAACTTTAAAATAAGAACGAAATGCAATTAACGCAGAGGAGCTAGGGAGATGGTTAGGGAGTGGTGAGGTGCTAAATTCACAAAGTTTTTCATGCTTAAACAGTAGTTTATTATCAAAAAATATATGAACACTCCACAATTCGCAAAATACACAATTTAATAGTGGGAGCATTGTTGACTAATACCTAAGGCAGTTATAGACCCAAGCCTCAACATAATCAGCTAATACAATTATTGAAATATAAGGGGAAAATGTGATAATTTAAAAGAAAACAAAGATAGTTGCACGATGGTACACCCAAAAGAGAATCTCTTTCCTTCTCTTATCAAAACAATTTAAGATACTTAACAGTTGCAACAAGAATTATAAACTGCCATACATCGTTGCTCTTTAACAGACAATTACTGATCGAGAACTTCTGTTGACCAAGTAAATAACTACACTTACCAACTGCGCTAACGGATTAAGGCTCAGTAATACTCGTAAATGCCTACCACGGCGAAGTACTCTCAAGTAATTAAATTTTACATAAAAATTTCATTAAGGAACCACAAGTGTCGCTACTAAAGATTACCTTGCGATGACACTGACCAGACGTATGCGAAAAATTTTCACTATTCAAAAACTTCAGTAACATTTGTGACACATAGAGGATAACAGAATCAAAGACCGGCGTCCGTCCAAAGAAGTTTTACACTGGCAAAGGTGCTTTACGATTTACGCAAAAATGTTTGTTAAGAGTACAAAATAACCGCATTTAATCATTTTAAGTTACGTTAAGCTTAAGCCCAAACACAATTCTTTAGGCATGCAGGCTATCAGGCTTGCAGACACAGTACGATTTATGGTGCAATGTCAGATCAAACACTCGAGACACAAGGCGTGAACTTCGTGACACTTTCTCGGCAAATTACCTAGAACATAGAGGGTGCCGCAAACAGCCGAACCAAGCTTATATCAAAAACCACCCGTGGACGGTGTTGCTCACACCTATTTAAGCCTAAGTTAGAAAAAATCAGCTGTAGTAAATCATAAAGGAAACTGAATATAAATGTCGAGTCCTTCTCACGAGTATTATATAAAAGTGAAATATAGACTGCCAGACTAAGGCAAACACTACATCTCAGAGGGTTATAGGCTAGCAAACAACAGCAGTAGTCGATCAAATATAGACAAGAAATTTGCTAAGCGCGGCAGGCAGAAATGGCAATCAAACAAATCACAATATAATTAAATTACAACATAGGTGGCTAGTTCGGAGAACAGCTAGTAACAAATAAAACAGATTTACTAGAGTCAGTTGGCAAGCCGTCTTACAAAAACAGATAACTTTCCCACAGATGTGCAAGGAATTTACGTTACCCAAAATTATCTTGTGAAAGCCACAAGTTCAACAAAAGCATACAGAGCGCCACCTTCCCGGATTCACTCTTGATTTCAATAAAAACGGTATTAATAATGTATAACTCCAAGTTTCATTCCGCGTTGAAAGTCCGTTAATCCTCGACGTGTGACCATTTTCGTTTAAACCTTTTCACGTGAATCATCTGAACAGAAATGACATTACCACCTATGCACTTCCCTTTTGTACCTGGTACACGCCAAACTACCACCTTCTGGGTACGTGAGTATCGCTATCCCATGACTTTTGTCACCTCAGTGCATTGTGATTTAACAGATGCAGAAAATGGTTGGGGAAGGGTGTATATAATGGCCAGTGTGGGCATAATGGGCATACGAATATATGAGTCGGTATAGTGCTGCAATAGTACGGCACTAGCATAAAGGTACCACCTGAAATACCCTCAGTGGAACCCGCAGTAGTAACCAGAAGATGGCGCTGTCTCACAGTTTTTGTATGGTTTTGATATCTGATGTGAGGGAAGATCTCAATCCACGTAATTGCTACAAAATTACACAAGTTATGTTTTCTTACATAAC
Source organism: Schistocerca cancellata (assembly GCF_023864275.1). Taxonomy (NCBI): domain Eukaryota; kingdom Metazoa; phylum Arthropoda; class Insecta; order Orthoptera; family Acrididae; genus Schistocerca; species Schistocerca cancellata. The sequence continues at coordinate 1,062,230,774 of NC_064626.1, read as the reverse complement.
AGTGTTGAAAGAGTCCCTTGCCGATGACAGCTTCATCTGAGGCCATCGCCAACTAACAACAACTTTGGGCAATGATGCCTAGGTTGACTGCATGGCGAGGCAGCGAGCGGTATCCTCACTCCAACTAATTCTTTTTTCTTCCGTTTTTACTGTTATTCATGGGAACAAATATTGAACATAACTATACTAAACGATGAATCATAATAAATAATAATATTATATCTTTTCCACACATTGATGTTGGACATAAATAAGCGCTAATGAGGCAGTTAATCATAGCAACCGGCAAACATGCGATATATTGTTGCAATACAGGCAGTGAAGTACAGTCGACTTTCCACACTATTGCAACCACCGATTGGCTTCCAAGGAATACTCTGGAGAGACAACAAGACCATATCTGGAGGGTTTCAGTTCGTTTTTACCTCAAAGTAATAAAAGGAAGGTCAGAAACATATCATGTTGTTCCAGACAACATTTTTCGACATGACAGTTAAGGATACGCGATTTGTAACATATTGAGTGGCCGAAAGAAAGCAGCAGCTTCTTCATAATATTAATAAGGAGACCAGAATGGCTGGAAAGGGATGGATCCCAGGCTTCCAGAAACGTCACTAACGTTCAGGTTGAGGGCAAGTGGCCAGGATGGGCAAGTGGGCGAACGAACAGTGCGAGGGTACGGTTGAGGACAAAAATCACTATTTGCCCGAAGTCTATCGCTAAAATGTTTTGAATCCGTTTACTGTGCTTTTCCTAGGTAGTAATAGCGATTTTTTTTAAAGCAGATGTGATTTACGTTATGTAATTCATTTTTTACACTTGACTTGTAATAGGTGTTGTAAATAAGTTTTCTCAGTAACTATTTCAGATTTAAAAATGGTTTTCTAAATTTATTTACCCCTTAAGGTTACGTGACCATTACGCCATACAGCGGCCTAGACACGTCGCCTCATTCTCCCTGTTGGCTAGATTCCAAGTAACGTTGCGAACGGTAGTTCATAAATATGGGAACTATGATTTAAGGATGTAGGCGGTGTGACAACCGAGAGTTTGTCTCGTGTTTCGACTGCAGATGAAACTGGATTCTTCATACACTTTGGTTAAGGGGCCTGTAGATGACGTAGTGAAGCGCATCAAGAAATTATGTTCAAAATATAGACGGCTGAATGTGTTTTTAATTTTACGTTTTATATGATAGTTTGGGTCGATCCGTGAAGCTTGCACAGGTAAACGAAGCGAATAAAGCAAACGCTCGCGAAAAGCGGGAAATCTGCGTTGGAATTCCGGCCCCGCAGAGATTTTTTGTATGTTCCTATTGGGTAATAGATCTGTAAGTACTACAGCTGATGCATGGAATTATTTTCGAAGGAGATGAAAATGTTGAGACAAAATGAAGTAACTGGACGACAACACCAAGCCTTCCGAAATATTTTAAGTCAGTCTAAATAATTATATGAACATAGGTTAAACAAATAATCATTCTAGGAAGCACACGTACAGTAGCACATGATCGAAGAGGAAAGTAAAGGGTTAAGTAGAAGTGAGCTCCTGCCTCGGATGCAAGTACTGTATACAGAATGATTCAGCTGCCCCTGTCGTCGTCAATTTATGCAACCTGCAATGATATAGCTGGCTCTCTCATAAACCACGCGTGAAATTTTTATATTCTTCCTCACGGAACGCGCCAAAACTACTAATCCTATAGAACATTAACAGGAACTTTTTGTAGAGAACTTAATATACCTAAATTTTGTACTGGATATGTTTTCGCTGGAGGCTGAACCCCCACCAGTCAGGATTTCTGGCATGTTGTTCATGGCACTCTCTCCTACCAATGAACTACTATTTGCGACTGCACGAATTATTTCCCACTTCCAACCTTTTTTGATGTTCACTGACTGGCTATACTACCCCAAAGTCTTAGTCGAACACTTACAAACTGTAAAATTTGTAAATTTTACCTAGCAATATTGTGAATTTTAACAGCATAAAATAAACGATTACATCGTTGAATTCGTCAGACCTTTTGCCTACAAGAGTACTGTACTAGTAAGGGTTAAGTTTGGATCGAATTAATTAGTTTTACGGTAACATTTACAAAAGCCGTTTTTCGTTCATTACCACCACGGTCTCACGGGTACGTTTAAATTAGTAATGTTAACGACGTAGTCGACTATGGTGGCGGCGTAATATCCCAATCAGTAGAGACCAGAAAAAGTCAAATATCGGGAATGGCTGGTATGGTCGGAAATGTGGGTGCAGTATTAGGAGAGAGTGCCATGGACCACATACTTGAAATCTTGACTGGTGACAGATGAGTGTTCGCTGAAAGTGCGTCTTTCTTGAATAACTCGAAATCCGTGATCTCCAGCATAAAAACATCCCAGTACAAAATTTAACTACATGAAATTTCCTACAAAACGTTCTGCTCATTTTCTGTTGATTAACAGTTTGGGCGAAGCGAGCGGGAGTATACGAGAATCCCGCTCGTGGTTAATGAAGGCCAGCTATAGCAGTGCGAATTGCATGAAACGCCAGTGGTAAGGGACAACTCAGTCTCACTGTATACAGGGTGAACAAAAATTCCACCTATAAACTGTCAGTGAATGATCAGGGATACCTACTGAATATTTTAGCATATGGGACCCACGCGCTGCGGCTGCTCGTTACAGAGTTACTGCATTATTTTAGTATTCTATCCCCAGTTAGCTGTGTATTTGTATTTTCTGAAAATAGAGCACAGCAGTGTAGATGTCGACAGTATGGTCTGTGTGTCTTGTTTCCATTTGCTCACGGCACTGCTTTTGACAACACTAATGCCCTCCTTCTTTCAATATTGCATTCAGCACTGTTTGGTTCTATCCAGGGTTTTGTTTCCAGAAGTGTAGTTGTGCGTTAACAGTGATACACAGCAGTACCATGGATAGGTTTTAAGTAGGCTGTTTAGGTTTGTGTTTTGGTAACGCCACGTAGCGCTCTATATGAAAATCACTGACTGTGTGCAGTCTGTGGCTGGTTGAACTCATTGTTGGAATATTCGCTTGTGTAGTGTTGGGCAGTTGGATGTGAACAGCACGTTGCATTGGGCAATTGGAGGTGAGCCACCAGCAGTGGTGGATGGGGAGAGAGAGATGCCAGAGTTTTGAGAGGTTACTATAGGCGGACGATAAGGACGTGTGTCGGCCAGAAAAAGGAAATTTGTAATAATGGATGTCATGAATTGATAGATATACGAGGGTCACTCCAACAGAAATGCACACTATTTTTGTAAAAAATACAGATTTCATTCTTCATGTGTGAAAATTTTACAGTGTGTAGATACATCCTTCCCGCTTGTTTTCAAACTTTGCTCAACCTGTTCCCGTTAGTGGCGCCGTCACAGCATGTATTCAAGATGGCTGCTACACTTGACGTTCGTCAGAAGCAACGTGCTGTCATAGAATTCCTGTACTGTGAAAACGAGACAGTGGGAAACATCCAAAAGAGGTTGAAAAAGGAGTATGGAGATCGCAGTACAGTTAGTCGGTGGGCAAGCAGGTTACGTGATGAAAGCGGGCACGGCAGGCCTCGTACTGCACACACTCCAGACAATGTGCAGAGAGTTAACGAATTGGCGACTGCTGACAGACGCATCACAGTGAACGAATTGTCACGATACGTTGGGATAGGGGAAGGAAGTGTTTGCAGAATAGTGAAAGTGTTGGCGTTGAAAAAGGTTTGTGCCAGGAGGGTTCCCAGGATGTTGACAGTGGCTCACAAAGAAACAAGAAAAACTGTATGCAGCGAACTTTTGGAACAATAGGAGAATGGTGGAGATGAATTTCTTGGAAGAATTGTGACAGGTGATGAAACATGGCTCCATCACTTTTCACCAGAATGGCATCATGCAAATTTTACTGTGCGGATATACAGGCGCTGGTTCCAAGATGGCGTAAGGCAGTTGAGAGGGATGGAAATTATGTGGAGAAATGAAAATATTGTTCCTAAAGGATGTATCTACGCACTGTAAAACTTTCAAATATGTTGAATAAAAGATGGATTTAAAAAAAAAAATATAGTGTGCATTTCCGTTGGAGTCACCCTCGTATATATGGACTTTATCACGTTATTAAGGTAAATACACTGTTTGTTCCTTATCAAAATCTTTCATTTGCTAACTATGCCTATCAGTAGTCAGTGCCTTCAGTAGTTTGAATCTTTTATTTAGCTGGCAGTATTGGCGCTCGCTGTATTGCAGTAGTTCCAGTAACGAAGATTTTTGTGGGGACATGAAAGGTATACTTTATTGTTAGTCATGGCCATTCTTCTGTGGTGATTATTGAAAGTCTGATTGCGTTGCGCTAAAAATATTGTGTGCCAGTTTACTGATGATCAGAATAAGTAAAGAGAGAAGTTTCTGAGTATGTTCAGTTTTGCTCAGCTGTTTGAAAATCAAACAATGTAAGAGGTTCTCCAGCACTGTCATTTCTAAATTTTCTAAGGGGACGTTACAAGATTTGCTGATAATTTCACCGATATTCACCTAGTATATGCAATGAACGAGCGGCAAAAGGCAAAACTGAACATTAACTTAGGTTCATTCATTCTTGATATGTTGGATGGCGGGTCAACAGTAGATATTTCTGTAATAAATATCAAAAATGACGCCAACTATAACTTCATCTCCAATTTATTTTGTAGGCTAAAGGTCTCGGCAATATAATACGCCATCAGAAGGTCCTCTATTCTATACAGTGGCTGAATTTTTCAGTGATAAAATGTGTGTACGTCATACATGAAAGTAATCATTTTTCGAACAGCTTATGTACGGACGACTTTAGTATTTATCAGCAGCTACGTTAGATCTCTGTTCTAGCTGTTGACGTGTGCTAAAGTCGCGCGTATAAAAGCAGGTACGAAGAAGGGTTATTTTCTTATATGTCGCACATATATTTCTAGATTGAAAAAATCAGCCACTGTCTATAATAAAGGGCCTGATGATGGTGTAATATATAGCCGAAACCAGTAGCCTATTAAAAAAATTTGAGATAAATTTTCAACTGATGGCTTCTTTGATATTTATTACAAAGTTGAGCCAACCACGTAAGCTTACATAGTCGCCCGCGAGAAACCGAATCCTGTGCTTTGTGTTGTACGCTTTAATGATTACATTCTCGTATCACAGACTTACTCACTGCTGTAAAGGTATCTTCTCAGAAATAAGGATAATTGGTGTAAGAAATTCAGTAAATCGTTACTACATTATTACTCTGTAGCGAACTGACAGAGACTATGAGTCTGTTCTACCACATTCCTCGGAGAGGATCTCTGAACAACCTCTGATACCACGTCGATGGATTCTGATTCACAACGCTGAATGACGCATTGTTAACAACATTTTGTGATCGTAATTAGGTCTCGGTATTTTGGCACTGAACAGTATTACACACAGTTCAACGTCCAAAATTGTAGTACCGCGCCTGCGGTAATAAGAAAAGTTGACAATAGGTCATTCGCTTGTGAAGAAATATTGCTGAAACTATCTGGTCCAGTGCATAGACTATTAACGAAGGTGCGATTATACGGAATAGGTTCCAAGATATGTGAGTGGGTCGAAGACTTCTTAGGTAATAGAACTAAGTACGTTCTACTCAATGACGAGCGTCCTTCAGAGACGAGCTTGTTGTCAGGAGTGCCCCAGGGAAATGCCAGAGGATCTCTCTTGGTCTCTATATACATAAATGATATGCCAGACGAGGTGAGAAGTAATATGCGGCTGTTTGTTGAAGACGCTGTGGTGAACGGGAAAGTTTCTTCGTTGATTGACTGTAGCAGGATATAAGATGACTTAAACACACTTACTTTACTTTTTCGTGTCCGGAGATTTGTTTCAAAGCCTTTCAGCTCAATGTCGGGCCAAGTCCAATGTTTCTCTCTTCTCAAGCCATAGTTCGTCAAGGGTACACCTTGTTTGGCAGATGGAGCACTGTAGAAGGTGTTCCATATCCTGAACTTCACCAGAGTCGCATTTGTTGTCTCCTTCGTCCTTAAAGCCCCATTTGACTAGGTTTGCTTTAAATGGTGTTACGCATGTTCTGATGCGGTTCAGTGTTCTCCAGATCTTCCAGCTTGATGTGCTACCGCTGGGTATTTCTCGTGAGGCAGGGTAGTCCTTCGGAGGCTCGTTCAATTCACTAGTGAGAAATCTCTTGCGGGATTTAAGTCTGCTACGTCCACATCAAGAACCATGCAGCGGGTGGCGCTCGTCGAAAGTCTGTTTAAATTTTTCTGTATGTTCGTGCGCAACTCTTCGGTATTCAGGAGGTGAGAATCCAGCTGCTTTGTATATTTTCCCAAGTGGAGTGGGTTTCATGCATCCTGTTGTTAGCCTGCATGTTTCATTAAGGACTGTAGTGACTTTTTTGACTTGTATGGATCGAGACCATACAGGGCATGCATATTCTGCCGTGGAGAAGCAAAGTGCTTGAGCAGTTGTTCGTAATACAGTCGGACTAGCTCCCCATTTACTATTCGTCAGTTTTCTTAAAATATTGTTCCTGGCAGCAACTTTTTGGCAGGTTTTTTCACAGTGATATCTGTACGTCAGTGATCTATCCAGCACGACACCAAGGTATGTTGGTTTGTCCGTATGGTCCAGTTTGTTGCCATTCCAGGTGACGTTCAGCTTCCTGTTTGCCTGTTTTGTGCGGAGATGGAAAGCGCTAACCCGTGTCTTAGATGGATTTGGTTTGAGGGAGTTCTCTTTATAGTATTCAGACATTACGTGTAGCGAGCTTTCTAATTTACCTTCTACTTCCTCGAAGCTATTTCCTTGGGCTGTAATGGCCAGATCATCGGCATACAGGAAATGGGTAGTACGTTCCGGTGTTGGTTGATCATTGGTGTATAGGTTAAATAGTAGGGGGGGCAGCACACTGCCCTGGGCGAGACCGTTCTTTTGTCGACCCCATCGGCTTTTTTTTCCGTCCAGCATTACATAGAACTGTCTGTTTTGCAGCAGAGATTCAATGATTTTTGTGAACTGATGATCCTTAAATGTACAGTACATTTTTTCCATGAGCTTTCTGTGGTTGACGGTGTCGTATGCAGAACTTAAGTCCACCAATGCTACACCTGTTATTTGTTTGTTTTCAAACCCTTCCTCAATGTGTTCTGTGAGTGCTCCTGGGATTTGACTGGTGCATGATTTCCCGGGTCTGAATCCAGCCTGTTGGGGAATGAGCTTTTGGTCTGCGATATTTGCTATGCGGTTTAGGATTATTCGTTCGTACAGTTTGTACAGATGGCACAGGAGTGCTGTTGGGCAGTAGTTCTTCGGTTGAGCTGCATCTTTCCCAGGTTTTAGTAGCGTCACTACCTTTGATTTCCTCCACATCTTTGGGATCTTACACGTTTTTAAGCAATGATTAAAGAGCAACTTAAACACAATTTCTGGTTGGTATGATGAATGGTAAGTTGTTATAAATGGGGAGAACTCTAAGTTAATAAGACGAGAAGGAAAAACAATGAAATAATGTTGTAATACAGTGCCATTAGTGTGCTACTTGACACGTTCATGTCCATTAAATGTCTGGGTGTAAAAAGAGTAAGCAAGGATGCTAGTATGGAAGATGGATTGTCGACTTCTGTTTATTGAGAGAATTTTGGGAAGGTGTAGTTTACCTGTAAGGCGGACTGCGTGTAAAACACTAGTGCGACCCATTCTTGAGTACTGCTAGAGTGTTTGGGATCTCACAACATCGGATTAAAGTAAGACATCGAAGAAATTCAGAAGCGAACTGCTGGATTTGTTACCGGTAGGTTCGACTAATATGCGAGTATTGTGGAGATGATCCTTGAACACAAAGATGAGTACCTGGAAGGAAGACGACGTTCTTTTCGCCAAAGACTATTGAGAAAATTTAGAGAACCGTTAACTGATGTTGACTGTAGAACGATTCTACTGCACCATCTTATATTTCACTTAAGGACCAAGAAGATAAAAGTAATTAGGGGTCGTCGGAGGCATATAGACAGTCGTCTTTCCCTCGCTCAGTTTGAGAGTTGAATAGGAAATGGAATAACTAGTAGTGGTACAAGCGCCCTTAGCCATGCGCCATGCGGTGGCTTTCAGAGTATGTATGCAGATGCAGATGTAGATATATCTCCAGCACCCCCCCCCCCCCCACCCGCTCCCTCGCCTACGATCGCGTAAAAAATCTCCGTGTTATGAAAATGGTTCTAACCAACGTTTCGTCTGTAATAGTTTCTGAGTTTACACATGTGCGTAAAGCGGGGTGGAAGTGGAGACTAACTTCAACTAACGTGTGTTTGCTTAGGTTTAACTTCGAGAACGGGTTCATTTATGCGATCTGTGGTGTACGACTCCGCATCTCGCTCCGCAGATGCGGTCGTACGTTATAGTTAAATTTCGAGGGTCGTGAGCGTGAGTCACCTTCAACAAGTATTCACCATATTCGTCGTGTTCTCAGAGTTCCATTTCTCTCTCCTAAATAATTTTTTGTTATTAACCTGAGGGAATACATGAATTATTGCTTAAACTATGCTAGTTCCAATAAAGAATAACTTTCTCATGACGTATCGATTTCCCGGATATTCTTCATTTTTCACTTATATTGAAAGGCATACTCGTATCAATGAATTTAATACTTTGTTGCTTAGTTGATTCTATTGCTGTCCTCATTGTTTTCTTTTTAGGGGTTTAGTGGTCTCGGATAGTTTCTGAACGAAGAAATCAAAACTTTTCTGTTTGTTGGTCCAGTGACTACTAAACGACAAGTTTTGATGCTTTTGACTTCTAGATCCTAAAACTACTCACTCACAAAATTTAAAACCATCAGCTTAAAAACTTTAACTCCACACAAAAGTTGACTACAGCTTGCAGCATCTACAACAGAACTCAAACGTGACTGTCTCTTACAATAACTAAAAACCAACTGCCTTCTTACAATTCTTCACTCCATGCTCGAGCGTGAAGGACAATATTCTCGGGTTTCAAGCCGCGTCAAGTGGTTCACTGCCCACGATCTTTCGGCACATATCCTCTGCCATTGTCAATTGGTTGACTGTCGTGTGGATGTCATCGTGAGATTTTGTGATGGGAAGTTGAAGCGGTTGCGGCGGTCGCGCCACCGTAACAGTACCATAAATGGTGCAGGACTGAGCACCAGTGACGTCACTGGCAACGGTGCGGTTTATAAGCACGTCACTGAGATTTTTGGTAGGTGGCACTCGGTCTGTTAATTCAGTAACTCTTGCACATAAACTGTTTTAAACAGCAGCAGAAAAACAAATAACTCCAACCATGCAAACAAGGGGAATTCTGTGTGGACAAATCTCGAACGAAACGTTTAGAAGGTTGACGAAGCTTCGCAAATGTTTTCGTTCAGTTGTCAGGTTGCAGGCGCTCGCACTTTAAGTTGTAGCAAGTCATGAAACTGAGACAAGCAGCCAAACGTATGACTAAGTAATAAAAATACAGTAAATCAATGGTAGCACTATTTGATAAGAGCGATATTTTTTTTCAAGGTCCTGTCGGTCTCGAAATGAAAGCGACGGTGAAAATCGGATGTAGCTTTGTGCAGATGTGTATCACAATGTCTCTGGTATGAATATCTATCGCAATTTCGAATTCTGAACGCACAGTGAGCACGTAAAGATGCCTAGAACAATAATGTTTCCTGTCAAGTGTGAAGTGCGTGCTGTCATTCGATTTATTCATGCTGAAGATTTCCGCCTGAGTGCATGCAGCCCACATAACACAACTGTCATAAGTGACAGTAAAGTGCGACATTAGTGCAGGAGCTTTTAAGCAGGATGTACAGTCGCTCATGATGCAGGCGGCCAGGAAAGGCAGCGAGTGTCAATCGATGACCTTGTTCAGCGAGTGATCCGGCGATTCGAGAAAATCATGCGCGAAGAGCAATTATGAACAACCGGAAATAATGTTGTCGTCAAGCATTATACTTCTTCCGCTATTGCACTTCCTGTGTTATTAAGAACAAGATGCAATATCGTAATTTATAGGCCGATACCAGGCAGGGACTTTCAATGAAAAAGTCCTTCCTTGTACGGGAATTACATAATGTGTGTTCGAGCACAGGTTGTGACACCGGAAAAGTGTCATGTGGAAGATTGGCCTTCAGTCGTGCACGGATAGCCGAAGCCGTTAAGGCGATCACCTGCGTAAAGAAGGAAATCCATTTTCGAGTTCCAGTCCTGCATACATTTTCACTGTTGTCATTCCCTTAGACAGCTGATGGTTGTCAGTATTCGCAACTGCGAATCTATTTCATATGTAATACTTCTTCATGACAGTTCTCGGCCGCACACTGTAGGTGCAACAAAGAAGCTCCGCGTTTTCTATGGAAACTGTTTTATCATCGACTGCACAGCCCGGACTTGGCTCCCCTCTTCGCTAAAGTCAACTGCTGGCCATGAGGGCAGCATTTTCGCATAAAGAACGAGTTGCAAATTGCAAATGAGCGTAGAGAATTGATGGATATTCTGTGACGAGGATATTGGAAAGTTGGTACTAGGCTAGGACAAAAGTATAAGTTCGAGTGGCGACTATGTAGAGAAGTAACTGGGAGTAGCTAAATGTTACAAATAAAACATTTTTGATTTTCGCTGTGGTTTCAATTTCGTGGCCAATAAAAGAAAAAGAAGACTGTATAAAGTACTAATATGTGAAAAGTATCTTTGCGAAGTTATTCGTTTGAAGGACACTTATGTAAACTTACACTATGAGAACAACTGACACTCACCGTATCTTCCGGACCGTTTGAATTTGCACGCGCAGAGATATGAGTGTCTAACTTAAATGCTAATTAACTCAAAAATGGCACAATGTACTGACCGTTTTTTCTAAACAGTTATTGCTCAGCTCAGCCTACCCCTTATAGCTATTCAGACTGTTTTGACCGCGCTGAATAACTCATTTAATAATGATCGGAAACCTTTCATTGGAAAGTCTTGTCCTAACGCTATTAGGCCCTTTTTCACTGCTCGCCGATATCAATTGACTTTAGTTTATGTACAAAAAACGCTGAGTAGCGGGGAATATGACATATAAGGGTTAGACAAAGAATTACGGGAACGCTGCGTTAAGTGCACGCTAGAACATAAATGTAGATGCTAGGGAGCCCTTCAGGTTGCGCTGTTGCATTTGAAAACGAGTGCCACCTGTGAAATGTCCTCAATACGTCGTATGTGTCAATCGTGGTCAGGGGAGTTCTGTATAATTGTGAGTGCTAAGTGAATTCGAAAGTGAGCAAATTGTTTGCGCTCATACGGTATGTACTTCCTTGACGAAGAGATCTGACGTGTTTGGTGTTTCAAGAGGAAGCGCATGGAAGACTTATACCGCATAGGGTGGCCGGCTCTGAGCACTATGGGACTTAACTTCTGAGGTCACCAGTCCCCTAGAACTTAGAACTACTTAAACCTAACTAATCTAAGGACATCACACACATCCGTGCCCGAGGCAGGATTCGAACCTGCGACCGTAGCGGTCGCGCGGTTCCAGACTGTAGCGCCTAGAACCGTTCGACCTCACCAGCCGGCTACCACACAGATGGAAGGTGGAGAAACATAACCCTCTAAGTCACAACGAAGACAATAGAGTGTTGAATGATGGCGACAGACAGTCATTGTTGAGAAATGTGACGAAAAATAAGGCGACGACGGCGTCAAATGGCACTGCAGAACTGAATATCGCACTCGCGACCCCTGTCAACACTAAAACAACACAAAAAGCAGCTCCGTAAGCTGAGAGTTATAGGGAGATCTAGAATTACAAAACTACTCAACAGCAATGCAGATGCCTGTGAAAGTAAAATATGGTGCTGAAGCCATAAAATTTGGACTATGAAGGAATTGAATAAAATTATTTGGTCGGATGAGTCTTGTTTCACACAGTTTCCCACTTCCGGCCGAGTTTATGTCCGGAGAGCGAAATATGGCGCTGGTTCGATGACGATTCGAGCAGCTGGATCGTGGTATTCCGTGAGCCCCAGGCATGGTCGCATTACTACCAAGGGTCATGTGACCATTTTCCTGATCAATTCTACCTCATGATTCAGTAGTTGTCCCCCAAAGGTGATGTTGTGTTTCTGTGTTCCAAGGCGACGGGGGCGCTATTCACAGAGCCAGCATCATCCAGAATTAGTTTTGTGAGCACAAGGGTGAGTCGTTGTGTCTCGTATCGCCAGACCTCAGTGTGATTCAGCAGCCACTGTAGCTACTTTAGAGCTTGGGGTGAGTATGGGTTGATCGGTATCCATCTCCATCATGGTTACCTGAACTTTCCACTGTTTTGCAGAAAGAGTGGTGTGAGATTCTCTTGAAACCAGAATAGGTATTTATCCATTCTGTGACTACTGGAGACTGGTTTGAAAGCCAACTGGTTTCCTACATCGTATTAGGCGTGGTGACGTGTTGTATTTTGACATTTCGATATTTTTATCCACGGTCAACGGCCTTGGCGCAGTGGTCACACCAGTTACCATCAGATCACCAAAGTTAAGCGCTGTCGGGCTCGGCTAGCACTTAGATGCACAATCATCAGACCTCGGTGTTATTGAGGCACTGTAGTCTAGCTAGGGGTGAGTGGTCAATATTCACCTCCATTATCGTTACCTGAAATTACGACTGTTTTGCAGGAGGAATGGTGTGAGACTCTTTAAAAGTCATATAGGTATTTATGCATTCTGTGGCGACTGGAAGCTGGTTTGAAAACCAGATAGTTTCCTGCATCGTATTAGGCGTGGTGACGTGTTGTGTTTCTGACGTCTCCGTTTTTTTATCCACAGCCAACGGCCTTGGCGCAGTGGTAACACCGGTTCCCGTCAGATCACAGGAGTTAAGCTTGGCTTGGCTAGCACTTTGATGGGTCATCGTCAGGGTCTGCCAAGAGCTTTTGGCAAGCGGGGTGCTCTCAGCCATTGTGAGGGCAGTTGAGGAGCTTCGTGATTCAGGAGTAGCGGCACCGATCACGAAAAGTGACGACGGCCGGGAGAGCGATATGCTGACCACATGCCCCTCCGTATCTGCATCCGGTGACGTCTGACGGCTGAAGATGACCCGGCGGCCGGTCGGTTCCGTTGGGCCTTCAAAACCTGTTCGGACGGTGTTTGTTTTTAAAAATGTTCAAATGGGTGTGAATTCCTAAGGGATCAAGCTGCTGAGGTCATCGGTCCTTAGACTTACACACTACTTAAACTAACTTATTCTACACTACTAAAGATGAAAAACGGGTATTCGTTGGACAAATATATTATACTAGAACTGACATTTGATTACATTTTCACGCAATTTGGGTGCATAGATCCTGAGAAATAAGTACCCAGAACAACCACCTCTGGTCGTAATAACGGCCTTGATACGCCTGGGCATTGAGTCAAACAGAGCTTGGATGGCTTGTACAGGTACACCTGCCCATGCAGCTTCAACACGATACCACAGTTCATCAAGAGTAGTGACTGGCGTATTGTGACGAGCCAATTGCTCGGCCACCATTGTCCAGACGTTTTCAGTTGGTGAGAGATCTGGAGAATGTGCTGGCCAGGGCAGCAGTCGAACCTTTTCTGTATTCCGGAAGGTCCGTACAGGGCCTGCAACATGCGGTCGTGCATTATCCTCCTGAAATTAGGGTTTCACAGGGATCGAATGAAGGGTAGAGCCACGGGACGTAACACATCTGAAATGTAACGTTCACTGTTCAGTGTGCCGTCATTGCGAACAATAGGTGACCGAGACGTGCAACCAATGGCACTCCATACCATGACGCCGGGTGATACGCCAGTATGTCGATGACGAATACACTCTTCCTATTTGGGTTCACTTCGATGTCGCCAAACACGGATGCGACCATGGTGATGATGCAAACAGAACCTGAATTTATCAGAAAAAATGACGTTTTGACATTCGTGCACCCAGGTTCGTCATTGAGTACACCATTGCAGGCGCTCCTGTCGGTGGTGCAGCGTCAAGGGTAACCGCAGCCATGGTCTCCCAGCTGATAGTCCATGCTGCTGCAAACGTCGTCGAACTGTTCGTGGAGGTGGTTGTTGTCAGGCAAACGTCCTCCCAATCTGTTGACACAGGTGTCGAGACGTGGCTTCACGATCCGTTACAGCCATGCGGATAAGATGCCAGTCATCTCGACTTCTACTGACACCAGGCCGTTGAGATCCAGCACGGCGTTCCGTACTACCCTCCTGAAGCCACCGACTCCATATTCTGCTAACAGTCATTGGATATCGACCAACGCGAGCAGCAATGTTGCGAACCGATAGACCCCAATCGTCATGGGCTACAAACTGATCTTTATCAAAGTCGGCAACGTGATAGTACGGCATTTCTCCTCCTTACACGAGGCACCACAACAACGTTTCACCAGGCAACGCCCGTCAGCTGCTGTTTGTGTATCAAGTTGGAAACTTTACTCATGTCAGCACGTTGTAGGTGTCGCCACCGGCATCAAACTTGTGTGAATGCTCTGAAAAGCTAATCATATGCATATCACAGTATCTTCTTCCTGTCGGTTAAATTTCGCGTCTGTAGCACGTCATCTTCGTGGTGTAGTAATTTTAATGGCCAGTAGTGTAAGAGCAACACATACACCCGTGCGAGAGGGAGGACTCGAACCTCCGGCGGGAGGGGCCGCTCAATGCGTGATATGGTGCTCAAACCGCGCGGCTGTTTGTTTTTATATTTTTATCCAACCTCTTGCTCCCCGCCTCCCCCGCCTCCTCCCCAGTACTCCCATGTGCTCGATTCCAGCGTCAATAGCGACGCTGCCAGCGAAACAATTAGGGAGTGGCGAGTGTGCGGGACCGTGCCCGGCCAGCGGCTGCGGCCGGCGTCTGCAGGCGCGCCACGTCCGCGCGCTATGAGCCTGTGATTCCGGCGGATCCCGGAATGCTCTCGGTCGCCCCCTGTTCCTCCTCGGCGCTGCCGTCTGGGTGCGCTCCGCGGCCGCGCATACTAAGGCGGGCGCCCCTCCGTCCTAAATCTGCCTGCGCCCGCCCGCACACTTTGCGCTTTTATAGAGCTCGCCGCGCCGCTCTGCCTAACCCCGTCGTAAACTCCGCGCCGCCGGACGCTCCGGACTCACGAGAAGCTCCCGTCGCCGAAACTCTCCGCTTACTTGAATTCCTCATCCTACATCTAGTACTGTGCCGTTACCTTTATATACCGCTCTGCTGCCTGCCATAACGAAAAAACAGTTATTTTGCAAACCAAGGAGGTACCGGCATTTAGGGCGTAGACCATTCGCCAGAAGCCGAGCGTACTGGAAAAAGACCTCTTTCTCATCACGTGCTCCGTGAATATGCAGATTATACTGATGCCTATCACCCTGGGTCATACAAAATGACAGATTCCTCCCATGAAGCTAACAGGCTACTCGAAAAATCAACTGCAACGAACCTTGTTTAACATCTTGTCTTTGCGGTACTGCCGTCTCATTTCTTACTCGATTTACTGCCTTCACTAAGTTGCTGGATTGCCTGCCCGTGAGTGGCAGCAGCAGCGCTTATCGATAGGAGCACGAGCGTATTATCTTTGGAGCGACCGTTAGTATTTCCGGGTTGTCGTGTGTCGGGAGGACGGTCGGGATGGAGCTTGAGGCGTAGTGCCGTATAACGATCCTGCCTTGGAGGCGGTTAAGTGGGAGATGTGCCTCAGAGCTGGATAGTGACAGGTGGTGACGCGAGACTGGACGCGCAGCACGTAGTTTATGTATCAACCGATAGAGGACAATATTGGATAGGGGGACTGTGATTTTAGTTTCGATTGTGCCCACCAGAGTGCACTAAAGTAACAGAATGTTTTTCATAAACTGTTCTAGTGTTTTCATAAAGTGTTATTATGTCCTTTTGTGTATGTAAAATGTTATAAATGTTTTTTAGCAGTATGAATGATGCGTGAGTGCGGTTTAAGGTTAATATGAAAGTAATTGTTTAACGAGTTATTTAGTATTATTTAGTGTGGGAACATTTCCAAGAACTATGAATATGGACAAAGGGGATTTTTGTAGAATAGATTTGTAAAGTAAGTATATGGTAAAAGGGAAACTGAATTCAGGTATAAATAACAATAGTAAATAAGTTTATGCATAAACAAAACTTCAGTATATTAGATAATTACGTCGGTAAAAAGTGCAGTCGTTAGGTTTACTATTTCGCGATTACTTATTGATGAAAAGCGCGGACTGACGCGGGAGAATGTTGTTTTGCTATTGGCTGTTGAGTAAACTGACGAATGGTAAAGCAGTATTCTTCGCGTGCCTTTCTCTGCTGGTAGAGAAGACTTAGAGTATTCTAGACAGAGCCCTGCCATGAAACACTTCGGACGTGTGTAGTAGTAGTTCGGATGGAAACGATAAGTTGCCAGATCTATCAGTGTTTCATACATCAAAAGTGTGGTAAAGTGACTGCATAATTATTTCGATGGGCGTGTAGAAATTTAGGAATTTTTAAGTGAATTTTGTGACGAGAAAAGACATAAATTCCGGGTGGCGTATTGAGCAGGTCGGTGGCTAAAAACTGTGACTGCATTTGGTACCGACAGACTTAATATTTTGCGAGCATTCTCAATCAAAAAGAATCCGTATTTTTTGTAGCTAATACGTTTCCGGGAAATGCAACACCATAAACTTGCTAACGTGAGTGAAAGGGATTGTGAGTGACTGTGTTAAGACTAGCATGAGCTTGGCAGTGATACTTGTTCACATAAGTTCCAGAATATATTAATTAAGCACAAAATTTCCAACCTTTCAAATGGCTCTGAGCACTATGCGACTTAACTTCTGAGGTCATCAGTCGCCTAGAACTTAGAACTAATTAAACCTAACTAACCTAAGGACTCCACACACATCCATGCCCGAGGCAGGATTCGAACCTGCGACCGTAGCGGTCGCTCGGCTCCAGACTGTAGCGCCTAGAACCGCACGGCCACTCCGGCCGGCCTCCAACCTTTCATTTCGTGTGAAAACTTTCTCCCGAAACGTAAATTAGTGACTTTAATTGCAGCCTGGTTCACGTCGAAGTACAGTAGGTTTCACGCGGCTTCCCAACTGATGATATGCTGAGACAGTGTTCACAGGTAGGTGCAGGTTCGTCGTAAAGGGGCGGAAAGAACCGCGCCGCCGCAAGCTCCACTGAGGTCTGGACAGCCGCTGGGGACACACACTTGCACTGTCCGACGGAAGGAGACTTGAGCGGTGACGACCGTTGTTTGGTCGTTCGGTCGGTCGTCTCATCAGGCGACGTGTATTTGGTCTTCCGATCGCTTCTGGGCACCTTCAATTGATCATCTTGCGGGACTTGGGTCGGTTCCTTCCTTGTGCAGAGATGTCGGATGGCCAATGGGCAAGTGTTACATATGCATGGTTGGGTCCGAGCCAGTGTGTCCAAGTCGCCTTGTCTCCGAGTCCCGAACATCGAGTTGAGTCGGGATGGAGCTGCAGTGAGGTCCTGAGTGGGGACGACCTGGGTTGGTCGTTCGGTCGGTTGTCTCATCTGACAACGCATATTTGGTCGCCGACCGCTTCGGGTTCTCTGTGTGTGTCGACTTGTCATTCGTCCTTCTTGTTCCACAGAGATTGCCTTCACGACTGTTCTAGTTTTTGTGGAATTGTTTTCGTGGAACTGTGTCTGTCTTGTGTAATTTCGACTGAGCAGTTAGGTTAATGCTGTCTGCGTACTGGAGTAGGCAGTCGGTCGGTTGGGACAGAGCAGCGAGGAAGTCTCCGCGGCGAGGCCATTAGCGTGGTCTCCCGCAGTGTGTTTTTCCTCGCCGTGTTGATGCTGTCCGGTACCCCGTGTAGTTCGACTGCTTTTGGTGTTGTTCATATTTTTAAGTGGTTATTCTGCCTTGGCTGTTTTTAGACGTCAGTTTTAAAGACGCTGGTATCTTCGTCCTCGGCTGATATTCTCCGTTGTCGTGCCGTTGTTCGGCGGAAGGGGTTGGTTAGGTTGTTGGTCGGTCCTTCAGCCGTCCCTGGGTCGGGTTGCCACTTATTCTTGGCTGCTTATTTCACCTAACCTTACGTTAGGTCGTCCCTTGGAATACTTCTGAGCACCATTCTTCTGTTGTTTTAGATTGTGATTTTTGTTTCAAGTACTGTGCGAGGCCTTCAGCCGCCTATTACTTTAGTTTGTTTTAATTTTAAAATAATGCCTTCAGCCGTCTTAAGTTAAAACTTTGAACATTTTTGTTTTAACTAATTTTTTTAAAAAAAAGGAGGAATTTTGCTCAATTACAAATCATTTTTATCCAGGACTTAAGACTTGAGTTGTGCTATGTTGAGTATGTGGCCTTCAGACGGACTTTTATGTCAAATATTTTTAAGATAAGGCCTTCAGCCGTCTTAACTAAAAATTAGGAAATTCACTTATTGAAAACCTTTTTAAATTTTTTTCTCTATTGGAAATTCTTGTTATCCAGGCCTTAAGCCTCAGTTCTTCTGCGTCTAGTGTGTGGCCTTCAGCAGAGTGTTTAAGTAAAATATTTTTTTTAAGTGAGGCCTTCAGCCGCATGTATTCCTCAAAGCAATTTTAATAACTTGTGTTCGGGCTTTCGGCTGTATTGTTTTTGAATCCTTTAAGGGCATGTGTGATTAAGTGTTTTTAGGAAAATAAAGTTTGTGCGTTTTGTGCAACTAACAGTAACTGATCTAGTCCCCTTTCCACAACCATAACCTGACCCGCTCTGACCTGCGAAACCAGATGTCAAGAATGATAGAATTTTATCTGGTAAAATATTATTTATTCAAACAAAGTGCCAAAATTACTCAGGGCACACACACTGAGGTGATAAATGTCGTGGGATATGTCCTAATATGGTGTCGGACTTCCTTGCCCAGCGTAATGCAGAAACTCGACGTGACGTTGGCTGAAAAAGTCGTTGGAACCCCCGGCAGAAATATTGAACCACGCTGCCTCTAAAGCCAAAGTGTTGTCGCTGCAGGATTTTTCTCGCGAACTGATCTGCCGATTATGTCCCATAATAGTTCGATGGAATTCATGTCGAGAGATCTCGGTGGCCAAATTATACGCTCGAATTGTCCACAACATTCTTCAAACCTTGCGAACAATTGTGACCCGGTGACTTAGCGATTGTCATTTGTAGAAATTCCTTCGTGGTTTGGGAACATGAAGCCCACGAATGGCAGCAAATCGTCTTCAAGTAGCCGAAAATGACCATCTTCAGTCAATAATTGGTTCAGACGGACCAAAGAACCAACTCATTCCATATAAACACAGCCCACACAATTATGAAGCCACCCTCAGCTTGCACAGCGCCATGTTGACAACTTGAGTCCATGGCTTCGTGAAGTCTGCGCCACGCTCGAAACCTACCATCCCTTGCATCAGCTCTTACCAACTGAAATCAGAACTATCTGACCAGATCATGGTAAAACCGTTTGTTTGTAATTCATACAAATCTACAATTTAATTTAGGTCTTGATGAAATTTTGCATGCTTTACGTTCAAGACAAGAGGAAGATGACTATCTACATAAGATTTTGAAATCTAACTTGAAACATTCCTGCACCTAACATATGAAGGAGAAAAGTAGTTACCAAACATTTCTAAAAGCTCCTGGCCAACTGACTTCAACTTTCTACACGATCACCTAACGAGCATTTGAGCAGACATAGACTATATACATATTTAATATATACAGTACATAAATACATATAAAACATACAAAGGAGAGCGTTGTTACGAAACATATCGAAAAGTACTTGAACAATTTACTCAAAAGTAATTGGCCGATTTACTTTAAATTTCTACATTCAGATAAAAGATTGAAAAAGTTAATTCAATTTAAAGCGATTGCAGTTTTCCATGGGGCTTGCATTCGTTATGAGTATCAAAAAGACACAGGATCTATCACTTTGTGTGTCAGATATTTAAAGTCCTGGACAGCGACATGCATTGCAGGTAGTACTTGACTAAAACACACTAATCTCTGAAATAACAGGCGTTGACATAAATATTAAACTGAGGCGTCGCAGATAGGGCGCGATCGCCAATGTTTCTATTAAAGCTTTCTTGTATGAATGTGTGTGGGCTCCAGTGTAAGCAGTCAGAATCTTATGCGCTCTGCAACGGGCGAGCTGAGTCCTGCAGACGTGCGACTTTCACATGACTGCAGCAGTATTTGTGGGAGTGTATGTGGGACATCCGCCAATATTAAATTTTCAGTTTGTATTTCTTGAACTTGCAAGTGTTCCAGCTTTGTATCGTGGGAACGAATCCACCAGTGGTTCCCTTACTAGTGGATGGCGGATGTCCGAGCATGTTTGAATATGTAAGAGACAGCCAGAATGTTCGCGACTATATAATTAAATTCCAGGCGTAAAGTACAGCTTAAAGTTTATTTCATTTTATTTCTTTAACAAGAGAGTTTTGAGTTGCTTATTTTAATGACGTCAATGAGCTGAGAGCAGTGGTTGGCTCTTGCTAGATTTTGGAAGGAGCCGCGCCCTGAAAGTCAGTTCTGATTGGCCGTAATTCTGTACAGCCAATAAGAAGTGAGACGGTTTGCCACCTAACGCATGAGATAGAGGGGCTTGTAGAGGCAGAGAGAAGAAGTGGTGGACTAGCTGTCGTAGGAGCCGGTCATGCTGAAAGTGTCCGAATGCATTATGTGTACAATGAAGTGATATTGTGACTTGCGTTTTTCGGTACGTTGTTAAAGGTAGCTGGTGTCTACCATTAACTATTTGTGAAATTTTAAGAGTCGAGAGATATTTTGTTCTGAAGAAAATCACGTGTGTAAACTTTGAACTAAAAGCGTGACGGTACTAAGTATTTTTTTTTTTTTTTTACTGAGTATTTAAGGCGAGCAAAAACTTTATTTAAAGACAATCACTGAATGCCAAGTGCCAAAGTAAATAACGGTTTATTGACTGTGTTACTCTTGTAAATGATTTCGGAATTGGATAGGAAATGTTCTGGCTGTTTTAGTGTAACGAGGACTGTGAAGAGGAACTTCAATGGTTTGAACTAACGTGGGCTGATGATATTGCTTCATAGCAATAAAAAATCCTAATGCAGGTTTAAAAGGACCTTTGAACTTAGAAATTTGAACAGCAACACATTTCCGATTTATTCTTTAGAGTTCGAAAGATTATTTTCAGCTTTTTGTACTTATAGCGGCCTCCGACGTGTAGTTATGATATCTCAGTTTCTTCAACACTGCTTTTCTGACATCTCTTAAACAGCTGCAGTCAGGATTTAAGTGTGCGGATCTGCAGCAGTATCGAGGTAGGTGGACAATTTATGTTGCAGAACTGCCGTCGATGTGCGAAAGAGCGCGTTACGTCGCAAAACCAGGCAATACGCTTATACGTTGCTTCTTAATGAGCCAACTAGAACTTTGTAACAGTAATAACAATCTTTACATTAATCAGGATAACGAAAATGTCAAAAGTATACCATAGAGAGAAAAAACAATTAAAAAGAGGTTTCAACTCATTAAACCACCAATTTAGATAACTAGTAAGAGCTGATCATCAAAATAAATGAACGACGGAGATGCCAATTTTATAGTTGGTTAAATAACACAAGGCATAATACGCCAGATATACTCTGAAAACAATTGAAAGGTTAAAGTAAATATAAATAAAAAGTAGTTGTCGGTAAATGCCGCAAAAACTATGTTTTGCTTTTGCACTGCCTGAATTATGGCAATAACTTAAGAAAACGTGGTTAGATGGTTATATTTCTTACCGTGTAACTGCTATGCCCAGAACAATCAATATACATGAAAACTCAGACTAAGAGGGAGAGGACGACAATTAAAGGAAGGTGGGTTGTATGTGGAAATGTAACGGTGTTGGTTGACCAGGTTGATTGCAAGATGCAAGAAAAGTTATAACCGGTGTGCAATGGGGTGTAAAAAGAGAGGAAAACGTTGGGGGTTGGACTGTAATTTTTAAAACAAAAAGGGTTTCGGTTGATTAACTGCTGTAGAGAATATGTAGTGTGATATACGGTTTCAGAGGTAGAACGCAACAATGTGGAAGGTCCCTTAAATAGATAATGTTAAGTAAAGAACAATTTGTAGCTCAGAAATGTTGCTGGGCAACAGAAAGTCTTATTCTTTGTGGGCATGACAAATGATCGCGCTTTTATTCAAATATAACTTTCGTTGCGAGCCTGTATGACTCAAATTAGTGTATAGGTGAATTTATAATATCAATCCTGCCTGAATATGAGGCTATAAAGTAATTTGCCTGTATCTAATTTCCAGAAACTCATACATGACAGCGATCCATCACCAATTAACATCATCAATCATTACGACGAATTACCTGATGTTCAAGAAAGAAGAGTCGCCATAGTCACAGTGAATTTGAAGTTTGCAGTATCAGCTATCCCCACACCGTCATCACTTTGTTCAGCGAGAAGAAAACTGCCAGTAAGCAGCGTTGTGAACGAAAAAAGCTGTGGCATTTATTCAGAATATAGTAACTAGATTTCTCACGGTTACTTGGTTGTTGAGCCTGTTTGTTTAAAGGGCAATAAAACCTAAAATCTATGAAATTATTAAATCTCGTTGTCGGCTGTAAGCTACTGATATATTTGCAGTTACAAACAACGAACTCATTAACGAACCGCACATATTTGATGAGGTGATGCATTAATAGCTTTATTCACAGAGTCTGTTCGTGAATACCCACTACATAAACTTATTTATCGTGTAATCGAATAATCAACAGCACCTCAGCACAGAACATAAATATTCTGATGATCCTATAATGGAACTAAACAACCTACTTTTATGTTCCTTATTACGTAAATTCACGCGTTTTGATGTTATGTGTTTAGGTAAGTGTCGGAGTGTATGCGGGCTGTGTGTTCTGCTTCCAAATCAGAGAATAACTCTGAAAGGAGCATAACAGAAAAGAAAATAGTTTTCGATCCACGTGATGTATAATGTGAGGTAGTGAACGAATTTGATAAAAATATTCTACGACTGGTTTTGAGATTTTGAATTCCGTTCTAATCACAATTAGAAATTTGATGACTCTAGAAAGAACAGTGCAGTACTATATTTGTTTGTTGTTATAACACTGACATCTTAGGGAGGTAGATTTGTGGCGGTAAGGTATGGGTTCCCAACTAAACGAAGTCCACAATTAACAGTCAGTTTATTTACACAATTAAAAAAATACTGTCAGCAAAACTTTCAAGAGGTCCGTAAAGTAACAACCAAATCTTCATAATACTGTAATAACGCAGCCAAATAATTTCTTTAGTTAAATCTACAATAATAAAATTAGTGATGTGTGGAGACTAATCTGAAGTTTACTCTTCTTAACTGTCACACCTCTCTCTTGATTTGATTATCCTTCCACTTCACAGAGGGGTTCACTGGAGCTCAGTAAAATACTATCAAATGCTGTAAGATAATTAATATATGCACTAGACCTATACATTATATCGGAGGTTGTAAATAACTGTTTAGTCTCGTGTAATTGTTTTTTTATTAGTACAACAATGAGTAACACGCGTCATTTACAAAACGTGCATAGCATCATTCATAAACAGTGTTCTGTATTTTTTAATGTTTAGCTTTCGTATATTTGAATGTGTATAATCGAACAGAATGTCTTACTTGACGTTATTTAGTTACGACAATGAATAACACAGGGATTTTAAAAATTTTGTGTATGTCACACTTCAACGCCTTACTGAAAATTAGTTTTCATATTGGTGTTATCACATGTATATATTCAACATGAATTGTATGTGGAACGTAATATAATGTAATATTATATCATGCACGTTCCAGCATAGAGTGTTCACAAAATAAGTTACTATTATAGTATATTTGTTTAAAATGCATATAAAAGATGAAACAAACAAATATTACACTGAAGAGCCAAAGGAACTAGTACACCCGACTAATACCGTGTAAGGGCCCCGTGAGCACCCTGCCAGCACGCGGAAATGCCGCAACACGACATGGCATGGACTCGACTAATGTGTGAATTTTAATGATCTATCGCACAAGCTGGACAGGATTTGGCGCGATATTCCTCAAGGGGATTCCCAACAACGTTGTCAGTCAATGACATGCCGAATAACAGCATGCATAAGGATTAGAGGTGGAGCAACGCGTTACTGATCTGCTCAATTTGTGATGCTCTATCTCTGAATTAAATTATCAAATTTTTCTTATCTTATTATCATTTGTTTTCCCGTGCATGTACATCACATCTTCCGATTTCCGACTCATTCGGATAGTTAATTTTTGTCTTACATCTACATCTAAATCTACATATATACTCCGCTAGCCACCAAGCGGTGTGTGGCGGAGGGCACAATTCGCGCCAAACTCATATTCCCCCTCCCCCCTCTCTGTTTTAGTCCCGCATCGCACGAGGGAATAACGACTGTCTGAACGCCTCATTACGAGCTCTAATTTCCCTTATATTTGATTGGTGATCATTGCGCGATTTGGAAGTTGGTGGTAATTATACACTCCTGGAAATGGAAAAAAGAACACATTGACACCGGTGTGTCAGACCCACCATACTTGCTCCGGACACTGCGAGAGGGCTGTACAAGCAATGATCACACGCACGGCACAGCGGACACACCAGGAACCGCGGTGTTGGCCGTCGAATGGCGCTAGCTCCGCAGCATTTGTGCACCGCCGCCGTCAGTGTCAGCCAGTTTGCCGTGGCATACGGAGCTCCATCGCAGTCTTTAACACTGGTAGCATGCCGCGACAGCGTGGACGTGAACCGTATGTGCAGTTGACGGACTTTGAGCGAGGGCGTATAGTGGGCATGCGGGAGGCCGGGTGGACGTACCGCCGAATTGCTCAACACGTGGGGCGTGAGGTCTCCACAGTACATCGATGTTGTCGCCAGTGGTCGGCGGAAGGTGCACGTGCCCGTCGACCTGGGACCGGACCGCAGCGACGCACGGATGCACGCCAAGACCGTAGGATCCTACGCAGTGCCGTAGGGGACCGCACCGCCACTTCCCAGCAAATTAGGGACACTGTTGCTCCTGGGGTATCGGCGAGGACCATTCGCAACCGTCTCCATGAAGCTGGGCTACGGTCCCGCACACCGTTAGGCCGTCTTCCGCTCACGCCCCAACATCGTGCAGCCCGCCTCCAGTGGTGTCGCGACAGGCATGAATGGAGGGACGAATGGAGACGTGTCGTCTTCAGCGATGAGAGTCGCTTCTGCCTTGGTGCCAATGATGGTCGTATGCGTGTTTGGCGCCGTGCAGGTGAGCGCCACAATCAGGACTGCATACGACCGAGGCACACAGGGCCAACACCCGGCGTCATGGTGTGGGGAGCGATCTCCTACACTGGCCGTACACCACTGGTGATCGTCGAGGGGACACTGAATAGTACACGGTACATCCAAACCGTCATCGAACCCATCGTTCTACCATTCCTAGACCGGCAAGGGAACTTGCTGTTCCATCAGGACAATGCACGTCCGCATGTATGCCGTGCCACCCAACGTGCTCTAGAAGGTGTAAGTCAACTACCCTGGCCAGCAAGATCTCCGGATCTGTCCCCCATTGAACATATTTGGGACTGGATGAAGCGTCGTCTCACGCGGTCTGCACGTCCAGCACGAACGCTGGTCCAACTGAGGCGCCAGGTGGAAATGGCATGGCAAGCCGTTCCACAGGACTACATCCAGCATCTCTACGATCGTCTCCATGGGAGAATAGCAGCCTGCATTGCTGCGAAAGGTGGATATACACTGTACTAGTGCCGACATTGTGCATGCTCTGTTGCCTGTGTCTATGTGCCTGTGGTTCTGTCAGTGTGATCATGTGATGTATCTGACCCCAGGAATGTGTCAATAAAGTTTCCCCTTCCTGGGACAATGAATTCACGGTGTTCTTATTTCAATTTCCAGGAGTGTATATGCTCTACATCCTTGGCGAAGATCGGATTTCGGAATTTAGTGAGCAGCCCCTTCCGTTTAGCGCGTCGTTTATCTGTAAGTGAATCCCACTTCAAACTTTCTATGAGATTTGTAACGCTCTCGCGATGGCTAAATGTACCAGTCCCGAATCTTGCGGCTCTTCTTTGGAACTTCTCAATCTCTTGAATCAAGCCAAACTGGTAAAGGTCTCATACAGACGAGCAATACTCTAAGACTGGACGGACTATCGTATTTTAAGCAATTTCTTTGTTGAAGGACTGCATCGCTTCAGGATTCTACCAAAAACTACAATCTAGAGTTCGCCTTGCCCGTTACTGGTGTAATTTGATAATTTGATCATTCCTTTGAGATAATTTCGAATAGTCACACCCTGTTACTAGACGGTTGTTACCGCTTCCAAAGACTGGGCATTTATTTCGTACTCGTGCATTAATGGGGATTTTCGCCTTGTTATACGTAGTAGGCTACATTTAGTAATATTGAGAGATAACTGCCAGCCATTAAACAACGCATTTATTTTCTGCAAATCCTCATTGATTTGTTGACAACTTTCGTGTGATACTGCTTTCCTGTAGACTACAGCATCATCGGCAAACAGTCTAATGCCGCTGTCAATACCATCAATCAGATCCTTTATGTAAATCGTAAAAATTTGCGGACCCACCACACTGCCCTGGGACACACCCGAAGTTACGCTTGTTTCTGTTGAAACAACAAGATTCCTCTTGGTCGCCAACTTTATTTAATTTGTAATTTCACAATGCCATTCGAACAAGAAAAGGCTATATCAAGAATTGAATGTCGACGGTAACATAAACAGCGTCGTATTTGTCTTCCCGCTCTTGTTTGCCGACAATAAACTAACGGCTTCAAATTCTGAAGATACACAGTCTTACAGTGAGCTCTGTTTAGAATGAGAGCGTTTTCTAAATGTCCTTGCGTAAAGCGGATTCCATGGCATTTTGTGGTCCATATCACTTCCGTTGGAAGCTGGTTACTAATATAAAATCCACCAAACAGGTCAGTATTGTTACCTTCCTTTGCTGCACACTCTAATTTATTGAAGAAAGTACTGGAAAGAAAAGAGATACGTAATGTTATCCATGGTAATTTTACAGAAACGCAGCCCTTCAGTACATGTTATTAGTGCTGCTATTCTATTCGAGGCACTCACCATTCCGGTAAGATCCAAGTTGAGCTACGTCAGCTGCGACCATAAAAGCGATCAAGCGCCTTTGACGGCCGACAAATACCTCTCGCACCACGCAAATCCGTTCCATCCTTACGTCTTGTCTCTGAAAATCTTTACGACCCATCGAACGCAGTCGCGCAGGAGCAAAGCGATTTTTTTATTGTCGCATTTTAACGCCTAGTCGATAGCGACGTCGTTAGATGTCGAACAGTCGCTATGCTGGGATAGGCAGACGAATGAAATAGCCGTAGCTTCCTGTAACTGTATAATCTGACATTGCCTCTGAATTTAAAGTGACATTGGAAAATATATATGCTGTTGGCTGTATTGATAACACAGTACACTGTCACTGCGACGATACCGCACTTGAACGAAGTTTTCAAGAAGCTTCTTAAATCGAGGTTGGAGCCTCCTAATCTGACATGTAGTTGATGTACCGTAAATTTTATATTGTATCATATGTAATTTATATTTTTATCTTCTTTCTTTTAACACCAAAGAAATGTGTACTGTAACTGTAGCAATGTAGATATATACTGAAGAGCCAGAGACACTGGTACGCCTGCCTAATATGGTGTAGAACCCCTCGGAAGTGACACAACACTACGTGGCATGGACTAGAGTAATGTCTGAAGTAGTGCTGGAGGTAACTAACACCATGAACCCTGCATGGCTGTCCATAAATCAGTAAGAGGACGACGGGGTAGAAATCTCTGCCGGCCGCGGTGGTCTAGCGGTTCTACGCGCGCAGTCCGGAACCGCGCGCCAGCTACGGTCGCAGGTTCGAATCCTGCCTCGGGCATGGATGTGTGTGATGTCCTTAGGTTAGTTAGGTTTAAGTAGTTCTACGTTCTAGGGGACTGATGACCTCAGATGTTAAGTCCCATAGTGCTCAGAGCCATTTGAACCATTTTTAGAAACCTCTTCTGAACAGCACGTTGGAAGGTATCCCAGCTATGCTCAATAACGTTCATGTCTGGGGAGTTTGGTGGCCAGTGGAAGTGTTTGATCCCAGAAGAGTGTTATGCAGCCACTCTGTAGCAATTCTGAATGTGTGGAGTGTCGGATTGTTCTACTGGAATTGCCCAAGTCCGTCTGAATACACAGTGGACATGAATGGATGCCGGTGATGAGAGAGATTGGTTACGTACGTGTCACCTGTCAGAGTGGTATCACACCAACTGCACACGCCCCACACCATTACAGAGCCTACACCAGCTTGAGCAGTCCCCTGCTGACATGAAGGGTCCCCGGATTCATGAGGTGTCTCCGTATCCGTACACGTCCATCCGCTCGATACAATTTGAAACTAGACTCATCTGACCAGCCAATATGTTTCCAGTCATCAACAGTCCACTGTTGACTGGCCCAGGCGAGGCGTAAGGATTTGTGTCGTGCAGTCATCAAGGGTACAAGTGTGTGCCTTCGGCTCTGAAATCCCATATCGATAAGGTATCGTTGAATGGTCCGCACGCTGACACTTGTTGATGGCCATGCACTGAAATCTGCAGAAATTTGCGGAAGGGTTGCACTTCTGTCACGCTGAACGATTCTCTTCTGTCGTCATTGGTCCCTTTCTTGCAGGATTTCTTCCCGACCGCAGCGATTTCGGAGATTTGGTGTTTTACCGGATTCCTGGTCGTAGGTGAAAATCCCCACTTCGTCGCTACCTCGGAGATGCTGTGTCCCATTGCTCGTGCGCCGACTATACCTCCACCCTCATCTCACTTAAATATTGATAACCTGCCATTTTAGCAGCAGTAATCGATCTAACAACTGCGTCAGACACTTGTTGTCTTATGTAGGCGTTGCCTACAGCAGTACCGTATTCTCCCAGTTTACATATCTCTGTATTTGAATACGCACGCCTGTAACAGTTTCTTTGGTGCTTCAGCGTCGAATGGAGTAAAAAAGTGTAATACACTCCTGGAAATGGAAAAAAGTACACATTGACACCGGTGTGTCAGACCCACCATACTTGCTCCGGACACTGCGAGAGGGCTGTACAAGCAATGATCACACGCACGGCACAGCGGACACACCAGGAACCGCGTTGTTGGCCGTCGAATGGCGCTAGCTGCGCAGCATTTGTGCACCGCCGCCGTCAGTGTCAGCCAGTTTGCCGTGGCATACGGAGCTCCATCGCAGTCTTTAACACTGGTAGCATGCCGCGACAGCGTGGACGTGAACCGTATGTGCAGTTGACGGACTTTGAGCGAGGGCGTATAGTGGGCATGCGGGAGGCCGGGTGGACGTACCACCGAATTGTTCAACACGTGGGGCGTGAGGTCTCCACAGTACATCGATGTTGTCGCCATTGGTCGGCGGAAGGTGCACGTGCCCGTCGACCTGGGACCGGACCGCAGCGACGCACGGATGCACGCCAAGACCGTAGGATCCTACGCAGTGCCGTAGGGGACCGAACCGCCACTTCCCAGCAAATTAGGGACACTGTTGCTCCTGGGGTATCGGCGAGGACCATTCGCAACCGTCTCCATGAAGCTGGGCTACGGTCCCGCACACCGTTAGGCCGTCTTCCGCTCACGCCCCAACATCGTGCAGCCCGCCTCCAGTGGTGTCGCGACAGGCTTGAATGGAGGGACGAATGGAGACGTGTCGTCTTCAGCGATGAGAGTCGCTTCTGCCTTGGTGCCAATGATGGTCGTATGCGTGTTTGGCGCCGTGCAGGTGAGCGCCACAATCAGGACTGCATACGACCGAGGCACACAGGGCCAACACCCGGCATCATGGTGTGGGGAGCGATCTCCTACACTGGCCGTACACCACTGGTGATCGTCGAGGGGACACTGAATAGTGCACGGTACATCCAAACCTTCATCGAACCCATCGTTCTACCATTCCTAGACCGGCAAGGGAACTTGCTGTTCCAACAGGACAATTCACGTCCGCATGTATCCCGTGCCACCCAACGTGCTCTAGAAGGTGTAAGTCAACTACCCTGGCCAGCAAGATCTCCGGATCTGTCCCCCATTGAGCATGTTTGGGACTGGATGAAGCGTCGTCTCACGCGGTCTGCACGTCCAGCACGAACGCTGGTCCAACTGAGGCGCCAGGTGGAAATGGCATGGCAAGCCGTTCCACAGGACTACATCCAGCATCTCTACGATCGTCTCCATGGGAGAATAGCAGCCTGCATTGCTGCGAAAGGTGGATATACACTGTACTAGTGCCGACATTGTGCATGCTCTGTTGCCTGTGTCTATGTGCCTGTGGTTCTGTCAGTGTGATCATGTGATGTATCTGACCCCAGGAATGTGTCAATAAAGTTTCCCCTTCCTGGGACAATGAATTCACGGTGTTCTTATATCAATTTCCAGGAGTGTATTATATAATATATAGGGCTACATTGAAAATAAACATAATTTACCTAAATATATATTTCAATATTGTATATTACCAAATAATAAATTTCTCTATCTGCACAAATCAACAATATGGATTTCTTACTGGGCTGCCACACTACGGCAGATTGTAACTGAAAAAGTAGTTTTCAATAGAATTTTTATGCATAAATTGGGAAGAAATAGCGTATAGTGTAATACCTAATTATCTAATGCACAAACTGTGTCTGTATTTGTGTTGTGTTATTAAATCATGCATTTTCAGTCTGCATAAATGAGCGACACGGAAGTTGCACAGAGGATATCAAGATCCCATTTATTCTACAACAACAAAAGAAAATGTTTGAGCTAATATCGCATACAAGTATGCACTATATATACACTAAGTTTCAATAAATTGTGGCCAACACACTCTTTGTAGTACATAATAAAAAATACACCGGTGTTCCTTGGAACATGGTGAGGTGCGAGGGTTAAAAGAACAACAGACAGTAACAAAGTCACATAGCATCTCTGCGTTAACAACTTGACATCAATATTACGCACATGCGGCCATTAATAGCCAGAGGTACGTGCGATAATTACTCTTAATTCACACATAGTTTCCAGACTGTTAAAAAAAACTTACAAGTACATAGAAACTATACTGCATGTACTGCTCTGTTATGCCAAAGTAGCAGAATTATCATAGAGAGCGTGGGAATGGTGGCATTACTAACGTACAGTACAGAGTGAGTTTAGTTTTTAGCAACTGCTGCTGAAGGCCACACAGACTTTCATCGACCTCTGGGCAGTCAGTTTCTGATAGTATTCTTCCAGAAATACGATGCCTCGGTTTGTGCCTACTCACTTACATAATTAACCAATAGAGTGACAAGAATTTAAACGTTAGTGGACACACTATCTCAACTTGAAGTGATCACTCACTGTTTCCCCAATTAACCAATCTTTGCTAAAATTTTAATTTATAAGACCAAGACACCAGTTCCAACGGCAAAAGAGAGCCAACCAAAACCAGTTAAGCAGTTCCTTATGAGCGCCGAAATCAGATTTCTCAAGTAAGGAGGCGCTTACCACAAAACTTGCACTTGACGTATAAATTTGTATATATATGTGTAAATAAATTAAAGTATGTGTACAGCTGAGCTAAGAACCAGTGTTTCTGGTAGTAACCAGTTCTTTAAATTCGGCTGAGCCAACACAGGCCCCAAGATAACAGTTACCACCGAGTACGACTTTTCAAGAAAAACATTTAGTAAGACACGTGCGTGTGTGACTCACACAACAACTCAAAATAACTTAAGAGATTAAACAGCACTAAATTTGCTCTACCTATCTCACTCAAATTTGAAACAGAATCGCCAAATCAAAGGATTAACTGTAGCATTTACGACGCTAGTGTCAGATGGTTGACAGTTCTTAATTCAGTAAACAAAATTGCGAAATACAAGCATTCGATATATACAATAGACTAATGGCGCCCAATCTGCACTGCCTTTGGCAGTAAGCGTCAGGGTTAGAAAGATAATCAATACTTTCATCACTTATGTCCACTGGCTATTACTGTAACTTACGTAACGAGAAATCACTCCACCAATTAATTATTCAGAAAATAAAATCACAAAATCTGTAACTCTGATGCTACAAAAACTAAAAACCAGACAAGGATCTAAATTTATAACTAAGCATACATAAAAACCGTAATGCACTGCTGGCTTTCTTGCCCGTGCACAAGCCTCCGCTTTTCAAAATACGGTTGCCACAAAAGTGTCACACCCACTCAGCAGTAATAGAAAAACCATCAAGCACACAACAGTAAATCTCGCATTAATTAGGTATAGTGCTTAGTACTGCAACATACACAGAATGAAACATTACACCACAAGTTAATGAAATACGAAACTTTCACATCATACTGATCCAAATCCTCGAGAGACCAAATTATTACAAATGGGTGTGGATTTGGTTTATCTGCTGATTAAGTTCCACAGGTAGATAAAAATATCATTCTTATCCTTGACTGGGAAACGTCGTAGCTAATTATCAATAATTGATACCAGGTTCCCAAAGCACAAAAGCCTGCTCAAATGGAGGAGTGATGATGTTCCGGCGAACGCAAGTTTGTGGCTGTGAGTGAGGGATGGTCTCATGGAGCAAGGAAGGAGTTGATCACCTTCCACCAGACGGCTCAATCTTTCCACAATTACAACGCATGCAGACAGCATTTCCGCGTTGTAGCTACGGTGCCCAAAGCTTCTCCTTCAAAGAGCCGCCGCCCCGAGACTGTGTTCGACTTCTCAAGGAGCTCAGCACCAGGCCCCACACAACGGTAATCTTCACTTACTCGCACTGGCGGAGTAAACAGCCCTTACTTGGGCACGCTACTCGCGCCTCTATATTGCCATTCTTTGTGGTCTATCATGCCCCCTGCTGTCACCTTGCCTCTGTCAAAGATGTAATCAGGACGAGAGCAGAGACGACAGCGTGCAGCGAGCCTGGAATACTGGCTCGCACCGCACAGACGTATTACTAATTTTATGTATTTTCTGTTTTAGTGAAATAATTTTTTTCTAACACCAAATGCAATAGTCTGATTATATTTTTGAAGAACAGAACACTTAGGCACGTGTACACTGAAGTGATGAAAGTCATGGGATAGTGATTTGCACATATACAGGGACAGTAGTGTCGCATACACAAGGTATAAAAGAGCAGTGCCTTAAAGGAGCTGTACTCGGATGTTTCACGTGAAAATGTTTCCAACGTGATTTTGGCCACACCAGGGAAACTAACACACTCTGAATGCGGTATCGTTAGAGAATTCAATATTCCGATATCCACATTGTCAAGAGTGCGCCGAGAATACCAGATTTAAGGCAATACCTCTCGCCACGGACAACGCAGTGGTCGACGGCCTTTACTTATTGACAGCAGCGGCGTTTGCGTAGAGTTGTCAGTGCTAACAGATATGAAACACTGTATAAATAACCGCAGATATCAATGTGGGACGTACGTATCCGTTAGGACAGTGCGGAGAAATTGGTGTTAATTGGTTGTGACCCCAGACAATCGACTCGAGTGCCTTTGTTAACTGCACGACCTCACCTGTGCTCGTGACCATATCGGTTGGACCCTTGGCGACAGGAAAACCGTGGTCTGGTCAGGTGAGTCCCGATTTCATTTGGTAAGGGCTGATGGTAGGGCTCGAGTGTGGCGCAGACCCCACGATGCCGGGGACCGCCCACTGTCAACAAGGCTCTCAGCAGCCTGGTGCAGATCCATACTGTTGTGTACGTGGAGTAGACTGGTCTTTCTGGCCCCACTGACCCGATGATTGACTCGAAATGCTTATGTTCGGCTACGTGGAGGCCGTTTGTAGCCATTCACGAACTTCGTGTTCACAATCGACGAAGTAATTCCTGTGGATCAAAATGCGCCATGCAAGCGGGCCAGAATTGTTCGCGATTGGTTTCAAGAATATTCTGGCAGTTCGAGTGCATGAATGATTTGATCAGCCTAATCGTCCGACACGAATTCCATCGAACATTTGTGGGACTTAATCAAGAGGTCAATTCATGCCCAAAATCCAGCAGGGGCAACACTTTCGCATTTACGGATGGCTATAGATGCAGTATGGCTCAATATTTCTGCAGGGGATGTCGGCCAAAAGCAGGTCCGTAGCGGTATTAGGAGGTATCCCGTCGCTTTTGTCACATTAGTGTGTATGAAACATAAAGTCAAAATGTTTAAAATTTGAGGGAATAATTTCGGATCTTTGTAAAGCTATATCCGTCTTTTCTCTGAGGTACTTCACTTGTCTCTTCCTTCATTACTTCCAGCCACGATCTGTTATGATGTTTGTGCTATTGCAAGTTTCTTTAGGTTCAAAATGGTTCAAATGGCTCTGAGCACTATGGGACTTAACTTCTAAGGTCATCAGTCCCCTAGAACTTAGAACTACTTAAACCTAACTAACCTAAGGACATCACACACATCCATGCCCGAGGCAGGATTCGAACCTGCGATCGTAGCGGCCACGCGGTTCCAGACTGTAGCGCCTTTAACCGCTTGGCCACACCGGCCGGCTTTCTTTAGGTGAGTATAATCACTCACTTTTGTTCAAACATAGTGTCACGTTTTTTTTTATTTTGTATCACTAACATCCTTGGTACTGTATTACCGGTCTTACAGTAAAAGTGCGATTGAGTCTTCTTGTTTGAAAAGAAATAACCGGTTTGGGGGATATCTGCTTAGCCCCCATGGCTGCCATCCCACCAAGGTAGTTACGAATTGTACTAATTACTTAGGACCTGCTTGTTATTTAATTAACGAAGTCCGATTTACCAGGGCGAATAAAACTGGCGTACTTCAGATATTGCAAACGTTAACTGTTGCGAAAATAAGAAACCAAAGAGTGAAATCTCATGTCTCAAAGGAATTCGTCAGATCAACTTACCCTTTTGTAAAAGGACAGTTAATGTGCCATGCTATGTGTATACGACTAAAATGATCTATGAAACGAGAGTGAGATCTGGAGTCTCTAAATTAGTGAGAGGATTTTCGATCAATTACTTCGTTTAACCGCAGATCTTTTTTCATTTTTACTACGTCCCCTTGCACATTTTTACGTGTCGCGTTTAATTATCTGAGCCCTCCTCTACCTTTCAAGGGTGAATGAAGGGGTAAGTGGTGTGTTATCATGCTCATTCAAGCAAAATATGAAGATATAACGTATAGTTATCAACTACCAGATATCTTCAGCATTACAGTAAATGAAACTGACACGCTTTCTAATAGCACTAGCCCGACGAGATTTTTCTGGCACGAAAACCGCACACGTTACTGTTACTAGTTGCTTTGTTTTTTGTACTTCGCATTGTTAACACGCGCACATCCTGACGGAGGCGCCATTAGTGAGGATTTGAAATTAGAGGTAGAGTTACACTCAACAAATATGAGTGAAGCACATTATGTACCCTGTTTTGAATGCAATAACTCTGTTTCTTATCGAGCGTCGCTTACCAATGTTTACAGACGACGTGATGACATCTTGAATTACCTTATTCATTAAAATCATTCCTCATTCGAACACATTAATTATCTTTGATGTCTTATTCTGACAGAGACACATCTACAGCACAGAAGTTTTGCAGTGTTTTACACACCATTTCAAGCGCAGGCTGAAGTTATACATCGTATTTAGCAGGGTTTTTCCAAACGTTAGTGCTAATAAGGCCATGTGGACTCGATTTTTCTGCAGGAAAAGGATCTTGTAGACGGTGCTGTCGCATCAGATTTTTTTTCTTCTAATCTTTATTTTCTGTGTTCATAGGTCCACGGACCCTGTAGCGGATTATTCAATTTTCTGACGTTCCTTTATTGCCAACATTTTTGAACATCATTTAAAAACTTCAACAAGGCCCCGTTACACATAAGGAAGAACCGCCACCAAACTGTCTAAAGGAAAGAGAGTAGGTGAAATCGAACTTTCGGTTCACAATGCGGTTCTATTTCAACCTGTCCAAGAGCGGCACCGGCGTAAGGAGGAGGAATGGGAAATATACCTGCACACATAACCCACAGTTCAGTGACAGAGCACTGGAAGTGATATCAAGGAAGAACGGACTGACGTCACACTAATCCTCGTAATAGCTCCACATAACAATTTTATTATCGATATCAGGGTATAAAGGAAATATAGCATACGATATGGGCAGTGAACTGACGTCATGGATACGTAACATGTGTGACAGCATTTCCACGAGGTCTCAAATTACTGCATTTGGAAGCAGAGCCACTTCACCCCGGTTACAAAACGGAATGGCTTTCGAGCTAATGTTGGCATAATTTCGAAGCAGCGAAGTTGGCAATCTCTTTTGTCACATATGTTTATTATCATTCTATAAATAAAACCACGGTGATTGACCTTTTTAATGTTAATTCACCGTTTTGCGAATCAACGTGACGATCTCCCTGCTAGAAATGTTCTTCTGGATTTGGAATAGGGCTACCAAGATTTTGATCGTAATCGAACATTTGTTATTATAAATGAAACAATGGAACAAGCAGGTTGAAATATCAACAATACTAGGAAAAGGATAGATTACTTCTCACCGTAAAGATGACCCGCTGAGTTACGCAAAGGCACAACGGTAAGACTGTTACACATTATAGCTTTCGGCGAAAGCTGTCTTCGGCAAAGGAAATACACACACACACACACACACACACACACACACACACATATTTGAAACGCGACTCATACCGGCCGGAGCTGCCGGTGGTACCACTCATATGTGCAGTGTGCTTGTTTGTGTTAATGTATGTGCGTTTCTTTGCTGAAGAAGGTTTTGGCTGGAAGCTATAATGTGTAACAGTCTGTCCGCTACTCATCGGGTGATCTTTACTGTGAGTAGTGATCTATCCTTTTCCTGATATTGCTGTTATAATTGAGCGACGTATCTAAAAAGGACGAAATGTGTTTTTTTTTCGCAATAATGAACGTAAAAATTGTAACGATTATCAAATGACAGACACAGATAACACAACTCTGTGTCACCACATAAAGAAAAGCAATATTTTCATTTATCGGGCTTCAATACTAAATTCATCAACGAGTAAACATTGGATACAACTCGATGGGCATATAGAGAGGTTGACAAAAATATGGAAACATTGCATGAAATGTATGCTTGAACGTAAATGCAGATACTACCCAAGCATGCATGTTGCGCTGTTGTACTCATATTTGACCAGGAAGGGCACCTGCGAAATTTCCTCAATGTGTTTGAAGTGTTAGTAGTAGTCAGGTAAGTGTTCTGTGTTGTTGTGAGTTAAGACGGAATGTATGCAAATTCTTAGTGCATGCTTCCTTAACCAAGATATCCGAAGTGTTTGGTGCTTCAGTAGCTACCGTATCGAAGATTTGTACCACATACAGCGAAAGAGGGAAAACATCATCCACAGACGGACGTGTATGTTGTATGATCGTAATAGAGGTTCAGTGAAGATCTGAAAAAGTCACAGCAAAACTGGATGTCGCACTCGCGATCGCTGTCAGCACTAAACCGACACGAACGGAGCTCCATAAGTAGGTAAGTGCAGGGCGAGCTGGAATTCTAGAACCAGTTATTAGTGATGCAAATGACCGTAACAGGCATACGTTGTACCATAGGACATGATGTAAAAAAGATCTGAGGATGGTCATTACAGACTCAAACCGGTCATCGTCTAAAGAATTCATTTGTGATCATAGACGAATAAAAAAGCATTTTAAACCATAAAAACGCGACTGTGGCGCAACTGATGAAAATCATTCTTTTGGATGAGTCTTGTTCCACATTATTTCTAACTATTGGCCGAGTTTACTCCCCAAGAGTGAAATATGGCGGAGGTTTGATGACGCTTTGGGCAGCTGTATTGTGATTTCCAATTGGCCCCATGTTAACTCTGCAAGATGAAACTACTGCCAAGCATTGTGAGATCATTTTGGAAGATCACGTCCACCCCACGGTGCAATAATTGCTCTCCAATGGCTATGCTGTGATCCAAGGACTGGGGCGCCTGTTCACACAGCTCGCGTAGTCCAGAACTGGTTTTGTGAGCACGAGGATGAACTGTCGCATTTCCTCTCGCCACCATATTCACCGGATCTGAATATTATTCACCCTTTGTGGTCTACTTTGAAGAGAAGGGCGTGTGATAGCTATCCACTTCCACGATCGTTACCAGTATTTGCCAATGTTTTGCAGGAAGAATGGATACGATTCTATTGAAAACCATACAGAACCCGTATTTATCCATTCCGAGACGATTGGAATGTCTAACAGGTTTTCCATACCCTACTAGACATGGTAATGTGTTGTATTTTTGGTGTTTGTATAGTTTTCTCCAACTACTGTATTACATAAATGTTGTCGCAGAAGTAGTGCGTAGAGATCAACACGGGAAAACTGATTTGAGAATAATTTACAGCAGTATGAAGTAGCCGTTAGTGTCTATGGAGTAACAATAGATGAACTGTAATGTCATCCTGAATAGAATTGTTTCGAAGCTATTACTGCCTACACTGTTTGCTATAAATTTGCCGAAGTATTTTAAGGTTTCTAACTCTTCATTTTGAACTGTTGAGGAATGGGCAACTGAACTCTACTGTTGACGTACTTCTTTTGAAGATGTCCCACGAGAAACTATAATCGCAGAAACATCGAAAAAGCACAACATTGAGTTGATGGATCGGGGATTAAGCATCTGTGACTCTACAGACATGCAACAAGAAATAATGCGGTAAAATTTACACGAAGAGTTAATCATTATAAGACTACATATCTACATCTACTTGTAAATCTACGTGGATACTCTGCAAATCACATTTAAGTGCCTGGCAGAGAGTTCATCGAACCACATTCACAATAATTCTCTATTATTCCAATCTCGAACCCAGCGTGAACGAAAAATGAACACCTCTGTCTTTCGGTGAGAGCTCTGATTTCACTTATTTTATTATGTTGATCATTTCTCTCGATGTAGGTCGGCGTCAACAGAATATTTTTGCATTCGGAGGACGAAGATGGTGATTGAAATTTCGTGAGAAGATTCCGCCGCAACGAAAAAAGCAATTGTTTTAGTTGTGTCCACCCCAAATCCTGTATCATTTCAGTGACACTCTCTCCCCTATTTCGCGATAACACAAAACATGCTACCTTTCTTTGAACTTTCTCGATGTAGTGGTAAGGATACCACATCGCGCAGTAGTAATCTATAAGAGAACGCACAAGCGTAGTGTAAGCTGTCTCTTTAATAGAACATTTTCTAAATGTCCTGCCAGTAAAACGCAGTCTTTGGTTAGCCTACCCCACATCATTTTCTTTGTGTTCCTTTCATCGTAGGTTGTTCGTAATTGTATTTAAATTTACGGCCTTTCAATTTGATCGATTTATCGTGTGAGCGAAGTTTAATGGATTCCTCTTAGCACTCATGAATGAACTCACAGTTTTCGTTATTTAGGGTCAATTGCCAATTTTTCACCATACTGACATCTTTTCTGAATCGTTTTGCAATTTATTTTGATCTTATGATAACTTTACTAGTCGACAAACGATGGCGTCATATGCAAAAAACCTAAGACGACTGCTCAGATTGTCTCCTAAATCGTTTATATCGACAAGCAACAGCAACGGCTGGCCACTGTGGCCGAGCGGTTCTAGGCGCTTCAGTCCGAAACCGCACTGCCGTTACCGTTGCTGGTTCGAATCCTGCCTCAGGCTTGGATGTGTGTGTGATGTCCTTAGGTTAGTTAGGTTTAAGTAGTTCTAAGTTTAGGGGAATAGTGACCTCAGATGTTCAGTCCCATAGTGCTTAGAGCTATTTGAACACTTTCAACAGCAACGGGCCTATAACACTGCCTTGGGTACGCCATAAATCACTTTTGTTTTACTCGATGACTTTCCGTCAATTACTCCGAACGGTGACCTCTTGTACAGGAAATAAGGAATCCAGTCACATAAGTGAGATGACATTCCATAAGCACGCAAATTCACTACAAACCGCTTGTGTGGTACAGTGTCAAAAGCCTTCTGCAAATCTAGAAATACGGAATCAGTTTGGAATCCCTTGTCAGTAACACTCAACACTTCGTGTGAATAAAGAGCTAGTTTTTTCCACAAGAATGATGTTTTCTAAATCCGTGTTGACTGTATATCAATAGACCGTTTTCTTCGAGTTAATTCATAAGGTTCGAACACAATATATATTTCAGAATCCTGCTGTATATTGACGGTAGAGATATGGGAATGTAATTTAGTGGATTATTCCTACCACTTTTCTTGAATATTGGTGTGACCTGCGCAACTTTACAGTCTTTGGGTACGGATCTTTCGGCAAGCGAACGGTTGTATATGATTGCTAAGTGTGGAGCTATTGTATCAGCATACTCTGAAAGAAACCTGACTAGTATACAGTCTGGAACGGAAGACTTGCTTTTGTTAAGTGGCCGGCCGGAGTGGCCGAGCAGTTGTGGCGCTTCAGTCTGGAACCGCGCGACCGCTGCGTTCGCGGGCTCGAATTCTGCCTCGGCAATGGATGTGTGCGGTGTCCTCAGGTTAGTTAGATTTCAGTAGTTCTAAGTTATAGGGGACTGATGACCTCCGCTATTAAAAGTCCCATAGTGCTCAGAGCCATTTGAACCACTTTAAGTTACGTGATTTAAGTTGCTTCACTACTCCGAGGATATTTACTTCTAGTTTGCATAATTAGCAGCTGTTGTTGATTCGAATTCTGGAATATTTACTTCGTCTTCTTTGATGAAGGAATTTTAGAAGGCTGTGTTTAGTAACTCTGCTTTGGCAGCACTGTCTTCGATAGTATCTGCATTGCTATCTCGCGGAGAAGGCACTGATTGTGCCTTGCTACTAACATACTTCACATACGACTAGAATCTCTTTCGATTTTCCGCCAGGTTTGGAGACAACATTTCGTTGTGGAACCTATTATAAGCATCTCGCATTGAAGTCCGCGCTAAATTTGGAGCTTCTGTAAAAGCTCGCCAATCTTGGAGATTTTGCGTCTTTTTAAATTTGGCATGTTTTTATCGATGTTTCTGCAACAGTGTTCTGACCTGCTTTGTGTACCAAGGAGATTTAAATTGCTGCCGATAATATTTCCTTGAATTCAAGCCACATCCGGTCTACATGTACATTATTAATTTGCAATGAGTAGAGACTGCCCCTCAGGAAGGCATTAAGTGAAGTTTTATCTTCTATTTTGAATAGGTATATTTTTCGTTTATTTTTGTAGGATTTGTGGGTTACCATATTCAATCGCGCTACGACAACCCTATGGATGGTATATTTATTGAGTGCAGACTGAAATAAGTTACAGTAACGATTTGCTCAACAGCCTTTGTGGTGTAGAGGATTTTTCTGCTAAAAATTCTTGTATAAGGTTAATTGTCTTGTAGTCCTCTCATAATAAGTTTAATCTAGTGTGTAAATTGTTATTTCTTTAATTAAATTGTTGTACCTCCAATGAATATTCTATAATTAATAGAAGGTAGTCGAGATTTGTTAGATCTGTGACTTCTTTTGCTTAGAGGAAAACTTTTGCTTGCAACATTGTCACTTGATTGGCCCCAGCGCAATTTCGTGAAAAAGCTGTAATCATAACACCTATCATTTTTATGCTCTCGAGTGTACTTACTTCAGCTTGCTTGAATAAATATTGTCCAGATTACGTTTATACAAAAGTATGAACTACGCTGTCACCCTAAAATTACACTGGACGTATAGGGGCTGAAGTAATGAATTAAACTCGTGCCAAGGCCGGGATTTGAACCGGGGTCTCCTGCATTTGACCTTACCGAAGATCAATTTAAGACTCACAAGGGAAACTCCCTACACATTGCTTTTATAATGTGAATCACATGGTAAGAATATATTACCATCGCAAGTAAATGTGATGAACTGCGAAAGCAGGCGAGATGCCTCCTAGATCTCTTCTAGAAATTAAAACAACAAATAAAATGGTGTGAACAAAGGAATTCAACAGTCAAAGCTACCAAACACGATGTACCTACGTCTGGAGGCCTCTTCCTTACACCTCGCTGTTGCAAACGACCGTTACAGCACGACACAGATACAAATTTGAATACAGAGAACAGACACGTCAATAACCGGAAGGAAAGTTCATTAATTTGTGAGGGGAAAAAAAAGCGCGAGGCAGATTCGAACACGGATCTTTCCCCTAGCAGTCTAACATCGTGACCACATAACCACGACGGCGGAACTCTCGAAATTTGCTACATCATCGCCAGACTGATCTTGGACCGCTCACTATTTCTATTTTACTTTTATTTTCACAGTTCAGTACACCTCCTTCCTGTTTTGATGCTTGATCTGTGTTCAGTTTTTGAGGGGCTATCCGTGGGGCCATCTTACATTACATCTGAGGGGCTTGCGTTGGAGAGTTTCCCTTGTCAGTATGTAACCAGGAAAATAATTACATCAGGTCAATACAACACCTACGCTTGAGGTACGGGCAGTATTTTCCCACTGCATAGAAAGCTAGGATGCTCTTCCGATATCAGAGAGCCTCGGCATTATTAACGATTTAGGAAGAGGAAAAATTAAGGTAGACTGAGGTGCGAATTGAAGTTCGTGTTACGGTGGCGTGGTCTAGAAAGGAAATGACCTGGATTCAAGTCCTGACCTCGCCATAAATTTTAATTGATTACTTCAGCTTCTTTCCTCATCGAACTTAATTTTGAGACTCAGTATGCCTCCAGGAAAATGTAATTACATCAGATCAGTACAGGAAATTTTGTGGACTGAGTCCACAGATTGCATGAATATTTGAAAGAACGTTATATTCCGCTTGTGGCTCCGTAAGTTTTGTTTTGCTATTCTCAACCGTAAATGATTGCTGCTACCCCCACGGTACATTTATAAGTCACCATTAATGATAATTTTGTTGAGTCATGTCCTACTCTACAACAACTGAAGCAACAGCTATGTCACTAACATAAGTGACATTATCACTGCACTCGTTCTACAGTCTGATTTAAATTACTTGGCACCTAAAATGAAATAAAATTGTCGTGGGGCGTTGATGACCGGCTGGCCCCATTCGGGGAGGTTCTGCCGCCGGGTTGTAAGTCTTATTTCAGGTGACGCCACATTGGGCGACTTGCGTGTCAGTGATGATGCTATTATGATGAGGACAACCAACACCCTGTCCAACAGCGGAAGAAAACTCCAAACCAGCCGGGAATCGAACCCGGGCCCGCCGCATGGTAGGCAAACGCATTACTACTCTCTTCTAAGCAGGCGAACACTGGGCATTTGACGCTTAAGGTTAAAATTCGACTATAATCCGTACGCTTAACCTC
The DNA here is from genome assembly GCF_023864275.1 of Schistocerca cancellata. Lineage (NCBI taxonomy): Eukaryota > Metazoa > Arthropoda > Insecta > Orthoptera > Acrididae > Schistocerca > Schistocerca cancellata. Next base: position 1,062,187,383 of record NC_064626.1, on the reverse strand, counting down.
GTGACTGGGTCTCGTCTTGTGTGTGGGTGGGTATAACTCAATTTTCTCGCTGAAGAAACGATGATGTCCCGAGATTTTCCACGCTGCTGCGAGTTATCTACTTTTGAAATCAGACTCGGGGTAATTTTTAAGTAAAAAATTGTCTTACATTTTCTGAAATTATTTTACAACTATTTACAAAACTGAGTGTGACCGAACTCATACTTCTCCACTCTGCAACACAATACTAAAGACATCCCCTCCTCCGTCCATACACACCCCACACCCACGCCAGCACAGGTGACTTGGTATAAATACACGTAAATAATTAACATATGTCATATTATAGTTACGTACTGTTGTTTTGACAAATTACTGTTAAACTTTTGATCATTTAGTCAATTTAGTGACAAAATAAACATTAAAATAACTCAAACCTTTTCACAAGAAAATAATTTTACAAATCCATCTATGCTGTTATCTGCAATTACATATAGCTAATTACAATAACAATGATAGCTCAAAAATTGCTAATTATCATCACATTACAGCGAATTAAAAGTTACTAACATGTTTTCGGAAATTTTATTACATGTACGTCTTCCTGAGATAATGGTTTTTACGTAGAACGGTCTAGGGAACTAGTTTCTGTAGTTTATTTATATTCTGAGAATGATGAAAAATTTTGCAGTTGGACATTTTCGTGAATGTACCAACAGCTTAACTAATAAATAGTTAAATGTAAGTTCTCTAGAGTGCAAATGTTTCTCTGTAACTCATATGTATGTATCTAAACCCGAAAGTTGTCCCACGTCAATAAATACAATTGCGATATGAGTATCGTACAATCTGATGGGGTGCGGTATCGCCAGATTCGTTTTGTCCATCCCAATCTGTCACATTTCGAGGTCTAAAGTCGTCACTATAGAGCACTAAAACCTCTATGGTGAAAGAAAATCGCTTTACAGTACCTACGAGGGTAATTCCAAGAGTAAAGTCTCCTATTTTTTTTAATAAGTACAAAGACCTGTTTATGTCTACAATGGTTGACATCAGTTGACAGCTTGAAAAAAAAAATGGATCAGATGGCTCTGAGCACTATGGGACTTAACTTCTGAGGTCATCAGTCCCCTAGAACTCAGAACTACTTGAACCTAAATAACCTAAGGACATCACACACAACCATGCCCGAGGCAGGATTCGAACCAGCGACCGTAGCGGTCGCGCGGTTCCAGACTGTAGCGCCTAGAACCACTCGGCCACACCGTTTGGCTTACAGCTTTAACACTTGGCTATTTCTCTACATAATCACCATTTCTGTCGATTCATTTTTGTAGGCGCTGTGGCAGTTTTTGTATGCCCATGTCATGCCAGCTCGCCACCAGCTCCGCGGCTTTGGCGAAGAAGGATGCCGCCACTGGCGTGATTGTTGCTTGGTCTCAGGTGTAAAGTGGTATGCCCAGGTTTCGTCACCCGTGACAATTGAGCCTAGAAAGTTATCCTGTTCGGCTGCAAGGCGGTGAAGCAATGCGCGGGAAGCATCAAGTCGTTGCCGCCTGTGGCCCTCAGACAGCACGCGTGGCACCCATTTCGCGCACACCTTACAGTAGTTCAATGTTTCCGTTAAAATTCTATGAGCGGTGATTTGGGAAACCTCAGGAACCAACGTACACAGATCATCCACGGTGATCCGCCGATCTTCACGCATGTTTTGGTCAACTTTCAACACTGTCTCCTCAGAAACTGATGGTCTCCCGCTCTTTGTTCGTCGTGAATTTCGGTCCGACCAGCAGCAAATTCTCTACACCTCTTACGAACATTTTTGTCATCCATGCACGACTCACCATACACTTCCGCCAATTGGCGATGAATTTCAACGGCGCAGTGCATTTTACGTTCAAAAACCGAATAACTGCGAGCAATTCGCACTTGGCAGTAACATCCAACGGGAGCTTTTTTTTATTTCGCCTTCTATTTTTAATTGCTTTTGATTTTAAGCCAGGCCTTTAGCTGTTCTTGTTTTTGGTGTGGTTTTGGGCCTTCAGCCGAGAAAGAATCTCAAGTTCTTTAACTAGGCCTTCAGCTGTATCGTTTAACTGTGATATTGTAAAGCAATGTGTAAATGAGTGTTCTTAGAAAGATAAAGTTGTGTGTTTGATTGTGTAACTCACAGTAACTGTTTACGGCCCCATCCACAATCATAAACATATCCTGTGCGCTCTCTGAGTACCTACCAACCAGGTTTCATTCACCTAATGGTGTGTGGTTTAAACGAAAAGCAAAGTGTTCCTGCACTTGACTGAGTCTGCAGCCAGCTGCCACGGGGAGGACCGACCCAGCGTGGAAACACGATATGTAGAGCACGTGGTCCACAAGAAAAATCGTACAGGTTCATATTCGTGAGTGTATTTTGCTACGACACAAAACGTTTTAAAATACACTGACGGATAAAAATATCACAACACCAAGAAGGAGTTGTGCGACATAAACGAAAGTTGGTAGGCGTGTTTCTACATAGGAGAAATGATGTCTGCACAGATTCCGCGCCAGTTGCATAAGGGTGGTGCAAGCAGCGCCACTATGAGGATGCAGATCAGGTTTGCTTTAAATAAGTACTGAACGGCAGTGAGCGTTAATTACTTTTGAGACTAGACGTGATGAGTTGATGGTAGTCAGGAACGACTTTAACGTGACGAAGACGCTATTTATCAGCACCTCGCCGAGTTTGACTGAGGTCGTGTTATAATGGTACGAGTAGCTGGATGTTTCTTATATGATATTACAGAAAGACTTGGCAGGACTGTGGCCGCTGTGCATGATTGCTGGCAGCGGTGAGCAACAGAATGTACAGTCGCAAGAAGACGGGGCTCCAGACGGTCATGTGTCACTACGAGAGGGACGGCTATGGTGTTAGGAGTGGGGATCTTATAACCTCCCCCTCACTTATCGACCTTAATGACAGTGAAAAATTAAACCGCGTGTACCTAATGGACATTTGGGAAAAGCAATCGTCACCGAAGTTAATCTGTCGGTAAAGAGGGAGGAAAGGGTTACATCTAAATGAAAGGAAAAATGCAAATGAAACTGGTGGAAATTAATTTAGAAAAGGGGTAAAGTTAATAAAGAAAGTAAATGAGCGGCCGTTACGTTAACAATTAACTAGCGGTAATTAGATATTTGAGATTTGGGGGAAATTACGGTCGCCAGTCCTAAGGACAATTACTATAGTACTGAAAAAGAAAGGTTATTCACACATGTAAATAGCACTAGAAGCGTGGCAACTGAAGGTTGACACTTGTAGTGTGAAAACAAAGTTTGTCAGAAGTAATAAATTTCGCTACACTCTGACTTAATTTAGCAAAAGAATTAATAAAACCGGAAAATTGAAAGTTAATTTAGTGACTGAAGTTAATAGTGAGCTTTGTTTCTGAAGCACATCGAAATTCAGTAAAATACGGGTACTCTTGGGCTACCTCAACAATCACTTCAAAAGCTACTTGAATCTACGCAATTTAGAAATAAGAGATTTAACTTTGAACCTGAATTAAATGATTCTGAACAATTAACAATAGTAAAATTTAGTACCTACCAAGCTGAGCTGCAGTCACAGGTAAGCTAAAATACGGTAACAAAACTCGCACTCTAAATTTGTGCTTGTGTAATCTGAATATTGTAGCCAGCTATGAATACCTTAACTGAACTTTGAAATTAAAGCAGTGAAATCGAATGATGCTGGCGTCTGAATTTCAAAGACACTCGGGTTCATTCCGGTAAAGGAAGGGACCCCGCTTGGTAATGCAATTGGGACAATGAGCAAGAAAGGTTCATGCTAAGTTGCTGTAATTTGGTGATGCAACAATTTTAAAAGTTTGAAAAGCTTAGGTCTGCCATACAGTTCTAAAGCTTAACGTGCTTCCAGTCTTCCTTGTTGGTTGATTGAAGGTTTGAAGCCGTCGGTCGAGGAGGTGGCGACAGTCACTCATTGTCGGCCGCCGCTGTTGCAGAAGCTGGATGTTGGCGCGCCTTCTTCTCGACACGGTCACCAGACGAAACGGGCTCTTGATGTGCGCCAGCTAATGCTTCCCGTCCGCGACACCATGTCAGAAACTATCACCGGAAGTCGAGCGCAATTACATGCTGCCAAACCCCGAAAGCGCGGCAACTCGCGGGAGCTTCACACAACACACCTCTCCACTGCACCACCCCAGCCAGACTCCCTCTGCCCGCGCTCCACGCGGCAGAGTTAACACTACCAAAGATCCTAAACACTCTGGTTCTCCACATGACCTATCGACGTATTCGTTCGTTAGCATAGTTTTACTAGGCAAGACCCAGCGTAAAAATACAAATAATATTTACAAAATTACCAATTACAAATGCATATATATATATATATATATATATAGTAAAACAATTACAATACATAAAGACACAGAAATGTCATATCTTGAGGTAACAAAACAAGGAAAAAAAATGTAGGACAATAGATGGAAATAGGAGGAGATTCATTTCTGGCGTTACACGTGCCCCACATTGTCTGAGGATGTTCGTGTAACCTAAACAGACTCAGAAAATGTCCCAAAAAAGAAACAGCGGAAATGCATATGCTCAAAACATCAACAAAATCTAGCATTCGTCTAATTAAGCATAAATCAATTTTTAGACCATAATAAAATCGCCACCGATCTCAGTGGCGTCAAGCGAGGACTCATTAGAGACCAAGTTGAAGGTTTGTTGTGTTTTCTGATGGTAGCTGGTTCTGGTGCTGCGTAGGAGGAGGTCAGTTGAGGACCTGTAGCCAACCTGTGTGCGTGCCAGACACACTGGACTTACTCCTGTAACTTTGCTCTGGAATGTGACTTCGTATGACAGGAGGAACGCTCTCGTGTTGTCCAGTGCACCCTGACAGCAAATTCGTACGTCAGTTTGGTGATTCTACCTGTTCTGCCGTTCATGAACAGCATTCCAGGGGGTGTCTTACAGCAGGATAACGCTCGCCCACATACGGCTTGGTACCCTAATATGCTCTACGGAGTGTCGACATATTGCCTTGGCCTGCTCAATCTGTCTCTGATCGAGTCCATGTGGGACATCAACGGACGACAACTCCAACGTCATCCACAAAAACTGCATTAACCGTCCCTGTTGTCATCGACCAAGTGCAACAGATATGAACTACATCCCACATACTAAAATCCGGCATCTGTACAACTCAGATCATGCACGTTTGCCTGCTTGCATTCAACATTCTGACAGTTACACCGCTTATTAAGGTACCAGCATTTCATATTTGTAATGGCTTGTCGCGCGCTTACATTAACCTGCAGTCTTGCAGTGTTCCTCACTTACATATATATTACCCAGACAAATGTATTCCCGAAATTGCATTATTCTACTTTAATTACTTCTTCGCGTTGCGATTTTTTCCCATCAGCACGCTTTACGTAATATGATGATGATTTAAAGATTGTAGATGAGTGCAGTAAGGGGGTATTCATTGATAGTTCTTGCCAATGGAATTATGAACTTTTTCAAAAGCTTACGATCATTGGGGCACCATCTTCACAAAATAAATTAAAAATTCTGAAACTGGCGTATGGCATTGATATGTCTATCTTTTTCCTTTTGTCGATTTTTCGATTATTTTCGTCTTAATTCGTACAGTATGCGAAAGTAAACGTTAGACGTAACTCGGATATCCTACTGTAACGTCGCGTGAAAACTGGCTAGCACTACGCTTTGTGCAGTGCAAATGGCACCACAGTGGGAGCCGACAATGGCAGCCTCGCATTGGTGTATTGCTACCTGGAGCACTGAAAATGGCACCAATTCTTTATGCTTGAAAATGCCTTAATGCCGAAATTGCAGTACAGAATAAAACTTCTACAGCCATAAGCGAAATATGACGTCCTTTGAACGCTACTGGAATGTCGTGTAGTTTACCAGCGTGGTTGCGACATATAACTTCGTCACCGTTGCGTTTGCCATGTGTCATGTGTTAGGCCTTGGTCACCTTGTTGCACCTACATTTGGCCCTTCGCTGCTCTCGCTGGTCTTCCAATGCATCTCTTACTTTGCGGAATAAATTGGCAAAAATGTAGTAGTCATTCGACTCCTCCACTTTCAACACAAGATATATCCAATTTTGCCTCTTTGCCTCTACCATTTCATTCATTTAAAAAAATTCAATTCTTTCCTAATATCTATACTTCTTTTATAATCTAAATATTTTGGTCATGCTATATTCACGAGGAATTTCATTTCACTGTCGTATAATCTTTTTTTATCTTTTTTCATTACCCAGGATTCACTCCCAAACATTAATATTGGTACCGACTAAACTTTATTAAACGTAAGATGGATTTTTTATGCTTAATTTATTTTGGAGAGGTGTTCTAATGATACTGTATAGATAACTGAACTTCTCACTTGTATCTTTTTGATCAATGTCCGCTCTGTACGTTAGCTGAGGTCATAAAAATTTTAATCTATCTACTTTCTCTATGACCTTGTTTTCAATTACTATGTATTTACTGGGTTTTCCCCACAAAAGGTCGTGGCGTGTTTATATTGGCATGATACGTATGTGAAATTCAGCTGTTTCATTTCCCATTGCTGTACAATTTCGTAAATTTATTATATTAAAGAATAGTAACGAAAGGTTGCAACACCGTCGAACTGCTCAGTTAATATCCTGTATTTTTTTCTCTTTATCCTGACTTATTTGGATTCTTGTATTATAAACGATCTTCAGGATTACCTGCATAAGATGTATTGGTACGCCTCTTCTTCTTTATATCTTCCGTAATATTTGTTTATTTACTTTAGCGAATCTATGAGGAGAATGTATGTTTCTTTTATTGTTTCCTTGTGTTTCTCTATAATAATGGACCAATAATTATACCAGGTATGCTCAGAAAGTTTTGGTAATTTCGTAATTTCGCGGATTTTTTTAGTCCGATTTGCGCTATTTTCATTGCTGTGTTAGCTAACATGTTTGAAACGTATCTGTAGACTGGTAGCTATAATGAATTTTTTAGTCTGTCGCCAGTTGTCAAGTAGGTTACACATGTTTGCTTAGGAATGGTGATTACTGACTGTTTCAAAAATGGATCCAAGATTTTGCATTAAATTTTGCTTTTTAATATGAAATGAAGTCTAACAAAGTTTTAGAAATGTTTAATATTGCTTTTGGTGAGTCTGTTATAACATGGGTGTACGAGTTTCATAAGCGTTTCCAAAATGGCTTTGAAGAAGTTGAATATAACGGGAGTCTCTAGAGGCCTCAGAACATCGAAAACTAGTGAAAGAAATGATTACCAAAGATCGTCAAATCCCTATCAGAGAAGTTGCGTATCGCCTGGCTCACACTATGGAATACTTTCAAATGTTTCGGGTAAGAAACGTGTCAAAATTAATGCCAAAGGAGTTGCCTTTCCAGCAAAAGCAGCTGCGAATGGAGGTTGCTACCGAGTCGCTAAATGAAGTCAACAACGATGCAGAATGATTGAAAAATGTCATAATAGGTGACGAAACACGTGTGTACGGGTATGTCGCCGAAATTAACGCTCACAGCCGTCCAAGTGGTGGCATTCTGGATGGTCAAGACCGAAAAATACTCGTCAAGTGCGGTCGAATGTGAAGGTTCTGCTCACTGTTTTCTTGGATTCTGACGGTACAGCGCATCACGAGTTCTTGCGAAAAGTTCACTATCTACAATTCCAACGCCGTTTTCGGGAAGAAACCGACAAAAACGCCCGGATTTGTAGTGAAACAGTTCATGGCTTTTGCATCACGATAATGCGCCTGCTCGCACTTCATTGCTTGTTCGCGAAATTTTGGCGAAAAGCAGCACTGTAATGATACCCAGTCTCCGTATTCACAAAATATGGCCCTGTACGATTTTTAACTGTTAGCCAAAAAATTAGGAGAACTTTAAAGCGCCATCGTTTTACAAGCTTAAATGAGATGGAAAGCGCGTCACTGAAAGAGCTAAATGCTAACTCAAAGATAGAGTTCAAGAACTGTTTCGGAAACTGGAACAATCGCTGGCTTAAGTGTATAATATCTAATGGGTACTACTTTAAAGGAGATGACATTAATGTGGACAAATAAATAAAATTATTTCCCAAACAAGAAAATTCGATATACTTCTTCAACACACTCCGTATTACGAGCAGTGGACAAATACATCGTGCGTAGAAATACAAGTTTTTTGTCGGTGGAACAGACGAGAATAGACGAACAGAAAAAACGTACAGGAGCGTGTTCAATAATGGTGGCTCTGCATCGGTAGTGGTGACAGGCCCGCTTCGGCGCGCTAGGCAGGAAGTCGTGGGTGGGCCTCGTGTTGGCTGTCGAAATGAAATGGCGGCGCCGAGCAAGCAATTGGCGCCAGACGTGACGGAACGATTCCAGCGTCGCCCTCTGTGGACCGCCGCTGGCGCCAGTCTGCGTATATCGCCAGAAAACCGCGTGCACCGTGGAAATGAATGCTACAAGTGCGTGGCCCGCTCTCTCGTGGATACTGACTGAGCGTTTACATATGATGAACCCACGATCGCGTGTAACATACAGCAAGAAACTTTCCTGCTCATGGGCTAGATACTTTTTACTATCCTTGAGCTCTAGTACCGAACTCTGGCAGGTTACAAAGAAGAAAATCATCATCTGGTGATACCATCGTGTGCTACTCTATCGGCTGTAAAAATTTTCATAGGTATGAAAGATGCCAGCATATCACATAGGGAAGTGGTACATACAAAAGTTACACACACAGTTTCGATCAACACCCCGTCCACGTCACCGTGTAGCTGAGACCTCCCTATGTGGAAAATCGTCCCACGTCTTCATGCCCTTGCGACGAACTGAAATCATTGCAGCGTGGCTTGTGCAACATGCTCCGCTATAAAATGCCTATCCTTGTTAGATAACCACCATTTTCAGAATGAGAATGGTGACAGCGGCAAGTAATGAAACGTGAATAAATAGATTGAGGATAGGAGTGTTGGTACTGGTGATGCGTCTCCAAAAGACTTTCCCCCTTGTCCAACCCTGAATGGTCAATGAATAAATTAGGACACGGAGAAACGTGACTGAATTTGGATTCTCATATTTCGTTCGTATAAGGAATACAGTTGTTGATTGTAAATAAATACAAGGCCTAAAACTTTGCTTCTTCCGTTTTTTCTCGTAGTTTGAGACTTTATTGTGAAAAACTTTTAAAAAATTTACGATTCAAAGTACTGGCCATCATTGGCAACTGCTTTCCCCTAGCTTTAGGGCAGCATACGAATCCCGCAGTGTATAAACTGGGCATCTATTGAGGGGAACCATGAATCGATCCGATTTTGCACTTGTTCATATGACCGCAAGTGCTAGTCAGCTAGGTCGTGTGTCGTAGATCGAGAAAGGTGTCAGTCAGAGGGAGGAATACCTGGAGAATATAGTGGGTGGGGAAGAACTTCCCATTTCAACGTTTCCAAGTATGTTTTGACGGGATTTTTGACATGGGGTAGTGCGCTGTCCTGCTGCAAAACCATTTTTTCATGTCTATCGCTGTAGTGTGTTGGTCTGGCTTTCAGTGCTCGGCTCAAACACACCAATTGCTTTCGGTAACGATCTCCCGTGATTGTTCCCGTCGGTTGCAGTAGCATCGATAGCTTTCTCTATTTCACAATCATGCAGGTCTCCAACGTCAGAATTACCATTCTTGAAGCATGGAAACAATTTTATGCGAAGTTCTGTCACTAACAGGCGTCTCATCATAGGTCTTACCCAGCTTTTTATGAGCGTCAGTCGCAGATTTCTTCATATCAAAGCAGAAAATTAAACCTCCAGCAGATGACGAGAATTGGGCTCATAAGTTGACGTATTCAGTCGAGAATAAATTTATGATTTAATCAAAAATCGACTGATATCTTGATGGTGTTACGTTCTCCAATGCCTGAGCATACTGTATGACACTTACGACGAACGACTTGCACGACTACTTTCCACTCCTGCCGTCTATTGCAAAACAGCGGAAGCAAAGTTGTAGTCCTTATATATCATAAAAATATACTGGATCATTCAATGTTTGTGATAGAAGATGGAGACGTTGGCTGACAAGGACCTCACGGACGAAACTAAATGTTTTCCAACCCCCCCCCCCCTTCTTCTCTTTCTTTACCCATTCAGTTGTATTTACTTACAAGCAACGACCCCTCCTTTACCCACATTACAAACAGTCACTCTACAATCGCAAGCTACTTCATCTCCTGACAATGAACGTCGCAAACGCGCAACACCTGTGTATTAATAATCGTGAACAACCTCAAATCAAAGCGTTGTTGGCGAGGGATAAAACAAATTTACATCATCTGTATTTGGCTTAAATGAAGAGTAGTACGCTACTACGATTTTAAAAGTACAAAACTACAAGGGCGCACGCAACAAATGTCACTCTGGCATGTAATATACTAAACCCTTGGATATGAAAATATTTAGCATTCTAGCACGATGGCAGGAACTAGGTAGGAAAACGTTATCTACATTCTTGGACATAAGGTCCACCTGTTACACAAAACACTATTTTCTTCGTATGACCTCAAACAAGTATCAAGACCTCTGTGCCATCATCAGTGGGATTTATATATTCAGACGAATGTGAACACAATTTAAGTGATAATTAATCTACGAAAATAAGTCGTAATGACAGATTTTGTTTGTTTTTGTCTTTTGGTTGCAGATAACAGGCTACCAGTACATGATAATGTACAAAAGGTGGAGCATACCACGTAAAATTAAGGTAATGACAAAAGGAAACGAAAACTGTCTTTTGGCCTAATTAATTTAATTTAATTTGTAGTAACATCTTATGGGACCAAACTGCTTAAGGCAACGGTCCCTAAGCTTATACACCACTAAATCTAACTTAAACTAACTTACGCTATGGACAACACACACACCCATGCCGAGGGAGGATTTGAACCTCCGACGGGGGAAGCCACGTAGACCGTGACAAGACGCCCCAGACCACGCGACTACCCCGCGCGGCTTTTAGGCCTAATTTTTGTAGTTCCGTTATCCCTTAAATATCTTCATATTTCACAGATTTGGATGATGGAAAACCGCTGACTATGGAAATAAGGTGCTGAAACATGTTAGGGTCGTATGGGAAAACTATATTTGGCATTACAGGCGGATATTATATCCAAAAAGTTTAACTACAAACACGAAACCACAAGAGCAGCAAATGCAAGTGATGGACATCTGCATTCTGTATTTAAGGAAAGATGATGCAGTGCTTTTCTCATTCGTTGCCTGATTTGGGATGTTGCTTGTTTGTGAGATGGTCGTGTTATACCAAATGTAAGAAGGATGAACATCTACCAACACCTATAGGAATTCGACAACGTGGGAGATTCGTGACCTTTCGGAGAGCAGTTTATCGATATGCGATATTGCTACTCACGTCAGTCGAGATCTCATAAATGTCATGAGAATATGGAATTTACGGGCTCAAGAGGCCGATACTCGACTTTCAAGGAAGATGTCGATAGTCCCACACGAATACCGCCCGAGAGGATAGACAGATTGTTTGCCCGGCCGTGCAGAATAGCGCGACCACGTTGCATATCCTGACTCGGGGGACAGGCTTCTCTGCACCACGACACGTATCTACATCAATGCGACGACATCTGGAGCACCGTGGGTCGGCACGGCTTCCCTTGTAACGGAATTAGAGGTTAACAACAACTCCATGTTGTTCGCTGAAAATCCGTCCACTCCTCCGCCATGTTTGACAAGGCTGGTGGCAGAACGAGGGTGACTTCTTATCCCGCAAGTCTTCAACCGCCATTGCTGATGAGTTTTAATTCAAAATTAGAACCCAGGACGGTGTGATTTCTATTAAAGGCTTTACACTGCTTTTTTTTTCTCAAAGGAACCTTCCTGGCGTCGAAAGGGAGGGTTGGGAGTAAAGTGGGCAGGGCCACCATGAGCCTTTTCCTCCCCAGTAACCAAGGAAAGCATGGGGAACGGTGAGTAGAGGTATAAAGCACATAAATCGTAAAACTGAAAACTAAATTCCGTCTGGACAGGCCTTGGAATGTCCAATGGTACCGACCGACCGCCGTCTCATCCTCAACCACAGGCGTCACTGGATGTGGATATGGAGAGGCATGCGGTCGGCACGCCGCTCTGCCAGCTGTTGTCAGTTTCCGTGACCGGAGACGCTACTTCCCCATCAAGTCGCTCCTCAATTGGCATCACAAGGGCTGGGTGCGTCCCGCTTGCCTACAGCGCTCGCCAGAACGGACTGTGACAAGTGATGGTGACCCATCAAGTGCTAGACAAGCCCGACAGTGGTTAACTTCGGTGGTGTGACGGGAACCGGTGTTACCACCGTGGCAAGACTGTTGGGACATCGGGTAGTATATTTATAACACCACCGAGCATAGCGGAAAACCGATTTCGCGAAGAGGAGGGAGCCGCAAGTCGCTACATTCGGTGGGACTATCGACCCATAGTTTTTCGAGGAAAAACATCCCAATGATAAGAGAATAAAGTGGAAAAGGCATGCATAAACTCCTCATTGGTGTAACACCTCAGAATCGGGATGGGTTAAAAAAGACACTACAAAGAAAACTGGAGAAAATGTCTGTGTTAGGGATTGCGGACAACTGCACAATGTCGTTCATTGAGGAAGTGCCAAAAATCTAGGACATTTTTTCCGCCGTCAACAAACAAACAGTGAACTGCGCTTCCAAAATTCCACTTCACGGAGTTCGTCTTCTTTTGTGGGAATTATTCCGTGGCCGGAAGGTGGAGCAGGTGAGGATGTATCTAATGTGGAAAATCTCTATGCCGGACTGAGACTCGAACTCACGACCTTTGCCTTTCGCGGGCAAGTGCTCTATCTACAAAGTTACCCAAACACGACTCACTGTCCATTAGACCACGGGTGACGCTACGACCACGAAGAAGTTGGTGTACTTCTACAGAAACGAACTACTAGAGTGTAACAGCAATACAGCATATACGTAACAAGTGACAACAAAAACGGCAATGCGGATGCTTCGAAAATATAGAAGCGAAAGGATGTGGGTTCTATTTATACGTCTTTGTTTAGGAGCAAGTATGGATTTTACTTTAAAGGAAATTGACACAAATGATACGTTTCGCAAAATATTACCTAGACCCATAAGATAACGCAGAGCAGTATTTGGTGAAAAGTGCTTAATTTTCAGGTCGCTTCGTATCCAGTAACGTAAAACGTTAACACTGCCCTTTTGGAGACGACTGCAAAACTTACCTGAAATTGCAAAAGTATTGTTTTAATACTATAAACAGTGTGCAATACTACAAACGTGATGACTACTTAGTGTAAAATATGGGGGATGGGAGACAGAAAATTTCGTTAGATCTTTGTTCAGTGTGTTAGTATATTGAAATTACTTGAATATTTAGCATGTGAGTTGCAGTAGCAGATTTGGCTAAAGAAATGCCTGGACTTGTATAACGATTTGCCTAATACTCACATCCAGTTTGGACATAGTGTGAATTTGCTATACGAATTCAATATGGTTCTGATTCGTAGTATACTGATTTGACTCCTTATCATGTATATATTACACTGTAACGTACCAAAATATTTGCATGAAACAACGAAATTTACTCAACTAGGCTCTAAATATGATGAAACAATCTGTATGCTCGACAAGAACTAATTCCTCTAACGTAATCTTTGTTAGTCTCCGAAAAATTACTATCTGTCTGCAATTAAAATAGAAATGATTTGCAGTCTTACAACGTACGTTTGCACTAAATGTTAAAGATAAGTTTACCTTTCACAAATAACTGTCGATTCAATGAAAATGTGACGTTGCTAAAACCGTAGATTCGGTACCAAAATTTTTATCATTTTCCAGGCAATCTGCAACAGTTTTTATTTTAAATTAAATGTCTTCAGTAATGTCTATAGTTCTGACCTCAGTGATAAGATTCTAAACAAAAACGAAAGATATAAAATTATAGATTACCCTTCCTCCATTTCCGACGGGGTTCTGGCTTATAAGTTCCTCATCTTTAGCCCCTACACGAACCAATCTGCTGTGACAAAAACTGTGCACTGTGCCATATATTGGCAAATTTTCAGAGAACCTTGCAAGAAAGTTTAAATTCGGTCTTTGAGGCAGAGTTGTGGCAGTTAGATGGTAGGTGTATGACAGCAGTTGGAGATTGCATTGGTCAAATTCAAGTTTTGTTGAGAATCTTCTAAAGCAAATATAGTGATTTTATGTACATTGTGACATTTTCCATACATCGAAGAAGTACAGGAACACAACTCTACTGGGAATAACGGAAAGAAATAATTATTGAGTGACCCAGAATAATGGCATAGCTTGCAGTGGAACTACTGAGTTTCCTTTTCCGCCTCCATTGATTTATGCATTCATGGAAGAAGTAGATAAAGGGAGATCAGTTTTAAGACTTAGCCTCAGAGTGTATTAAATGTGTAATTAGTGTCAATTAAATATCGTAAATTTTTTATCATCCGATATCTGTCCAGTTATTGCTCTATAATTACGACAGTCAGCTATTACATAATGATTGTCTTCAAAGCCGAAAAGCAGTTAATGATAAATTAAACCTGTTGCAGCACGTTAAGAATGTGTTTCTCTTTCTGTTATTGTTGTGGTGTTCTGTCAAGCACTCTCAGCACCGTTAATAACGTAGGTTTCATAAAGGATTGCTCCTGTTTGTGTAATCTAGGTAAGTCATTGTTATAAGCGCCGCCAGTCGTAAAGATGAATGTTATGAAAGTTCCGCCAGCGTAAGAAAGTCGTGATGGGAATCATAACGCGCTGTATTTTCCGCAGTAGCTCTGTCAATATCCCATCGCCTTGACGACAGCGGTATTGTGTTGTGGCACAAAACCTTGAAGAGCACTACTTATCGGTCCACGAGCTGGGAATACGTTTCCAGCAAATTTTAATATCGGCGGACAGTAGCGCAACGTGAACGTGGAATACCACATTAAAGCTGCCACTGCAAGTAATATGATGCTAGAAGCAGTATTCCAATAGAAGTGAAAATTACCTACACAGATTTTCATTTCCAAAGAGGGTTAATATTGATGCATCGTTCATTCATTTCTATTAGGAGTTAACTATTCCGTACTTAAACACAGAATTGTAATATTTCGCTCGGGATGACACAGGACCACAGAAAACAATCGTTCACAGTATGAATGCATACTCTTTTTGACGTGTGTTGGAAAGGGTTTAATCCACCAAAATATTGATCAAAAATCCTATTTTAACACTGGGATCAAGTATCTGATCGATGCGCACAACATTATTCCCGAAAATTGTCTGGTACCATTTCTAGATACGATTGAGTTCCATGTTACTTGTTCGGTCATGCACACAACTTTGGGGGCAACCTTGCAGATTCGTTTTTTCCCCACAGGGTCGCTACAAGGGCGATGTACTTAAGGACAATATTGCGGAAACGGAAGAGGATGTAGTTGAAGATGAAATGGGAGATACGATACTGTAGGGAAGCAGCCTACTCACGCCGTATAAAATTCACATCAGTCTTTCCATTGTATGCCAGCCAGTCCGCTGTAACTAGCTCTGACGTCATAAATGTTGCGCAATACTTTAAAAATCAAGTAAATAACCTGAAACGTTTCTAGCATGTCAGGAGTAATACTGAATCAATATGTGTTGAATGTCAGTTCAATAACTTTAACCATTTTCGAAATTTGGACGTTTTTCTGTAAAAATCATTGGCGCAACAGAAAAGAGCTAGAAACTTAAAAATTTGTATTTAGATTCCTTTTGCATAATAATTTAGTAGAAACAGTATTCTGGATCTCACAAATTAAAATTTTAGTTGAAATTCATGATTTTCTGTTTTTTTTCCTTAAAAATTAAGGAAGCAAGATAGATTAAGTAGGCGAATAAATAAGGCTAGGATGTTAAAATTTAAGTAGAAGGGAGATCTGCTATAATCATAAAGATGTGAGAAGTTTCAACTGAATAACTATAAAACTATAGCGAAAGCGTATCTCCAAAGAGCAAGTTCAGAGCTCGTCTACTGCGTGTAGTGTAATTAAATTAATTCTCTCGTCCAAAATATTTGACTTAGCCACGTCAGACTTTTATTATGATTACTTACCTGTGTGCTGATTGCACATTTAAATTGAGAGCTTCATTGGCCATCAGCAAAGGAAGCAATGATTTATTCAATAACTTAAAGTGGTGCATTACTAGCCCAGCGGCTAGTCGGGAGAGCGGAATTGATCAGGCGTTCCCTTAGCCGTCCGCACCGCGGCTTTATATACACTCCTGGAAATGGAAAAAAGAACACATTGACACCGGTGTGTCAGACCCACCATACTTGCTCCGGACACTGCGAGAGGGCTGTACAAGCAATGATCACACGCACGGCACAGCGGACACATCAGGAACCGCGGTGTTGGCCGTCGAATGGCGCTAGCTGCGCAGCATTTGTGCACCGCCGCCGTCAGTGTCAGCCAGTTTGCCGTGGCATACGGAGCTCCATCGCAGTCTTTAACACTGGTAGCATGCCGCGACAGCGTGGACGTGAACCGTATGTGCAGTTGACGGATTTTGAGCGAGGGCGTATAGTGGGCATGCGGGAGGCCGGGTGGACGTACCGCCGAATTGCTCAACACGTGGGGCGTGAGGTCTCCACAGTACATCGATGTTGTCGCCAGTGGTCGGCGGAAGGTGCACGTGCCCGTCGACCTGGGACCGGACCGCAGCGACGCACGGATGCACGCCAAGACCGTAGGATCCTACGCAGTGCCGTAGGGGACCGCACCGCCACTTCCCAGCAAATTAGGGACACTGTTGCTCCTGGGGTATCGGCGAGGACCATTCGCAACCGTCTCCATGAAGCTGGGCTACGGTCCCGCACACCGTTAGGCCGTCTTCCGCTCACGCCCCAACATCGTGCAGCCCGCCTCCAGTGGTGTCGCGACAGGCGTGAATGGAGGGACGAATGGAGACGTGTCGTCTTCAGCGATGAGAGTCGCTTCTGCCTTGGTGCCAATGATGGTCGTATGCGTGTTTGGCGCCGTGCAGGTGAGCGCCACAATCAGGACTGCATACGACCGAGGCACACAGGGCCAACACCCGGCATCATGGTGTGGGGAGCGATCTCCTACACTGGCCGTACACCACTGGTGATCGTCGAGGGGACACTGAATAGTGCACGGTACATCCAAACCGTCATCGAACCCATCGTTCTACCATTCCTAGGCCGGCAAGGGAACTTGCTGTTCCAACAGGACAATGCACGTCCGCATGTATCCCGTGCCACCCAACGTGCTCTTGAAGGTGTAAGTCAACTACCCTGGCCAGCAAGATCTCCGGATCTGTCCCCCATTGAGCATGTTTGGGACTGGATGAAGCGTCGTCTCACGCGGTCTGCACGTCCAGCACGAACGCTGGTCCAACTGAGGCGCCAGGTGGAAATGGCATGGCAAGCCGTTCCACAGGACTACATCCAGCATCTCTACAATCGTCTCCATGGGAGAATAGCAGCCTGCATTGCTGCGAAAGGTGGATATACACTGTACTAGTGCCGACATTGTGCATGCTCTGTTGCCTGTGTCTATGTGCCTGTGGTTCTGTCAGTGTGATCATGTGATGTATCTGACCCCAGGAATGTGTCAATAAAGTTTCCCCTTCCTGGGACAATGAATTCACGGTGTTCTTATTTCAATTTCCAGGAGTGTATAAGAACGCTGCGCGAGAGAAAAAGGCCCCAGTTCTCTCCAGATGCTGATTAGCACACCAACTGTGCCGGGAGTCGCATCGCGTCGGTATCATTGCTATAAACAGCCTCGGATGCCGTAATAGGTCTCGGAATACGCGTAACCATGAAATCGTTTTCGAGTGAAGTGTTAATTCTGGGATGACTTTAATGATCTATCTTCAGTTTGCGTATGTCGTATTTTCACGTGCCGTCGCGGGACAGACATTCTACCATAATTGAGCGTGGCGTTTGATGAACATTATCATCAAATTATGGCGAGCATTCACTTAAACATTTAGTTTGAACAGTTATAGTTGCATCAGCGCATTAGACTCTGAACTGCTCTGTTAGTTGGATTGTGTGGATTCTTTTTGGTCTGTGACTTTCAGAATATAGTGAACATTTCTAGAGAATCGTTTTTTAATTATGAATCCCAGACAGTCTCCTAATTCCTTAGAGCTATAAGCTGTAGCTATAAGTGTATTTCTCAGATGAAGTGGGCACTAGGAATTCTAATTACAGGCTTCACGTTTTGCTAATCACTTTCTGGTTGCCAATATTGTAGTTAGTGAGCCAGTGTTGAGAACGGCAAAAGACAGCATAAATAATAGGAACATTTTAAACAACAATAATTCCACCCGCCGCCCCACATATAATGCTAATCGGCCGGGAAAAACAAACAAAACACATTACATATATAACAATATTCCACCCGCCGCCCCACATATGGTGCATCGGCCGGGAAATGCATCTTTTCTACATTACATTCTACATTTTTATATAAACAATTAATTCCACCCGCCGCCCCACATATGGTGCATCGGCCGGGAAAGAAACTGAGTAAAAGTGAAAGTGATTTTTAAATATTCTGATTCGGGAGTGAAATGCGACACGCAACTGAGTAATAGACCAGTGATAGTGTTACGTGTGCATGTGGGTGACGCAATTGGATTAATACGCATCTGGATTGACGGAGCTGGCACTGAGTCTAGCGGCGCTGCCGGCATCGCGAGAAGCCAGTTTCGCCTCACCGCAGTCGTCCGCCGGAGCAAACGGAGCCGCGCCTGCATTTGCGGGCCACGCAAACACACAGCAGCCGTCGAAGTGGCATCTGCAGTTCAACGCGCCGCGTCGCATCAGTAATCCTGGTACGCCACGCCGGCAACGCCATACGTTGTGCAGAAGGAACTAAGATAAGTGAAAAGCTGTTAAAAATTTTACTAACCTGCACTAAAAGACTGTCGGCGATGGAACCGCCAAAAGAAACTGAGGTTAAACTTAGATCAGAACCTATGTCTGTTGAGGGAACTGTAAATCCAGACAACGGTTCAAGTGTAAATATGCATGAAAATAGTAATGGTAAAGTGAAATATGAAGTATTGTCTCCTGACAGTAGTGTGAGAAGGGGCAATGACTCAATAATAGAGACCTCTGTAGTAAAGCAGAAATCAGAAATTGTTAATTTATTGGATGATAGTTTATCTGATGAGTTAAAAACGAAACAGTCATCAGAGGTGGTAGAGTTTAAAAAGGACAAGTTAGATGTGACTGATCTATCAGATGTTTCATTTAGTTTTGATGATTCTGGTATTGGAGCTAGTTTTTCGTCACCTGAGTTTGGTAAAAAGCCAGCTAGTGAGCAACCCAGAGATACTGGGGCTATTGATTTAAATGTTACATTACAAGCAATAGCTGCCAGTAATGCAAAATTGGCAGCCAGTAATGCTAGAATGACAACTGAATTAAAGTCTGAAATAACTGAGGTCAAAAGCAGTAATGCAAAAATGTGAGCCAGTAATGCTAGAATGACAGCTGAGTTAAAATCTGATATAATTGAGGTAAATAGCAGGATTGTTGCCAGCCAAACTAATTTTAATAAACGATTGGAGGTAATCGACAATACCTTCAAGGCTGGTTGCAATAAGTTGAAAGAGGATCTGGACAGTTTGAATTATAAAATTGATTAAAATCATGAGGATATTAAGAAAGAGGTTGCTCAACAATTTTCTGAAATGTATAAAACAGTAAAATTCGAAGTTGCTGAGGTTCGCAAAGGCTTCCAAATGGAAGATGCGAAGTTGGAGCACAAGTTCACACAAAAGATCGAGGCGGAATCTGAACTGTGCTCAGATAGGTTTAAAGATGTTAATATAAAAGTAAACATATGTCAAGCAGAAGTAGATGCAATCAAAACTGATACTACTCATATTGTGCAAAGAGTAGATAATGTTGAAATGAGAGTAGAAAATATTAGTACTAACATTGCTAACATTGAGAGTAAAGTAGCTTCAGTAACTTCTGGTAATGGTAGTATGCAACAAGTTGTAGCTGCAAACGCCGCTTTTATCGGGTGTCGGCAGTTCTTGCGGTTCGATCCAGATAAAAATATTCACCCGCTAGATTTCTGGAACGATTTTGAAGATGTGATTCCACCAACTTGGTCTGAACGAGAGAAAATCTCATTTATTAGAAGTCATTTAGCAGGTGACGCTATGCGTTGGTCAGCTGATGTTATGTTGAAGTGTAAAACATTAGCGGAATTTAAAACAGCTTTCATTAATGAGTATTGGTCTAGTAATGAGCAAAATGAAGTGTTGAGAGAATTTTGGAGTGGAAAACGCTTCAATGCAGGCAAGGAATCTATTAAAGAGTTTGCCAGGTCATGGATCTCACGTTTGTCACATTTGGCGGAAAAGCTGAAACCTGAAATGATAGTACTAGGTCTTGAAGCCAAACTGCCATGGTATTGGCAAACTAGAGTTATATCTGCACCTAGAGACAATGTGGATCGTTTCATTGAATATTTGGAACGTGTAGAGCGTGCCGATGAGGAGCAAGCACGTAATAACAGAAATGGTAATATCACTAGTAATACTTTTAAGAACGAGCAGAATGGCAATGTAAACATCAGAACAGTAGGTGTTCGCCATGCTAAGAGAGGTAGGAATTGGAGAAATAATTATCAGAACCAACAATGGCATCCAAATGATAGTAATTTTGTTCGGAACAAAATTATGCAGGTAAACAACAGTGTGGAAAGCAATGCTGTGACAGTTAACTATAATGGAAATAAAGGAAACAGTAGTAGGCCGAGGCAGGAAAACTAGTTCCCGTCTATGAGGACACTGGCGCTCACCAGGCGGTTATTTTTCCTAAGCCAGTAATTGCAGTAATTGGTAAGACAGATCAGAATACTCGGACTGAATATGTGGATGAGGGGTTGGTAGCATCTAAGGATACAGCAGAAATATTAGATCACTCACAGTATTTGATAGATACCGTGTTAGAGACGCTTTCTAAGTGGGAAGAGAAAGAGAAGGCGCAGCAGTGTAACGGTAGGGAAGAGCTACAACATACTGAATTCTCAGGTGAAGAAGCAGAAGAAATTCATGCTTATATTTACGATGAGGATGATGTGCTCTTATCTAAAGTGTCTGTGCAGGATGTTGATACTGTACTAATAGATTTAGGACAGGAGGTAAGTGAGAATGTAGAGGGTAGCCTGTTGGGGATCGATGAACCCAGTAGCTGTGACCAGATGTCACTTGAAAAGGAACCCAACGATAATGGTGAAAGTGGTTTAGCTGTAACAAGTATTATGCCCGGTCTGGAGGCGCAGAATCGCTCAGACTACAGTAATTTGGGTCATGTTCAGCAAACTAAATGTAATGAAGTCGTGCGGTGTTTCGATTTGAAATTAATAGACCGACTGGAAAAGGCAGCTGAAAATGTAATTCAGGATACCCCTAAACACCTTGACCTAAATATAATGAAGACAGATGTCGATCACTTTAGTTGGAGACAAATCCAAAAGGAACTATTGGATGAGTTTGAGGAACCACCGGTACAACCTAGAATAAGCCACCCTATAATAATAGTGAATATGTTGGGTATCAATGTACGTTGTCTCTTAGACAGTGGAAGTGAGGTGAGTGCGATATCTCAGTCCTTCTTTGATGCATTACCTGGTAAAGACAAGCTTACAGTAATGAGGGTATCAGGACTAAGGATAATTGGTGCTACTGGCAAAGTGTCAAAAACGGTAAAACAAGAAGCTTTACTGCCCTTTAACATTAATGGTAATTTAATTGATCATCTATGCTTAATTGTAAATAATCTAAGTATTGAGGTTTTAATTGGCATAGATTTCTTGTCGAAATATCAGAGTGTTGTTGACTTTGAAAGAAGCCAGTTAAAATTGGTCTTGCCGATAACCAGAGTAATTACGGTACCTTTTATTGATAAACATGTAGTAACTAGTGATGAAACTTGGGAGCTGCCTATACGAGTTCTGAAAAATAGGAGATATTGGGACGAAGATGTTAATCTTAGTAAATACCAAGGACTTTCCAGGATCATAGGAAAACCACATGCCAATGCATATAGGCTAGGGTACCCTAAGAGTAAAAAGATATTAGGTCTCAGGAACGTGATCGACCAAAAGAAGTTCATAGGTAGTGAATGAATTCTGTAGGGAGAAGGTTGTTCTGTAACCTCTACACAGTGTGGCAGCTGTGCAGTCCCAGCTGTGTGCGATCTTCTTTCCCATTTCAGGTCTCACTCATTCTTCATCTTTCCTATCTACAAAAACTTCGACCCCTTCTTTCCAGTACAAAAATTTTCTGAAACCAATGAATTCTGTAGGGAGGAGGTTGTTCTGTAACCTCTACACAGTGTGGAAGCTGTGCAGTCCCAGCTGTGTGAGATCTTCTTTCCTTTTCAGGTCTCACTCACTCTTCATCTTTCCTATCCACCAAAATTTCGGCTCTTACTCTCAAATACATTAAATTTTCCGTTATGGCTATCACGCCAATAATAAACTAATGATTTCTGTAGGGAGGAGGTTGTTCTGTGACCTCTACACAGTGTGGCAGCTGTGCAGTCCCAGCTGTGTGCGATCTTCTTTCCCATTTCAGGTCTCACTCATTCTTCATCTTTCCTATCTACAAAAACTTCGACCCCTTCTTTCCAGTACAAAAATTTTCTGAAACCAATGAATTCTGTAGGGAGGAGGTTGTTCTGTAACCTCTACACAGTGTGGAAGCTGTGCAGTCCCAGCTGTGTGAGATCTTCTTTCCTTTTCAGGTCTCACTCACTCTTCATCTTTCCTATCCACCAAAATTTCGGCTCTTACTCTCAAATACATTAAATTTTCCGTTATGGCTATCACACCAATAATAAACTAATGATTTCTGTAGGGAGGAGGTTGTTCTGTGACCTCTACACAGTGTGGCAGCTGTGCAGTCCCAGCTGTGTGAGATCTTCTTTCCCATTTCAGATTTCACTCTCTCTTCATCTTTTCTATCCACCTAAAATTTCGACTCCTTCTTTGCAATACAAAAATTTTCCGTCATGGCTATCAAGCCATGAGTTATGTAACCATTCTATCCACCGATTAGTGAAGAAAATACCTATGTGACAAACCTAAGAGTGACATAAACAATAGAGAAGTATGACGTAATTAAGATACAAATGTATTTGAGTAACAAGTATATATAGAACCCTGGTAATATTGTAAGTACAAAGTGTTGTTTTATTGGAAATGGTCACGCAATAATATTTAAAAAAGATATACAAATTCATGTACAAGCAGGATCTGAAGTGGCAGTGAAACCTTTTGTATGCTGTAGAGCTAAGAGATTGCCTAGTGTTATGAAAAATATGCAAATAAGTTGTAAGAATGAACTCACCTTGTGTAGCAAGGAATGGCAGTGTAATAGAATTGAACAGTGTTTGTGGTTGAGACGTGAAGGACACGTCCTTGAAATATTTCTAAGGTTGGAGCTGGCCGTTATTTGGTGTAGTGTGTGACAGGACACACCTACACGTATTGAGGTTATGAGTTGGAGGCGTGAATGCGACCATAGTTACCCTTATGTTAGATGAGACAGAGCAGCTCATGCTGTCCTATAGGTTTAAGGAATTTAGCATTACGCTCGTCCATAATTACTTAATGCACTTTAGTGGTAGGTCGAGAGAGACTACCTGTGGTTTCAGCGTCCGATCGAGTGCAAATGGATTGCCACGTGAGCAAACTGATCAGCTGAAATACACTATAGATATGAAATAAATGTGCTATCCTATGCTTTAAATGTTAATATAGTGAGTGTTAAATAAGTACATACACTAGCAACATAATTGAGTAACATAATGGCAGACATGAAACATTATTTATAGCTCAGCATAAATACACTTCGATGAAGTAAGTACATAATTGCAGATGTGGAACTGACACAGCAGCAGAGGACGAATAAGTGGATTTAGTAGCCAACTAAACGTAGTGTGTTTTGAACACTCAGAACTGTACTATTACCACAAGTTACTCACATGTACAAAGAAGCTGAGAAGACAACTACTAAGCAAATATACTCATACTATCTCTAAGAATAAAGTAATCGAAGAGGAGTCAGCTAAGTAAGTAAAATACAAATGTATCAGGAATGTACCAAGCACTGGTTCAGTGTTCAGGCCCAGAAATAATAAATTGAAATTAAATAGGATTTATGATTGTATGCCTTGAGCATAAATTTTCTCTAGTACGTAACTAACGGCGTTTTGAGCCATTTGTTTACCGATTTTATGACAATTAAGTAACTGCAAGAGTAAAATTGAAAAATTTCTGTTAACTTTGTTCCAGTAACATATTGAAAGATAAAATGTATATATCACCATTTCATTGTGACCCACCCTTAGACATTAAGTGAACAGAGTCTGAGGCACTCTTTTTGTTTGTTCTACAGGACAAACCAGATAATGGCAGCCTGGTAGCTGCGTGAAAGCGTGGAGTAACTTGGACACAACTCACAGTGACCCCTCCCCTTTCCCCATGTAATTTAGAGTGAACGTGAAGGACGCACACCATAGCAACTTCCCCTCCTCTACCCTTGTGAATGGAAGTGTAGAACGCCAGCCAAATCGGCTACAACCACGTGTGTAAAAATGAAATTGTCATGATTTGTGAAATTTTCTTTCAGGTTTAGAAAAGACTGCTAAGATATAATTATCTGTTTATGTATCATGAATAACTGTGTTATTTTCTTTGAATTTGAGTATGTAAAAATATATTTAATGGATTTAATATTTGCATAATTTTACATTTTTTATGTGTTTGTCTGTCTAAGGCAATATGTATGCCAAAGTGTTCCATTAATTTTGCTTAAATTTTGAGTGATAATGTTGCTTAAGAGGCAGTGAACATGCCACAATTTAAGTAATTGAAGTAGGTAATCAGTTTTATTTTTAATATTTCTATATATTTACATTTAAATTTTAATTTTTCATAGGGAGTTAAGCTGTACTCTTGCTTCCCTTTTGGAATTAATTTTTTTTCTTCTTTTTGTTTTCCATTTACAATCAAAACAAAAAAATTAAGTAGAGGGTGATGTAGGGAAGCAGCCTACTCACGCCGTATAAAATTCACATCCGTCCTTCCATTGTGTGCCAGCCTAGTCCGCTGTAACTAGCTCTGACGTCATAAATGTTGCGCAATACTTTAAAAATCAAGCAAATAACCTGAAACGTTTCTAGCATGTCAGGAGTAATACTAAATCAATATGTGTTGAATGTCAGTTCAATAACTTTAACCATTTTCGAAGTTTGGACGTTTTTCTGTAAAAATCATTGGCGCAACAGAAAAGAGCTAGAAACTTAAAAATTTGTATTTAGATTCCTTTTGCATATTAATTTAGTAGAAACAGTATTCTGGATCTCACAAATTAAAATTTTAGTTGAAATTCATGATTGTCTGTTTTTTTCTTAAAAATTAAGGAAGCATGATAGATTAAGTAGGCGAATAAATAAGGCTAGGATGTTTAAATTTAAGTAGAAGGGAGATCCGCTATAATCATAAAGATGAGAGAAGTTTCAACTGAATAACTATAAAACTATAGCGATAGCGAATCTCCAAAGAGCAATTTCAGAGCTCATCTACTGCGTGTAGTGTAATTAAATTAATTCTCTCGCCCAAAATATTTGACTTAGCCATGTCAGACTTTTATTATGATTACTTAGCTGTGTGCTGATTGCACATTTAAATTGAGAGCTTCATTGGCCGTCAGCAAAGAAAGCAATGATTTATTCAATAACTTAAAGTGGTGCATTACTAGCCCAGCAGCTAGTCTGGAGAGCGGAATTGATCAGGCGTTCCCTTAGCCGTCCGCACCGCGGCTTTATATATAAAACCGCTGGGCGAGAGAAAAAGGCCCCAGTTCTCTCCAGACGCTGATCAGCACACCACCTGTGCCGGGAGTCGCATCGCGTCGGTATCATTGCTATAAACAGCCTCCGATGCCGTAATAAGTTACTCGGGATACGCGTAACCATGAAATCGTTTTCGAGTGAAGTGTTAATTCTGGGATGACTTTAATGATCTAT
This sequence comes from Schistocerca cancellata, assembly GCF_023864275.1. Lineage (NCBI taxonomy): Eukaryota > Metazoa > Arthropoda > Insecta > Orthoptera > Acrididae > Schistocerca > Schistocerca cancellata. Next base: position 1,062,161,253 of record NC_064626.1, on the reverse strand, counting down.
CTTCAGTTTGCGTATGTCGTATTTTCACGTGCTGTCACGGGACACACATTCTACCATTATTTAGCGTGGCGTTTGATGAACATTATCATCAAATTACGGCGAGCATTCACTTAAACATTTAGTTTGAACAGTTATAGTTGCATTAGCGCATTAGACTCTGAACTGCTCTGTTAGTTGGATTGTGTGGATTCTTTTTGGTCTGTGACTTTCAGAATATAGTGAACATTTTTAGAGAATCGTTTTTTAATTATGAATCCCAGACAATCTCCAAATTCCTCAGAGCTATAAGCTGTAGCTATAAGTGTATTTCTCAGATGAAGTGGGCACTAGGAATTCTAATTACAGGCTTCACGTTTTGCTAATCACTTTCTGGTTGCCAATATTGTAATTAGTGAGCCAGTGTTGAGAACGGCAGAAGACAGCATAAATAATAGGAACATTTTAAACAACAATAATTCCACCCGTCGCCCCACATATAATGCTAATCGGCCGGGAAAAACAAACAAAACAGTATTTATAAACCAAATATAATTCCACCCGCCACCCCACAATACTGCGTGAAGAGTTTGACGGAGCACTGAAAGATCTAAGTTGAAACAAGGCCACGGTAGTAGACAACATTCCATTAGAACTACTGACAACCTTGGGAGTGACAGCCCTAACAAAACTCTACCATCTGGTGAGCAAGATGTATGAGCCAGGCGAAATACCCTCAGATTTCAAAAGGAATACAATAATTCAAATCCCAAATAAAGCAGGTGATGACAGATGTGAAAATTATAGAACGATCATATTAGTAAGTCACGTCTGCAAAATACTAACACGAATTCTTTACAGACGAATGGAAGATCTGGTAGAAGCCGTCCTCGGGGAAGATTATTTTTGATTCCGTAGAAATGTTGGAACACGTGAGGCAATACGACTTATCTTAGAAGATAGATTAAGGAAAGGCAAACCTACGAGTCTAGCATATCCTGACTTAGAGAAATTTTTGACAACTCTGACTGGAATACTCTCTTTCACATTGTGAAGGTGGTAGATGTAAAATACAGGGAGCGAACGGCTATTTACAGTTTGTACAGAAACCAGATGGTAGTTATAAGAGTCGAGGGGCATGAGAGGGAAGCAGTGGTTAGGAAGGGAGTAAGACAGGGTTACAGCCTATCCCCGATGTTATTCAATCTGTATATTGAGCAAGCAGTAAGGGAATCCAAAGGAAAATTCGGAGTAGGAATTAAAATCCATGGAGAAGAAATTAAAACTTAGAGGTTCGCCGATGACTTTGTAATTATCTCAGAGACACCAAAGGACGTGGAAGAGCAGTTGAATGGAATGGACAGTGTTTTGAAAGGAGGCTATAAGCTGCACATCAACAAAAGCGAAACTAGGATAATGGAATGTAGTCCAATTAAATCGGATGATGCTGAGGGAATTAGATTAGGAAATGAGATACTTAAAGTAGTAAATGAGTTTCCTATCATGGAAGCAAAATAACAGATGATGGTCGAAACAGAGAAAATATAAAATGTAGACTGGCAATGGCAGCGTTTCTGAAGAAGAGAAATTTGGTAACATCGAGATTAGATTTAAGTGTTAGGAAGTCGTTTCTCAAAGTATTTGTATGGAGTGTAGCCACGTATGGAAGTGAAATGTTGACGATAAATAGTTTAGACAAGAACAGAATAGAAGCTTTCGAAATGTGGTGCTACAGAAGAATGCTGAAGTTTAGACGGATAGATCACATAACTAATGAGGAGGTATTCAATAGAATTGGGGAGAAGAGAAATTTGTGGAACAACTTGACTAGAAGAAGGGATCGGCTGGTAGGACATGTTCTGAGGAATCAAGGGATCACCAATTTAGTGTTGGAGGGCAGTGTGGAGGGTAAAAATCGTAGAGGGAGACCAAGAGATAAGTACAATAAGCATATCAAGAAGAATGTAGGTTGCAGTAGCTACTGGAAGATGAAGAATCTTGTACAGGATAGATGAGCATGGAGAGCTACATCAAACCAGTCTCTGAACTAAAGACCACAACAACAACAACAGGCGTTGTCGCATAATCGTAGGAGTTTCATTTATAGAACACACTAGTGCACCACAAAAGCATTCGAACTTAAGAAAGCGTCCTATCACAGTGTGGTGCTGCCCAAAATTCAAAGTGGGGCAAAGATTGGCAACTTGCTTTTAATCTGAAATGAAAAATTGTGCACTTCATGAAATGAAAAAAACGTAGCACCCTACGATTAAAATATCAACGAGGTAAATCTACATCTCCTTCTATACTCTACAAACCGACTTTGGGTCTGTGGCAGAGGGCACACCGTTTACTAATGACACTTCGGACTTTTTCTCTTCCAGTTGTGTATGGGTCGCGGGAAGAACATCCACATATACACTTATACTCTGTAAATCACCATAAGAGCCTGGTAGAGGATTCATCGAACCACCTTCACAATAATTCTCTATTATTACAATCTTGTTCAGCGCGTGCTTCCGTGCGAGCTCTGATTTCCCTTATTTTATTATGATGATCGTTTCTCCCTAAGTAGGTCGGTGTAAAAAAATATTTTCGCATTGGGAGGAAAAAGCTGGTGATTGAAATTTCGTCAGAAGATTTCGTCCCAAGGAAAAACGCCTTTGTTTTAATTATGTCCACCCCAAATCCTGTATCATTTCTGTGACATTATATTCCCTGTTTCGCGACAATACAAAAAATGATGTCCTTCTTTGAATTTTCTCGATGTACTCCATCAATCCTATCTGGTTAGGATCCCAAACCGCGCAGCAGTATTCTAAAAGAGGACGGACATGTGTAATGTAGGCAGTCTCTTTAGTAGATCTGTTACATTTTCTAAGTGTCCTGCCAATAAAATGCAGTCTTTTGTTCGCCTTCCCCACAACGTTTTCTCTGAGTACATTCCAATTTAAGTTATTTGTAATTGTAATACCTAGGTATTTAGTTGAATTTATGGCCTTTAGATTTGAGTGGTTAGTCGTGTAACCGAAGCTTAACGGATTCGTTGTAGCACTCATGTGAATGGCCTCACAGTTTTCGTTATTTGGGGTCAGTTACTAGTAAGCCCCCGTGTATGTTCGAATCTCCCCAATTTTATCTCTTCTCGAAATATACTTAAGAGGAAGCAATATATTGGTTGATTCTTCTTCGTAAGTAAAGCTCTTGGAACTTCAGTTGTTAACCTCACAATGAAGTAGAAGCGCACCCAGGGCGCGCCAGTGCAGGCACACTACTGTAAACGCTTCTCGAAGAGGCAGTACGTAAGCGAAAGGCTTTGGCTACAAGCGCATTCCAAGCAACTGGCTGATGCTCAATCATGATGGTGTGTAAGCGTCCCAGTTCGGGTTGCCAGAGCAAAAAAAATGGTTCAAATGGCTCTGAGCACTAAGTGACTTAACATCTTAGGTCATCAGTCACCTAGAATGTAGAACTACTTAAACCTAACTAACCTAAGGACATCACACACATCCATGCCCGAGGCAGGATTCGAACCTGCGACCGCAGCAGTCGCGCGGTTCCGGACTGCAGCGCCTAGAACCTCACGGCCACCGCGGCCGGCTTGCCGGAGCAAAGCAGGTCAGTGACCAGCCTAGATGGAGACGGCGGTTACATCTGGATGTTGAACCCTGGACCAGTGGCCGGGACACTGATTGTGGCGGTCTCTGACCCTAGCAGCGCGGTTCTGTGATGATCTCAGTTCGTACCTCGGACCGTGAGGTGACAAAAGGATCACTAGCTGACGTTCTTTTGATGACGGCAGCGGATCTAAGCCATCAGGTAGAGGGCGATGGTGACGGCATCAGAAGGTTGTCGATAATCTCATGACAGAGACCACCCATGTATGCCAATATAGCCCACGAGTACCGACGATTCGTTTAGCTGGCTTGGATATATATATATATATATATATATATATATATATATATATATATATATATGCGGCCAAAGTGGTCTTGTTAATGCGGAAGATAAATACTGTCACACACTTCACTGCCATTATAATTTCATGAAGGCTGGTCATTGACTAGAGAACTGTGTCGCTATTGGGGACGCTGCCATATGGCTAAATGCTGCGTAGGCTGACTGCATCCGTCGCACTCAATACGGCACCGAGCTGGGTCCATACCATTATAAATGGGGAGTCACGCCAGTAATGAACTTCACAGTGATTTACAGAGAATATATGTAGATCTAATTAATACCACCTGACAGAACAATTTAACTTTTCATTTCCAGTAACACGATCGGTAATTTTTGGCACTTTCTGGTTACGACGACGTAGCCACGATGTGTGTGGGGTGAAAAGGTGATTTCTTTTCCAGTCATCCACTCATTTGACACAGGGGAAGGTGCTCGACACATGCATTTTATCGTTATTTCTTTCTTTCCAATGATACATAAACAAAATCATTTGTTCCCTTGTCCATTTATGGTTTGAACCAAACTGCGTGGAGAACTCTAGTAAGACATTTCATACCAGGCTCACAGGTAGAATGTTGCTGTTGCTCCAACAATTACATCAGAGCTCCCTCTATACTCTCCCTTTTTTAAGGCCTTTCATATCTAACCGTTAGGATGAAAAGTGAATGAAGCATACACCATTGCCATGCCAGGACATGGAGCACTGTTTCAGATGGACAAGTATGTGACTATTTTGCAGAACCCATGTTGCAACTGCCTCGAGTAATTCAAGAAAACTCCGTAAAACTGAATTCAGGATTTAATCTGTGCTCCTCCAGAATACGTGTACAATAAGGTGACCCTTGTTGTTGTTGTGGTCTTCAGTCCTGAGACTGGTTTGATGCAGCTCTCCATGCTATTCTATCCTGTGCAAGCTTCTTCATCTCCCAGTAACTACTGCAACCTACATCCTTCTGAATCTGCTTAGTGTATTCATCTCTTAGTCTCTCTCTACGATTTTTACCCTCCACGCTGCCCTCCAATACTAAATTGGTGATCCCTTGATGCCTCAGAACATGTCCTACCAACCGATCCCTCCTTCTAGTCAAGTTGTGACACAAACTCCTCTTCATCCCAATCCTATTCAATACCTCTTCATTAGTTATGTGATCTACCCATCTAATCTTCAGCATTCTTCTGTAGCACCACATTTCAAAAGCTTCTATTCTCTTCTTGTCCAAACTATTTATTGTCCATGTTTCACTTCCATACATGGCTACAATCCATACAAATACTTTCAGAAACGACTTCCTGACACTTAAATCTATACTCGATGTTGACAAATTTCTCTTCTTCAGAAACGCTTTCCTTGCCATTGCCAGTCTACATTTTATATCCTCTCTACTTCGACCATCATCAGTCATTTTGCTCCCCAAGTAGCAAAACTCCTTAACTACTTCAAGTGTCTCATTTCCTAATGTAATTCCCTCAGAATCACCCGACTTAATTCGACTACATTCCATTACCCTCGTTTTGCTTTAGTTGATGTTCATCTTATATCCTCCTTTCAAGACACTATCCACTCCGTTCAACTGCTCTTCCAAGTTATATGCCGTCTCTGACAGCATTACAATGTCTTCGGCAACCCTCAAAGTTTTTATTTCTTCTCCATGGATTTTAGTACCTACTCCGAATTTTTCTTTTGTTTCCTTCACTGCTTGCTCAATATACAGATTGAATAACTTCGGGGATAGGCTACAGCCCTGTCTCACTCCCTTCCCAACCACTGCTTCCCTCGATTCTTATAACTGCCATCTGGTTTCTCTACAAATTGTAAATAGCCTTTCGCTCCCTGTATTTTACCCCTGCCACCTTCAGAATTTGAAAGAGAGTATTCCAGTCAACATTGTCAAATGCTTTCTCTAAGTCTACAAATGCTAGAAGCGTAGGTTTGCTCTTCCTTAATCTAGCTTCTAAGATGAGTCGTAGGGTCAGTATTGCGTCACGTGTTCCAACATTTTTACGGTATCCAAACTGATCTTCCCCGAGGTCGGCTTCTACTAGTTTTTCCATTCTTCTGTAAAGAATTCGTGTTAGTATTTTGCAGCTGCGAAAAATCTATAAATTTGAATCGACTGACTTCGCAAAATATTACTTTTGCACGACAAATTTATTCATTGTCAAATGTAGATAGCTTGTTTACCTTAGTCTTCTTAACTGAATGCGTTCTCATATCACAGACAGCATTTTTTGAGAGAAAGCAGTGCTAAATGAGTCGTTTCTTTTTACGACCCAATCCGGACGACCCCTGCAGTCTCTTAATTTCGAGGGAAGATAGAGGCAACATAACGTCGCATCTCTACGCACCGCTATCAAAGCAGCTTTCGCCAATGTGAAGGGCGCTTTTTTAAACAGTGCGACAAGACAAGATTCGAGGCGGTCATTGCGGCTGAGGAGGATTACGTTGAGTAATGTTTCTCTTGAAAGAAAGCACTACTCATATCTAAAAGAATTTTCATTTTCATTGGTCGTCATCATCATCATCATCATCATTTAAGACTGATTATGCCTTTCAGCGTTCAGTCTGGAGCATAGCCCCCCTTATACAGTTCCTCCATGATCCTCTATTCAGGGCTAACATTGGTGCCTCTTCGGATGTTAAACCTAGTACTTCAAAATCACTCTTAACCGAATCCTGGTACCTTCTCCTCGGTCCGCCCCGACTCCTCCTACCCTCTACTGCTGAATCCATGAGCCTCTTGGGTAACCTTGCTTCTCCCATGCGTGTAACATGACCCCACCATCTAAGCCTGTTCGCCCTGACTGCTACATCTATAGAGTTCATTCCCAGTTTTTCTTTGATTTTCTCATTGTGGACACCCTCCTGCCATTGTTCCCATCTACTAGTACCTGCAATCATCCTAGCTACTTTCATAACCGTAACCTCAACCTTGTTGATAAGGTAACCTGAATCCACCCAGCTTTCGCTCCCATACAACAAAGTTGGTCGAAAGATTGAACGGTGCACAGATAACTTAGTCTTGGTACTGGCTTCCTTCTTGCAGAAGAGAGTAGATCGTAGCTGAGCGCTCACTGCATTAGCTTTCCTACACCTCGCTTCCAGTTCTTTCACTATGTTGCCATCCTGTGAGAATATGCATATGTACTTGAAACCGTCCACCTGTTCTAACTTTTTTCCTCCTATTTGGCACTCAATCCGTTTATATTTCTTTCCCACTGACATTACTTTAGTTTTGGAGATGCTAATCTTCATACCATAGTCCTTACATTTCTGATCTAACTCTGAAATATTACTTTGCAAACTTTCAATCGAATCTGCCATCACAACTAAGTCATCCGCATATGCAAGACTGCTTATTTTGTGTTCACATATCTTAATCTCACCCAGCCAGTCTATTGTTTTCAACATATGATCCATAAATAATATGAACAACAATGGAGACAGGTTGCAGCCTTGTCTTACCCCTGAAACTACTCTGAACCATGAATTCAATTTACTGTCAACTCTAACTGCTGCCTGACTATCCATGTAAAGACCTTTAATTGCTTGCAAAAGTTTGCCTCCTATTCCATAATCTTGTAGAACAGACACTAACTTCCTCCAAGAAAACCGGTCATATGCCTTTTATATATCTATAAAGCATAGATACAATTCCCTGTTCCACTCATAACACTTCTCCATTATTTGCCGTAAGCTAAAGATCTGGTCCTGACAACCTCTAAGAGGCCTAAACCCACACTGATTTTCATCCAGTTGGTCCTCAACTAATACTCGCACTTTCCTTTCAACAATACCTGAGAAGATTTTACCCACAACGCTGATTAAAGAGATACCTCTGTAGTTGTTACAATCTTTTCTGTTTCCATGTTTAAAGGTTGGTGTGATTACTGCTTTTTCCAGTCTGATGGAACTTGTCCCGACTCCCAGGCTATTTCAATTATCCTGTGTAGCCATTTAAGACCTGACATTCCACTGTATTTGATGAGTTCCGACTTAATTTCATCCACCCCAGCCGCTTTATTGCACTGCAATCTATTGACCATTTCATTTTCATTGGTATTTTGTTTTAATAAGAACGCTTTAAAAAAACCTCGTTTGTCCGGATTTAAGCGCCGCACCTTGTACTGGAGGGGCAGGTGGGCACGACCGAGCCGCCTGGGCCGCCACCCCGGCCGGCGCCACTGTAATTTTCCGGCCTCCGGCGGTGCGTGGGCGTTCCGAGTGGCGGTGGTTCCGTTGTCGCCGCCCACGCGCCTTTTCCAGGGGCTTCTCCTCTCCGTCCGCGGACCGGCGTTTACAGGGGACGCTGAATTAATTACGGTCGGCCGGATGTGCAGCGTCTCGAGGCTGAGCATTCTCAGGCTCCCCGTGCCGTTTGACGGCTGTAGAAACTAATTAAAACTTATACACTGGCACCAGGGCGTCTGCCCCGAGAGCACTCTCTCCCTCTCTCCCCCCCCCCCCCCCCCTGCACCGTCTGTGGATGTAATAAGCGCCATTGCCGTGCTATTAATTTGTCTAATGGAAGCCCGTAAAGAGTGCCACTGATGCCCGTTAACTTGTTGGGTTTCAACTGCACGACTGCCTCATTCGTCTCCGGCATAAATTCAATCGAATCTCACTTCTGGAGAGAAGCCAAATGTAGCTGTAATAACTGATTGTGATTGATTACTTCGTGCATTTCGGCAGCAGTCAGTGAGCATACTGTATGCTCTTCATTAGAGATGGCTGGTTCAAATGGCTCTGAGCACTATGGGACTAAACTTCTGAGGTCATTAGTCCCCTATAACTTAGAACTACTTAAACCTAACTAACCTAAGGAGAGCACATACATCCATGCCCGAGGCAGGATTCGAACCTGCGACCTTAGCGGTGTCGCGGTTCCAGACTGTAGCACCTAGAACCGCTCGGCCACTGCGGTCGGCCATTAGAGATGGTCATTAGATATCTACATACGGATGAACCCGACTTCCTGTTTTTCTATCATCATGGTCCAAGCCATAAGCCTGTTCCTTCGTTTCTTTGTCTTTCTTCAGTCCTTGCACCTAAAGATCTGAAATGTAAGGCTCCTTTGGAAGTCTGGAACCTGGAATTCTTTGTACGCTCAAATGGTTCAAATGGGTCTAAGCACTATGGGACTTAACATCAGACGTCAACAGTCCCCTAGACTTAGAACCACTTAAACCTAACTAACTGAAGGACATCACACTCATGCATGCCGGAGGCAGGATTCGAACCTGCGATCGTAGCAGCAGCGGGGTTGCGGACTAAAGCGCGTAGAAACGCTCGGCCGCACCGGTCGGCTCTTTGTACACTGATAAGCCAAAACATTATGATCACTGCCCATCGCGAAGTCGGATGCCGCCTGATGACATTTCGGGCACGTGACACGCTATGAAAAGTATGTAAGTGCAGCAGAGAGGGATGGGGCGTGTCCCCCCCCCCCCACCCACAGCGAAGATATTGGCTGCAAATGGGGAAATCCGCTGACAAGCGACTTTGTCAAAGGACAGATTACTACTACGCGAAGCCTGTGAACGAGCATCTCGGGTACGGCGAAGCTGGTCGAATGTTTACGTGCTGCTACTGTCATAAGCATCTACAGAAAGAGGTCGGAGGGCAGTGAAACTATCACTAGGCGCAAAATGGTTAGACGTCCACGACTCGTCACAGAACTTTGAGTTTGTAGGCTTGTCTGTTCTGCAAAGTGGGATGGACGGTAATCTGTAGCTTATCTGCCGAAAGAGCAAAACGCTGGAGCACGCACAAGTGTTTCGGAGCACATGGTTCATCGTACATTGTGGAACATGGAGCTCCGCAGCAGACCACCTCTACGTGTTCACATGTTGACCTAACGACAACGCCAATTATGATTGCAGTGGGAACGGGACAATCGGCATTCGAACGTCGATCAATGAAAATGTGGCATTCTTCGGCTCATCCGGGCAAATCACATTATTGCTACACTAGGCCGGCCGATGGTCGTCTTCATAAACGTGCAACACGCCACGGATGCAGGCTGGTGGGAACAGTATTTTGCTGCGGGACGCATTATCCTGCTCTGGCATGAGACCTCTGGTAGTAATTAAAGACACGCTGAAAGCTGCGAACCACCTGCTTCCCTTCAAGCTTGATGTCTTCCCCGACGGTGAAGTCATATTTCAGAAATATAACTTCCTATGTTTCGAAGCCAGAATCGTGGTACAGCGGTTTTGAGGAACACTGTAGTGAACTCACCTTAATGTCTGGGCGACCAGATTTGTCTATGGAAAAACTAGGGAACCCATCTGGGTCGCTGTTGGGCGCCAACACAGCGTACCCAAATCAGCAACCCGATATTTACGCGAATTACTTGACCTGTGGGTAGATGTCTAATGCCACATACCGCCACAAACCCACCAACAATACTGTCGGATCCTTGATACGCAGAATCGGTGATGTATTTATTATCAAAAATGGACGAACAAGCTATTAAGCATGTGGCCATAATGTTTTGACTCATCAGTGCAGATGTTCTAGAGAGCTTTGTCGATTAGACTTGATCTTCTCATTTATAGAATATATCCCAAGCTCTGCTGTTATGTCTTCGTTTCTTAGTCTGTCTAATCACTCCTCTTGTCTAAGTTGCACTTCGAAATAGCGATGTGGGGGCGCCCAGTAGCTTACAGTAGCTTATAAAACTTGATTTTTGTGTCTTTTCTCACTTTATTTGTCAGTATTCTTTTCATTGTTCAGCATATTATTTGATATTTCTGCAGTCTGGCGAGTTCATTCTGGCTGCTTTTAATATTTTCCAGGTAGCTGATACGATGAACTTGTTCGATGGTACCGCTTCCTATTACGTTCCTTCTCATCCCCACTTTTGTCCCTTTGATACGGTTCTTCACAAGCGACAGATTGCGTGCATATGGAGTATCATCTCAGTTGTGTGACTGGAGTTTTTCATTTCCTCTCAGAGAGGTTACGGTTCGTAGTGATAAACGGTAAATCATCGAGCAGAACAGAAGTGATATCTGACGTTCCGCAAGGTAGTGTCATAGGCCCTCTGCTGTTACTGATTTACATAAATGATCTAGGTGATAATCTGAGCAGCCCCCCTTTGATTGTTTGCAGATGATGCTGTAATTTACCGTCTAGTAAAATCACCAGACGATCAATTCCAATTACAAAATGATCTGGAGAGAATTTCTGTATGGTGCGAAAAGTGGCAATTGCCACTAAACAAAGAAAAGTGCGACGTCATCCACATGGGTACTAAAAGAAATCCGGTAATTTTTGGTATACGATAAATCACGGAAACCTAAGGGCTGTCAATTCGACTAAATACCTAGGAATTACAATTACGAGCAACTTAAATTGGAAAGACCACATATATAATATTTTGGGGAAGGCTAAACAAAGACTGCCCTTTGCTGGCATAACACTTAGAATATGCGACAAACCCACTAAAAAGACAGCCTACATTACACTTGTCCGTCCTCTGCTGGAATACTGCTGGGCGGTGTGGGATCCTTACCACGTAGGATTGACGGAGGACATCGAAAAAGTGCAAAGAAGGGCAGCCCGTTTCGTCTTATCGCGCAATAGGGGCGAGAGTGTCACTGATATGATACGCGAGCTGGGGTGGCAGTCACTGAAACAAAGGCGGTTTTCTTTGCGGCGAGATCTATTTACGAAATTTCAATCACCAACTTTCTCTTTCGAATGCGCAAATATTTTGTTGACACCCACTTACGTAGGGAGGAATGATCACCATAATAAAATAAGAGAAATCAGAGCTCGAACGGAAAGATTTAGGTGTTCCTTTTTCCCACGCGCTATTTGAGAGTGGAATGGTAGAGAAGTCGCATGAAAATGGTTCGATGAACCCTCTACCAGGCACTTAAGTGTGAATTGCAGAGTAACCATGTAGATGTAGAAAGCCATCACTTTTCTTTCTGGAATGGATAATGTCATATTATATTCTTTAGAAATATGGTTATGTTTATAGCTGGATTTTTGTAGCGAATCCTCGCTATACTTTAAAATTACATGGTCATCTGCGAAAATCATTGTATTAAATGTATGTTATGTGCCTGATTGATTGATTGATTTTCACAGGAGAGCTAAAACAGCGTAGGTCTAAGGCGCCACTGCCCGCACCGAAACTAGGTTTATTGTGCGGTATCGCTCCCTGTATATGTAGTAAAGCCCACCAGTGCTCTTAAATTGTGCTAGGAGTCCCTCTATCAGTTTTTTGTTACACACAATTTCTTCAGGTCTAGTTGTCTCGAAGATTCTGTATCTTTTAATCTCCAGTGCCATGCATTCAAAGATTAGGTGTGATGCAGTTTCTTCACCGTCATCACAGATCCTACATTTAGTGTCCTCTTCCATTATACCCATTGTGTGTAGGTGTTTTTTGAAGTTGCCATGGCCGGTCATCAGTCCAGTCATGTGTTTTCTCTCTTTCCTGTTCTATCCCAGGATTACTGAGCTTCTTTTAAAACATGGATTGGGCATCATTACCTTGCCATGTTTTTGTTTATGGACCTTGGTCCAATATCCTACGTGCTGTTTCCTAAGTCAGATCCGTAGTTCTAATTTGATCATAGCCTTGGTGATTGTCAAGACAGATTCCGGTCCAATAAATGGAGTTGTTGCCCCCATCCTAGCCATTCTATCGGCTTGTTCTCCGAGTGGCCAGGTACCCACAGTAGGTACACCCTACTGCTTCCCCCTAGCCCCACCAGACCCCTGTGGCAATCTGCAACAATCTTAGATCTCGTTGCAGGAGCTGCCAATGATTTCAGGGCTGCCTGGCTATCTGAATAGATGTAGATGCTACGGTCAATGCAGCACCTACTTATATTCTCCTCCACACATGCCCTGATTGCAGTGATTTCGGCTTGGAATACAGAGGCCAGTTTCTCTAGAGAGATGTTGCTCTCAAGTCTTGGCTGAACCCCGTACAACCCTGCCCCAACGCCTTGATCTGTCTTCGAACCATCGGTGAACCAAACGATCTCCCCCGTACGGTGTCGAACTGTTTTCTCCCACTGATCCCTACTTCCAATTATTATGTTGTAAGGCTTGTCGAAGCAGTTCGGAGTTATTATATAGTCAGCGGGCATTTCCCCAGCCATACCTATATGTACCTCATTCACTATGTTAGTGTGTGATTCTGGATATCCGAATGAGACGCAGTTTTGGCCAGTTTGAAGTCTGTATGCCTCAGCTGCTGCCTCCATCTTAACGCAAAGCTGAAGTGGAGGCATACACAGCATGGTTTCCATTTCAGCAGTTGGTATGCTGCTAATTCCACCCGTTATGGCTAAGCAGGCCAATCTCTGCACCTACTCTTTAGCAGCAACCCGCTGTTCTACCTTCTTCCACCACACTACAGCCCCATAGGAAATCCTAAGTCTAACCACTGTGGTGTATATCCAGTGTATATCCCTGGGGCTTAGGCCCCAGTTTTTGCCACAAGCCCTCCTAGTACTCACTAAAGTGCTTTTTGCCTTGGTGCAGATACTCTAAATATGAGGGGTCCAAGTTAGCTTCTCATCCAAGGTTACCCCTAGATATTTCACTGTCCCCTTCAAAGGTAGAGTTTCATCGAAGAGCTTTAGATTCCAACTTGCATGCAGAAAATGTCTCTTCGTAAATGGCACCACAACAGTCTTCTTAGGATTAACTCTCAGATCCTGTTTAGTGCACCATTTCTGCACAATGTCCAACCCTCCTTGTGCCATATTCCTGACTGTGTCAGTGAATTTGCTAAATATTACTATGACAAGGTCATCTGCGTATCCTTGTCAGAAGCATTGTCTGGAATGTAGTTCCTCAATGAGTTCGTTCACCACTAGACTCTACAATAGAGGAGACAAAAATGTTATGTGATAATCTTAAGCCCGGATCACACCAGAGACAAAATTTCGGAGGCTGTTCATGGAAATTTTCTGAATATTTTGCTGTGATTTCCGCTGACTCGTTAAATACTAATTGCAGTTCGCGTGATTTCTTAAGACTAACTGCACTGTCAAATGAGAAGCATAAAGACACCCCCGAGTAACGCGGAACTGTCCGCTAGATGTCACGAAAGGAGGACCCGTCAGCATAAAAGGGGACCGAGAATATTGCATTGTCAATAGACAAGCAGAAATAGCAGAATGGGCTGGCCGCGAAGATCAGTGACCTCGAACTTGGATTCGTCATTACATGTCACCTGAGTAACAGATCCACCCTTTAAAGCTGTCCAAGTCGTTTGCTGGCGATGTAATTGTGGAACAAACCCAAGACCAGGTAGTCCTCATTTACTGACGAACAGGTACGGTGGAGCATTGTGAACGGTACTTGTAAAAATCGCTTACAGTCACCGAAAAGGAACACTCTACAGTCCCAAAGCGCTCCTTTCGGAGTTTGCTGATGCATTAGCTCCATACGTAAAATCATATAAAACTGTTCACTCGACGAAAGATCCAACTCAAAGACTGGAAAGTTGCACAGGTCACACTAATATTCAAGAAATGTAGTATGAGTAATCCACTTAATTACACGCCCATATCGTTAACGTAGATATGCAGCAGGATTTTGGAACATATATTGTGTTCGAACATTATGAATTACCTCCAGGAAAACGGTTTATTAACATACAGTCAACATGGGTTTAGAAAACATCGTTCTTGTGAAACACAACTAGCCCTTTATTCACATGAAGTGTTGAGTGCTATTGATAAGGGATTTCAGATGGATTCCATATTTCTGGATTTCCGGAAGGCTTTTGACACTGTACCACATAAGCGGCTTGTAGTGAAATAGCGTGCTTATGGAATATCGTCTCAGTTATATAACTGGATTTGTGATTTCCTGTCAGAGAGGTCACAGTTCGTAGTAATTGCCGGAAAGTCATCGAGTAAAATAGACGTGATTTCTGGCGTTCCACAAGGTAGTGTTATAGGACCTTTGCTTTTCCTTATCTTTATAAACGATTTGGGAGACAATCTTAGCAGTCGTCTTAGGTTGTTTGCAGATGACGCTGTCGTTTATTGACTAATAAAGTCATCATAAGACCAAAACATATTGAAAAAAGATTTATAAAAGATATCTGATTGGTGCGAAAATTGGCAGTTGACCCTAAATAACGAAAAGTGTGAGGTCATCCCCATGAGTGCTAAAAGGAATCCGTTAAACTTCGGCTACACGATAAATCAGTCTAATCTAAAAGCCGTAAATTCAACTAAATACCTAGGTATAGCAACAACGAACAACTTAAATTGGAAGGAACACACAGAAAATGTTGTGGGGAAGACTAACCAAAGACTGCGTTTTATTGGCAGGACACTTAAAAGATGTAACAGATCTACTAAGGACACTGCGTACACTACGCTTGTCTGTCCTCTTTTAGAATACCGCTGCGCGGTGTGGGATCCTTACCAGATGGCACTGACGGAGTACATAGAAAAGTTCAAAGAAAGGCAGCACGTTTTGTATTATCGCGAAATTTGGGAGAGAGTGTCACAGAAATGATACAGGATTTGGGCTGGCCATCATTAAAAGAAAGGCGTTTTTCGTTGCGACGGAATCTTCTCACGAAATTCCAATCACCAACTTTCTTCTCCGAACACGAAAACATTTTGTTGACACCGACGTACGTAGGGAGGAACGATCACCACGATAAAATAAGGGAAATCAGAGCTCGTACGGAAAGATACAGGTGTTCGTTCTTTCTCCGCGCTATTCGAGATTGGAATAATAGAGAATTGTGAAGGTGGTTCCATGAACCCTCTGCCAGGCACTTAAATGTGATTTGCAGAGTATCCACGTAGATGTAGGTGTAGTAGTGCAGCTAGCCAAAGTAAAAAAGAATGGGGTACGATTCTCGAGCAGCTCCTCATAAGCCACACATTTGTGTATTCAGTTCTAAGGGAAGTTTAATGTGGGGTAAAGAGTGAGGCCACTGTACACTGTATGACTGGAAACGAGTGATGTGAAGTGATGAATCACGCTACTTCCTGTAGCAGTCCGATGGAAGGGTTTGGGTTTTGTGAATACCGGGAGAACGTTATCTGCCGGCATGTCTAGTGCCAGGAGTGAAGTGAGGAGTAGCTGGGTTTACGGTATAGGCGTGTTTCCAGTGATTAAGGTGTGGTACCCTTATTGCGCTAAAGAAAACGCTAAGTGCCGAAGGATATGAAAGGCACGAAGGAGAAACAGTGGTTGAGAAGGGAGTGAGACAGGGTTGTTGTATCACCGATGTTCTTCAGTCTGTATATTGAGCATGCAGTACAGGAAGCAAAAGAAAAAATTGTGTTAGGAATTAAAGTCCAGGAAGAAGAAATAAAATCTTTGAGGTCTGCCGATGATATTGTAATTCTGTCAGAGACAGGAAAGGACTTGGAAGAGCAGTTGAACGGAATGGACAGTGTCTTGAGAGGAGGATATACGAGGGCTGAATGATTAGTAATGCCTCCGCCTTCGTTAATTGAATTTGGAAGGGACTATTTTAATAAATCAAACGCAGAAATAATCCTTAGAATTTGATCTGTAATTACCAATATTCACTTTGCCACGTAATTACCATCCAATGCGATACATTTCTGCCAACGTTGAACAAGTTTTATGAAGCCGTCACGGAAGAAGTCGATACTCTGTTTACGCAACCACAGTCTCACAGTTCTCTCAACGTCTCCGGGTCGTAATGGCGTACCGACGTTTCGTCTCCTGTCACAGTTGAATGGAGAAGGGCGTCACCTTCATTCTCGTAACGCGAGAGGAGTTACTGGCAAATTTCAAGTCTGTACGGCATGTTCGCTTTCATTTCAAGAGTCAGCACTGGGGATACCCATCGTGCACAGATCTTCCGATAGCCAAGCAAAACAATAGTGTGATCCACACGTTCTTGTGAAATGCCGGTTATGCTTGCAGATTCTCTCTGAGTGATTCGACGATCGTCCTGAATCAATCTGTCAACATTTTGCTTGTGAAACTCGGTTGTTGCTGTCACAGGACGTCTAACTTTTTGTTTGTCACGCATGTCAGATGTTCCGTCTCAACTTCTTTAAACTTACTCGCCCAACGATGAACAGTACTCACATCAACACAATCACCATAAACCGTTTTCATTCTCTGATGAAACTCCTTTGGAGTGACACCTTCCGCTGTCAAGAATTCAATGACTGCACGTTGCGTAAATCGCATTGAACGACCGTCTGCGCATGGTTCCATACTTGGGACTGTAACAACACAACCGTTCAATGCTAAGGCTTCCCGCCAACTGGAGCACGTATGGAAGTGAAACATGGACGATAAACATTTTGAACAGAAGCTTTTGAAATGTGGAGCTACAGAAGAATGCTGAAGATAATGTGGGTAGATCACATAACTAATGAGAAGGTACTGAATAGAATTAGGGAGAAGAGAAATTTGTGGTACAACCTGACTAAAAGAAGGGTTCGGTTGGTAGGACAGTAGGCCATCTTCTGAGGCATCAAGGGATCACCATAGTACTGGTGGGAAACGTGGGGGGAGGGGGGGGGATAAAAATCGTAGGGGCAGATCAAGAGATGAATACAGTTATCAGATTCAGATGGAGGTAAATTGCCGTAGTTACTTGGAGATGAAGAGGCTTGCATAGTATAGAACAGCATGGAGAGCTAGATCAAATTAGTCTCTGGACTGAAGACCACAGCATCATGAATACCTTTCATAGTAGAAGAACAAGTGACGAAGATTGTATCAGCGTGACAGTGCTACCTGTCTTAAAGCAGCAACTGTGAGGTAATGCTTTGTGGACAACAAACATTACCTAAAGGACTGGTATCTCCACAGTCCAGACCTGAACCGATTGAAACACCTTTGGGACGAGTCAGAATATGATTTCTCTACAGGCCCCAGCACCGAACATCACTACCTTCTCTGTTTCGCCTTTGGGAAGAATGGACTGCCATTCCATCACACATTTAGGCACGGTATTGAAAGTGTCTCCGAACAAAGGATGGACACGCACCATGTTAATGTCTGCTCGACAGTGCAAATATCGACAGCTCTCGTTTTATGTCTTGTATGGGGAAACTGGTTCCGTCCACTCACAGTACTTACTGAAGAGAATAGTAATCCTCATTTTTCTGATCGTCGGCCTCAAGCTTGCATTCAATACTGCTTGTTTCCACCTCGTTTTTTTTCGGGCGATGATGCTTGTACCTTACGGGTCACTACAAAAATGTATGAATATATTTAGCGACCATGCATTGCCCAATGTGTGTCTCATGTTGAAAGCAATGGAAGAGCGGCACAAAGAAGCTATGTTGATGTGTTCGCGCAGAGAATTTTCCGTCGTCTGTGCCCACACTGTTGACTGTGATATGTTCAGTTCTCTCTATGATATGTTCTTAACTCTAAAGACACGTCCTTGACATCGTATCCCGTTTGTGCTGACGCGCCCGGTTGGCGCGATCTTTTTGCATCGGACAAACAATAATC
The DNA here is from genome assembly GCF_023864275.1 of Schistocerca cancellata. Taxonomy (NCBI): domain Eukaryota; kingdom Metazoa; phylum Arthropoda; class Insecta; order Orthoptera; family Acrididae; genus Schistocerca; species Schistocerca cancellata. The sequence goes on along the minus strand of NC_064626.1, from coordinate 1,062,142,853 downwards.
TTCTTCGAATTCGTTTATCACTTCACTATACCGTTAAAAACTTGTGGTGTCTTGTGAAGCTTGCCATGGAAAATTCTTTGCTCTCTCATTATCAGCTGGCAACGGTCAAAGTATGGCACACAAAAGGCTCCCTGTGCCTGGTTCGCCTCTATTTTCAACTACTACGTTCGGTTGTGCCCCTGTCAGCGAATTTTCAAATTTTCAAACCAGCAGACCGGCGACACACAAAAAAATGCAAAGAGAAAGAGAAACTGTCTTTCACTTAACTACCACATGTTACGTTATGTTCACACATTTACTTATGATACAATATAGCGTACACGCATAACCAGCGATTTCATGTTTTGATTTCTACTATAATTTTCTATTTTGATAGTGAAAATGTGCCTGTTTGTGTCTGTTTATGATTGTAGTAAGGGCATTATGTACACTGTCCAAAGTACCTAAGTAATTGTTATTTTATTTGTTATGTATACAGGGTGGTCCAATGATAGTCACCGGGCCAAATATCTCACGAAATAGCGTCAAACGAAAAAACTACAAAGAGCGAAACTTGTCTAGCTTGAAGGGGGAAACCAGATGGCGCTATGGTTGGCCCGCTAGACGGCGCTGTCATAGGTCAAACGAATATCAACTGCGGTTTTTTTAAAAATAGGAACCCCCATTTTTATTACGTATTCGTGTAGTAAGTAAAGAAATATGTATGTTTTAGTTGGACCACATTTTTCGCTTTGTGACAGATGGCGCTGTAATAGGCACAAACATATGGCTCACAATTTTAGACGGACAGTTGGTAACAGGTAGGTTTTTTAAGTTAAAATACAGAACGTAGGAACGTTTGAACATTTTATTCGGTTGTTCCAATATGATACATGTACCTTTGTGAACTTATCATTTCTGAGAACGCATGCTATTACTGCGTGATTACGTGTAAATGCCACATTAATGCAATAAATGCTCAAAATTATGTCCTTTAACCTCAAGGCATTTGACAATACGTGTAACGACATTCCTCCCAACAGCGAGTAGTTCGCCTTCCGTAATGTTCGCACATCCATTAACGATGCGCTGACGCATGTTGTCAGGCGTTGTCGGTGGATCACGATAGCAAATATCCTTCAACTTTCCCCACAGAAAGAAATCCGGGGACGTCAGATCCGGTGAACGTGCAGGTCATGGTATGGTTCTTCGACGACCAATCCACCTGTCATGAAATATGCTATTCAATATCGCTTCAACCGCACGCGAGCTATGTGCCGGACATCCATCATGTTGGAAGTACATCGCCATTCTGTCATGCAGTGAAACATCTTGTAGTAACATCGGTAGGATATTACGTAGGAAATCAGCATGCATTGCACCATTTAGATTGCCATCGATAAAATGGGGGCCAATTATCCTGCCTCCCATAATGCCCCACCATACATTAACTCGCCAAGGTCGCTGATGTTCCACTTGTCGCAGCCATCGTGGAATTTCCGTTGTCCAATAGTGCATATTATGCCCGTTTACGTTACTGCTGTTGGTGAATGACGCTTCGTCGCTAAATAGAACGCGTGCAAAAAATCTGTCATCATCCCGTAATTTGTCTTGTGCCCAGTGGCAGGACTGTACACGACGTTCAAAGTCGCCGCCATGCAATTCCTGGTGCATAGAAATATGGTACGGGTGCAATCGATGTTGATGTAGCATTATCAACACCGACGTTTTTGAGATTCCAGTTTCTCGCGCAGTTTGTCTGCTAGTGATGTGCGGATTAGCCGCGACAGCAGCTAAAACACCTACTTGGGCATCATCATTTGTTGCAGGTTGTAGTTGACGTTTCACATGTGGCTGAACACTTCCTGTTTCCTCAAATAACGTAACTATCCAGCGAACGGTCCGGACACTTGGGTGATGTCGTCCAGGATACCGAACAGCATACATAGCACACGCCCGTTGGGCATTTTTGTCACAACAGCCATACATCAATACGATATCGACCTTTTCCGGAATTGGTAAACGGCCCATTTTAACACGGGTAATGTATCACGAAGCAAATACCGTCGGCACTGGCGGAATGTTACGTGATACCACGTACTTATACGTTTGTGGCTATTACAACGACATATATCACAAAGCGAAGAAAGTGGTCCAAGAAAAACATTCATATTTCTTTACGCACTACACGAATATGTAATAAAATGGGTGTTCCTATTTGAAAAAAAAAACGCAATTGATATCCGTTTGACCTATGGCACCGCCATTTAGAGGGACAACCATAGCGCCATCTGGTTTCGCCCTTCAAGCTAGACGAGTTTCGTTGTTTGTAGTTTTTTCGTTTGATGCTTATTTCGTGAGATATTTGGCCCGGTCACTATCAATGGACCACCCTGTATATGTCATGGATGGTTACTGGTTATACTCAGGGAGTAAGTTTAATAAAGACGAATATGTAATGTGTCACTTCAAGTATAACCTGGTAGTGGCGAACAAATCTTAGGGGAAGCTAATAGAACATGACGACAGGGAAGAGCAAACCGGCAAAGTAGGAATCCGGTCGGAGCGAGTCTACAGTGAACGTGCACGAAACGCTGCTTCCGATCCCGCGGTGAGTAATGGTATATTAAAAGGCTTGCAAGCTGATGTGCCAAGATCCGTAATTGTAAAATGGCTGCCTTGGTGGAAGCAGCAATATTTTTGAGCCAGCAAGAACTATGTGTGTACGACATGCGTGATGGAATCCGCGGACTGTGATATCACAGGTAGTTCGCAATGTCTTTCAAGCCACTTCTGGGCAACGTACCTGTTTCCAGAATAACTTTTTTTTGTACTGTGGAGCCGAGTCTGCGTTGGTTTTTAAAATCCAGGCAGGTTAAACCTGTAAGGCAGACCGAGACTCGAACGGTTTTCATATGCGAGGAAGATTCAAATCAGCTCACGCTCCGCAGCAGAGTGTAAATTCATTGTGGAAACAATCCTCAAGGCTGAGGCTAAGTCATTTGTCGGCAACATACTTTCTTCGAAGAGGGCTGGTCCCGTAAGCTATGCTGCAGAACAGTGCTGTAAATCGAAAATTTCGCAAGAGATCAGCATACCGTGAGACCTGATTACAGTGCATTAGCCGTATTCCATTGCATCCCGCGAAGAGTGGTCTCTGGGATGCAGAACGAAGCCAAAGATGTACATTAGATTAACTGCAGTACAGTGAAATGACTTTACATTATAGTATTAAAGTGCTAATTATAATCGTAAACTTACCTAAAACAATGGATTTAAGATTTTCTCTGAAGACACTCTGAATGTCTCTGAAGACACTGTTCTGTGGAGTGGAAGGTGATGCCCAAACAAAGATCTTCCACTCACTCTTAAACTTCACTCAGATTCAGATTCAGATTCAGATTCTTTATTAGTCATTCAGCATTATTACATGCAATAGACTTCGTCAGTTCACTTAACCTATTAATTTTATAAAATAAATTTTTACATATTTAAGTTGATATTGGGCATTTCTAAAAATTCTTCTAATGAATAGAATGGATTAGTTAACAAGAAGTTATGAACATTGTCTTTAAATAATTTGTCAGGCTTGATTGACCCATTTTTAGACAATTTGTTATATATTTTAATTGCCATATACTTATGACTATTGTTAGTTTTAGCTAACCTATTTTGTGGCAACAGCAGAGAAGTACACGTTCTTGTATAGTAGCCATGCCTTTCATTTGTTACACTTAAATTAGGTAGTTCAACAAGTATGTAGTTAACACTGTCAAGAATATATAAATTAATTACTGTTAAAATTCTATATTTAATGAACAATGGTTTACAATGTGTTGTGTTATCTACCTTAGCCATTACTCTGATTGCTTTCTTTTGGATCACCATAATTTCATTTATTTTTCTGCTGTTTCCCCAGAGTATTAACCCATACCTTAAAACAGATTGAAAAAAGGCAAAGTACGCTGTCCTTACATACTCAAATGTCACACAACACATCAGTCTCTTCAACAAATATATAACTCTTGACAACCTAACCACTATGTGATCAACATGAGAGTTCCATGTTAGACTGTTGTCAAGAACGATACCTAAAAACTTTGTCTTTTGTTTTTCTATTTTTGTAGTCTTTGATAGACTGAACCACATATTCTGGGTCTTTTCCTCATTTAATAGCAGACCATTGGCATTAAACCATGATGTTGCATTTTCTTTTGCCAATTTCATATCACTTACAAGGTTATCAAGTACATGGTTTACAGATAGAAAAGTTGTGTCATCTGCATACATATATGTCTTTACATCTATATTTCCTGGTAAGTCATTTATGTGTACAAGGAAAAGAAGTGGTCCCAATTTAGATCCCTGTGGCACACCGTGATGAACCTCGAGTATGTTTGACAGATGACTTCCTGAACTCACCACCTGCTTTCTTTTATTGAGGTATGATTTGATGAGTTTTAAACTTTTATCACGTATTCCGTAGTCCTCAAGTTTAGAGAGCAGAAGTGAGTGGTCAACACAGTCAAAAGCTTTGCTCAGATCACATAAGGTTACCTGTGCGTGCGCATGGTCCTCAAATGCTGCTAGAATGTCTCTGACTAAGAGCTCTATGGCATGTATAGCTGACCTTCCTTTTCTGTAACCAAACTGTGATGCACTTAACATACCATTTAGTTCTAGGTACTCATACATCTGCTTATATATTATGCCTTCAAAGACTTTTCCTAGTACTGGAATTAGTGAAATTGGTCTGTAGTTTGCAGGATCTGATTTGACACCCTTCTTAAAGACTGGAGTTACCTTGGATAGTTTGAGAGGATCAGGAAAAAACCCTTCTATGAGACACAGGTTTATGGAATATGTTAATGGTGCTGCAATGTAATGTATGATTTCTTTCAATAGATTGTTTGACATATTAAAAATATCTGTACTGTATGAATTTTTCATTTCTTGGACTATTTTAAGAACTTCATGTTGGCATACCTCTTTGAAGTGTTTCAATGATGATCTGGCCCTATTATGATTTAGGTTTGCTCTCTTCAGATAATCTATACATGTTACATTGGGTTTACTGATTAGCTTTTTGATATCATCAGCACAGCTTACAAAATATTTATTGAATGTATCTGCTGGTATTGGGACTGTCTTGTCAAAGTTTCTGACTTCACCTTTAACAGTATTAATTACTGACCAGGCTGTTTTGCATTGGTTTCTACTATTTTTTATGAAATTTGTGTTGTATCTTAGTTTCGCCAATTGCAACTCTTTCTTATACAGTTTCTTAGTGATTTTTTCGAGATCCTTAATTTCATTAGAATTGTTTACTTTGGCAAGGCGCTTCAACAGCAGTAGCTTATTTTTTAGATTCTCCAGTTCTTTGGTGTACCAAAATTTACCCTTTCTTGTTTTATGGTATTTCTTTTGAACAAGACGGTCTTTTAAAATACCTGTTAAGTAATTGTGGAATGTTTCATAAACTGTTTGGGCACAGGAATCACAGTTTTGAAATAATTTGTCCCAGTTTGTTATGCTCAGCTGGTGTGTTAGTTTTATGAGATTGTGTTTTGTTAATATTAAGGTATTGGATTTTGTTAACTTTTGTGCAGCCTTGCTCTCGTCCCCTTTTATAAAGTGTCTTAACTCTACTGTTAACATGGAGTGGTCTGAGAAAACAAATTCCTTTACCTTGGTGGAGTACATATCACGTGCACAGTTGACAAAAGCATTATCCAAGCACGCTTGTAGTCTTGTTGGTTCTGAATTTACATGATGGAAGTTGTGCTGCCTTAGCATATTCAGTAACTTATTTACACTGGGTTTGTTACATGTTACATCAAAGCTTGAATTAAAGTCTCCCCCAATTACAGTTACATACTGTTTCCATTTCGTTATGTAGCAGAGTACACTGTCTAAATTATCTAAAAAAGTTTTATCATCTGAGTCAGGGGAATGGTAGATACATACTATGATAAGTTTCATTATATCACATATGATTCCGGTAGTTTCAAAGTGTTTCTCTACACATGCCCAACTAAGATCTAGTTCTCTACACTCTATTTCATTTGAAACATAGATAACAGTACCACCATTACGGTACTGAGATCTGCAAAAACTGTTTCCATATTTATAACCTTCTGGTACATAGTATTGTATTTGTTCTGGTTTAAGCCAATGTTCTGATAGACATAGGAAAGAATACTTATTCTGTGGCAATGACTCCTCCAGAATTTCAACTTTATTTTCAAGACCCTGAATGTTTAAAAATAGGATGTTGTTGTGACTTATCTGTGAGTTAACAGGTTGGTTTTTCACATTTTTATTTTCTTCTTGGCTTGAAACCATAAAAAATTATCACTGAATGACACAGATGTATTTTTCCTTTGGCTCCTCCTTAAGCGTTGCTGTGTTGCTGCTCCAGTCGTTGCCGGTTCTGCTGCTGTTGCTGCTTCTGCTGATAATGATGGTGCTGCTGCTGTTTCACTTATTTCTGGTGTTTGTTGTTCCATAACTGCTGTGCCTTTCTGTGAATTATTAACATTTGGAGTGTTCACTTGCATTAATAAAATTTCACATTTGTCTTGGAGAGGTGTAGCTTCACTGACAGCAGATTTCACATTGGAGTCTACAGGATACACACACTTCCTGTCCATGAGAGGTATGACTTTTCTATCTTCACACTGCACATTTGAGATTTTATTTACAAGTTCTAAAATTTTTGTTACTACTACGTTTTTTCCAAGTACATTTAGATGGGAACCATGTGTTGTGTGAAATCTTTTCCCTAAATTGCTGATGTTCACAAATGCATTGTGTACATGACATAATGTGTTCTGGTAGGTAGCCGAATACACGTGTACCCATTTTTCTGATTCTTTCTGTACCTATATTAACCGTATAACGTCGCTGTAAAATTTTTTATTCTGCTAATGTTTTGTTCATGCTATTCACTATTTTATGACGAAAGAAAAATACTGAAGTTATGGGCAAAAGAACCTGTTTATTTCAAATGTCCCTATAGAGATTGTCCAAAACGCTTCCTCCGAAAATTATTTCGAGCAGTTAGTCCACGAACCCACGCGAATTGTAAATGGTTGCGAAAACACACTTGACCTCTTAGCCACAAACAATCCAGAGCTGATAGAGAGCATCATGACTGATACAGGGATTAGTGATCACAAGGTCGTTGTAGCTAGGCTCAATACCTTTTCTTCCAAATCCACCAGAAACAAACGCAAAATAATTTTATTTAAAAAAGCGGATAAAGTGTCACTAGAAACCTTCCTACGAGACAATCTCCATTCCTTCCGAACTGACTATGCAAATGTAGACGAGATGTGGCTCAAATTGAAAGATATAGTAGCAACAGCAATTGAGAGATTCATACCTCATAAATTGGTAAGAGATGGAACTGATCCCCCATGGTACACAAAACAGGTCCGAACGCTGTTGCAGAGGCAACGGAAAAAGCATGCAAAGTTCAGAAGAACGCGAAATCCCGAAGATTGGCTAAAATTTTCAGACGCGCGAAATTTGGCACGGACTTCAGTGCGAGATGCCTTTAATAGGTTCCACAACGAAACATTGTCTCGAAATTTGGTAGAAAATCCGAAGAAATTCTGGTCGTATGTAAAGTACACAAGCGGCAAGACGCAGTCAGTACCTTCGCTGTGCAGTGCCGATGGTACTGTTACCGACGACTGTGCCGCTAAAGCGGAGTTATTGAACGCAGTTTTCCGAAATTCCTTCACCAGGGAAGACGAATGGAATATTCCAGAATTTGAAACACGAACAGCTGCTAGCATGAGTTTCTTAGAAGTAGATACCTTAGGGGTTGCGAAGCAACTCAAATCGCTTGACACAGGCAAGTCTTCAGGTCCAGATTGTATACCGATTAGGTTCCTTTCAGATTACGCTGATACAATAGCTCCCTACTTAGCAATCATATACAACCGCTCGCTCGCCGATAGATCTGTACCTACAGATTGAAAATTGCGCTGGTCGCACCAGTGTTTAAGAAGGGTAATAGGAGTAATCCATCGAACTACAGACCTATATCATTGACGTCGGTTTGCAGTAGAGTTTTGGAGCGTATACTGTATACAAACATTATGAATCACCTCAAAGGGAACGATCTATTGATACGTAATCAGCATGGTTTCAGAAAACATCGTTCTTGTGCAACGCAGCTAGCTCTTTATTCGCACGAAGTAATGGCCGCTATCGACAGGGGCTCTCAAGTTGATTCCGTATTTCTAGATTTCCGGAAAGCTTTTGACACCGTTCCTCACAAGCGACTTCTAATCAAGCTGCGGGCCTATGGGATATCGTCTCAGTTGTGCGACTAGATTCGTGGTTTCCTGTCAGGAAGGTCGCAGTTCGTAGTAATAGACGGCAAATCATCGAGTAAAACTGAAGTGATATCAGGTGTTCCCCAGGGAAGCGTCCTGGGACCTCTGCTGTTCCTGATCTATATAAATGACCTGGGTGACAATTTGAGCAGTTCTCTTAGGTTATTCGCAGATGATGCTGTAATTTACCGTCTAGTAAGGTCATCCGAACACCAGTATCAGTTGCAAAGCGATTTAGAAAAGATTGCTGTATGGTGTGGCAGGTGGCAGTTGACGCTAAATAACGATAAGTGTGAGGTGATCCACATGAGCTCCAAACGAAATCCGTTGGAATTCGATTACTCGATAAATAGTACAATTCTCAAGGCTGTCAATTCAACTAAGTACCTGGATGTTAAAATTACGAACAACTTCAGTTGGAAAGACCACATAGATAATATTGTGGGGAAGGCGAGCCAAAGGTTACGTTTCATTGGCAGGACACTTAGAAGATGCAACAAGTCCACTAAAGAGACAGCTTACACTACACTCGTTCGTCCTCTGTTAGAATATTGCTGCGCGGTGTGGGATCCTTACCAGGTGGGATTGACGGAGGATATCGAAAGGGTGCAAAAAAGGGCAGCTCGTTCTGTATTATTACGTAATAGGGGAGAGAGTGTGGCAGATACGATACGCGAGTTGGGATGGAAGTCATTAAAGCAAAGACGTTTTTCGTCGCAGCGAGATCTATTTACGAAATTTCAGTCACCAACTTTCTCTTCCGAAAGCGAAAATATTTTGTTGAGCTCAACCTACATAGGTAGGAATGATCATCAAAATAAAATAAGAGAAATCAGAGCTCGAACAGAAAGGTTTAGGTGTTCGTTTTTCCCGCGCGCTGTTCGGGAGTGGAATGGTAGAAAGATAGTATGATTGTGGTTCGATGAACCCTCTGCCAAGCACTTAGATGTGAACTGCAGAGTAGTCATGTAGATGTAGATGTAGAGTGTTCAAGAATTAATACCCTGTATAATTCTTATGACACCGGTCTTTATTCTGGAAATACTGCACCAGTACGTTGCATTTCCGCAGAAGTTATTTAATAACTTATTAGTGAGCGGAAATATCCAGAATAAAGTAGTTTCTTCAATTTTAGAATCATCCGCAGGAATTATCATAAGCGCTGCAAATATAGCTAAACTAAGAAGCTTTATTAATCCTTGGCAGTGAATTTTCCTATTGAGGTTACTATATATCTGTAGCCCCGAAAACGTAACATATTCTCCTTCTTATTTTTCATTGCTTGAGAAACTTATGTTTATAGTTGTAAGAGTTTATAAAAATAGTGAACTATTTGTACTCAGTTTTTGTTAAAATTCAGCGACAATCCATTTGCCTTGAAGCATTTGTTGATGTTTTTGAATATTTCATTCGACGCCTTTGGAGTAAGGGGACTGGTACTGTGTTCATTCCTATACTTGTATCATGTACAAAGTATATAAAATTTATATCCTCTGAAACTTCAACTGGAAGATCACTTATTTATGTAAGAAACAACATACGAACCAAAATCGAACCTTGTGGTACATTATGTATGACTACTTCGAATTCAGAGAGCCTATTGGTACGTGGCTGACAAGGAACTGATACAACTTTCTCTCTGTTAGTCAGAGAAAGGTAGAACTTACGAGTCAGTTGTGTCTACTATTCCATATTTTATGTTTTGCAGACATTGTGGTTCACACTGTCAAATTATTTAGCCACGTCACATAATATTGTCAGTCATAGTAATTTATGAGCTACTGAGCTTCCATTTAGACAGACGTGGACCATAGTGCGTTTCTAATGTGTATTGATTAGTTATGCTCTCTCCCTTCTCTGAACTCCCATCAAACAGGCATCAGACCTGAAACTTTCCTGGCAGATTAAAACTGTGTGCCGGACCGAGACTCGAAATCGGGACCTCTGCCTTTCGGGTGCAAGTGCTCTACCAACTGAGCTACCGAAGCACGACTCACGCCCCGTCCACACAGGTCCCGAGTTGGAGTCTCGGCCGGGCACACAGTTTTAATCTGCCAGGAAAGTTTCATATCAGCGCACACTCCGCTGCAGAGTGAAAATCTCATTCTGGAGGTATCAGACCTGGCATACGGCCGGCCGCAGTGGCCGTGCGGTTCTAGGCACTACAGTATGGAACCGAGTGACCGCTACGGTCGCAGGTTTGAATCCTGCCTCGGGCATGGATGTGTGTGATGTCCTTAGGTTAATTAGGTTAAATTAGTTCTAAGTTCTAGGCGACTGTGCTCAGAGCACATTTGAACCATTTTTTTGAACCTAGCTTACGCTTCTGTTTGTCTTTAGGTGAGAGAGTATGTAGTGGTTGGACTGAATTTAAGTGTGGCTTAATTTGTCCGACATGTGGTTCCCGCGCCCTGGATCGGAAACCAGTGTTGGTTGGAGTATTTGGCAGACCGCACTTGCCGCATCTGGCAGTCGCTGGCCTAAAGACTCCACAAACGAGTCTTCTTCTTCTTTTGTTCTTCCGGAGCTGGCGGCGCGGCCTATTCCTCTCTGCCGTGCCAGAGTCCTTCTGGCTAATTAGCCGCTATGAGAGCCACTCCGCTTCCGACCTCATAAACAAGTCGTGGCCCCGCCCCCTCCACCTCCGCCGAGGCTTGTGCCTAATTAGGGCGCACATTACACTATCGCGAGGCGCCGCTGCCATCGTGTGTCTCAGCATTTCTGTAGTCAACCACCGTCCATGAAATCCTGGAGAGACGATTGACGAAAAAGTTTAAAGGCATTTTTTCCACGTAATTTTTCTCTGACGAGGAGGACACGACAGGTGCCATAGTCCGATTGTCCATAAACTTCGCTCAGAGGAAGAACGATCAAAATTTGCGAAACGTGTCTCAGCTTATCCGTAGATACTTGACCGTTTATGACAAAAAGACTGTCAAAGTCTTAAAAGAATTTTATGTGGCTTTTTCACGAGTCATAGTTCCACCAAAGCTGTGGCACAGTGACTAGCGTCGCAGCTTCGCATTCTTGAACCCCAGCCTTCGAAACCCAACTACTATTTTTATTTTTGTTTCTCATTTATTACCAATGTTCGAGACGATTACCACATGTTTTTTCCAGTGTATATTAAAATAACGTTTCTTTCTCCGTCTAACATTTGTATGCCTGGTGAATCGACTAAAAAAGAAAAGAAAAATGAAAACCATAAATGAATGAGAAAATTGATTCAAATCGTTTTCAGAGACATTTATATAGCGTATCTTGATTCATAATCAACTGACAGTGCCAGCTTTCGGGAAAGTGATCCGTTTTGGATGATTTGCCGCGAAATTATTGCCCACGCGCGAAAACTTCAAAAATGTTAACGGCATGTCTTTCCCGAGTGAGTTTCATGAAATTCAAATGAAAAAATGTCGCTGTAGCAAACCTGCCTTCGATCGTGGTTTCGGAATTTCTACGTTTCTAACGTTTCTAAGACGGGTATCATATAAGGCAATGCAGCAAACGTTCCTGAAGAATAAAACATATGAATTAATATAAGAATGGAATATAAGAATATGAGGATTTAACTACTGAAAAAGTCACACTCACGTACTCGTATATTATAGAATAAATATGTGACACTTATTGTGAAACCAAGTTGTATTTTCATAAATAATGTAACACCCTTGTAACCCCTAACTTGATAAGGAACATTCCCATGGTAACCTTTTGATAAGGAACATTCCCATGGTAACCTTCTAAGGACATGGGTAGATTAATGAAAACATAAAGAACATAAAAACAGTAATCTGGTTTCGAAAACAGGGCTCAAAAGTGACAGGCTATGACGCTAGTTACTGTACTACCATTTCAGCTTAGCTTATCGAGCGCTAGAAGGCAGCGTCGAAGACTTTGATCGTCGTTTTCTGAGGATTTGTCGAGTATCAACGGACAAGCCGAGACACGTGTTCGCTTATTTTGATTCCTCTTCCACTGAGCGAAATATCTGGAAGATCAGGTTTTGGCACTTTCTGTATTTCCCTAGCTAACAGAACGAATAAGACTCAGCGTAGACAAACTACGGCGGAACTGGATTATACAGAGAGTTAGAGTAACATATCAGCAGGCACGAGGTTCTAAGCGTACATATATTGATACCGCTACGATTTACAGAATCTTACGCCTTACTCATACATGTGAACTGAAGATCACAGGATCTACATCTACATCTACATCCATGCTCCGCAGCCACCTGACGGTGTGTGGTGGAGGGTACCTTGAGTACCGCTATTCGTTATCACTTCTATTCCAGTCTCGTATTGTTCGTGGAGAGTAGGATTGTCGGTATGCCTCTGTGTGGGCTCTAATCTCTTTGATTCTATCCACATGGTCTCTTCACGAGATATAAGTAGGAGGGAGCAATATACTGCTTGACTCCTCGGTGAAGGTATGTTCTCGAAACTTCAACAAAAGCCCGTACCGAGCTACTGAGCGTCTCTCCTGCAGAGTCTTCCACTGGAGTTTATCTATCATCTCGGTTTCGCGATTACTAAATGATCCTGTAACGAAGCGCGCTGCTCTCCGTTGGATCTTCTGTATCTCTTCTATCAACCCTATTTGGTACGGATACCACACTGGTGAGCAATATTCAAGCAGTGGGCGAACAAGTGTACTGTAACCTACTTACTTTGTTTTCGGATTGCATTTCCTTAGGATTCTTCCAATGAATCTCAGTCTGGCATCTGCTTTACCGACGATCAACTTTATATTATCATTCCATTTTAAATCACTCCTAATGCGTACTCTGAGATAATTTATGGAATTAACTGCTTCCAGTTGCTGACCTGCTATATTGTAGCTAAATGATAAGGGATCTTTCTTTGTTTGTATTCGCAGCACATTACACTTGTGTACATTGAGATTCAATTGCCATTCTCTGCACCATGCGTCAATTCGCTGCAGATCCTCCTGCATTTCAGTACAATTTTCCAATGTTACAACCCCTCGATATAGCACAGCATCATCCGCAAAAAGCATCTGTGAACTTCCGATGTTATCCACAAGGTCATTTATGTATATTGTGAATAGCAACGGTCCTACGACACTCCCCTGCGGCACACCTGAAACCACCCTTACTTCGGAAGACTTCTCTCCATTGAGAATGATATGCTGCGTTCTGTTGTCTAGGAACTCTTCAATCCAATCACACAATTGGTCTGATAGTCCATATGCTCTTACTTTGTCCATTAAAGAACTGCGGGGAACTGTATCGAACGCCTTGCGGAAGTCAAGAAACACGGAACCTACCTGGGAACCCCTGTCTATGGCCCTCTGAGTCTCGTGGACGAATAGCGCGAGCTGGGTTTCACACGATCGTCTTCTTCGAAACCCATGCTGATTCCTACAGAGTAGATTTCTAGTCTCCAGAAAAGTCATTATACTCGAACGTAATACGTGTTCCAAAATTATACAACTGATCGACGTTAGAGATATACACTCCTGGAAATGGAAAAAAGAACACATTGACACCGGTGTGTCAGACCCACCATACTTGCTCCGGACACTGCGAGAGGGCTGTACAAGCAATGATCACACGAACGGCACAGCGGACACACCAGGAACCGCGGTGTTGGCCGTCGAATGGCGCTAGCTGCGCAGCATTTGTGCACCGCCGCCGTCAGTGTCAGCCAGTTTGCCGTGGCATACGGAGCTCCATCGCAGTCTTTAACACTGGTAGCATGCCGCGACAGCGTGGACGTGAACCGTATGTGCAGTTGACGGACTTTGAGCGAGGGCGTATAGTGGGCATGCGGGAGGCCGGGTGGACGTACCGCCGAATTGCTCAACACGTGGGGCGTGAGGTCTCCACAGTACATCGATGTTGTCGCCAGTGGTCGGCGGAAGGTGCACGTGCCCGTCGACCTGGGACCGGACCGCAGCGACGCACGGATGCACGCCAAGACCGTAGGATCCTACGCAGTGCCGTAGGGGACCGCACCGCCACTTCCCAGCAAATTAGGGACACTGTTGCTCCTGGGGTATCGGCGAGGACCATTCGCAACCGTCTCCATGAAGCTGGGCTACGGACCCGCACACCGTTAGGCCGTCTTCCGCTCACGCCCCAACATCGTGCAGCCCGCCTCCAGTGGTGTCGCGACAGGCGTGAATGGACGGACGAATGGAGACGTGTCGTCTTCAGCGATGAGAGTCGCTTCTGCCTTGGTGCCAATGATGGTCGTATGCGTGTTTGGCGCCGTGCAGGTGAGTGCCACAATCAGGACTGCATATGACCGAGGCACACTGGGCCAACACCCGGCATCATGGTGTGGGGAGCGATCTCCTACACTGGCCGTACACCACTGGTGATCGTCGAGGGGACACTGAATAGTGCACGGTACATCCAAACCGTCATCGAACCCATCGTTCTACCATTCCTAGACCGGCAAGGGAACTTGCTGTTCCAACAGGACAATGCACGTCCGCATGTATCCCGTGCCACCCAACGTGCTCTAGAAGGTGTAAGTCAACTACCCTGGCCAGCAAGATCTCCGGATCTGTCCCCCATTGAGCATGTTTGGGACTGGATGAAGCGTCGTCTCACGTGGTCTGCACGTCCAGCACGAACGCTGGTCCAATTGAGGCGGCAGGTGGAAATGGCATGGCAAGCCGTTCCACAGGACTACATCCAGCATCTCTACGATCGTCTCCATGGGAGAATAGCAGCCTGCATTGCTGCGAAAGGTGGATATACACTGTACTAGTGCCGACATTGTGCATGCTCTGTTGCCTGTGTCTATGTGCCTGTGGTTCTGTCAGTGTGATCATGTGATGTATCTGACCCCAGGAATGTGTCAATAAAGTTTCCCCTTCCTGGGACAATGAATTCACGGTGTTCTTATTTCAATTTCCAGGAGTGTATGTCTATAGTCCTGCACATCTGTTCGACGTCCCTTCTTGAAAACGAGGATGACCTGTGTCGTTTTCCAATCCTTCGGAACGCTACGCTCTTCTAGAGACCTGCGCTACACCGCTGCAAGAAGGGGGGCAAGTTCCTTTGCGTACTCTGTGTAAAATCGAACTGGTATCCCATCAGGTCCAGCGGCTTTCCTCTTTTGAGTGATTTTCATTGTTCCTCCATCCCTCTGTCGTCTATTTCGATATCTACCATTTTGTCATCTGTGCGACAATGTAGAGAAGGAAATACATTGCAGTCTTCCTCTGTGAAACTGCTTTGGAAAAAGACGTTTAGTATTTCGGCCTTTAGTCTGTCATCCTCTGTTTCAGTACCATTTTGGTCACAGAGTGTCTGGAAATTTTGTTTTGATCCACCTACCGCTTAGACATAAGACCAAAATTTCTTAGGACTTTCTGCCAAGTCAGTACATAGAACTTTACTTTCGAATTCGTTGAACGCCTCTCGCATAGCGCTCCTCGCACTTCATTTCGCTTCGCGCAATTTTTGTTTGTCTGCAAGGCTCTGGCTATGTTTATGTTTGCTGTGAAGTTCCCTTTGCTTCCGCAACAGTTTTCTAACCTTCAACTAGGGAGGGGGGGGGGACGAGTTTTTGGTATCTGCAGAAAAGGAGCATGGGTGATCTGACAGAACGACTCATGGAGTGAACAGGTACGCCGTTGGCGCTAATAGGGACCCAGATTTTCATTTTATGATTGGTACTATGCATATGTATATTGCGAATCGTGCCAAATAACTCAGAAAACTGGTTTTACAAAAGAGAGTTATAGGTTACCCATTTAAGTTAAATCGGATAGTAACTAGTGAGCGAGCTGGTACATTCGAAAAAGGCATGATTCAAACATCTGTCCGACCATCAGGATCTACGTTTTCTGTGCCTTCCTTGAATCGAAAAAGAGATAAGATTAGAGTTTAACTTCCACCATTAGAGACGGAGCAAACGCTCGGTGAGTTCAAGGATAGGGAAGGAAAGTGGCTGTGTCGTTTCAGAGGAACCATCCCAGCATTTTCCGGAGCTGTTTTGGGAAACTCTAAAACGAGTCATGTGAACGGGCAAGGACACATCGGAGTTTGTGCATAGTTTTAAGGACACTGTGGTCGACGGAGCCTTCAAATGTAGTCTTCCTTCTTCCTACTAATATTAAACAATCATTCATCGAGCTGCTAGTGAATAATGTTATCTTTGTGTAGCTTCGTGCATTATTACGTATTAACCTGAATCAAAGAGAATTGAAAATATATGAAATCACATGTACACCGCCTGAAAAAATGAGAAGCACCCAGGAAGGGAGCTAGCAGCTCACTGAAACTTCATGAATTGATTACAAAATCGAGTTAAATTTATACAGAGCGTGGCAGTATCAGCACACTTATTTGTATGACGCTTTACTCCATCTGGTATGGATGCGCGTTGTATCCTCTCCTGACGTAAGCCAGCCTTCAACTGTTGTCACTGGTCCTAGATATCATCATACTGGAACGGAGCTGAAGTCCGTGCTGGGCCCACAAATTCTCTGTTGACGACATATCTTGGAATCTTGCTGGCCAAGCGAGTATCTCAACATCACATAGGAAGTTGACAGGCACACGTGCCATGTGTGAGCGAGCATTATCCTGTTGAAAAATGGCACCACGATACTGTCGCATGAGATGTTAAGACAGGAGGAAGCAGGATGATGGTAACGTACCATTGTGCCATCAGACATCCCTAAATCAGTACCAGCCTTGACATGAAGTCATAACCGAAGGCTACCCACATCATGACGCTATAAGTAACGCCTCTATGCCTAACCAAGACACTGGAGGGTGGGACCTGTTCCCAGGTCGCCGCCATACTCGCCGACGGTGGCCATCTGGGGTAGTGCGAAACCGCGAACATCGCTGAACATAGTGCGAAGCCATTAACCAGCTGTCCATGATTCCTGGTTAGAGAACCATATCAGACACCGCTGTTGGTGTTGTGGCGTTATTGGCAGTTAACACGTGGAACGGTAATTCCCTACTCTGGCTGCTGCTAATCTCCGACTAACGGCGCCATGCGGCACATATTGTTGGTGACAGGTGGTTGGGTGATTCGTTGGTTGGTTGGTTAATTTGGGGGAGACAGGACCATTACTTGTTCTCTGACGCAGGCACAGATGTGAAGGTGTTGCGATGTGCTCGGTGCACGATACGGAGAGCCTCCGTTGTGGTGGTCAGACGTGGTCGGCTCCAACCTTGACGACGAGTGTGAGTGTCCCCATGTTCCCATACTGTCCAACGTCGGCCCTCTAACACATCAGAAAGCTCCACAAATCTGGATACTGCGCTATTCGACCAGGTGGCTAAATGGAGACCCACAATGGAACCCCAATCAAACTGTGTCAGCTGCCGATAACACTGTCTCACACGAGTACGTGCCTTTTCCGTGTCATTCACAGCGATCACGCAACTTCTGAAGCTGTTCACGCCTATTATGTATCTACCGAGCGCGGTAACAACACAAAACACGAACAGCACTAATGCAGTATGGTGTCCTCTCTTCCTGTCAGATAATTGGAGCTCAAATTATTTTCATGCTTGCCAATGGCGTGTACGTGTACGAAGTTACGTCGACATCCCACTGTGTACGATGTTGCAGTGCCTGTGTTTTTCCGATGACGATGCAGTGCGGCGACCACAGTCGTTACGAAATACATCAGATGAATTCTCAATTACGAATAATGACTACCGTAACCTCTAGAATAGAATGATGACAGTGAAAATATGGGCCGGACCGTGATCGAACACGGATTTCCCGCTTATCGTAAGAGGTCGCCTTACCATTTGGCTATCTGTGTACGACTCACGGCTACACATATAGAACTTTGCATCTGGCCGTGTGCCGTGCACGGATAGCCAAACGGTATGCCGGTACGGCAGCTCAGCTTGTTCGCACATAGAGCTGGCTGGCCACTGCAATAAAAATACTGAGGGAAGGGAAGAACAACGAACTTCAACGGCTGTCATCTAACGTCCGCTACAACCAAATACAATGAACAATTACGAACAAAATTTTAAAAAAAGGAAAAAAATGGTAAGGCGACCACTCACGATAAGTGGGAAGTCCGGGTTCGAGTCACGGTCCGGCACAAATTTTCGTTGTCGTCATTCCATTCAACATCTGATGGTAGTCATTATTCGCAATTGCGAATTCATCTGATGTGTATCCTGCTGTGTGTCCTGGGTGGTTCATATTTTTTTTTTTTTTTGTCAAGTGGTGTAGGACAGGACTGATAAAGGATTTAGCAGAAATTAATTCACAATGCACAACCGTAACGGAAACACACAACAGGAGGAGCTATATCTGGAAATGGCATGGAGGTATAGTAAGATTTCAGTCAGATTACATCATCGTCAGATAAGAGATTCTGAAATGGGATATTGGACTGTAAGGCGTACTCAGCGTCAGAAACTGACCCATTTCACAAATTAATAGTGATGAAGTGGCTGAAGTTTAAGGGGAATTGGAACGCCCTATCACGACAATGTTAAATTTAGTGACATGACTTACCTGTATTTCAGGAACCACTATACCCATTGACATGAAACTTTTACAGGACATTAAACTGTATGTTCTGAGTCTTCTGAACTACAATAATTGCATTTCAGCCACTGCTTTCGGAAATACAATTTTTTAATTACACGGTTAAAATTTTGTGTACTTTTTTGTACGTTAACCTAAATCATTTTAATTATACGTAATATTGTGTTCTTCTTTTAGTTCGGTAGACTCAGGATATGTATGTTATTACTCCTTGAAAATTTGAATACTCTACTCGAAGTGGTTTCTGAGATTTACGGAAAAATACAACAGAATATGTAAATTGGGAAGAAGGCGGAACTTCTGAGGGTTGAAGTTGCGGATAAGGCAAATATTAAGAGGCGGAGAGAAGAGCTTTGACTAGAATCTTGGGAAGCAGAGGCAGCTGGAAGCAGGACTTAAAGTACTTCAAACCAAGTAGGAGGCTGCTGTCTTTTCTTGCAGGACAGGCACCAATCGCGGTTTATTTATGGCGGCTTGAGAAGCGGGCTACACCTGCGTGTGGCTGTGGAGCGGTGGAGCTCATACTCGACCACTCTGTCTATGTGTGGTGCACATATGATGATGTAGCAGCCTAACCTAGACAAAGACTTACTGATCATGACGAGAGGAAACATTTAATATATTAAACATCTCACAAAAGATCTTGAGGGAATTCCTACGGGAAAATGACCACTAGCTGAAGATAGAAGATGAAGCTAAGTCTCACCTCTCCGTTGCCGCTAGGGCGTGGACTGTCCGCCATTAATGATGGAATCCGCCACATCTCGGAAGGGGAGGATGCTCATGAATTTGACAATAGCACTTAATGTAGTAGTAGTGTGCAATTAGATTCAGCATTGGACGTACATCATTTTGGAAAGTTTTCTTTTCAGAAGACTGAAACGAGTAAAAAACGTTTTTAGGCCCAGTGCCACGTAGCTCGTTGGGCACCGACCGATAGACTGTGATAGGTTTGTACATTTATTGGCACAATCTGTAACGCTGCAGGCTGTATATGGTAGATATTAGCAATACAGAACTTAGTAGAACTGGTAGCAGGCTATTCGGTTCGTTTATTTGTCATTGGAAATGAAAATTTTGCTGCCTGTTATCGCTGCAGTTGTATGTAAAATAATAGCACCTACTAAGTAGTTCAGGTAGTGGGTTTATTGTAGATTTTAACAAGAAATATTGGAAAACCAAGATGAAAATGTTCAAATCATCAGAACATTCGTTATAAGTACCTCTGCTGTATAGCTACTATGCATTTTCCTACTTACATTTTCTTTCTTTTCCTTTCCGAATACACATCAGTTAAAATATGGTCACTTTAGGGCAACATGGCACACAAAATATCTAACGTCAGTATAGCAGTTCGTCCTGTAATGAAACCACTTGATGATGAGCAGAAGTTGGAAACCGATAATGGCAAGGAACAATAAAATATGTTACACAAAATATTTAATTTAATAGTTGGTAGCTCTTTTTATAATACGTATTGTAATGCAAGCAGGCAGTTCTCATAATGTTAAGTGCTGACAAAATATCTGTATAGGATTAAGATAAACACCGTTATCATGGGCCCACAAAATACTACTGACCAGAGAGTTCAGGAATTAACAGTCAGAGCCCCTGTGTAGTACAAACAAAAATAATGTAAAAATTTCTATATTACTGTTTACTCAAAATTGAATCATTAGTGCAGATGTACTAGTCTCGTATATTATAATTTGCATTACGATGACAATATTTACAACGTTGGAAAATCGTATGTCATGTGATAACGAATACTGGGAAGCGGTGCTATCCGAGTAAGCTCCTCTTTAATCACGCCTCTCGTTGACGTCATAGTTGAAAAAGTTACGAATTGAGCCCTAATTCCATTTTACGATGTTCATATTTTGAGTGTTCGTATCGAATGACAAGTTTCGGTGATGGCAACATATGTTTAACGTTGATGCTTTATTACAGAGCTTACACACTCGCAAAATTGACGGATAACCGTAGCGTTCATCTGTCCCTCGTAAATACGAGCGCAAAAATTATAGGCTTCGTTTGGATTAATTATAAATGAAAACGTACGGCAGCGGAGTGCTTTGAAATTATCACGTATCACAAACACAGTCTCTTCTCTTGAAGCTGAGCTGAGAGGGACTGCAATTGAGAGAAGGGCCACTCGGTTTTTTTTTAATATTATGCTGTAGCAGTGTTAGTAGAACGGTACTGTTACTCTCTCACATTCATATTTATTTCACAGACTAGATTAGCGCTCGTTGCTTCGCTCGCGTAGGCTGAATAGTATGCAAAGATTTATTTTGTTTTTCTTTAATCGAATTTTTAAGCTATTCACAAGCTGCAGTACCTTCCAAATTTTTCGCGCTAATTAAAGCCATAGAAGCACGGTCTTTTCCGAATGCATTTCTGACGATTCCGGCACCAGGAATCCAAGGATTTTGTTAATCAGGCCTTTTGCATTCTTGTAGTGATATGTCCATGGAGACTTTCTTCCCCTGCACATATTTTTGTATACAACGAAATATTATCTTACAAATAATTCCATTGGTGGTGAATTCCCGAAAACAGTAAAATCTGAATTTTTTGTTTCTAGTAGAGAAGCGACAAATTTTCACAGATTTAACTTTGAAAATTATCATTATGAAATAATTTCATAAACCTTTTTATCCCGTATTTCGCTCCCTTACAGTGCTGAATTTCCAAAAACACTGAAACACATATTTTTTAATTTCTAATCGAGAAGTCAAATACTAATCTTCATGGATGTAGTTCAAAAATGCTTTAATAGTCATTCAATAAAGCTTTATTTTCGAAACAAATTTTATCCATTATTGTATCCGTTAGTGGTTGATTCAGATAAATGCTGAAACACGTAGTTTTTTTATTTCTGACTGAGAAACCAGATACCAATTTTCACAGTTCTTGCTTCAAATTGCCTTGTAGCGAAATACTCTCAAAATGCCTTTCATCCCGTATTTCACCCTCTTCCGAGTGGAATTTCGAATAATCCTTTGTTTAAAGTCGCCTAGAGTATGAGTTTCACGCCCTCTCCAAATATCAAGTTTCGATCCTTAGCGGTTTTGGCTGGGCGACGGTGAGTCACTTAATCAGTCAGCGCCTATCTCACCCCTTTAGGGGATGAATTTCCAAAAACAGTGAAACAAGTATATTTTTTTTCTTTTCAAAATTAAAAACCAATTTGCAAATTTCAAAAATTTAGCTTTAAAATGCTTTCAAAATTAAATATTTTCAAAAACCATTTCATCTCCTATTTCATCTTCTCTAAAAAGACTGAAGGGCGTATATGCATATTTTTATCTCTAACAGAGACTCCAGACACAAATTTTCATATATTTAGCTTCTAAACTGCTCGCATAATAAAATATTTCCATGAAAACCTTCATTTGCTATTTCACTCTTATAGGCGCTGGATTTCCGAAAACAGTAAACACACATTTGGTTATTTCAAAGGGCGAAGCCAAATTCAAATGTTCATAGAATTAGCTTTAAAGATGCTTTCAAGATAAAATATTTCACTCCCTGTTCCACTCCCTTATGGTTTCAATTTCTGGAAAACACTGAAACACGCGCTTTTTTATTTGTAGCCGAGAAGTCAAATAGCAGTGTTCATAGTTGTAGATTTAAAAATACACTCCTGGAAACTGAAATAAGAACACCGTGAATTCATTGTCCCAGGAAGGGGAAACTTTATTGACACATTCCTGGGGTCAGATACATCACATGATCACACTGAAAGAACCACAGGCACATAGACACAGGCAACAGAGCATGCACAATGTCGGCACTAGTACAGTGTATATCCACCTTTCGCAGCAATGCAGGCTGCTATTCTCCCATGGAGACGATCGTAGAGATGCTGGATGTAGTCCTGTGGAACGGCTTGCCATGCCATTTCCACCTGGCGCCTCAGTTGGACCAGCGTTCGTGCTGGATGTGCAGACCGCGTGAGACGACGCTTCATCCAGTCCCAAACATGCTCAATGGGGGACAGATCCGGAGATCTTGCTGGCCAGGGTAGTTGACTTACACCTTCTAGAGCACGTTGGGTGGCACGGGATACATGCGGACGTGCATTGTTCTGTTGGAACAGCAAGTTCCCTTGCCGGTCTAGGAATGGTAGAACGATGGGTTCGATGACGGTTTGGATGTACCGTGCACTATTCAGTGTCCCCTCGACGATCACCAGTGGTGTACGGCCAGTGTAGGAGATCGCTCCCCACACCATGATGCCGGGTGTTGGCCCTGTGTGCCTCAGTCGTATGCAGTCCTGATTGTGGCGCTCACCTGCACGGCGCCAAACACGCATACGACCATCATTGGCACCAAGGCAGAAGCGATTCTCATCGCTGAAGGCGACACGTCTCCATTCGTCCCTCCATTCACGCCTGTCGCGACACCACTGGAGGCGGACTGCACGATGTTGGGGCGTGAGCGGAAGACGGCCTAACGGTGTGCGGGACCGTAGCCCAGCTTCATGGAGACGGTTGCGAATGGTCCTCGCCGATACCCCAGGAGCAACAGTGTCCCTAATTTGCTGGGAAGTGGCGGTGCGGTCCCCTACGGCACTGCGTAGGATCCTACGGTCTTGGCGTGCATCCGTGCGTCGCTGCGGTCCGGTCCCAGGTCGACGGGCACGTGCACCTTCCGCCGACCACTGGCGACAACATCGATGTACTGTGGAGACCTCACGCCCCACGTGTTGAGCAATTCGGCGGTACGTCCACCCGGCCTCCCGCATGCCCACTATACGCCCTCGCTCAAAGTCCGTCAACTGCACATACGGTTCACGTCCACGCTGTCGCGGCATGCTACCAGTGTTAAAGACTGCGATGGAGCTCCGTATGCCACGGCAAACTGGCTGACACTGACGGCGGCGGTGCACAAATGCTGCGCAGCTAGCGCCATTCGACGGCCAACACCGCGGTTCCTGGCGTGTCCGCTGTGCCGTGCGTGTGATCATTGCTTGTACAGCCCTCTCGCAGTGTCCGGAGCAAGTATGGTGGGTCTGACACACCGATGTCAATGTGTTCTTTTTTCCATTTCTAGGAGTGTACTTCAGAAGTTCTTTAATATTCATTTATTTTCAACACAACTTTCACCTAATGTTTCACCCATATGGGAGCTATATTCCCAAAAATGCTGAAATATGTCTTTCGTTATTTCTGACTGAGAAACCAAATATCAGTTTACTTTCAAAAAGTCTTTCACCCCCTGTTTCACCTTCTCAGGAGTGGGATTTCGAACAGTCTTTTCTTAAACGTTGCCTAAAATTTTAGATCAACACCCAGTCCAAATTTCAAGTTTATCTCCTTAGCGATTTGGGCTGGGTGATGAAGAGTCAGTGAATGAATCAGTCAGTTGGGACACTAACTTTTATATATAGAGATTACGTATGGAATCATAGACGGTCCATAAAGATCACATGATTCTGTAAATTATGCTCCCGTAGTCCCTTAGCCGATTAAGTGTTGGCTTCCATGATACTGAAATGTACTCATGAAATGTTAGATGTTCGCGTTGCTGGAGGTGTGTACGTCCGAAAGGAGGTGAAGCTCTGCAGCTCGCGAATGATGTTATTGTTGTTGTGGTCTTCAGTCCTGAGACTGGTTTGATGCAGCTCTCCATGCTACCCTGTCCTGTGCAAGCTTCTTCATCTCCCAGTACCTCTGCAACCTACATCCTTCTGAATCTGCTTAGTGTATTCATCTCTTGGTCTCCCTCTATGATTTTTACCCTCCACGCTGCCCTCCAATGCTAAATTTGCGATCCCTTGATGCCTCAGAACATGTCCTACCAACCGATCCCTTCTTCTCGTCAAGTTGTGCCACAAACTCCTCTTCTCCCCAATTCTATTCAATACCTCCTCATTAGTTATGTGATCTACCCATCTAATCTTCAGCATTCTTCTGTAGCACCACATTTCGAAAGCTTCTATTCTCTTCCTGTCCAAACTATTTATCGTCCATGTTTCACTTCCATACAAGGCTACACTCCATACGAATACTTTCAGAAACGACTTCCTGACACTTAAATCTATACTCGATATTAACAAATTTTTCTTCTTCAGGAACGCTTTCTTTGCTATAGCAAGTGTACATTTTATATCCTCTCTACTTCGACCATCATCGGTTATTTTGCTCCCCAAATAGCAAAACTCCTTTGCTATTTTAAGTGTCTCATTTCCTAATCTAATATCCTCCTCATCACCCGAGTTAATTCGACTACATTCCATTATCCTCGTTTTGCTTTTTTTGATGTTCATCTTATATCCTCCTTTCAAGACACTGTCCATTCCGTTCAACTGCTCTTCCAAGTCCTTTGCTGTCTCTGACAGAATTACAATATCATCGGCGAAGCTCAAAGTTTTTATTTCTTCTCTATGGATTTTAATAACTACTCCAAATTTTTCTTGTGTTTTCTTTACTGCTTGCTCAATATACAGATTGAATAACATTGTGGAGAGGCAACAACCCTGTCTCACTCCCTTCCCAACCACTTCTTCCCTCTCATGCCCCTCGACTCTTATAACTGCCATCTGGTTTCTATACAAATTGTAAATAGCCTTTCGCTCCCTGTATTTTACTCCTGCCACCTTCAGAATTTGAAAGAGAGTATTCCAGTCAACATTGTCAAAAGCTTTCTCTAAGTCTACAAATGATAGAAACGTAGGTTTGCCTTTTCTTAATCTAGATTCTAAAATAAGTCGTAGGGTCAGTATTGCCCCACGTGTCCCCATATTTCTACGGAATCCAAACTGATCTTCCCCAAGGTCGGCTTCTACCAGTTTTTCCATTCGTCTGTAAAGAATTCGCGTTAGTATTTTGCAGACGTGACTTATTAAACTGATAGTTCGGTAATTGTCACATCTGTCAACGCCTGCTTTCTTTGGGATTGGAATTATTATATTCTTCTTGAAGTATGAGGGTATTTCGCCTGTCTCATACATCTTGCTCACCAGATGGTAGAGTTTTGTCAGGACTGGCTCTCCCAAGGCCGTCAGTAGTTCTAATGGAATGTTGTCTACTCCCGGGGCCTTGTTTCGACTTAGGTCTTTCAGTGCCCTGTCAAACTCTTCACGCAGTATCGTATCTCCCATTTCATCTTCATCTACATCCTCTTCTATTTCCATAATATTGTCCTCAAGTACATCGCCCTTGTTTAGACCCTCTATATACTCCTTCCACCCTTCTGCTTTCCGTTTTTTGGTTAGAACTGGGTTTCCATCTGAGCTCTTGATATTCATACAAGTGGTTCTCTTTTCTCCAAAGGTCTCTTTAATTTTCCTGTAGGCAGTATCTATCTTACTCCTAGTGAGATAAGCCTCTACATCCCTACATTTGTCCTCTAGCCATCCCTGCTTAGACATTTTGCACTTCATGTCGATCTCATTTTTGAGACGTTTGTATTCCTTTTTGCCTGCTTCATTTACTGCATTTTTATATTTTCTCCTTTCATCAGTTAAATTCAATATCTCTTCTGTTACCTAAGGAGTTCTACTAGCCCTCGTCTTTTTATCTACTTGATCCTCTGCTGCCTTCACTACTTCATACCTCAGAGCTACCCATTCTTTTTCTACTGTACTTCTTTCCCCCATTCTTGTCAATTGTTCCCTTATGCTCTCCCTTCAGTTGACTGACGAAAGGAGGAAGTACAAACATGTTGCGGGAAAATCAGGAATACAGAAATACAAGTCGCTGAGGAATGAAATAAATAGGAAGTGCGGGGAAGCTAAGACGAAATGGCTGCAGGAAAAATGTGAAGACATCAAAAAAGATATGATTGTCGGAAGAAGAGACTCAGCATACAGGAAAGTCAAAACAAGCTTTGGTGACATTAAAAGCAACGGTGGTAACATTAATAGTGCAACGGGAATTCCACTGTTAAATGCAGAGGAGAGAGCAGATAGGTGGCATGAATACATTGAAAGCCTCTATGAGGGTGAAGATCTGTCTGGTGTGATAGAAGAAGAAACAGGAGTCGATTTAGAAGAGATAGGGGATCCAGTATTAGAATCGGAATTTAAAAGAGCTTTGGAGGACTTACGGTCAAATAAGGCGGAAGGGATAGGTAACATTCCATCAGAATTTCTAAAATCATTGGGGGAAGTGGCAACAAAACGACTATTCACGTTGGTGTGTAGAATATATGAGTCTGGCGATATACCATCTGACTTTCGGAAAAGCATCATCCACACAATTCCGAAGACGGCAAGAGCTGACAAGTGCGAGAATTATCGCACAATCAGCTTAACAGCTCATGCATCGAAGCTGCTCACAAGAGTGATATACAGAAGAATGGAAAAGAAAATTGAGAATGCGCTAGGTTACGATCAGTTTGGCTTTAGGAAAAGTAAAGGGATGAGAGAGGCAATTCTGACGTTACGGCTAATAATGGAAGCAAGGCTAAAGAAAAATCAAGACACTTTCACAGGATTTGTCGACCTGGAAAAAGCGTTCGACAATATAAAATGGTGCAAGCTGTTCGAGATTCCGAAAAAAAGTAGGGGTAAGCTATAGGAAGAGACGGGTCATATACAATATGTACAACAACCAAGAGGGAATAATAAGAATGGACAATCAAGAACGAAGTGCTCGTATTAAGAAGGGTGTAAGACAAGGCTGTAGCCTTTCGCCCCTACTCTTCAACTGTACATCGAGGAAGAAATGATGGAAATAAAAGAATGGTTCAGGAGTGGAATTAAAATACAAGGTGAACGGATATCAATGATACGATTCGCTGATGACATTGCTATTCTGAGTGAAAGTGAAGAAGAATTAAATGGTCTGCTGAACGGAATGAACAGTCTAATGAGTATACAGTATGGTTTGAGAGTAAATCGGAGAAAGACGACGGTAATGAGAAGTAGTAGAAATGAGAACAGCGAGAAATTTAACATCAGGATTGATGGTCACGAAGTCAATGAAGTTAAGGAATTCTGCTACCTAGGCAGTAAAATAACCAATGATGGACGGAGCAAAGAAAACATCAAAATCTGACTCGCTATGGCAAAAAAAGCATTTCTGGCCAAGAGAAGTCTACTAATATCAAATACCGGCCTTAATTTGAGGAAGAAATTTCTGAGGATGTACGTCTGGAGTACAGCATTGTATGGTAGTGAAACATGGACTGTGGGAAAACCGGAACAGAAGAGAATCGAAGCATTTGAGATGTGGTGCTATAGACGAATGTTGAAAATTAGGTGGACTGATAAGGTAAGGAATGAGGAGGTTCTACGCAGAATCGGAGAGGAAAGGAATATGTGGAAAACACTGATAAGGAGAAGGGACAGGATGATAGGACATCTGCAAAAAATATATATATATATATATATATATATATATATATATATATATATATATATATATATATGCTCTCCCTGAAACTCTGTACAACCTCTGGTTTAGTTAGTTTATCCAGATCCCATCTCCTTAAAGTCCCACCTTTTTGCAGTTTCTTCAGTTTTAATCTACAGTTCATAACCAATAGATTGTGGTCAGAGTCCACATCTGCCCCTGGAAATGTCTTGCAATTTAAAGCCTGGTTCCTAAATCTCTGTCTTACCATTATATAATCTATCTGATACCTCTTAGTATCTCCGGGATTCTTCCATGTATACAACCTTCTGTTATGATTCTTGAACCAAGTGTTAGCTATGATTGTGTGAAAAGGAGGAGGCGATTTACAAGAGTGACATGGAGTTACAGTACGAGCTGTGTCACGGACTGTCTGTACTGGAGTGGATAGAAAACGTTGTGGGCCAGCGTGTGAGTCTTGAAAGCCTAACATTTGCGCCAAGGATAGATAAGAAGAGTGCTGTAATTGACAGGAACCGTAGTCCACAAATTTTGATCGTTCTGAAGCTGAAAGATTCGTTTAGAGGTGAGAGGACCAGAAAAACTAGAGCGTCAGACCGGCTTAAGAAGTATTATGCTTCATTCTGTTAATAGATTCTAGTGCTACATCGATTATGTAATGTAACGATGTTGGGATTAGGAGTTGGGAATGAATCCGTTTTGTTTCAATAGCGATGAAGTGAATGTTTTGAACCGCTAAGTGGAGAAAGTAGTTTGTTCATGATGAATATCTAGTATACTTTGGCTTCTTGGTATGAGAAATGCTGTAAGCTGACAGGTTGCAAAAAAAGGACTTTTGAGCCAGAAAAGACAAACTTAATTAAAAAATGATACAGTAAATATTTTTGTATTTCTTTAGGAAGTCCTTAGTAATTCTGAGAAACTTCAAACAAATGAACAGTACAATTTTAGAATTAGAAAGTGCACAGCTGAAGATAGCATATGTAAACAAATGAACAATACAATTTTAAACTGGTTGTACTCTGAAGAAGCAAGCTGTTAAGCTTTAACTCACACCAGTGGTTCCTCTTCAACACAGACTAACAAGCACAGCATTACCTGAAACAGAGAGAAATACATTTCCGTCAGCAGATGTTGCATGTGAGTAAAGTAACATTCAGTTATGAGCTCAGAGCAGAGAATGAGACGCTATCAAAGAACACTATAAAACAAATGGCAACGACTAAAGAAGTACCAACAAATTTACGAAACAACTCCCAGCTGCGTTCAGCTAACAGTAACATAGCCCTGTGTATCCAGGTCAGCCCAAATAATACTCCTAAATTACAAGTCGGACTCCAATCCAATAAACATGAATATTTCTGAGACAAAAAGACAGAAATTCTCAGCAATGCACGTATCTTGCAGTTTTAAAATACATAGCCGGCCGCGGTGGTCACGCGGTTCTAGGCGCGCAGTCCGGAACCGCGCGACTGCTACGGTCGCAGGTTCGAATCCTGCCTCGGGCATGGACGTGTGTGATGTCCTTAGGTTAGTTAGGTTTAAGTAGTTCTAAGTTCTAGGGGACTGATGACCACAGCTGTTAAGTCCCATAGTGCTCAGAGCCATTTGAACCATTTTTTAAAATACATATGAAATTGTTCTGAAGCGGAACGTCGTTAAGTGAGACAGGGAAACTGAATTTTCGTTCATGATGAGTGCACATTACAGACACAACTCGTAATAATCATGAATTATCCACAGAGAACAAAGGCAACACACAGCCATAAGAGTGAAGCAAAACAAATTTCCGAACGTCACTACCACTAAACGCCTGTTAGCTACACTGGTGTTAACTGAAGCATAAAACATACATTATAGCTCCAAGTAGCTTCTCGTACAGTTGAAACCTCCCCTTAAAAAAATTAATGAATTACTCTGCTGATAAACCTCTTACGTTGTTTGATTTCCAAACAGCTGAGCAAAACTGAACGTACTCAGACATTTCTCTCTTTACTTATTCTGCTCATCACTAAACTGACACACAATATTTTTAGCGCAACGCAGTCTGACTTTCAATAATCCCTACAAAAGATTGGCCCTGACTTACAATAACCTATACCTTTCATGAATCACTTACCTCACAAAAATCTTCGTTACTCGAACTACTTCAATACAGCGAGCGCCAATACTGTCAGCTAAATAAAAGATTCTAACTACTGAAGGCACTAACTACTGATAGGCATAGTTAACAAATGAAAGATTTTGATAGAGAACAAAAAGTGTATTTACCTTAATAATATTCAAAAGTCATAATGTATGTACCAGTTCATGATATCCAGTATTAAAAATTTACTCTTTCTGATGGACACACGTCCAGATCGTCCGCTCTCAAAATTCTGTCATCTCTCTGCTCACATCCACCACTGCTGGCGGCTCACCTCCAACTGCGCAACGCTACGCGTTGTTCACGTTCAACTGCCCAACACTACAATAGCGAATATTCCAACAATGGCAACCAGCCACAGACTGCACACAGCACAACCAATGATTTTCATATAGAGCGCTGCGTGGCACTACCGACATAAAAACCTAAACAGCCCACTTACACAGTCTGCACATTAGAAGGCTCACCAAAAGAGTCCACGTGGCTCAGCCATTATACTGTATCTGCAACTGCTGCAGACACCAAATAGCAGGCGTAATACGAAGGACGTCTTCCAGCAGTTCCGATCCTCATGCTTCTCAGGCACGTAAACTGAAATATTGACAACGCAGACTTTTAATCGAAGAGCTATTCGATTCAGGCAGTTTCCTGCAGTATCCACGTTCAACATATACGGCAGGAGCTGCTGCTAGGCGGCCA
Source organism: Schistocerca cancellata (assembly GCF_023864275.1). Classification (NCBI taxonomy): domain Eukaryota; kingdom Metazoa; phylum Arthropoda; class Insecta; order Orthoptera; family Acrididae; genus Schistocerca; species Schistocerca cancellata. The sequence continues at coordinate 1,062,111,829 of NC_064626.1, read as the reverse complement.
TCCTCCTGTGGCCAGTGAGGAGCAACTGGCACCGAGCTGGCCCGCGGCAGCGTACGTTAACGTGGCGGACAACACGCGTCTACCCTGGCGGAATGCTACGCAGGCTGCTGCTTAGCTACGGGCAGAGTGGTTGAATATTGCTTTCGATCGCATAGCGAAAGCGCTTATGGCTCACTATGTAACTGCACTTCAAGGTGAATGTGCAGAGAGAAAGGTTGTAAGTACTGCAAGAACTGGAGTGGACTTTGGCCCTCAAGTCGATAGCGGTGTTGCTCATTTGAGAATTATTGAACTGGTAGGGTGGGAATTATACTATGATTTGAAAGAATGCAGATCGTGACAGAGATGAGCGATGAGCAGGGATCTGTATCATAATCAGTAACGAAGACTGAGACGGGTCAAACTGCGCGATAATAGAAGCAAAAACGTTCCAGTAACTCAGACCAATTAAAAGGGCTGCTACATATATCATCCTTGCTCTTGCATTCAATACCGCAATTCACTCTGCAGTAAGTTGCGAATTCTTTCAAACATACCCTGATTATCTCATAAATATTGACAAAATCGTGCAATTCGATCTCCAAGTTCTTCAGTCTGAGCGACTGGAGGGCTGGAGATGAGTTTGGATACAAAATCCAGACAATGGAGGTCAGCTGGTCTTAGAACGCGAGGTACAGGCTTGGTTCGACCTACCCGTCCCAGACCATATTGGCGTTTTAACTGTGCAGCAAAGCGCGCCTGTGCCGCCTCATGCATGTACGACATTCCCCTGCCGTGGGCCATGGATTACAGTTGAATCCGGTTAGGTAAGGACTTAATTTAAGAGTTTACAAATGTATTAACTAATGCAATACGAGATAGTGGAATCAATGGAGGCTGGTAACTACGACGGTTCCTAAGAACAGATTCAAAATTTTCTCACAAGTGAGCCATGTTTATGGGAACGTTCTTCTTCTGTTATCATGTACTTTTACCCTATCGGCGTCCGCCCCGATAGCTGAATGGGCAGCGTGACGGACTGCCGTCCTAAGGGACTCGGGTTCGTTCTCGGCCGGGTCGAGGATTTTTCTCCGCTCATGGACTGGGTGTTGTGTTGTCTTCATCGTCATTTCATCCCCATCCAGCACGCAGGTCGCCAACTGTGGAGTCGAATGTAATAAGACCTGCACCAAGGCGGCCGGACCTGCCCCGTCAGGGGCCTCCCGGTCAATGACGCCAATCGCTCATTTCCATTACCCTATCGGTTTGTCGAAAGCTTATTTGATAGACAGGATGTGTAGGTGGAAGTTCTGTCATAGTACTGTGAAAGTAGTGGGTGCGGCCATAAAACACATACTAGAGCGGAGTAAAGACACAAAACAATGCTAGAGTAAAGAAATGTTCAAATATGAGCTCAACAGCTGAGTAATCTAACGTGGCTTCCACTGAGAACAAAGCTTCTGTGTAACAAATGACAGTCCCTGTCACTCTTCCATTTTAAAGCAAGTATAAATTGGAAAAGTAGACTTGTTTGACGGCCGAGCGGTTCTAGGCTCTAAAGTCTGGAACCGCGCGACCGCTACGGTCCAGGTTCGAATCCTGCCTCGAGCATGGATGTGTGTAATGTCCTTAGGTTAGTTAGGTTTAAGTAGTTCTAATTCTAGGGGACTGATGACCTCAGATGTTAAATCCCATAGTGCTTAGAGCCATTTGAACCATTTTTTTAACTTTTCAGTGGATTGGCTTAGGAGCTTCAATTTTTTTTACCATCAAGGTAACGTGAAACTTAGAATGTGGCATAAATTTGAACCTGATTCGTCTTCCCGATCCTGAGAGAAAGGCTTTTTAACCAACGGCCAGACAACGGACAACGAAGTGATTGCATAAGGGTTCCGTTTTTAACAGTTGAGGTATGGAAGAAAAAATAAATACCAAGTTACCCTCCATTCAGAGGCTGTTGCACGCAGCGACTGTTATATTGACTTGTGAATAATAGATTTCAGCTATCAGTCGTCCTTTTGAAATTTTATTGGCAGATCTAAATTTCAGCTAGAAACTAGCCATTCTCAATACACTATCATTTTTGATCAATGCATGTAATGCCTGTTGGTCGGGCTCCATCCACAGTTCATTGGCATTGGCATCATATGCATTGATCAAAAATGATAGTGCGTTGAGAATGTCTAGTTTCCAGCTGAAATCTAGATCTGCCAATAAAATTTCAAAAGGATGACTGATAGCTGAAATCTATTATTTACAAGTGAAATAAATAAATAAATAAAATAATGTAAAAGTACCTGTAAACTGACTCGTGCCTCATCATTTCGTTAAAAAATAACTAGCGAACCAACTATGCCTTAGTCGTTTTAGAGAAACCAAGTGGTTTGAACCCTGTTCCTCAAGAATGCAATTGCAGCGCCTGAGCCACTGCACAATCCTGCCCGATTGTGTGGAGACTGCACTTGGGTGGAGCTTATAAAACATTATAAATAAGTGTTGTTGTTGTTGTTGTGGTCTTCAGTCCTGAGACTGGTTTGATGCAGCTCTCCATGCTACTCTGTCCGTGCAAGCTTCTTCATCTCCCAGTACCTACTGCAACCTACATCCTTCTGAATCTGCTTAGTGTATCCATCTCTTGGTCTCCCCCTACGATTTTTACCCTCCGCGCTTCCCTCCAATACTAAATTGGTAATCCCTTGATGCCTCAGAACATGTCCTACCAACCGATCCCTTCTTCTGGTCAAGTTGTGCCACAAACTTCTCTTCTCCCCAATCCTATTCAATACTTCCTCATTAGTTACGTGATCTACCCATCTAATCTTCAGCATTCTTCTGTAGCACCACTTTTCAAAAGCTTCTATTCTCTTCTTGTCCAAACTATTTACCGTCCATGTTTCACTTCCATACATGGCCACACTCCATACAAATACTTTCAGAAATGACTTCCTGACACTTAAATCTATAGTCGATGTTAACAAATTCCTCTTCTTCAGAAACGCTTTCCTTGCCATTGCCAGTCTACAATACTAAAGCAAATATCCGCTTCTGTATGAATGCTACGAGCGCTGCTAAATTAATTTCGTGGAAAATAACGGAGAATCTGCGCAGAAGAACTCTTCTCTCTGCCAGTATTTTCTGGCTTTGTTCCCCACTGCGCTTCAGGGTCTTTTCGAATGTTTTGCTATCGCTGTCTGTCTGTCGATGCGACCCTGAAAGGGGACGTTCTTCTGTGCGACACGTGGCGCCGCGGCATTGTCTGCTGGCAACGCGACGCGACAGCCGTCTCTCACCGCATTGCTCACATCCTTTGCCACAACTGCGGTCGGTGAATCACGTGCTGTGCTTCTCGAAGTGAGACGGCAACGAACCGCTGTCATCTGTCAGTGAGACAAACAGACCCTTGCACTTTTTACGGAACCGATTTTTGTCGACGGTGTTGCGTGTGCGCCTCGCACGTTCACCTGCATTCCAGTGACGTAGAACTGCTTCAATGGTCTTCTGACGAGCCTTGTTCCAACACCAGTGTAAATTAAGCCGCTTTTCGTCTCTGATGGGTAACGTAAACTACTCTGGTGGTCATTAAAATTGTAATACTATGAAGGCGACATGTAACAAACTGGTACGAAATGTACTATTTTTTGGATTTGCAAATGATGGTGAAAAGAGCATCTCAGCATCTTACACTGTATCCTCAGGGCATTTAAGAGAGCTGCAGGGAATCATGCGGTTAAGATTAAACCTTCTTGTTGCGATTAAACTAATTAAAATTATTTATGCCATGCTTCCAAGAACTCTTTACATGCCTATAATCTAATTTATGTTCAGTTCCATGTGCATGCTATGGTACCCCCAGTGAGATTAATTACAGAACGTGTAGTACTATGTAGACTCTTATTACATGTGGAGCGCATGCCGAGTGTTAAGACCAACCTGATGGCCTTCTACTGTGAGTGCAGTGACCTCCGTATAAGAGTCTCACCCAAGTGTTTGGCTTACAAGTATCTAAAGCCAAGGTTGTCTGGGTTAGCACCAACGGAACTGTGATGTGCCGTCTTGGTACGGGGCAGTGCGCATGCGCCGTGATCGATGATTACCACCACTTGGAGGAAAGGCCTCAAATGCCCGCCAACTGTGCGTACATGCACTATGTGATCAAAAGATACCGGACACTTGGCCTAAAATGACTTACAAGTTCGTAATGCTAGTATTAAATATGCTGTTGGCCCACCCTTAGCCTTGATAACAGCTGCCACTCTCGCAACCATACGTTCTATCAGGTGCTGGTAGGTTTCTTGGGGAATAGCAGCCCATTTTTCTCGGAGTGCTGCCCTGAGGAAGGGTATCGATGTTGGTCGTTGAGTTCTGGTACGAAGTCGGCTTTCCAAAACATCCCAAAGGTGCTCTATAGGATTCAGGTCAGGAGTCTGCGCTGGCCAGTCCATTACAGGGATGTTATTGTCGTGTAACCACTCCGCCACAGGCCGTGCATTATGAACAGGTGCTCGATCGTTTTGAAAGATACAATCGCCGTCCCCGAATTGCTCTTTAACAGTGGGAAGCAAGAAGGTCCATAAAACATCAATGTAGGCGTGTGCTGTGATAGTGCCACGCAAAACAAAAAGGGGTGCAAGACCCTCCATGACAAACATGATCACTCCATAACGGCACCGCCTCCAAATTTTACTGATGATACTACACACGCTGGCAGATGACGTTCTCCGGGCATTTGCCACAACCACACCCTGCCATCGGATCGCCACATTGTGTACCGTGATTCGTCACTCCACACAACGTTTGTTCAATCGTCCAATGCTTACGCTTCTTACACCAAGCGAGGCGTAGTTTGGCATTTACCGGCGTGATGTGTGGCTTATGAGCAGCCGCTCGATCACGAAATCCAAGTTTTCGCACCTCCCGCCTAACTCTCATAGTACTGGCAGTCAATCCTAATGCAGTTTGGAATTTCTGTGTGATGGTCTGGATAGATGTCTGCCTATTACACATTACGACCCTCTTCAACTGTCGGTGGTCTCTGTCAGTCAACTGATGAAGTCGTCCTGCGCGCTTATGTGCTGTACGTATCACTTCACGTTTTCACTTCACTAAACAGTGGACCTAGGGATGTTTAGGAGTGTGGAAATCTTGCGTACAGGCGTATGACACAAGTGACACCCAATCACCTGACCACGTTCAAAGTCCATGAGTTCTGCGAAGCTGCTCTCTCACGATGTCTAATGACTACTCAAGTCGCTGATATGGAGTACCTGGCAGTAGGTGGCAGCACAATGCACCTGATATGAAAAACGTATGTTTTTGGGGGTGTTCGGGTACTTTCGATCACATAGTGTATTTCTCATTCTCCTCAAGCGGTCCTTGCCTGTCACGTCTTGCCAGAACGTAGTTTGAGGACGCTGCCAAACCTCTTTATGTCAAACGATGGAAACACATCACGGTGCCGTAAAAGTCCCCTATTACTTTAGACCCACTTACCCTTACTGACGATTACAAAGTCTGAGTACATACAGTGTAAGATGACTATTTATTGTTGATTTTACTGGATGACTTAATATCTCCAGAGGAAAATGATATGTTTGACGAACTGTGACCAAAGTAACAGTTGCCAGGCAACAGTATCTCTGTTGGGGAGCAGCACTGTAGAGTGGAATAATCTTTATGGTCAGTAGTGGAAAGCTGCGGTGTGCGTCATAGGAGAGCACACGACGTAACAAAGGTTTTGAAATGAAGAACAAGGTATCATTTGATGAGGTAAAAAGTTTAATTTTACTTCTGTAGACTTGTGCTATAGGTCCCCTTCACCCTCGTCACAGTCGAATTTTTGATGATTATTCTGTTAATCGATCTTCTGAGCTAACTTACGGTACCATGGAAGTTACTAGATTAAATGAATGTTTTGTTTTTTTGATAAGTTCCTTCCTAACCGAAAATGTTGAGTCATATGGTTCACTGGCATTCTGTATCAAAATTATGAACCAAATTTCCCTGGAACAACTGTAGTTAGTTTTAGCAACATTCTTTTAGCTGTTATGGAGTCTTGCTGTGTTGGTGTTTCTGCCGGAACTTCATTTTGCAGGTGACATTCATAATACGTGACTGTTTCGTTTCCTTTGCGAAATGTAGGTTCTGCCAGTTTCTTTATTTTACCAGGGCCATATGTCAGTGCAGAAATTTTCGTGTGTTTCAGGTTATATTCTTATACAGGTCGACATTACAGTTTTTATGCAGTTACGTTTTTTCAAACAGTTCGGACTAACCAAATCTACTGAACGTGAAATTATTGCTTAGCTTATTTATTTGCTTAGGTAGAAGATCCGTTTCCATATCACAGGATTCCTTTCAATTTCATGTAAGTACTGTGGCTTTGAGCTCAGTTTTAGGTTGTCAATTGACATTCTCAGATTTGAATTTACGATAACATACACACAAGTGAAGGCTACTCATTTACAACAGTTTCTGTATCTTCACAATACTATGTCCTTTAAACATGCATGCATTATACGAGGTGCATTCAAGTTCTAAGGCCTCCGATTTTTTTTATAATTAACTACTCACCCGAAATCGATGAAACTGGCGTTACTTCTCGACGTAATCGCCCTGCAGACGTACACATTTTTCACAACGCTGACGCCATGATTCCATGGCAGCAGCGAAGGCTTCTTTAGGAGTCTGTTTTGACTACTGGAAAATCGCTGAGGCAATAGCAGCACGGCTGGTGAATGTGCGGCCACGGAGAGTGTCTTTCATTGTTGGAAAAAGCCAAAAGTCACTAGGAGCCACGTCAGGTGCGTAGGGAGCATGAGGAATAACTTCAAAGTTGTTATCATGAAGAAACTGTTGCGTAACGTTAGCTTGATGTGCGGGTGCGTTGTCTTGGTGAAACAGCACACGCGCAGCCCTTCCCGGACGTTTTTGTTGCAGTGCTGGAAGGAATTTGTTCTTCAAAACATTTTCGTAGGATGCACCTGTTACCGTAGTGCCCTTTGGAACGCAATGGGTAAGGATTACGCCCTCGCTGTCCCAGAACATGGACACCATCATTTTTTCAGCACTGGCGTTTACCCGAAATTTTTTTGGTGGCGGTGAATCTGTGTGCTTCTATTGAGCAGACTGGCGCTTTGTTTCTGGATTGAAAAATGGCATCCACGTCTCATCCATTGTCACAACCGACGAAAAGAAAGTCCCATTCATGCTGTTCAAATGGCTCTGAGCGCTATGGAACTTAAAATCTATGGTCATCAGTCCCCTACAACTTAGAACTACTTAAACCTAACTAACCTAAGGACATCACACAACACCCAGTCATCACGAGGCAGAGAAAATCCCTGACCCCGCCGGGAATCGAACCCGGGAACCCGGAGGTGGGAAGCAAGAACGCTACCGCACAACCACAAGCTGCGGACATTCATGCTGTTGTTGCACGTCAACATTGCTTGGCAACATGCCACACGGGCAGCCATGTGGTCGTCCGTCAGCATTCGTGGCACCCACCTGGATGACACTTTTCGCATTTTCAGGTCGTCATGCAGGATTGTGCGCACAGAACCCATAGAAATGCCAACTCTGGAGGCGACCTGTTCAATAGTCATTCGGCGATCCCCCAAAGCAATTCTCTCCTCTTTCTCGATCATGTAGTCAGACCGGCTTGTGCGAGCCTGAGGTTGTTTCGGTTTGTTGTCACACGATGTTCCGCCTTCATTAAACTGTCGCACCCACGAACGCACTTTCGACACATCCATAACTCCATCACCACATGTCTCCTTCAACTGTCGATGAATTTCAATTGGTATCACATCACGCAAATTCAGAAAACGAATGGTTGCACGCTGTTCAAGTAAGGAAAACGTCGCCATTTTAAACATTTAAAACAGTTCTCATTCTCGCCACTGGCGGTAAAATTAAATCTGCCGTACGGTGCTGCCATCTCTGGAACATATTGACAATGAACGCGGCCTCATTTTAAAACAATGCGCATGTTTCTATCTCTTTCCAGTCCGGAGAAAAAAAATCGAAGGCCTTAGAACTTGAATGCACCTCGTATTGTGAAGATACAGACACTATATAAACAACAACATTGGAGCTATCACTGATGTGTCCATGCTTTAATCGGTTAAAATGATGGTATAATATGTGTCTCTCTTTGTGGGAACCAGTAACTGTGCAAGCATAATTGTTGTGACTATGTGATGTATAAAAGGTAGGATCGGTCCTGGAGACGTGCACAGATAGTCAAAGTGGTTAAGGCTACCGCTAGCGGTTAGAGGTAAATCCTGATTCGAGTCACGGTCCGGCACAAGTTTTCATGTGTAACAAACACATGACGTCAATCAGGATTCGCAAAATACGAATCCAATTCGTAATACGTTTTACCCTCAACAATCCTTCACAATGCCCGCTCGATTATCCGTGCGGTCTAACGCACGGGTTTCCGGATTGGGAAGGAGCGCCTGGTCCCGGGCACGATTCCGCCCATCGGACTGGGTCCGGTGAGCCGGCCAGTCTGTGGATGATTTTTAGGCGGTTTTCCATCTGCCTTGGCGAATGCGGGCTGGTTCCCCTTATTCCGCCTCAGCTTCACTATGTCGGCGATTGCTGCGCAAACAAGTTCTTCACGTACGCGTACACCACCATTACTCTACCACTCAAACATAGGGGTTACACTCGTCTGGTGTGCGACGTTCCCTGGTGGGGGGGAGGGGGGGGCACCGGGGGACGAACCTCACAATAACCCTGAAAGAGTGGTTAGGTGTGGGGAGGCGGAGGGTTGAAGTGGACTGCGGCAGTCGTCGTGGGGTTGTGGGCTACTGCGCCTGCGGTTGGGACGGAGGCTCTCTGTCGTTTCTAGGCCCCCAGTTAACATACAATACAATACATACAATACATTCCTTCACTTTTGTCAGCGATATGTGTGTGAAATCTCAGTGCAAACCATCGAAAACAGTTGGGGTTCACTAGGAGCAGAGCTCAGTGCGATAAATGTTTTGTCGGGGCTTCGAGTGCGTGCTCTACATAAAGACGTTAACAGTGAAACGCTATGTACGCTTTTATTGGTTACAGATGTTTTTCACCTACTTTGCAGGGATGTATTCTTCGAAAATGTGATAACGTCATGATATATGTGTTAATACTGTTCATCTTACTCTTAACCTTAATTTTAATACTATCGGGAAAGTCTTCAGATCTTATTTTTCATGTATTTTTCTCTAGTTGAGGAGACTTATGTTTGTTGCTGTCATTACAATTATTTGGATTTAGGAATACAATTAAGTCTTGTGTTAGAGTATTGGGGAATGTTTGTTGTTTTTTATATCAGTACGATTAGTATGACTGTTTAAAACAGTGTGAGACAGCACATTTACCAAAAGGTGCAGTCAGGTCCGCAGTTAATATTGTCTTACTAGCTAAATTTTATTTTCCCTAGTGCAGAACGTTGTGCTAAGTGTTTTGTCATCGATTTTAATCTGTAATTTACTGTACACAGCGTCGTAAGTTTACAACAAAGTTATCATTATTATTGATGTTTTCAAGTATTTCTCTCTAAGCTGTTACACAAGATTATGTAATGAGTAGTATTTGGCTGGAATTTTGTGATACATCACTGCTAGCAACGGACACATTCTCCCTTTAAGTATGGTAGGTTATTCTTAGGAAGATAATAAGTATTCTAAGTTGCTTGCCGGTGACAATGTGCACATTCACCCTCGCACTAAAACTGACAGAAACGGGTGAACGGGATTTATCTATACTCTCTCACAAAAGAAATATTTACATTCTCTAAGCACCACAACTGGTACAAATACTATAACTTGCGCCATACCTTGGTTGGATTCTCATTATGCACACAATATATATTAGTTATCGATATACAATAACGCTGCTGCTAACTGAACTTTATTACGATTTTGTGATCCTGTCTTGCATGATATGGAAGTTTTCGCTATTCGAGTGAAAAGGATTTCTATACAAACTGTCACAAAAGAAATATTTACATTCTATAAACACGACACCTTCTACTACCACTTGGACCCTACAGTGTTTGCATTTTTATCAGGCACATAACATATTAGTTATCGATATACCTCAACGCTCTGCTACCTGAACTTCATTACGATTTTGTGATCCTGTCTTGGATGGTTGAATGTTTTCGCTCTTGGCTTTGTTTGAACTTTAGTATCTTGGATTTTTCACTTGCTTAAGGAATGTAAGAAAAAAAATTTAAAGATTCCGGGGCTGTGAAGTCACCTTGCTATACCTTGATCGTTTTGTTTTGATCACACACTGGTGCAGTGTACGGTGCAACTGGTTGAGAACAATCGTTCGGCAGCAGTAGCCAAGGAAAGTACTGAATTTTACTGTCGAGTGTCGAGTGAAGTTGAATAGTAATACTGAACCGTAATTCTCAAGCAGGGAATGTCGTCCAAGATTGAAACTTCCATGAAAGTTGAAATTTTATTCCAATCTCGTACCATAATTTTCTCACTATAATTTAATAAATGAATCCTTCAAAGGATAACATAAACTATTCCAGTCAATTGTTTTTGAAGAGCTGCAATCAATCGATCATTATAAACGATAATAAGAAACAATCAACTACCGACAATGAGTAATAACAAACTGAGTAAGTGGGAGCTCGCGATCCCCAAAACTGATCGCAGAAATAACTTATCGGAGGGGTGGGACGGACAAAAATGAGAAAGCATGAAAAACACAACAAAAAGTGACTCCTTTCCATTGTGGCAGGGTGCTGCAGCAACCATTTCCGAATTATTTCATAATGAAAAAGGTCTTGATTGCGTAATTATTTAATGTCAGTGATGCGTTTCACTCTTTTGGGGTATTATCAGATAATATAAAAGTACCTGGATTTGTAACTCGCTCATCATAAAGGCACATAGAATGGAAAATGGGCGTGACAGTTACGATACTTTTTCAAGGGAATTTTTCCTGTTAAATATTGGCAAGTTTAGGTGACGATGATAGAGGTGGATAGTGATCACGTACCCTTCTCTCCAAACTTGACCACTAAGGCTCAATGATACTAGACCAGCTTGCTGTGGTGGCCAGGGCAGACGCGACAAATGAATTTCGTGCTCAGAAAACCAGTACTTGACGATTGTAGCTGTTTGAACAGAGGTCTGTCGTCTTGGAACGTAGCATCACAAATGGGGAATTAACATTCTATCATGGGATTGACCTAATCGGCCAGAATGTTCACATAATCCATGGCAGTAACGAGACCGTGCAGGATTATGATGGGGCTCCTGAAATACTGAAAGGTGGCTACACTGAGTCACAGCGCCAGAAATTGCGCCAAAGAGTATTATTCAGCCGCCTGGTAGCCGCGGTGGTAGAGAGTGCTTGTGGAGATGTTGCAGTAGCGTGTCGTTGTTGAGAAGTTCCCATGGACAGTGCTTGTTCAGATGTTGTCATATTGTTTTGATGGACTAGACACCAGATATTGTTGGATAGTGGATGTTGTAATGATCAGAGTGTACCTTTCGTCAATATATATGAAGGTAAAAAATTTCTTTTTTTTTATTATTTCAATGCCTTAAACAATAATGCCTCTTGGTCACAGATTCAGTCAACAAAGCATCTGGCTCGTGTTCTTGTATTAGACTGTATTTCTGGTTTCTACGTGCAATTATAGTATTTCTGAATTTTTTTAATTACTTCAGTATAAATGGTGTTTAAAATATCTGGTCTTATTGAGGAATAACTGTGCCAGATGTGTCTGTTGAATCACACTTCCACACACAGAACAGCTACAATTGTGTTTTGTTGTTTTGTAGGTTTTATAGTTGCTGGGGACTTAATTAATTAATTGTGTTAACGGAAGTTTTCTTTCACTGTTTGTTGTTATTTTATGCAGTCAGATTGCGTACTAATACTACTCAGGGCCAACCGGTTACGAGACTGCGTAACTGGACAGACAGTAAAATTATTTGCATAATCAAAATATTTAATTAAGCCCCCATGCACGTGGCGACCCTGCCAGGATTCGAACCTGGAATGCTACTGTTGGAACTGTCAACTACTCTGAAGAGTCCTACTTGTTTATTGAACTATTAAAAGGGTTTTTATGTGAATATTTGTAAAAAACTGATTTTTTGTGTGTTTACTGTTTATGAAATGTTATGAGATACTTACCTGCACCTGTTCGTCATTTCTGGTGCCTTTGATTGAATAATACTTATGTAAACTATTATGAAAAGTCACATGTATGCAAGCATTTGTATTCCTTACTCTATTTTATGTATTAGGTTATTGAAGGGTCAGTGCAAAGCCAAAATTTATTTAGTTATGTGATATTTATTTATTAATATTACTTTTTAATTTTTGTCTGTATTTTTTGGACGAATTTGGTGGTATTTTCACCACCAATGCTGGCAAAAATACCATCAAATTCTAGCCCGTGAAGGAGGGGCATATGAAAGGTGGCTACACTGAGTCACAGCGCCAGAGATTGCACCAAAGAGTATTATTCAGCCGCCTCCACAGGCAGTAGTTGTTCAGAAGCGGTGGTAGTGAGTTCTTGTCGAGAAGCGGTGGTAGAGATTGCTTGTGGAGATGTTGCAGTAGCGTGTCGTTGTTGAGAAGTTCCCATGGACAGTGCTTGTTCAGATGTTGTCATATTGTTTTGATGGACTAGACACCAGATATTGTTGGATAGTGGATGTTGTAATGATCAGAGTGTACCTTTCGTCAATGTATATGAAGGTAAAAATTTCTTTTTTTTATTATTTCAATGTCTTAAACAATAATGCCTCTTGGTCACAGGTTCAGTCAACAAAGCATCTGGCTCGTGTTCTTGTATTAGACTGTATTTCTGGTTTCTATGTGCAATGATAGTAGTTCTGGATTTTTTTAATTACTTCAGTATAAATGGTGTTTAAAATATCTGGTCTTATTGCGGAAGAACCGTGCCAGATGTGTACGTTGAATCACACTTCCACACACAGAACAGCTACACTTGTGTTTTGTTGTTTCGTAGGTTTTATAGTTTCTGGGGACTTAATTAATTAATTGTGTTAACGGAAGTTTTCTTTCATTGTTTGTTGTTATTTTATGCAGTCAGATTGCGTACTAATACTACTCAGGGCCAACCGGTTACGAGACTGCATAACCGGACAGACAGTAAAATTATTTGCATAATCAAAATACTTAATTAAGCCCCCATGCAATACCACGATAAGTCTGGCCAAATTCTCACCGAATCCTCGTCGTATTTCACTCCTGGGATATCAGCCAGTGCTTGAAAACTGTATGATACAAGATCCATCCGATCAAATGCCTTTCGTCCATTGCTCCATAGTCCAGGCTTTACTACTGCGATACCACGTTTTCATGTTACGGGCATTTGCAACATTCACGAGAGGTTTTATTATTCTTGCTCACCCTGAAATTCCCTGTTTCTAAAGCTCCCTTCGTGTTGTTTTCGTGCTGACAGTGTTCGCTAGTGTGACTTCCAGTTCTGCAGTGACTTTCGCAGCTGTCGTGCTCGTATGTTTCGTCACGATTACGCAACGCACACTTCCGTCCACGTTGTGATGTGGTGAATGTTGTTTCTCCGCTTCCCCTGTATGCAATACTAATCATCGACTTGCTGCCTCTTGAAAAAAATTTAAAGTTTCACCTATTCTAGTTATGAAGGCACCCACTTTACGAAACTAACAGTTTACCGAAGTTCGCCTTCACTTAACTCCGACATGATGCATTCATAAGTACACAGAACCCTGTCCTTACCACTACTGACACTTTTACTGTATTGATGACAATGCACAGGTGCCGTTCGTGGTTAAACACAACGGAGCAACCTGCAGGATTGGCTAATATCTGAATTTATGTTCAAGTATGTATTTCTAGTGGTTGTTCCGCATTTTTGTCCAATCCTTCTATGTCTTTCCTAAGTTTTAGAACTGGTATTGCCGTAGTCTTGTAGAATTGCATCAGTATTTCCTTCCGTATTTGTTGTTTTGACACATATACGTTAAGAAGAAATGAGATCATGCACTTAAGAAAAGCGAAGAAAAAAGAAAAAAAAAAGAATCACACCTCGAATGAATTATCGGAATGGGTCGGAAATCGGTAGACATGATGCACATGTCCAGACAAAAAATGATTACAATTTGAGAAAAGAGCAATTCAAGAGAAAGAGCCTGACAAATTGAGCAAGTCAATAACGCGTCTATTCACTTCGGGCTCTTATACAAACAGTTATTCTGCTTAGCATTGATTAATAGAGTAGTTGGATGTCTCGAAGCATATGGCGCCAAATTCTGTCGAATTGGCGCGATAGATCCTCAAAATCCCGATTTGGTTTCAGGTGGTGCAACTGGCGACATGTCTGGCGAGTTGCTGTCCAAGGTAGGGTTTGCCAAGCACCAAGACAAGCAATAAGCATTATCGTCGTGTGCGGGCTGGCATTATCTTGCTGAAATGTAAGCCTAGGATGGCTTGCATGAAGGGCTACAAAGTGGGGTTAGAATATCGTCGACGTACCACTGTGGTGTAAGAGTGTCGTGCACGGCAACCAAATGCGTCCTGCTATAAAATGAAATGGCACTCCAGAGCATCATTCCTGATTGCCGAACCATATGAAGGGGGACAGTTCAGACAATTCTACTGCAGTTAATATCAGTCCAGGTCGAAGTGCGCGCCCCAGAGAGCGGTGGAGCAGGGCCCTCAATCAGATCGGGATTTTAATGACCTACCGTGCCACTTGGACAGGATTTGGTACGATATCCCTCAGGAGGGCACCCAACAACACTGTCAATCAATGGCAAGCTGAATAACTGCTTGCATAAGGACCAGAGATGGACCAACGCGTTATTGATTTGGTAAATTTGTGAAGCCCATACTCTGAATTAAATAATCGAATTTTTATTAACTTGTTATCATTTGTTTTTCTGTGCATGTACATCACATGTGCATGTACACACATCAAATCAGGTGTTGACAGATGTGAAAATTACCGAACAATCAGTTTAATAAGCCACAGCTGCAAAATACTAACACGTATTCTTTACAGACGAATGGAAAAACTAGTAGAAGCCGACCTTGGGGAAGATCAGTTTGGATTCCGTAGAAATACTGGAACACGTGAGGCAATACTGACCTTACGACTTATCTTAAAAGAAAGATTAAGGAAAGGCAAACCTACGTTTCTAGCATTTGTAGACTTAGAGAAAGCTTTTGACAATGTTGACTGGAATACTCTCTTTCAAATTCTAAAGGTGGCAGGGGTAAAATACAGGGAGCGAAAGGCTATTTACAATTTGTACAGAAACCAGATGGCAGTTATAAGAGTCGAGGGACATGAAAGGGAAGCAGTTGTTGGGAAGGGAGTAAGACAGGGTTGTAGCCTCTCCCCGATGTTATTCAATCTGTATATTGAGCAAGCAGTAAAGCAAACAAAAGAAAAATTCGGAGTAGGTATTAAAATCCATGGAGAAGAAATAAAAACTTTGAGGTTCGCCGATGACATTGTAATTCTGTCAGAGACAGCAAAGGACTTGGAAGAGCAGTTGAATGGAATGGATAGTGTCTTGAAAGGAGGATATAAGATGAACATCAACAAAAGCAAAACGAGGATAATGCAATGTAGTCGAATTAAGTCGGGTGATGCTGAGGGAATTAGATTAGGAAATGAGACACTTAAAGTAGTAAAAGAGTTTTGCTATTTGGGGAGCAAAATAACTGATGATGGTCGACGTAGAGAGGATATAAAATGTAGACTGGCAATGGCAAGGAAAGCGTTTCTGAATAAGAGAAATTTGTTAACATCGAGTATAGATTTAAGTGTCAGGAAGTCATTTCTGAAAGTATTTGTATGGAGTGTAGCCATGTATGGAAGTGAAACATGGACGGTAAACAGTTTGGACAAGAAGAGAATAGAAGCTTTCAAAATGTGGTGCTACAGAAGAATGCTGAAGATTAGATGGGTAGATCACATAACTAATGAGGAAGTATTGAATAGGATTGGGGAGAGGAGAAGTTTGTGGCACAACTTGACCAGAAGTAGGAATCGGCTGGTAGGACATGTTCTGAGGCATCAAGGGATCACCAATTTAGTATTGGAGGGCAGCGTGGAGGGTAAAAATCGTAGGGGGAGACCAAGAGATGAATACACTAAGCAGATTCAGAAGGATGTAGGTTGCAGTAGGTACTGGGAGATGAAGAAGCTTGCACAGGATAGAGTAGCATGGAGAGCTGCATCAAACCAGTCTCAGGACTGAAGACCACAACAACAACAACATCACATTTACCGATATCCACCAATTCGAATAGTTCTATTTTTGTCTTAAGTGTATTTCATAATCATTAATAAGCTCGGACAACAAGATTACTCTTGGTCGCCAGCTTTATTTAATATATATTTTGACGATGCCATTCTAGAACGGAGAAGGGTATTCCAAGAACTGCATTACGACAGTGACATACATAGCTATGTATTTGTTTTGACGCTCTTGTTTGCTGACGATAAACTAACGGCTTCAAATTCTGAAGGTCCACCAAATAGGTCAACGTTGTTACCGTCGGAACGAAGTCTTTCGCGACGGCACTTATATGTAAAACATTCTCGGTTTTCTTGCCGCGTCAATTCGGGATAAAATCTCAAGCTTTCGACGATATGCTCCATCGTCATCGTCAGGAGCAACTGACTGTCTTCACTGCTGCTGTGGTAGCCTTTTTTATAGCCCGTGGACGGCTTCTGATTGGTCGGCTTGTAATTGGTCGGCGATTACGTACTGCTGTCGCAGACGGTGTCAATGTGTGCGCCGGTGGCGCCACCGCTTCCGTTGGAACGTAAACCTTGGAAGGAAGGAACGTCTCTGCTGCTTCTCTGCATCAAGCGCTCGTTTCCATGCACAGCTCAGAAGGTAACCGCTATCGCGGTTAAAGTTTTTTTGGCTCATTCTTATTTCAACAGCCTCCTTACTAACAGAATCCCAGTACGTGGAGGCATCGGACAGAATTTTTGTTTCATCGAACAATATTTTGTGCTTGTTCTACATCTACATCTACATCTACATCCATACTCCGCAAGCCACCTGACGGAGTGTGGCGGAGGGTACCTTGAGCACCTCTATCGGTTCTCCCTTCCATTCCAGTCCCGTATTGTTCGTGGAAAGAAGGATTGTCGGTATGCCTCTGTGTGGGCTCTAATCTCTCTGATTTTATCCTCATGGTCTCTTCGCGAGATATACGTAAGAGGGAGCAATATACTGCTTGACTCTTCGGTGAAGGTATGTTCTCGAAACTTTGACAAAAGCCCGTACCGAGCTACTGAGCGTCTCTCCTGCAGAGTCTTCCACTGGAGTTTATCTATCATCTCCGTAACGCTTTCGCGATTACTAAATGATCCTGTAACGAAGCGCGCTGCTCTCCGTTGGATCTTCTCTATATCTTCTATGAACCCTATCTGGTACGGATCCCACACCGCTGAGCGGTATTCAAGCAGTAGGCGAACAAGCGTACTGTAACATACTTCCTTTGTTTTCGGATTGCATTTACTTAGGATTCTTCCAATGAATCTCAGTCTGGCAACTGCTTTACCGACGATCAACATTATACACTCCTGGAAATGGAAAAAAGAACACATTGACACCGGTGTGTCAGACCCACCATACTTGCTCCGGACACTGCGAGAGGGCTGTACAAGCAATGATCACACGCACGGCACAGCGGACACACCAGGAACCGCGGTGTTGGCCGTCGAATGGCGTTAGCTGCGCAGCATTTGTGCCCCGCCGCCGTCAGTGTCAGCCAGTTTGCCGTGGCATACGGAGCTCCATCGCAGTCTTGAACACTGGTAGCATGCCGCGACAGTGTGGACGTGAACCGTATGTGCAGTTGACGGACTTTGAGCGAGGGCGTATAGTGGGCATGCGGGAGGCCGGGTGGACGTACCGCCGAATTGCTCAACACGTGGGGCGTGAGGTCTCCACAGTACATCGATGTTGTCGCCAGTGGTCGGCGGAAGGTGCACGTGCCCGTCGACCTGGGACCGGACCGCAGCGACGCACGGATGCACGCCAAGACCGTAGGATCCTACGCAGTGCCGTAGGGGACCGCACCGCCACTTCCCAGCAAATTAGGGACACTGTTGCTCCTGGGGTATCGGCGAGGACCATTCGCAACCGTCTCCATCAAGCTGGGCTACGGTCCCGCACACCGTTAGGCCGTCTTCCGCTCACGCCCCAACATCGTGCAGCCCGCCTCCAGTGGTGCCGCGACAGGCGTGAATGGAGGGACGAATGGAGACGTGTCGTCTTCAGCGATGAGAGTCGCTTCTGCCTTGGTGCCAATGATGGTCGTATGCGTGTTTGGCGCCGTGCAGGTGAGCGCCACAATCAGGACTGCATACGACCGAGGCACACAGGGCCAACACCCGGCATCATGGTGTGGGGAGCGATCTCCTACACTGGCCGTACACCACTGGTGATCGTCGAGGGGACACTGAATAGTGCTACATCCAAACCGTCATCGAACCCATCGTTCTACCATTCCTAGACCGGCAAGGGAACTTGCTGTTCCAACAGGACAATGCACGTCCGCATGTATCCCGTGCCACCCAACGTGCTCTAGAAGGTGTAAGTCAACTACCCTGGCCAGCAAGATCTCCGGATCTGTCCCCCATTGAGCATGTTTGGGACTGGATGAAGCGTCGTCTCACGCGATCTGCACGTCCAGCACGAACGCCAGGTGGAAATGGTATGGCAAGCCGTTCCACAGGACTACATCCAGCATCTCTACGATCGTCTCCATTGGAGAATAGCAGCCTGCATTGCTGCGAAAGGTGGATATACACTGTACTAGTGCCGACATTGTGCATGCTCTGTTGCCTGTGTCTATGTGCCTGTGGTTCTGTCAGTGTGATCATGTGATGTATCTGACCCCAGGAATGTGTCAATAAAGTTTCCCCTTCCTGGGACAATGAATTCACGGTGTTCTTATTTCAATTTCCAGGAGTGTATGATCATTCCATTTTAAATCACTCCTAATGCGTACTCCCAGATAATTTATGGTATTAACTGCTTCCAGTTGCTGACCTGCTATATTGTAGCTAAATGATAAAGGATCTATCTTTCTGTGTATTCGCAGCACATTACACTTGTCTACATTGAGATTCAATTGCCATTCCCTGCACCATGCGTCAATTCGCTGCAGATCCTCCTGCATTTCAGTACAATTTTCCATTGTTACAACCTCTCGATACACCACAGCATCATCTTCCGATGTCATCCACAAGGTCATTTATGTATATTGTGAATAGCAACGGTCCTATGACACTCCCCTGCGGCACACCTGAAATCACTCTTACTTCGGAAGACTTCTCTCCATTGAGAATGACATGCTGCGTCCTGTTATCTAGGAACTCCTCAATCCAATCACACAATTGGTCTGATAGTCCATATGCTCTTACTTTGTTCATTAAACGACTGTGGGGAACTGTATTGAACGCCTTGCGGAAGTCAAGAAACACGGCATCTACCTGTGAACCCGTGTCTATGGCCCTCTGAGTCTCGTGGACGAATAGCGCGAGCTGGGTTTCACATGACCGTCTTTTTAGAAACCCATGCTGATTCCTACAGAGTAGATTTCTAGTTTCCAGAAAAGTCATTATTCTCGAACACAATACGTGTTCCAAAATTCTACAACTGATCGACGTTAGAGATATAGGTCTATAGTTCTGCACAACTGTTCGACGACCCTTATTGAAAACGGGGATGACCTGTGCCCTTTTCCAATCCTTTGGAACGCTACGCTCTTCTAGAGACCTACGGTACACCGCTGCAAGTAGGGGGGCAAGTTCCTTCGCGTACTCTGTGTAAAATTGAACTGGTATCCCATCAGGTCCAGTGGCCTTTCCTCTTTTAAGCGATTTTAATTGTTTCTCTATCCCTCTGTCGTCTATTTCGATATCTACCATTTTGTCATCTGTGCGACAATCTAGAGAAGGAACTACAGTGCAATCTTCCTCTGTGAAACAACTTTGGAAAAAGACATTTAGTATTTCGGCCTTTAGTCTGTCATCCTCTGTTTCAGTACCATTTTGGTCACAAAGTGTCAGGACATTTTGTTTCGTTCCACCTACCGCTTTGACATAAGACCAAAATTTCTTAGGATTTTCTGCCAAGTCAGTACATAGAACTTTACTTTCGAATTCATTGAACGCCTCTCTCATAGCCCTCAATGTGACTGTGCTCCGCAGTTGCCGATTTCTCCAGTTATCTATTTTTAACATGGCGTTGGTGTTCTGCACAGCAATGAATATCCTTCTTGACGATGGAGGATATCGTCGAAAGCTTGAGATTTTATCCCGAATTGACGCGGGAAGAAAACCGAGAATGTTTTACATATCGTTACCGTCCTTTGCTGCACACTCTAATTTATTGAAGAAAGTACTAGAAAGAAGAGTGGTATCTAATGTTATCCATGGCAATTTTACAGAAACGCAGCACTTCAGTACATGTTATTAGGACTGCTATTCTGTTCGGAGCACTCACCGTTCCGGTAAGCTCCAAGTTGAGCTTCGTCAGCTGCGACCATAAAAGCGATCAAGCGCCTTCGACGGCCGACAAATACCTCTCGCACCACGCAAATCCGTTCCATCCTTACGTCTTGTCTCTGAAAATCTTTACGACCCATCGAACGCAGTCGTGCAGGAGCAAAGCGATTTTTTTATTATCGCATTTTAACACCCAGTCGATAGCGACGTCGTTAGATGTCGAACAGTCGCTATGCTGGCATAGGACAGACGAATGAAATAGCCGTAGCTTCTTGTAAGTATCGAATCTGACATTGCCTCCGAATTTAAAGTGACATTCGAAAATATATCTGCTGTTGTCAGTATTGATCACACAGTACACTGTCACTGTTACGATACCGCACGTGATCGAAATTTCTCAAGAAGTTATTTAGATCGAGATGGAGCCTCCTAATCTGATATCTAGCGTAATGTTGTAGCGTAAATGTTATATCATATCATATGTAATTTACATTTTAGTCTTCATTCTTTTAACATAAAAGGAATGTGTACTGTAACTGTAGCAATGTAGTTACAAGTCTCGTGTAAAAAATCGAAAAGCTATATGCCAATGTCAAATCTGTAAGCTGGTTTGTTTTCTTCGTCAAACGAGAAAAAAAATGTGAAACAGGAGACTCTCAAGGCAATATTTAAAAGGACTAAACTACTGAACTAAATGTACCCGTAAATAAGAAAACAGTATTGCAATTACTGTTCTGCTAACTTACATTCCCTATAGATGAGTAGATGAGTGGCATTTCCGCCTTCTGTTCATTGGTGACGAGCGTGCATTCTACTCATGTTTACATTTGTTGCCGGCTGTTGTGGTCGAGCGGTTTTAGGCGCTTCAGTCTGGAACCGCGCCACTGCTACGGTCGCAGGTTCGAATCCTACCTTGGGCATGTATGTGTGTGATGTCCTTAGGTTAGTTAGGTATAAGTAGTTCTAAGTTCTAGGGGAGTAATGACCTCGAGTGTTAAGTCCCATAGTGCTCGGAGCCATTTGATCGATTTTACATTTGGCATCTGTCAACGTCAGCACGTGGATGTGTTCCATTACCCCAAGTACCTGTACTAAGCGCTGGGAGCGTCAATGTTGTGTTATGTAATTAATAACGTTGTGTTTCAGTAAGTGGTACCCTGTGATACATTTTTGAATACGTCTTTAGGAGAGGAAATGAATTAACGAATAAAAAATACAGGATGCCATTTAAAAAAGTCATACCTCTGTTCGTATCTTTGTAAAAAAACCAAGCTACAACGAAGGCAATCATGCTGATTGATTCCCCCTGACAGCTGAAGAACATTTGCTTGAAATGTTTTGTAATTTGTATCTGAAGGAACAGTTGTTTGGGGTGCTCAAGATAAATGGGACACCCTATATAGTTAAAATAAGCTTGCTTTAAAAACTCAATTAACCCAGAATTTGTTTTTCCAATCTCAAATCTGTAATTAATTACGTCAATATTAATATTCAGAGATTGGCTAATGCTCAGAATACAATTGTATTTTAATTTATTTCATTCACATAAATTAAATTTAAATCATTTACCACGGCGAACATGCTCCTTTAGCACAATTAATTGAATAAAAAGTTGCACTCTTTTAGAAAATTAACTGGATCCAAGCTACAAGAATATTTTATCAATAATTTTGCCTTATAGAAATAAGAGAAAGAATAGTATGTAATTAAGGGAAGGCTAGGCACGTAAAACTGTAAATCAACGCAATGATAGACCAGATGCAAATACATCAAACAGTACAGTAAGCAATTTCTTGCAACATGAAAAACAAGTAAGTTTCGGGTATTACATGAAATGTTAAATGCCCAAAGTCAATTTCCAACTACAATGAACAACAAATTAACTCTGGAAATTACTTGCGTGGACCAGGTGCAACAGGCACAATATACAGACCGAGTCCCTGTGGAATGGTTAACCACAAGACGTGTCGCCCGATGTCTAGGTGTCCCTTCCGGATCGCAGATCTGCGGACTGGCCAGCGCGACTCTCTCAGCGACCAAAGAGTGGACGATTAACGCAAGCAAGATAGCCCCAGGCAAGCGAGTACATTAACAACTAGGGTGGAAGGCAGACCTAGGATACAAAAAGTTGTTAGTCGAAATACAAGACGAAAAACTCACGTTAACTGCACAGAGGGGTACGTCACATTTGATCTACGGCGTGAAAATTAAATTTTCTTTAGCAGAATTTGCACCATGTCACTACGCGTGGTATGTAAATGGAAGGGAACCACTGCTGTCTGCTGCAGCAGTACATCACGCGGAATCGGCGGCGACGAGCGAAAATGTGTACCGGATCGGTATTCGAACCAGTGACCTCCTGCATAGTAGGCAGGTGCATCATCTGAGACATAGCCTTATCACAGCTATGCGGACATTTCGGCACGCCTCCACATTCCCACCGAGCGACACTTATCCGGAGTTCTTTGGAATGGCTAGACACAGCCAAGTGTGTCGTCCGGTGATTAGGTGTCCTTTCCGGATCGTAGATGTGTGAACTGG
Source organism: Schistocerca cancellata (assembly GCF_023864275.1). Taxonomy (NCBI): domain Eukaryota; kingdom Metazoa; phylum Arthropoda; class Insecta; order Orthoptera; family Acrididae; genus Schistocerca; species Schistocerca cancellata. The sequence continues at coordinate 1,062,088,779 of NC_064626.1, read as the reverse complement.
CGCTCGGTGAGAACGTCGATCGGCCATGAGGCGTGCCGAGGTAGTCCTCGCAGTTACGATCACGCTGTGTCCCAGATGGCGCAGTGGTTAAGTCACCTACCTATTAAGGAGGGGAGCCAGGGTTTGAATACCGGTCCGGTACACGTTTTAGCTCGTCGCCGCTGATTCCGCTTATGTCCTGCTGCAGCTGGTAGCAGTGATCCCCTTCAATTTGCATATAATGTTTCACAGGTGCGGATTCTATATGGTGACACCACGCATTCATATCACTACACTTGGGACTGATACAAATTTAAGTAATCGCCTGAAATACAGGGGCCTTACTACCTTTAAACCTCAATAGTACAAGATAGCTTACAGCACGATAAAGTGCAATTAATACGCTGAATTTAAAATGGCTCTGAGCACTATGGGACTTAACATCTGTGGTCATCAGTCCCCTAGAACTTAGAACTACTTAAACCTAACTAACCTAAGGACATCACACACAACCTTGCCCGAGGCAGGAATCGAACCTGCGACCGGAGCGGTCACGCGGCTCCAGACTGAAGCGCCTTTAACCGCACGGCCACACCGGCCGGCGCTGAATTGAACATAAGAAGTTTACAGCAATCTTAAATACGTAATATGCAATATGGTATTAGCTAGATCAAAAATTCACATCATCAGCATGTTACACGTAAAATTTAAGAACTTCAAGGAGGCAAATTAAGCTTCAGTAGCTTGAAGTTTACCACACTTCCAGCAGTGAGCCGATGAATAAATAACCCTATTCAAACCCCAAATCAGGAATTTGATCAAAGTGCCAGGATCGTTCCTATCACCAGTGTTGATAGGAAGAGGTTTGGGATGCAATATTTCATTTGATGAAATTCTTGTGATATAAAGAAATAGAACTAATATACCACCAAGAAATGTTAAAAATAAAGTATCAATTAGAATCTTAATCCAGAATGAGATTTTCACTTTGCGGAGGATTGTGCGCTGATATGAAATTTCCTGGCAGATTAAAACTGTGTGCCGGACCGAGACTCGAACTCGGGACCTTTGCCTTTTGTGGACAAAGGTCCCGAGTTCGAGTCTCAATCCAACACACAGTTTTAATCTGCTAGGAAGTTTCAGAATCTTAATAATTTTACTATTTTATAATGAAACACCATTCTGAGGCATTCAATTCTACCCTACAATCAAATCCTATTTTGAATCATAGTAGTTAGTGGAGCAACCGTCCAGTGACGTAAAAGTAGTATAAACTCAGCAGTCCATCTGCGCAATACTAGAACACACCAAGATTTACGTCATTTTTAAGTAAAAATAAATGCATGGATTTAAAACAAATCGTTCACAAGCAGACTTAAACAATGTCACATTACACATAGCCGGAGCCAAAGCAGGCGAAGGTCAGTCATTTGAAATATAATCTCAAGCCAGCTCTCATCCACGCTGACAATACAAATGCAGAAAGCAAGCAATTACAATGCTTGGAACCAGACTACGGAGCAGTAATGCCTTCACTTCTGCAGAATCGGCGCCTTTATCCGCAACTGTGGCTTTAATGGACAAATGGAAGGCGCTGAAAATTAGTGCTGCCCGTAAGCCAACGTGCAACCGAAATAGGCACGAGCACCGGGATAGCGAGCACTGCAAAACGCTGCCCACTGATCTACCACCGATATGCAGCAGGTCGAGCAGCACATACTTCCTCGTAAACGGGTTTGGGAAGCTCGGTGCACTCGCTTTCTTCCCTACCCCCCCCCCCCCCGCCTACCACCCCTTCAGTCCTCTACAAACTCACCGTCGCTTACCTTACATCGGGGTCCCGGAACGCGACCTATCCCCGCGGCGCGACAACAAACCAAATATAAGCAAGCAGCTATGGATCGTGTTGGAAACGTGCCGCCTCGGCTCAGTCTTCAGTGGCACATTTAATTTGTGTATGAACGTGTGTGGGAGTACACTCACTTCACGTGACGTGATTATCCAGAATGAGATTTTCACTCTGCAGCGGAGTGTGCGCCGACATGAAACTTCCTGGCAGATTAGAACTGTGTGCCGGATCGAGACTCGAACTCGGGACCTTTGCCTATCGCGGACAAGTGCTCTACCTACTGAGCTACCCAAGCGCTACTCACGCCCCGTCCTCACAGCTTTACTTCCCCAGCAGAAGAGCTTCTGTAAAGTTTGGAAGGTGGGAGACGAGGTACTGGCAGAAGTAAAGCTGTGAGGACGGGGCATGAGTCGTGCTTGGGTATCTCAGTTGGTAGAGCACTTGCCCGCGAAAGGCAAAGGTCCCGAGTTCGAGTCTCGGTCCGGCACACAGTTCTAATCTTCCAGGAATTTTCATGACGTGATTATGATAATTCTACTTCATGAAGCATTGAGTGAAGTCTTTATACAGCTCTTCATGTACTGCTTCTGAGGATTTGGTGTGACTGGCTTAGGTTTATCCTTTGATTAATGTGCTTCGAGTAGCCAACTTCTTTTCAGTATTTGCGACCTTAATGTATTTGATAGAATCCCTTAAAATGAAGGTGGCCTTCGTGTTAGAACAGAATTGGTAATCAAATATGAAGCTGCGATGCTCCACACGGAAACGATGTCAGTAGAAAGTGTTTTGGCAGACAGAAACAGGAGTGCTGCCCTGCTTGCTTGGGAGTGCGGAGAAAGCCCAAGGCTACGTGCGTGGTCGTGTGAGCACTTTCCACTGTGGCAGAAACGCCTGAAGACGGATACACTTGGCCGTGACGTGAATGAGGTGGGCTGTCTAGACGCGGGACACGGTATGCAAACATTGCGCGACCGTCACCCGGGAGGCGGAGTGAATGTCTTGCAGGCGGGGGCGGAGTGCCGGCGTGTATACGAGGCGCGTGGGACACGCCACAGCACTCAGCCCGGCCACCTTGCTGCAGCATGTAGCGGCAGCAGCAGCAGCAGCAGCAACAGGTGCACAAGTAGCGCTGTATGTACGGCCGGATGCGGGCAGCCAGGTCACAATCCTGCACATCTCAGTAAAGATATGATAGCGGTTTTGCCCGCGTCATGAAATAAAAGAAAACAAATTTAATAAAAATGTTAGTTAATGAAGATCAGTAGGAGCATCAGTTCTACACACGGAGATGACAAAAGTCATGGGATAGCAATACTCGCATATATAGATGGTGGTAGTATCGCGAACACAAGGTATAAAAGGACAGTGCATTGACGGAACCGTGATTTGTATTAAAGTGATTCATGTGAAGAGGTCTCCGATGTGATTATGGCCGCACGACGGAAATTAAAAGGCTTTGAACGCGGAATGGTAGTTGAAGCAAGATAGGCTACTTAATTTCGGAAGTCGTTAGAGAATTCAGTATTCCGACATCTACAGTGTCAACAGTGTCCCGAGAATACCAAATTTCAGGCATTCGCTCTCTCTGAGGACAATACAGTGGCGTAAGGCTTTCACTTAACGGCCGAGAGCAGCGGCGTCTGTGTAGAGTCGGTACTGAGAGACAAGCAACATTGCGTAAAACAACCATTCAGGGACGCATGACTTACGTATCCGCTGGGACAGTGCGGTGAAATCTGCATCAGTGGAGTATGGCAGCAGACGATCGACGCGAGTGCCTTTGCTAACAGCACGACATCGCCTGCAGCCCCTCTTCTGGTTCAAAATGGTTCAAATGGCTCTGAACACTATGGGACTTAACATCTGATGTCACCAGTCTCCTAGAACTTAGAACTACTTAAACCTAACTTACCTAAGGACATCACACACATTCATGCCCGAAGCATGATTCGAACCAGCGACCGTAGCGGTCGCTCGGATCCAGACTGTAGCGCCTAGAACCGCACTGCCACTACGGTCGGCCCCTCTTCTGCGCTTGTGACCATATCGGCTGTACCCTAGACGACTGGAAAACAGTAGCCTGGTCAGATCAGTCACAATTTCAGTTGGTAAGACTGATGGTAGGGTTCGAGAGTGACAGAGAACCCACAAAGTCATGGACCCAGGCTGCCAACGTGGTACTGTGCAAGTTCGTTGTGGCTCCATAATGGTATGGGCTGTGTTTACCTGGAATGGAGCAGATCACTGACTGGAAATGATCGTGTTCGGCTACTTGGAGGTCATCTGCAGCCATTAGTGGACTTATTGTTCCCAAATAACGATGGAATTTTTATGGATGACAAGGTGCCATGTAAATAGACCACAAATGTTCGCGATTGGTTTTAAGAACTTTCTGAACAGTTAGAGCAAATGAAATAGCCATCCAGATCGCCCGGCATGAATCATATCGAAAACTTATGGGACGTAATCGAGAGATAAGTTCGTGCACAACATCATGCACTGGCAACGCTTCCGCAATTTTTGACAGCAGCATGGCTCAGTATTTCCGTAGGTGACTTCCAACGACTTGTTGAGTCCATGCCACGTCGAACTGCTGCTTTATGTCGGGGGAAAGGAAGTCCGCCACGATATTAGATGTCCCATGACTTCTGACATGGTTCAAATGGCCCTGAGCACTATGGGACTTAACATCTGAAGTCATCAGTCCCCTAGAACTTAGAACTACTTAAACCTAACTAACCTAAGGACATCACACACATCCACGCCCGAGGCAGGATTCGAACCTGTGACCGTAGCAGTCGCGCGGCTACTTCTGTCATCTGAGTGTAATGTTCGAGTAGAGTAATAATGGTGTACTTCTAGACACTTTAAGGTCGATTAAATACCTAAACCAAAAGGTACAATACCTCCCTTCCCTGCCCTCCCACACCCATGAGCGGTGGACCTTGCCGTCGGTCGGCATTTGCGACAGACTGTAGAACGATTCTACTGCCACAGCATACATCTCGCGTAAGCACCCCGAAAACGAGATACGAGAAAACAGGGCTCGTGTGGAAGCACATGAACAGTCACTTTTCTCTCGCCCCATCTGCTAGTAGAAAAAGAAAGGGTATGACCGGCAGTGGTAAAAAGTATCTACTGCCATGCACCATACGATTGCATGCCGAGTATGTATATACTTGTAGCTGTAGATAGGTCATGAGTGTGAAGTATTGACACAAATTACTTACGTAAGAATGAACGAACTGTCAGAAGGCGACTTCAGAGACGATTAGTTTGGGTTCTAGATAAACGCAGGATCCCGCAAGGTAATACCCTACGACTTCTCTTACAGCACATACTGTAGAAAAGCCGAATAAAGGCAGAAATACTTTAATGGAATTTGCAGATTTAGAGAAAGAGTTTGACAATTTACAATGGAAAACATTTTTAGAAATTTTGGAGGCAGCAGGGCAAAATAAAACAGGGACGGAAAGGTTATTTACGACGTGTACGGGCACCAAATTGCAGTCGAAGGACGTGAAAGTGATCCAGTATTTGAGAAGGGAGTGGAGACAGTGTTATAGCTTATCTCAGAAGTTATTCATTCCATACACTGAACCTTTAGGAAGACAAGAAAAAAACTGAAAAGAAACTAAAGTACAGGGAGAAGAAATAAAATAACTTTTAAGTTCGCTAATGACATTGAACTCTCAAAGTCAAGGGATTTGGAAATTCAGTTGAAGGGAATGGATAATGTCTTGAAGAACAGGTTGTAAGATGAACATTAACATAAGTGAAACGAGAGTGATGGAATGCAGTCACAATAAATCAAGTTATGCTGAGAGTATTGGATTGGGAGACGAGACACTAAAAGTTTTAGATGAGTTTTGCTACTTCCATATGAAAATAACTGAGAGTGGCTGAAATTAGCAGGTTATAAAATACGTACTGGCAATTGCATGAGGGGGATTATAGGAAATGAGAAATATGTTTGTGGTCCATATGGTAATACAGGCGTTTTCGGCAAATGTCATTGGTTAAATCTTGTCGGGTTATCAACCGAGTCGTTACTACGTCTTGTCGCAACGTTTCCACGAATTTCCTACAAGTTACATTTGCCTGAACGTGAGGAGTAGGAAACTCGTCGAAACGTTACGACAAGATATAGCGACAACTCGGCTGAAAACCCGAGAAGATTTCATCAATTTTAGCATCTAGCACACATTTGTTAGAAAGACTTTTCTGAAGTTATTTGTCCACTAGAGTGTAGCCTTAGATGGAGATTAACTACAATACGTAGCGTCAAGTAAATGAAAGCATACCGGTTTCCACGTTAACACGAATAACATTTAACGCCATCCCTAACGTCAACAATGGGCTCAGCTCGTCGAGGAAATGAATCCACAAGAAATTTTTCTCAGTGGATCAGGCTGACTGATACAGCAACCTCATAAAGACCATTTCCAAGAAAAAAAACAGTCTTGGTTGCAAAAATTATTGTTTTAATAATGCGTTTCGCCCTTTTAGGACATCATAAGATTGTCTACAAAAAGAAGAAAGGAAAATATAAACAGCCAGAGGTATGGTCCTATAAGGCACAGCTCGAAATAAAATATCAAAGAAGCGTGCACGAGTCATTAGGAAGAAAACTTGGGTTTGATCTTACCCTGTGAAATAAGCTTTCATCAACACCGCGGTAAACGGGGCGTGTAACTATGCAATGAATATGAAGTATTAAGAAAATCTTTAAAAAACGAAAAGTAACAGCTGCAGCACAGACAAAACTGAAAAGTGAAAACTTTACCTTCGGTACACACATAACGGCAGTCGCGGCATTGCAGTGATGGGACCACACTTACACAATTGCTGACGTGTGGCTTGATTTAAATACAGTGTAGTGAAACTCACAAACACAGTTGAAAACGTCATGGATGTAGACAATTACTATTGGACTAAAGACGTTATGGAGCTTACAAGGGAAAATCACCACCCCACCACCTTCAGATTTAGTGCTAAAGTGACCTAGTGGATTGCCAGCCAAATTCTGAGCACGGATCAGGTATGAAAACGGGAAGAAGAAAAGGAAGCAAATTAGAAAGAGCGAACGGTCCATGCCCGAGATGTGTAATATTGAGACTGTTCAAGAGACACAGCGTCGTGGTTTTGTGGTGAAAGTGATGGACTGCGAAGCAGGAGGTCTGGGTTCAAACAAACCTCACTCATGCATTTTTCCCAGAAAGTTATGAACTTCGCGTCCGGTCATTGACATATCTGTTCTCCTTCTGTAGTCTTGGAAACTGTAATACTATACTTTGGCTACAGAATATGAGTCATATGGTCAGAACATATTACTGTCGCAAGTAAACGTGATGAATAGTGACACCAGGTGAGATGACGCATAGGCTGTGAACTTGTTGCAACAAAGGAATTCAAGAGTCAAAACTTCCAAAACGAAACGCGAGAGTCATAACATATGGTACTTATGTAGAACAAATAGGATGTATACAGGGCTATTACAAATGATTGAAGCGATTTCATAAATTCACTGTAGCTCCATTCATCGACATATGGTCACGACACACTACAGATACGTAGAAAAAAACATAAAGTTTTGTTCGGCTGAAGCCGCACTTCAGGTTTCTGCCGCCAGAGCGCTCGAGAGCGCAGTGAGACAAAATGGCGACAGGAGCCGAGAAAGCGTATGTCGTGCTTGAAATGCACTCACATCAGTCAGTGATAACAGTGCAACGACACTTCAGGACGAAGTTCAACAAAGATCCACCGACTGCTAACTCCATTCGGCGATGGTATGCGCAGTTTAAAGCTTCTGGATGCCTCTGTAAGGGGAAATCAACGGGTCGGCCTGCAGTGAGCGAAGAAACGGTTGAACGCGTGCGGGCAAGTTTCACGCGTAGCCCGCGGAAGTCGACGAATAAAGCAAGCAGGGAGCTAAACGTACCACAGCCGACGGTTTGGAAAATCTTACGGAAAAGGCTAAAGCAGAAGCATTTCTTAAACAGGGGATTGGAAAACCGATGGATCGGTCGTGGTGGAGATCATGATCAACAATTCATGTCATGGTCTCCACGCTCTCCCGACTTAACCCCATGCGATTTCTTTCTGTGGGGTTATGTGAAAGATTCAGTGTTTAAACCTCCTCTACCAAGAAACGTGCCAGAACTGCGAGCTCGAATCAACGATGCTTTCGAACTCATTGATGGGGACATGCTGCGCCGAGTGTGGGAGGAACTTGATTATCGGCTTCATGTCTGCCGAATCACTAAAGGGGCACATATCGAACATTTGTGAATGCCTAAAAAAACGTTTTGAGTTTTTGTATGTGTGTGTAAAGCATTGTGAAAATATCTCAAATAATAAAGTTATTGTAGAGCTGTGAAATCGCTTCAATCATTTGTAATAACCCCGTACTATGTGATCAAAAGCATCCGGACACCTGTCTGAAAATGATTTACAAGTTCGTCGCTCCCTCCATGGGTAATGTTAGAATTCAGTATGGTGTTGGCCCACACTTAGTCCTGACGACAACTTCCACTCTCGCAGACATACGTTCTATCAGGTGCTGGAAGGTTTCTTGAGGAATGGCAGCCCATTCTTCACGGAATGCTGCTCTGAGGAGAGGTATCGATGTCAGTCGGTGAGGTCTGGCGCGAAGTCGGCGTTCCAAAACATCCCAAAGGTGTTCCATAGGATTCATGTTAGGACTCTGTGTAGGTCAGTCCATTAAAGGGATGTTATTGTCCTGTAACCACTCTGCCACAGGCCGTGCTTTATGAACAGGTGCTCGAGAGTGTTGAAAGATGCTGTCGCCATCCCCGAATTGCTCTTCAACAGTGGGAAGCAAGAAGGTGCTTAAAATATCAATGTAGGCCTCTGTGCTGTGATAGTGATGCGCAAAACAACAACGGGTGCAAGCCCCCTCCACGAAAATCTCGACCCCACTATAACATCACCACTTCCGAATTCTGCTGTTGGCACTCGACACGCTGGGAGATGACGTTCATCAGGCATTCGCCATACTCACACCCTGCCATCGGATCGTCACATTATGTACAACAAAGAAAAAGGGGCCACAACGTTCATCATGTATTCCATACACACCTGATTACATTGCTGGGGTATGGTTATCAAATTTCGGTGACGCTGATTGCTACGTTTCACGAGCTGTTTCTAGTAGTCACAGACATTTTCCATATAAAAGGAATTGTCGACTGGGACACACGGACAAATCGGCTGTAGCGGAACATGTTTTTGAAACGGGTGACCATGAAATAAAATTTAGTGAGACGAGCGTGCTAGCTAAGACATCGCATTATTACACACGTATGTATAGAGAGGCTGTAGAGATTTTTAAACACCACAATAATTTTAACAGGAAAGAAGAAGGCTTGAAGCTAGATAAGATATGGCGATCGACTCTGTACCAAAGATGTGACAATCGATTACTTTCGATCGAGAGTAATGACGCCAGCCAGAGATAGTTTTACTGTTGACAACATGTGACGAGTGGTGGCGCTCTCTACGCGCTCTATATAAACAGGACCTCCACGGCCTAGCAGCCAGTCGTAGACTCACCTCAGATGATGTTGCCCGCAGCTGGCAACGAAACGTCAGGGAGAAGTATTTCTATTACTGGACCACGGCCTCTTAGCCCGGAAGTTTTAATTACTGAAGACGCCGGCCGTGAAAGCCTACACGCTATGATTTTCCATATGATTAAAATCATGTGACTGAGCAATCCAGTAGAGATGTGAAAGGGTGCCTAAATGTTCGTCAAATCAGGTACGTGTGCGTGCAGCCCGTTGACAATGGCTACTGGAAGAAAGTGAAATAAACTTCCTGTTACATGTCAATGTTACCTTTAATGAGATCGTCTACGTCATACTATCTGAAATCCTCCGGAAACATCACAGAACCGTCTGAACCAAAAGCTCCACAGACTACGAGTTAAAACGCCTCATTGAGTCGTCAGCGTACGCGACACCTTCTACAATTTAAAAAGAGGTAAAATAGTGACACTTCAGACCACAATACAGTCCCATTTTAAGCTACTTTCCAGTTTCTGCGTTGATTCTCCCATCAAAGTGCAACGTCAAGTGCCACTGTGAGGCAGACATTTTCCATGTGGCTAAACTCGTGTAACCGAGCAAGCCAGTCGAGACCTTTCGCGCGATACCCGACACCAATTGTCCATTGCAAGCAAATCCCCTCGAAATATCCACAAGGAAACTGGTTGTAATGGACCTTCGTTCGATGCCAGATTCCTGTCTAGTTTGAAACCGATTGTCCTTAACGGAGTGTGACACTTATCTCCATACCATGTCGGTTGGTATTTGTTTACGACCACTGTACTAAGGCCGTAACAGCAAAATTCGTATGCCATGATTGGCTGGAAGTTCTTTCAATTGCACACCACGTCGGCGATTCATGAGCTCTGAATCTATCCCAGTACTTTACCTGGGAAAGATAACCTACTGTTTAAAGCGGAATCAGAACCACGAACCAGACATGTTTTCACATCATTGGGAGGTGAACGGTAGCGCAAAGGCAGACTGAAAAAGTCCTGGGTCCGACCGGGATTCGATCCCGCTACCTCTCGGCGTACAGGCAAAGACATTATGGCTAGACCACAGCCGGACTACTTGGCTCGGCCAGTCTTACTGCGATGATTCTGTACAAGCTACTGGCGCATAAGCATCGCTCCACACTAGTGACGTACATCAGAGATTGTTACGATTCTGCTATATTTTGACACAACAGTTTTTGCTATAAGTCGTCAAATATTTTGCAGTACTGTGCAATGGTAAAAACATGGAAGCCTTCGTTTCTTTTACGGAGTAAACAAAGATAGACGTGGAAGAGCATAATTAACATTAGAGAAGAAGCGTACCAAAGGGAGACTACCTGTAAGGCAACTTAAAACAGAAACCTTTTATGTTGTTATTTAAACTACACTGACGGAAAAAATTCGCAGCACAAAAAGAAGTTATCAAATAATAAATGAAGAGTAATGAAATTTCGGGTATACTTTTGTCAAGGTAACATGTGTACATGATTAACATTGCAAGAACACAAGTTAATGTAAGCGAAAGATTCGCCATTGCAGATTGCTGGTACATCAACTACCGGTGTATCCGCCAGAATGTTGAATGGAAGCATTGTGTTGTACAGGTATCGGAGTCAGTTTGTGGGATGGAGTTGCATGCCTCTTGCACTTGGTCGATCAACACAGGGACTGTTAATGCTGGTTGCGGATGACGCTTGAGTTGTTATGCGATGATGTCCCATATGTACTCGATTAGAGACAGATCTCGTGATCAAGCAGGTCAAGGCAACATGTCGACACTATGTAGAGCATGTTTACGATAGCGGTATGGCACGGGCGAGCGTTATCCTGTTGGAAAACATCTCCTGGAATGAAGTTCATGGAAAACAGTTCTAATAAACAGACTGACGTACAAATCTGCAGTCACCGTGCATGGCAAAACCACCAGAGTGCTCTCGCGGTCATAAAAAAATCGCATCCCAGACCATAACTCCAGGTGTAGGTCCGGTGTGCTTAGGACGCAGACGGGTTGGTTGCCTCTACCCAACGCATGGCCATAACTGATAGCGAGGCAGAACTTTGTTTCATCAGAAAACACAACAGACCTCCACCCTGTCCTCCAATAAAGTTGCAAATGACGGTGGTTTGGGGTCAGGGAGTCGGTCTCGGAGCTGTCCTTGAAGTAACCGATTCGTAACAGTTCGTTGCGTCACTGTGGTGCCAACTGCTGATGAAAGTGCTGCTGCAGATGCAGTACGATGCGCCTGAGCCATACGCCGAACATGGTGGTCCTCCCTCTCGGTAGTGCCACGTGGCCGTCCGAGGTTCGGTGTGTATGTGACTGTACATTCTCTTGACCACCGCTGCCTGTAATCATGTCCGATTGCTAAGTCTGCCTACAATATCTCAGAAGGAACATTCAGCTTCTAGTAGCCCCATTACACAACGTTATTAAAACTCAGTGAGGTGTTAATACAGGCGTCTTTGTCGACTTAATGGCTATTTACCAACAAAAGTGCGGTCATTGTGGTACTACTTTGTGAATAGGAAATTTGCAACGAACTCCAGACTACATTCCATTCACCTGGCTGATTCCCCGTTGTGTACCACTTGCAACCTGATTGATACAGATGAACATCAATTTGTCTGTGGAAATGCGAATAATATATGGTTGTCAATTAGAAAAAAATTAGCAACTATGCAGAGAAAACCGCCGTATTTGATAACGCCAGCGTGCCTTTTATACCCGGAAGAAGAGCTATACCCCACCTGGAAGAAAAATGCTGTCAACTGGTTGAAGGGACACGCGGTATTTTACCTGCTGTCCAGTAAAGACAGGAGCGAAGGAGATTTTTGGACGTACATTTCCGACCAGCATCACAAGCTACTACGCATGAATAATTATTATGATACATACGCCAACTTCCTCAGAAGAACAGTCATGTGAACTCCATTTTCGATGATGCGATTCAGAACATGAAGAAACGAGAGACAATTTGATCTTTGAAAAACAAATATGATCTCACGACCATTACTGCTTTTATTGGACCCAAACCTAATTAGCATCTTCATAGTGATGCTAATAACACCACTCTTAAGCGACTGACGGAAAATCAGAATAGACTTTATCTCAGATGTAGAAAAAGAGCCCAACAACTATATTTTGTGTCGCACAACTGCTTCATGTTGCAATTTTTCCGTCAGTGTATTATACTATTATTATTGATGATGATGATGATGTTTGGTTTGTGGGGCGCTCAATTGCGTGGTTATCAGCGCCCATACAATTATCCAATCTTTGCTCAGTCCAATTTCGCCACTTTCCTGGATGATGATGAAATGATGAGGACAACACAAACACCCAGTCATCTCGAGGCAGGTGAAAATCCCTGACCCCGCCGGGAATCGAACCCGGGACCCCGTGCTCGGGAAGCGAGAACGCTACCGCGAGACCACGAGCGGCGGACTCTATTATTATTAAATAATATTGCAATATTTTGGTTTAGACATTGAAAGCAAACACTGAAATGTTGTATCATTTGGAACTGCGCAAGAATCTGAATAAATAACGTAAATAAGCGTGTTGAAAGACGAGAGTTTCTTGGTGGGGGCAGTGAGTGGTTGAAGAGACGGGAGAACGGGTCCACTGTGAAACAGAACAGGCAGAAGGTTGTCTGACGCGCAGGCTCGCCACTTCCAGGGGACGTAGCACGGGACCTTCGTTGCAGCCAGCGGGGGCTGTTCGGGCCGATCGGGCGAAGGAGGACGTAGAGCACGGCTCCAGCAAGCGCTGCCGTCGTAGTGCGACGCTTCCGCTGACGTCTTGGAGACTCCAGTTACCAGCTAATTCGGCTCGTAACGCCTAGGCAGCATGGGTGCTGCCGTTCTCTGCGCCACTTGAAGGAAGGGACGACTACCATCTTGTCAAATGAACCGTGGACCTTCAAAGACTTGCTTGAAGAACATTTTATTAACGGATCTTAGAGCTGTGGTGAAGGATCAGAATAGCGTTGACATAAACTACGATGCATTTTGTGAATATATCATTCACGAAAGACATCTGAACCAGAGCTCTTTTTACCTACCAATGTCATTGTAAATTACTGAACTTTATTCCGGAAAATGTTGTGGGAGCGATGTCAGAAGAGGTAGGCAGATGCTTAACTACATATCGCCGAAATCAGTACTGTGAAGCAAAATTACCAACTTCCTACAAACTGTGATCAGGTAACTTCTAACGATAGACTTAACTGCGTCAAATTCCTTTTACATGATTAATCTGTTATCGTTACGACTTGGTGCTGGAAGAGTAATTACTAACTTCTTTCAATACCACGTCAGTAAAAATTAATAAGCAATTTTTATTTTCCGCGTTATTCCCATATATGCGGACGTGGCGTCTTCCATCTAGTCTAGAGTTGCTTTCCAGTATTGTTGTCCTATCTCATTCTGATGTGGTGTAGTGCTATGAATATAGGAATTTTTACTTTGCGTCGTGACCACTATGACCAGATGTGAGGAACAATGGGGACTATTATACCTCAGTAGAGTGAGAACAGTGCCATCTGGCTACGTAGATCACGTTTGTTTGTCTCCAATATATTTTGCTTTGGACATGCAGATATTATTGTAATAATGCTTCTGAGTAAATACCGTATTTAAAGTGAAGTACAATAGCAAATAAATAAATAAATTATATGATGCATCCTACTGCATTAAAGGCGAAGATGTAAATATCTCAAACATCAGTGATCGTTACAAGCTGGAGAGCCACTCGACTGCCTTCTTCCAGTTGTACACCATCTGCAGCTCCATGTAGCGGGCAATGTGCAGTTTTACCGTGGTGACTGACATTTCGTGTGGTGAATTTAAATTGCAAAAGTCTTGCAGATTTGAAGACGTTCGTATAAGATAGAATAGCTTAGTTTTACCGTGGTGACTGACATTTCGTGTGGTGAATTTAAATTGCAAAAGTCTTGCAGATTTGAAGACGTTCGTATAAGATAGAATAGCTTCGAGAACTCCATCCACCTAGTTTTAGAAATGAAGAACACAACAACAAATAACAGCGATACCGACTCGAGACGAAAAGACACGGAACACATGACTCTCAAACGCTTTCGCGCGAGATGTGTGAAACGAGTATAGTAGGTGGAGCTTGTGACGAACAGGACAGTTTAGGTAGACTACCCCGATGTTGTGGCACCGACCGTATTGTTTGTGTGTGGAGCCAGTAGAAAACGACATTTAGGTACCAATATACGACACAGCTCTTCGTTTTTTATGGTATGGGATTTTTTTATGGATTCTAGATTGAGTTTATGACTATTCGTCTACAATCAATATATTGAATATATTTTGCTAGCAACTACCACTCGTACAACTCATCTGTTCCGAAACAAATTCGTGCATTTCCTTTTGCGCATTCAACTCTCCTGTCTTCACTGTGTTCCGGATAAGAAAAGTGTTGTCTGATTCCTGACAAAAATTCGCACCAGACCGTTAAGTAAACTTACGTAAACTCTTATTAGAAGGAGAGGTAGCAAAAAAATTTTAATTCATCTGGCATCAACTCATCCCGTACGTTGTGATGGTACAGCCTTTACGCAGTTGATGGAGGGGGTACCCAAAACAGGAGGTATCCATAATGTGCTTGCAGACGACGTCTCCTAGTGCGTCCCAACCATTGGCAGTTAAAGATGAAAGAATAGCTAAACTTGGGGCTCATGTCATTTCAGAAGTGATGACGTGGTGTTACTGCTTGTCGTTAAGACGGTTGAGAGCGGAGGTGAGATATCAGACTTAGACCGAGAGAACAGGCACGCCCGTAAAAAAAATCTTCAAGATTATTAGAAAAGGAAAGTAGAAATCAGACACAGAAGATTTTAAAGGTCTGAGTAGGGTGCCTGCTGTACAGAACAATTATGAGTTAGCAGTCTAGTATTTAGAGAAATCGTAAGATAATGAAAATACAAAAATAGTTAAAAAACCAAATCTAAATGCTGAATATGATTTATGTAAATAAAGTATTACACAGGAGAGCGCAAAAGCGCTTATTGAACGAGCTACTCAGAACTGTAGTAACACTGACTCAGTTGAAAAATTGAAGCAAAACTTCGCCTTCTGGCCCAACGCGCCATTCGGGACCGACCGACCGCCGCGGCATCCTATGCCATTGGGTCACTGGTGGCAGTATTGAGGGGCTCGGGTTCAGCACATCGCTCTTCCGGCCGTTATCGGTTTTCTTGACTTAGGAGCGCAACTTCTCTCTCGAGCAGATCCTCAGTTGGCCTCACAAGTTTGAGCACACTCCGTATCAGTCCTCCCACCAAGGAAAGAAATCTCTGACATTACTGGGAATTGAACCCTGGTCCTCCGCATAGTAGCCAGAGACTGACTTGAGACTGCGAAAAATTGTACACTTACCGATAAAACAATTAAAGTTCCTAAATACGCGAGAGGCTAAGATTTAAATAGTTTTCTTATGTATATATGAAGAATAGTAACTGTTCCTGAAAGAACAGACACCATTGATGACGCTGCAGCTCCTCTGGAATAAATGATAATTAATCGAAACCCGCTGCTGCTGACAGGTGTTGCTGATATACCTCAATGGGCACAGCTGAAAATGTGTGCCCCGACCGGAACTCGAACCCGGGATGTCCTGCTTACATGGCAGGCTCTCTATCCATCTGAGCCACAGAGAACACAGACGATCAGCAGGATTGCAGGGACTTATCCCTTGCACGCTTCCCGTGAGACACACATTCCCAACCGTCCACAATCTACATTCGTAATGTTGCTAATAGATATTTGCCCGTCCACTCATTACTCGCGCCCACTAAGGTGACGATTCCCGTAAGAGTTCAGGACACCTGTGCGGATTCGCACAGACGAAGGTCAATGGCTGGGTAGCCTTTAACTATATATGAAGAATAGTAACTGTTCCTGAAAGAACAGATGCCATTGATGACCATGCAGCTTCTCTAGAATAAATGATAATTAATCGAAACCATCAGCTGTCCCCATTGAGGTATATCAACAACACCTGTCAGCAGCTGAGGGATTCGATTAATTATAATTTTTTTCTTACGTAGTTTACATTAAGAACACATCTCTTTATTAGACTAATTCTTATCTGATGAACTCATTAATTATCATGTACACACCAATTAAGAACAGCAGCCAGAACCAGAAACAAAGTACGCCCTATTTATGGTGGTACAAAAGCATTTCAGTTCGTCGAATAATGGTCGTATTTGCAGTAACATTTACCATACTTTTCATTCAAGTTTACATGTTGTGGACTAATATTATAACTGACGATTAGTCAGTCATTTAATAAAACAATCCAAAACGTGTTTTCTGTCATGCTTGATAAAAACAGTTTTGATCTGAATATTTTCGTAAATACTTGGGGATAATCGGCGCTGCACAGGTATGGCCGGAGGTATGGCTGGAGCAGCTGAGCACCTGACCTGCAGATAACTACCGATACGAGAGGAGGTTTATAGCGGAATAATAAAAAATCGAGAGGTTCTGAAATTAACCTGCATGTAAGTGGACATCATATAGTGCGAACATGATTAAGGCGAATGTAGTATGGTAGATGTCGTTGTTGCTGTTGTCTTCTTATCCCCATGACTACCGCAACCTGCATCCATTTGAACCTGCTTACTGTATTCTAGCCTGTCCTGCCGCTACAATTTTTACACCCCTCCCCTTCTCCCCCCAAAAATTCATTCTATTACCAAATTTCTTGATGTGTCAGTCTGTATCCTATACACATAATCCTCCTTTACGTCAAGTTGCGCTTAAAGTTAATTTTCTCACCCAGTTCGCTTCAGAACCTCAGTACTTATACTATCTATTTTTAAATCTAATTCCAGCTTTTCTTCTGCAGCACCACATTTCAAAAGTTTCTGTTCTCATCTTGTTTGATGTGTTTATCGTTGACTTTTCACTTCCGTACAAGATTACAGTCCACACAAATAAGTTCAGGAAAGATTTCCTTACACTTAAATTACTATTACATTTTAACACATTCTTATTGTTAGGAAACGCTTGTCTTATTATGGCTAGTTTGCATTTTATATTCTCTTTGCTTCGGCTACTGTCAGTTATTTTGCTGCCCTAGTAGCAAAACACACAGACTAATTTTCGCTGGCCGTTGTGGCCGAGCGGTTCTAGGCGCTTCAGTCCGAAACCGCGATGCTGTTACGGTCGCAGGTTCTAATCCTGCCTTGGGCATGGACGTGTGTGCAGTCCTTAGGTTAGTTAGGTTTAAGTAGTTCTAAGTCTAGGGGACTGATGACCTCAAATGTTAAGTTCCATAGTGCTGAGAGCCATTTTTTTGACTAATTTTCTTCTGTCAGCATAACCCTATTTAATTCGATTACATTCTATTACTCTTGTTTTAGTTTTGTTAATATTTATCTCGTAACCTCCTTTCAAGATACTATCAGTTCTGTTCAAATGCAGTTGTAAGTTATTTCCTATCTTCGACAGAATTCCATCGGCAAACCTTAGAGCTTTTCTTTCTTCTCCCTGAACGTGATTTCCCTTTCCAAGCTTCTCCTTGGTTTCCTGTACATCTTGCTCGGAATTAAAGCAAATTTAGGAGTTCTCACCCTATCTAACTCCTTTCTGAACTACCGCTTCTCTTTCACGCTCGACGACTGTTACAACTGTAGTCTGCTTTTTGTACAATTTGAACCCTTCCATCCTTGTATTTTATACCAGCTACCTTCAAAGTTCTGTTTATTGTGTACCGATCAGTGCCGTCAAAAGCTTTTTCCAAATCTATGAATGCTATAGACGCAGGTTTGCCTTTTCAGTCTAAGTCGTAGGATCAGCGTGGCCTCCATTTTTCTCTAGGAGACAGGTATTGTAAATAAAATGAGAAGAAGCGATGTAAATATAAGTGTGCGAAATGATCAGCTTCAGGCAATAAAATAGCGATGGGACATTCTGCTACGTCGTTCGACGGGGAGGGGGCTGAGAGCTCCATCAGGCACGTTCTTCCACTCTGCCGTGTCATACAGAAGCTGTGCTATGATGAGCATCAAGATAACCGTACCATCTCTGAGAGGCCCTGTTTCAGATTAAAAGTTTCGCGTGTGATTGTTGGCGGTCAGATATCTTTCCACGGCGGCCGTGTCTGGCACTTGCTACTGCAGCGTGCTGTGTGTAACTTGGATTTATATCGCGAAGTAATCAAGGCCGCTGGGACTTCAGTAATTTACTTCAATTAAACTTTAAGCAGTATGGGGGAGAGGACGAGTGGGCGAGTCTAATGAGAATCTCGAACGATGACGCATTGGGAACGTGCCCAGAGAGGCCAGTTTCCAACCGCCATTGCTACACGAACTTCACTTACTGAATAATATATAACCCTTTGAAATTTAATCTGTTGTTGATGGTGTCAGACGACATTTTCTCCATCTTCATCCCACCAGTCTACCATCACATTCTCACAACAGGGCTTACCAATTATTTATGAAGCATTATGAGGACTATTCTTGTATCACACATTTCTCCCACTGCCTCTAGGATTCAAATTCCAGGGCTACTACAGCCGCAACATGACAATTCGCGGAAAAGAATAGGTCTCACTATAACACGTACATTATCTGCAGTTCGTTTTGTATGGATCAGAAAAACCCGAACTTTGCGTTGCGAAATTTCATACTATTTCTATTAAAGAAGTGGGGAATGAGATTTAACGAAACGTACATCAAACATGACGGATGTAGTTATTCATAGGCTGCTTCCGCGAATTTTAACAGAGAATGACGACTGATAATCGTGTACTATTCACACTTTTTCAAAGTGTACTTACTTTTTGTGTGGAATTTCACTTTACGACGTATAACGACACTGTGGCGTTGTATCGAATTACTCACTGTCAGTTTTACCAACAAATCCAGAATTAACTGATTCTATTGCTATACAATTCAAAGCTACTTCAGTGAGCCTGGGTAATATCAGTACGGCCAGTTAGTCCGTGGTAACGATTATTTTGTCTTTTACTAATCGTAAGGTAACGAAATCCCTGCAGGAAACTACCGCCAAGCACACTAGACGTACAGTTAATCAAAGGTGTATAGTGGTTAAGATTCTGAGGGAACAGGAATCTAATAACCGTTCGTTGACACTTATTCAAAAGAGGGGACGTCCATGAAATTGAGCAGAAGTGTCAATTTTAAATTTCTTAATTTTTTATTTATTATTAGAACTCATGAACAATAAGTTCACAAAGATTCAGTGACGAAATCGCCTCCGAAGGGCCAGAAAAATTATGAAGTGTGTGACGCGACCTTACTGCCACTTCCACTTCTTGAAGAAACACTACAATACTAGCTCTATGAACAACGATTCCGTGGTTCAAACAAACATGCACGGGAGGCATCTTGAAGACCGTGCTGTATACTCTCTTTGTTTTCATATCTCGTCTGCCATTCTGTTCCGTATTTTAGAAATAATAAGAAACCAGTTATAATGAAGAGGCAGATATTGGCTTGCCTTGTGCTATTGACGGAGATTTACGCAAGTGTTTGATTGTGATGCAGTACTTGTATTTAATGACGGGAACGTAAGGAAGATGAAAGTATTACAGAGAATGGGGTATAAGATACGTACTTTCCCCTAAGAAATTTTGAGGAAAATAGGTGTACAGCGCTTCTCGGCGGCTGAAAAGTCAGACAAAGATCTGGTAAAGGAAAGTAGGCAGAAAACAAGGAACCAGAAGAGAACCCTTGAATGGAAAGAGCGCCCTGAACGCAAATCTGGGACCTTCAGAAAAGTGCGAAAACGAAAAAAGACATTAGATTGAATTTCGTGAAAATTAATTTTTTTTAAGTTGATATATCTTTTCCTCAGAATCTATGAAGGCTTAAATTATGAAATTTTGTATACTTATTTATATATACCCAATAAATGTTGTCGCAAGAGTATATTTTGGAATTACGAGTGTAACCTGAGGTATGGGGCAAAGTGCTTGGGATTTTTCATGAATTTTATGTTATACTTACAATATTACAATTTAAAAATTATTAAAATTCTCCTATTCGAGATGTTCTAAAATTCTCATGGAAGGAACTTACTATCTGCAAAGATATTAAACAGAGTAAATTTTGAAGAAATCTCTTGAATAGTTTCTGAGAAAGGATACAAATCTATTTTTTGAAAATAAAATTATGAAGTTCCAATAAAAGTAAAATATGTAGAATCAAAGAAACTTAACAGCATATTTCATGTGAAGGAAGGTACAAAATTTTATTGCTGTGTCCTCAAATTTGTGAATTCCGTGCATCTTTTTAAAATAGCGCGTGTTTCCATGAACGCTCCCCCCCCCCCTTTTTTTTGAAGTGGAATGGTAGGTGGAGCTACTTAATTGAGGAAACAGTTGGGGAATTCAATATTCCGAGACTCGCAACGTCAAGAGTGTGCCGAGAATACAAATTTCAGACATATCTTTCTCCACGGACAACGAAGTGGCCGACGGCCTTCACTTAAAGATCGAGAGCGGCGGCGTTTGCATAGAGTTGCGTGTTAATAGACAAACAACACTGCATGAAAAAACCACATAAATCAATGTGGGACGTACGACGAACGTATCCTTTAGGACAGTGCGGCGAAATGTGGTGTTGAAGAGCGATGGCAGCAGAACACCGACGCGAGTGTCTTTGCCCACAGCATGACAGCGCCTGCAGCAACCCTCCTGGTCTCGTGACCATATCTATTGGACTGTTGACAGCTGCACAACCGTCGCCTGGTCAGATGAGTCCCGATTTCAGCTGCTAACAGCTACTGGTAAGGTTCGAGTGTTGTGCAGACCCCACGAAGCCATGGACCCAGGCTGATTTACATGGAGTGGGGTGGGTCCTCTGGTCCAACTGAACCGGTCACTGACTGAAAATGGTTAAGTTCTGCTACTTGGAGACCATTTTCAGTCACTTCGAGGCTTCATTCTCTCAAACAAAGATGGAATTTTTATGGATGACCATGCACCATGTCACCAGGCCACAGCTGACCGCGACTGATTTGCAGAACATTCTGCAAAGATTGAGCGAATGATTTGGCCACCCAGATCGCCCGACATTAATACCATCGAACAGTTATCGGATATAAATTAGAGGTCAGTTCGAGAACAAAATCCTGTACCAGCAACGCTTTCTCAATTATTGACGGCTATAGAGCCAGCATGACTCGATATTTCTACAGGGAACTTCCCACGTCTTGTGTCGATACCACGGCGTCGAGCTGCTGCACCCCCCCCCCCCCCCACTCCCCCCGCAAAGCGTGGTCTGGCGTGATTTTAGGAGGTATCTCATGACTTTTCTACCGTATTGCACTCCGAGATATTCGTCGCGAGAGAATTCAGCAACTGTGTAGATCTTTTCAAAAATTGTGTCGTTTACTTTTGAGTGTGAACTGCGCATATTTTACAGAATGACTAGTTTAGATCTTCGTGGTTCCTCTTTAGATCTAAGAACAAAGTAAAACTAATATGTAGTTTCTATTATTTTACAAAAAGTAGAAAAATATTGTATATAACTCCTGAATTTACCCATGTAGTTGCGTTACCGTTTACAAGAGCCTGCAGTATATTAAATCAGCATAACTATTTTACTAACATTGCATTTTTTATAAGCTTTGAAGACAATGTCGACATTGCGCCCCTATGAGCAAAGGCACCAGTCAATGAGAAGGGACAACGGTGGAGCATCCGTTCACACACCATCTAGCAGCAGGCTGAATTGACATCACATTGTGCCACAAAGTACCATATACTGTTAAAATTAAATTTAACGAGATTTTATTAGTGTTTCCACGGACAAGAAGAAGCAGGGGGATTTTGTCGTCTGCTCCGTCGTGTTCCTCGACAATGTCCTTAGGATAGAGACCCAAGAGAAGTTATCAGTTTATTATGCGGAGCTGTTCACTGTTCACTGTCAATAGCGACGAACATTACTGTTTGCATGTTACTTACAGCACCGATGTAATCCGAAAGTATTGACCCAACCGTGGGAAAACCGGAAGAAAAGAGAATCGAAGCATTTGAAATCTGGTGCTTCAGACGAATGTTGAAAATTAGGTGGACTGACAAGGTAAGGAATGATGAGTGTCTGCGCAGAATCGAAGAGGAAAGGAATGTATGGAAATCACAGACAAGAAGAAGGGACAGTATAGTAGAACATCTGTTAAGAAATCACGTTATAACTTCTTTAGTACTAGATGGTGCTGTAGAGGGCAAAAACTTTAGAGGAAGACAGAGATTTTTTTTTCACTTGCCGCCCTGATTTTACGACCAACCACCTAATTGCTTAAGGTGGGTCTTTCTTGACCACTTGGCCGCTGCGACCGGTATACGGGCGCTGATGTAGTTGAAACTCCCATCAGTTCCCGCGTCTGGTCGCACCGTTGCCCGTGTCCCGCCAAGTGGAGGCGGGTCTTTTTCGCTCATTTATTTCTTTTGTTTGGCAGCTTTCCCAAAACCGTTTTAACAAAATTTACAGAATTAAAATTTAGATTGGAAGAAGAAAATACAAGCAATAGATTAGACTGAAGAGGAGAAAAGAAGACAGGAAAGGAAGAAGTAATAGTCCCACCACGTTAGGGTACTGAGGATGAGCACCTTGGGATTGGTCTTCAAGCCACTGATCCTCAATCTCCTGCCCTTAATCTAGGAAGTGCTATTCTATGCTGTCTTTATCAATTAATATCTCTATTTGTTACTAGGAGGGTATGTTATATACAGGTTTAAAATGCCGTGGTAGCCGGTGGCAACTGCGACGGTGCGCCGACACTGTTTATATCTAATTTCATACATTAATCTAATCAGTATTGTCCATTGCAGAAGAACTACTTATGTGAGTCTAGTGCATAACTATTATTTTATATTAAGTCTTAGTTTACATCTTCCAGACTATGGTGTCTGTCTAGGTGCTGCATATGGGTTTGTCGTCTGTAAGGTCTTTCGCTTCTGTATTCTTTATGGCATTCATCAGAAATTTTGTCTGTCAGTGCATTCAATTCGTCCCATAGTTCTGCTGTTCTAATCGCGTCGTATATATGTTGCTCTGTCTGTAGGTGTTATATCCCAGGTGTGTTCCTGTGCTGTCTGTATTTCCCGCAGAAAAGGATCGTGTGTTCGGGGGTTCCCATACCTCCGCATGTGCACGTTGACGTGTCTCTTAGACTCACGCGATTCAAGTGCGCGGGATAAGGTCCGTGGCCAGTCAAGAAGTGCACCATGCCGCGGCTAGGATCGGCATGTTTCATTCTTAACCTTTCCGTTATGTTCGGTAAAAATGTGTACAATCTCCGTCCCTTATCACTTGTGCCCCATTCCTCTTTCCATGTGTCGATTTTCCATTTTCTGAGGTCCCGCTTATTGTTCAGCGGGGAACCAGTCATTATGTTGACCTGGTCTAGTCTACCCATCTTTAACCAGTACAAAGCGGCCCGATATCTGATTGTAATGTCTATCGGGAAGATTCCTAGCACTACACACAGTGCTTCGACTGATGTAGTGCCGAAGGCTCCCGATAGTCGCAGAAGGACGCTTCTCTGCCCTCGCCTAACCGCTGTTCTGTTTGTGGGGAGGTTGAGTCTGTGCGCCCATGTACTGGCCGCAAAGCTTAGCACTGATTCGAAGAGTGCGCAGTGGTAAGTTCGTGTGACTGTCAGAGGAAGTCTGTATTGTCCTGAATTTATCCTTGCCAGTTTATGTAGTATTTTTTCTGCCTTGTCTGTTGTTATTCTGATGTGTTCATGGAAGTTCCATTTCTCATACATGTATACGCCCAAGTAGCGGTTTACTGTCGTTCTCTTTATGTTGTTGTTCTCTATCTTTATTGATGGATTACGTCTGAGTTGTCCTTTCAGAAGTGTGTATGTTGTTTTGTTGCCCGCTATCTTGAGCTTGTTTGTGTTGCACCATTGTGTTATTGTTTGCAGTGTGCCACTCACCTTACCCTCTAGCTGGGCTCTGGTATTTGCTGTGATGACCACCAGTAGGTCATCTGCATAAGCGACAACTCCGTCTGCCCTCATATCCTTATCCAGCAGTTGCAGGAGGGGTTCAAAAATTATGTCCCAGAAGATGGGCCCACAGATGGATCCCTGCGGACACCCTTTGGTAATTTTCCTTATTACCTTCCGGTTGCCCACACGCCATTCCACTATTCTGTCCCTGCAGTAGTCTAATAGACTGTTGTATAGGGCTGCGGGTACTTCCATCTGGCGTAACCTCAGAAACAGTGCTGGCCACCACAGGTTGTCAAATGCCCCTACGATGTCAATCATGATTGCCAAAGAGTATATTTTATCTGTGTTTTGTGTGATTTCTAGAGCGCTGTTTATTGCATCATCAATGCTTTTTCCCTTCCGAAATCAAAATTGGTGAGGATTAATTCCAAGTAGGGTTCTGTGAGCCTGCAAGCGGTCACACAGTAGCCTCTCTTGGATTTTTGCCATAGTGTTTATGAGGCATATAGGTCTGTAAGATTTCGGATCTGATTGGTCTCTGTCTGCTGATTTTCGTATGATGACTGCATTTGAGGTTTTCCAGACTGTCGGTACACGGCCTAGCCTTAACGCGTCATTTAGTAGTTCTGTTAGATATGGGGTGATCTGTGGTGCTAGCCTCTTGAGCACTTCTGCATGGATCCTGTCAGGTCCAGGTGGTTTCTTATTTTTTAGCTCTCTTATCGCTACCGCAACATCCTCGTGCGCAAAGGGACAGGTGACGGCATCAGTGTCATACTGTTCATGTAGTTCTTGCCTGAGTGTGGTCTGTTCCTGTGTGTCTGTGTCTGCGGCATCCTCCGGGAGGAGTTTGTTCAGCAGATATTGCGCTGTGTTTCTCCATCCCGCTGTCATTGTGCCGTCATCCTGCCGTAGCGTGCTTAATGCCAATGGGGTCTTGATTTTTTCTGTCGGAATCTTGTATTGTTCCCCCCAGATGTTTTGTTGTGTATGTGTGGCCAAGTAGCTCTCCCAGTGTTGTTATCTGGTCTGAAGTAATGTCTTTTTGAAGAGTTCTTTGGCTTCCCTATATGCAGCTAGTCTTAGTAGTTTGTCTCTTTGTATCCATGTCGTCTGATATAGTTTACGTTACCTTGCCATGTCACGTCTGAGTCTAGTTAATTCATCTGACCATGGGGTTTCCCGTTGTTTGCTGTGCGTGCACATAGGTACTGCTGTTTCTTGTGCTTTTTGGATGATTTGTGTCAGTTTGTGTGCTCTGTAGTCCTCGCTTCCCTGTATGTTGTGTATGTTTTCGTTTTGAACAATTTGTTGTAGTCTGTCCCAGTTTGCTCTTTTGAAGTTGAAATGTGTTGTGTTCGGTGTGGTGTGGTTATTGTTTGTTGTGAGTCTTATTTCGATTATGTTGTGCTCACTTGCGGTCCCCGGGTTCCCGGGTTCGATTCCCGGCGGGGTCAGGGATTTTCTCTGCCTCGTGATGGCTGGGTGTTGTGTGCTGTCCTTAGGTTAGTTAGGTTTAAGTAGTTCTAAGTTCTAGGGGACTGATGACCATAGATGTTAAGTCCCATAGTGCTCAGAAGCATTTGAACCATTTGAACTTGCGGTCAGAGAGTCGTGTATGGTCCATCTTTGCAGTCGTGCTAATGTTCTGTCATTCATCAGAGTAATATCGATTTTACTGGCGGAGCCGTCTGCACCTCTGTACGTAGGTGTAGGTCCGTCTTCGTTGATAATGTGTAGTTGCGTCTCCTGTATGACGTCGTCGACTTTCCGTCCTCTGTCGTCTGTTCTGTCCGAGTGCCATAGTGTGGATCTGACGTCAATGTCTGCACATATCATTAGGTTCTTATATCTAGAGTAGGTATGGCTCAACGTTATCACTGTATTGTGCATATAATGATGAGACCACCCATGTGTCTCGACCCTTGGTTACTTCTGCAGTGGCAAAATGGAGAAAACAGAGATTGGAATACATTCAGAAAATAATTGAGGACGTAGGTTGCGAATGATATTCTGAGATGAAGAGGCTGTCACAGGAGAGGAATTCGTGGCGGGCCGTATCAAACCAATCAGAAGACTATCAATGATCAATGTTTACCGGAATTCTCAATCATATATCTCGTATGCGTGGAAGAAGAAGGGCCACCGGTATTGAGTAGCACCAGGGCTTCTCAATGTGTCCAAACACCAATACCCTGTATAGCACAAGAAGTGGGAAACTTAAGTTAAAATAAGACGTAGATGCGTTGTCCAACGTGCTACGTGAGCCC
Source organism: Schistocerca cancellata (assembly GCF_023864275.1). Taxonomy (NCBI): domain Eukaryota; kingdom Metazoa; phylum Arthropoda; class Insecta; order Orthoptera; family Acrididae; genus Schistocerca; species Schistocerca cancellata. The sequence goes on along the minus strand of NC_064626.1, from coordinate 1,062,062,141 downwards.
TCAGAAAGTGGCACACCCTGTGGAAGCGCGCCTACTTCGAGATTTCTCCATTACGATCACTTGAAACTATGGAAGGTAGAAGGTGACAATACCGAAAACGTGGTGGACATATCAACAGTGCTGTAACACGCCGAAAAGAGAAGCATAAAAGATCCCTTTTCGCCTAATTTTGATCATTTGTAGCGAGTTAAAATTATGTACCTGGAGATAAATCCAGCTCCAGCTGTAAATTTCGGATGTAGCGCACTATAAATATGCTTTCAGTGCGTGACACATCGTTTCCATGGTCTGAATTTCTAATCTATCTGCCTCTATTCTTTCCAAATTTATCTGAAAAAAAGTTCTCATTTCTACGGTGACGAAAAAAAACGAGACACCAAAAATAATTAGTGTAAAATAAAAACATTTGGGGAATACATTTGTTAGGTAACATGTTTACGTGATTAACGTTGTAAAACCACAGGTTAAAGTAGGTGTGAGAAATATCGTCGCAGCTGTGAGTTGCTGGTACGTTAATAACTGGTGCAACCACCAGATTATTGAACGTAAGCATACAAACGTGCACGCACTGTCTTGTACAGATGCCTTATACCAGTTTGTAGGAAGGAGTTCCATGCCTGTTGCACTTGGTCGATCGGTGCAGGGACGGTTAATGCTGTTTGTGAATGGCGCTGGAATTGTCGTCCAATGATGTTCCATATGCACTCGGTTGGAGACAGATCTGGTAATCGAGCGAGCCAAGGCAACGTGTCGACACTGTATAGGGCATGCTGGGCTACAACAGCGGTATGTGGGCGAGGGTTGCCCTGTTGGAAAACATCCGCTGTAATGTAGTTCATGAATGGCAGCTCGGCAGGTGAAATCACCACTCAGATGTACAAATTTGCAGTTAGGATGCGTGGGATAACAAGAGGTTGCTGCTGCTGTCAAACGAAATCGCACCTCAGACCATAATTCCTGGTGCAGATCTAGTGTGTCAGCATGCAGATGGGTTGATTTCAGGCCCTCAACTCGCCTCCTCCTAAGCAAGACACAGTCATCACAGGCACCGAGGCAGAGCCGGCTTTCATCAGAAAACATGTAAGATCTCCACCCTGCCCTACCTCGCTTGGTATCACTGAAGTTGAAGATGGCGGTAGTTTGTGGTCAATGGGATGTTTGACTCGGAGCTGTCCTTTAACCAATCGATTTGTTACTATTAGTTGTGTCATAGAGGCGCCAATTGCTGCTAAAATTGCTGCCGCAGATGCTGTGCCATGAGCGAGACACAGACGCCGACCACGATGGTCCCCGCTCTCGGTATCGCCACATGGCCCTTCGGAGCCCGATCTTCTTGCCACCGTACATTCTAGTGACCACGGTTGGCAGCAAACATGCACAATGGCTGCATTCCCGCTACGTCTTTCTACAGTAGCACAGAAGGAACATCCAGTTTCTCGTAGCCCTGTTACACGATCTCGTTCAAATTCGGCGAGGCGTTGATAATGGCGTCTTCGTCGCCTTAAACTCATTCTGGAGTAACATCAGCTCACCACATCTAATTTAAAATGTAAGTAAATTTCAGTACACTGTGTACTTAAAGCAAACCTGGTTCGCATCTTTCACTCTTATGCAACTGACGTGGAATTTGAATAGATATCAGCTATCGTATGTAGAAACATGCCTACCAACTTTCGTTTATATCACACAACACTTCTTGGTACTGAGATTTTTTTCCGTCGTTGTTCAAAATCGGCTTAGACATGCACAGTCACTGGATGAGTAGAATTCTGGGTGGTTTACATCGCCACCCACGCCTTTAAAAGTAGGCTTACATTATCACTTTCAACCAGTGACTGTCTGTTGTCCGACACGATGAAAAGTTGTGCCAAAATTAAGTGTCTCTTATAGGTACCAAAGACGCCGGTGCCTCACGACAGCATATTTTCATAGCATCAAAGTTCTAACGTAAGAACCATCATCCGTTTCAGTGACATGTACCCCAGTACGACATATTCTCAGTTGGGGCTGTAAGCCGGCCGGAGTGGCCGAGCGGTTAAAGGCGCTACAGTCTGGAACCGCACGACCGCTACGATCGCAGGTTCGAATCCTGCCTCGGGCATGGATGTGTGTGATGTCCTTAGGTTAGTTAGGTTTAAGTAGTTCTAAGTTCTAGGGGACTTATGACCACAGCAGTTGAGTCCCATAGTGCTCAGAGCCAATTTTTTTTGGGGCTGTAATGTAGATAATGATCTTACTCCTCATAGCTTTACAGTTCGTATCTTGAAGAGAAATATCTGACGTGCTCAGTTCTGCTGTTAATGCTTGGAATTGCTCTACGTTACGACTTCACAAGACTCATCCCGCCTCGTTTTCATGTTCGAGTTCACGTCCAGTGTGAAGTCACCTTTACTTTAGCATGTCGTAAGCTGTGGGAGAGTAGACACCGACCTAAAAACTGTTGACCGGACTCTCGCAGTCTGCTCTTCGCACACAATGAAAGCAGTATTTTGATTAGATTTACCCATCGTCAAGACATACCAAGCGATGTGGCTTAGCGATATTGGCCATAGAGGGCGGTGGTCTGTAGTACGTAAATTGTTCTGTCATATTTTGTTTATCGTATAAGCAATATGCATTCTATTTCTTCCGTGTATAACTCGAAATATATTACTATCGTAAGACTAATAAAACACGAGGTGTAAGAAATAAGGCTTAACGCTATCAAATTAATAAAGTCTATTCGTAAGGGGAACAAAGCTTTTCAATCACAATGCTTACTTTGAAAGCGGCAGGAGTCACAACCGACAAAGCAAAGTGTCTCAGAAACAGATTTTAAAAGAAAGATTTATTATAATGCGCAGCGTCCAAGGATAATACGTCCTACAAAAGGGGACAAATCATTTCCTTCCTTCGTTCGTCTTCTTCTCAGGTATATTGTGCTCAGCAGATTAACAATTTATATGAAGCAATTTTCTCTGTCTTCTTGAAAATCACAGTTCTTCCTAGTAGCAACAGACGTTCGTCATATTAAATGGTGGATATTATTGTACGCGGTCAAGTGTAAAGAACAAATCTTCCACTCGTGCAGTTTTCTTTTGTTTCACAAGTATGATTGTGGCACTACAGAATTATATTGCTACCTTTGATCGTCCAATATACTTCTTAAGTCAATTTCCGTAGTTGTGTACGCGAAAAATATTCAACGAATTTCACTGATCACGAAACGAAATGTGTTACTGGATACATTGGAACTTCTCAAGATTGGGATGTTTGTATTAACTTTCTCGGAAGAAACACTCTAAAGTCTAGCAGTGAAGACAGTTTTTCTTGTGCTGACGTGCATATTTGAAAACAGAAGCATTCTCCTTTTAGGAGACGTAAAATACGAATTTACTGCGCAAACACATAAGAACTGCCTAATGATGTACATCAAAACCAATCAAAAATTAGAGGTGTGGGGCTGAAAGGCGCAGGGAAAACGAGAGGAAAACGTAGGTAAATGATAGAAAGGTTGACTTGAGACTCAGCTATCAATAATATGCCGTAATTTGTGTTGCTGTATCGTGCAAAACAAGCCCCTAAGTGAACATCATTTTAAAGTTGTCCACATTAAAAAAAAAAAGGTTCAAATGGCTCTGAGCACTATGGGACTTAACATCTGAGGTCATCAGTCCCCTAGAACTTAGAACTACTTCAACGTAACTAACCTAACGACATCACACACATCCATGCCCGAGGCATGCCCGCTGTCGCGCGGTTCCAGACTGAAGCGCCTAGAACCGCTTGGCCACACAGGCCGCCCAACATTTAAAGAACAGTAACGTTAATTATTAAGACTATATCCAAGAGCATCCCTCAATGTACTAATTACATCTGCAGCACATAAATTTATCTCGCTGCCAGAGCTTTACAAACAGATGATATAACGGTGTTAACACTTTGCGTATGGAAGTCACGCAATCACTTTTCACAACGACTCCTCACTATCATTCACTGAGGTGCTTTCGAACTGATTATAAAAAGATTAAAGACGGCATTAATTTATTGAAACTTACGACTTTAAAAGAAAGAGTTGTGAAACCTGATAGTATATTGCAATCAGCTGACAGCTACGATCGCTTGAGGGTTCATAGAGTAGTGTCTCTGTTAAGCATTATGTGCAAGTAATAGTCAATCATAAAAATCATTTAACTCCAGTTAAGGTTTATGTTGCTATATGCTGGGAGACCATAAAACATTTGACAGAAGAGGCGAGGTACGTCGAATTATATTTAGACAACATAGTGTTGTTGTGCCAAAGTTGTATACCGAGTCATTACGTATTTACAATGGTATAGTACACTCATGTTATCGGAGTTAAAATATACAGCGTGGGGAGTATATTGATTTTGCTCACACTTGTTACAATTGGAACTATCGTGGAGCACATTAAAGACATATTGGCTCAACAAAGTTTCATAAAAATCGTTTCACCCTATCTGGAAGCATTTGTGATGGTCAGCCAGAACATATAGTCAGGACCACGGTCCTGCTTTCTTTGGAGTTAGAGTTATTAAATCCTTCTTGAAATCTGAAAATATTTCGTCTGTCTGCTATATCGAGTACAATGTGAATTTTGTCATATCTGACTCTTTCAAGGATATAAAAAATTGACGAAGAGTGTCGTCTACTCCAGGAGAATGGCTTTGATTTAAGTTTTCCAGAGGTCTGTCAACTTCTTCTCGAATATCATATCTCCCATCTAATCTTCATTTACTTCTTCTCTTTCTATGATATTATCTTCAATTTCGTTTCCCCTATACTCGTACAGAGCCTTATGTATTCCTTCCATCTTTCTTTGCATAGCACGGCTTGTCGATAGGGAATGCAGATTATGTAAATGGTAGGCTTATGGCAAAGTGTGATCCATGCTTTACAGTATCAAAGGTGTCAATACTGATGTGCTGGCAGAAGAGCCAACACCGTATAGCTAGAGGAGGCCGAAATGCACGCGTTAAAGCTCACGCAGGCTGGCGTGAGGTCTGGAAAATGACAAGGAATTATAGTAGCCAAAATAGTACATAGCTTCTGGAATACTTTACTTTAATCCACAATTGGTGAACATCGCTCTTGTTGATACATTATATAATCTCAATATAAACTGGTCATGGCGCCTTGCTAGGTCGTAGCAAATGACGTAGCTGAAGGCTATGCTAACTATCGTCTCGGCAAATGAGAGCGTATTTGTCAGTGTAGCTTCGCTAGCAAAGTCGGCTGTCCAACTGGGGCGAGTGCTAGGATCTGTCTCTAGACCTGCCGTGTGGCGGCGCTCGGTCTGCAATCACTGACAGTGGCGACACGCGGGTCCGTCGTATACTAGCGGACCGCGGCCGATTTAAAAGCTACCACCTAGCAAGTGTGGTGTCTGGCGGTGACACCACAAATACTTCTGGTGATTTCCAACGTGCTCATTACTTGAGAATAAACAATTAGTGTTATCTCATTGTAAGACATGTTTATTCGCAATAGCGCAGTTGATGTTACTTGTATCATTTGGCACGTTAGCAAAGGATGTAGCCTGAAGGAATGCTTAGCGAAGCAATACATTTTTGTTTCCAGTAATTGGCACCGAAACAGATGACATGTGGAGTCCTAGAATTGTTGAATGTCACGCCATGAAAAACTGGCGTGTCTTAAATATCTCTTTTCAGTGCGTCGTGAGATGAGGGCATGAGATGCGGATAATCGAAACTTCTCTGTCCTCCCTTGTTGGTCTTCGAGGAGTGTAGTCCACTTAGCGGCACTGGGTCTCACTTTCCCTCTTAGGCTCCTATAACGAAAGCCTTACATCACACAAACCCCATTTGTGGTAGTTACGACTGTAAGACAATAGCCATGCTTCGTGAGTCAACGGACGCATGTTGCTAGGTTCCATATGATCTATATTTTTTCCAGAAGACGTTGGCATCTCGCGAAATAAACTGTTATAAGAATACTAGCGTCGTGAACAGTGTAGCATAGGAAGAACATAAAATCGTTCTTTGTTAAGAAACTCGCTTTCATCGAGCGGTTACGAAACAGGTCGACAACTTAAGCGCCACGGCAGGGAATGAAGTGGGACGATCTTTCGTCGGTCGCGCTCGGAGCCCACGTAGTAAGGTTGTTAAGCTTCCTCCATAACGGCAGTCGCTGATGAAAAATTTTGAGTGCTCGTAAATTAAACTTAGCTCTGTTTCCCTCTACTCTTCGCCCCCTAGCTTGAACAAGCTCGCTCTTCGCCGAGGCACTTGCGGTGTGGTGCCAAAGTTTATGCCCACTGAAGAGAGAAGGGAGAAGGATAGCAATCAGCGAAGTGTGGGGCCTACCTTAATGAAAAGGGTTCGTACTTTCAGCGCTCCTGATTGGCTCTACAAGAGAGAGAGAGAGCAAACACGGAGGTGCACGCCACTTCGAACGTCACTTACTGGTGGAGATAGTGTTCACGAACATAGGATGTTAACCGTGACAGCGGAGAAACGCGGTGTTATTTCTGAAGTTATAATTGTCTGGTATCATTTTAAGGTGGTTCTCCTCCTAAAGATAAGTGCATATGCGAAACAATTAAATTTCAGTGCATAATGACTGCGGAGGAAATTACTAACCGCTTCCAAAGCACTATTATTAAAATGCATAAAGTGTCATAAAATTAGTTTCACCTACAAGGAACCAGAAGACATGATTCTAACTTAGCAAATACCTATCACATTTTGAGAAATGGCAGCGGGTGAATCTGCGGGTTCAGTTCTAAATTTGGTGACACAAGGAAAAGGAGTCCAGTAAGATCGGTAGGTATCAACAACATGCTTACTTTCCCTTGAAACGCCTTATAATGCGTAGAACAGTGGTTCCCAGCTTGGAGTTACTGCATGCCGTGGGGTAAACACCTGAGGGTTCGAATATTTTTAGTTCGCGGAAGTAAATTATTTTAAAAAGACAGTAAATTAATTAAAGAAGTTACAAATAATTGCCGGCCGGGGTGACCGAGCGGTTCTAGGCGCTACAGTCTGGAACCGCGCTACTGCTGCGATCGCAGGCTCGAATCCTGCCTCGGGCATGTATGTGTGTGATGTCCTTAGGTTAGTTAGGTTTAAGTAGTTCTAAGTTCTAGGGGACACATGACCTGAGAAGTTAAGTCCCATAGAGCTCAGAGCCATTTGAACCATTTTGGTAGCCAAGCTCGCAGGAATTCTTTTTATTCCATGATTACCGGTTTCGGAAAAACTAAAGCCGCCATCATCGCATCTAGGGAGAACAGAAAACACTATAAAAGTGGGCTTGGATTCCACTTGTAAAACATGTATACATATATATTTAGTAACATGCCTGAGGCCACATACAGGTTACAACATCAAGGCAAACAAAGGTGATAATAATAGTTGCTTATAACACGCAGGCCTTACAAAATTGTCGTAAGTAGCACATAGGCATCCAACAGAGATGAGATTATAAATGTTAAGTGTTTCCATCACATACAGGAGCAAGCTAGGTACCACCGCAACTCCGGCTCTGTTCTTACACTAAAGGCCGCGTCGCGAGATGGCGCTAGCAGAAGATGCGCCAATGAATGTCACAGCTCGCGTCATAACAGGCTCTGCGTGTGTGGTAACACTACGTCATTAGGGCCTGTACATAATTCTAGAGATTACTGTATCACGTAAACATATACAAAACTTATGAAAGCAGCAGACTTACACAACTGCACATCTGCCTGGTCACATGTATGACATCTCGAAAAGCAAATGCAAATTTCATGTGAACTGCGGAACTACAAAAATGTACATCTGTCTGGCCCTACACGTATTAAGATACGATCATACATAGATATTTTATGGGATCTGGTCATATATAAAAATACCAGTAAAATACACCTTGCGTATGAGCGCAGATTTTTCCGGTCATATCAAATGCACATCTGCCTGGTTACTTACAAAACACCGAAAAAATATGTGCATTCACAGGAACGATATTTCCTGAATCCATGCCGATTGTGTATCAAAAAATGGTTACCTTCGAGATAATTCGCAATGTTCGAACACAGTACATCTTCCAAAACCCCACCACAAATCGATGTTAGTGATTTGGGTCCACGATTCGACAGATTAATTTCTGTATTGAGTGTTGGAATGAGCCAAGTAACTTTCCAGTTTTTGGTACATGTCTTTTGTCGATCGAGTGTTTGTGTATGATTGCTAAGTATGGGGCAATTGCGTACTATGAAAGGAACCTTATAAGTATTCTATCTGAACTACACATTCTCCTATTTGATAGCAAAAAACTTACGGCGATACGTTTACATTTATTTGATGCCTTTATGACAGAGGACTTCCTAACCAACAACACGTTCATCCTGTTGCCTGCATGAGAGGAGTTTCTTCCTGTAATTGCAGCCGAATAATCTACCTTGGAACTTAGAGCATAGCAAAGGTGAGAATTTTGGTCTTCTGGAATCACTGTGTTCACGGATAGCCAGATGCTTGAGGGTCCAGAGTACATATCGGGGAACTGAAATAGGTGTCTATATTGTTCATCATTCTATAGTATTTTAAATCCATCTCTTCAACTACTAAACGCATCCCTTTATTTTATTATACGTGTTTTGCTATATAGACTTAAAATGTCGTCACTGTTCAGGTATCATATTTTCTAATTTATTTTGATTTTAGACGTAAAATAGTTTGTTCCATAAGCTATTCAAAAGTGGTAGTTTATTTAATGCCTTTTCTTTTGTCTGCACCGATTCTTGCAGGTATTCCGGCTTTTCTCGCTGGCCTTTTTCCCCTATTTTCATTTAGACTTGCATAACTAAACATTTCATGCAGTAACGTATGTTTTCTTTATTTTGTCATACAATTCTCTGAATTTTAAGGATATTAAGTAGCATTCGAAGATAGGTGAAAGGTCGAATGTGACCAACGTTTGACGAACGTAGTACATAGTGCCAGCGCAGTGACTGCCGCACGAAGACTGGTTCGAGTTATGTACCTGTGGTTTACAATAAGCGGTAGTTTTATTAATATCTTGGGGCAACGGCCTTGCCGCAGTGGTAATACTTGTTCTCGTTGATTCACCGAAGTTAAGCGCTGTCGGGCTGGGCCAGCACTTGGATGGGTGACCATCCGGACTGCCGAGCGCTGTTGACAAGCGGGATGCACTCAGCCCTTGTGAGGTAAACTGAGGAGCTACTTGATTGAAAAGTAGCGGCTACGGTCTCGTAAACTGACATACGGCCGGGAGAGCGGTGTGCTGACCACATACCCCTCCATATCCGCATCCAATGACGCCAGTAGGCTCAGGATGACACGGCGGCCGTCGGTACCGTTGGGCCTTCCTGGCCTGTTCGGAAGGAGTTTAGTTTTTATTATTAGTACCTTGGATCAAGCCATTTTGAATCTGAGTGTACGAAGCGTAGCTCATGAAATGTCTCCACCTGAGCAGAAAAATTAACTTAATGGGTGCTTAGAGGATATATTTTTGTTTTGTCATCAGTCTCCTGACTGGTTTGATGCGGAACGCCACGAATTCCTTTCCTGTGTGAGCCTCTTTATCTCAGAGTAGCAGGTGTAACGTGTAACCTACGTCCTCAATTATTTGCTGTATGTCTTTCAGTCTTTGTCTTCCTCTACAGGTTTCACCCTCTACAGCTTCCTCTAGTACCACTGAAGTTACGCCGTTATGTCTTGACATACTACTATCCTGTCTCTTCTTCTCGTCTGGGTTTTCCACATATTCCCTTCTTCTCCAGTTCTCCGGAGAACCTCCTCATTCCTTAGCTTGTAAGTGGGCTGCTTCTGTGTTAGCAGCGCTGTGTAGCGCTTTGAATTGGATCTCTGACTGCGCTTTCTTTGTAAGAGACTCCGTGGCTCGTCAGACTCGTGAAGTTAATCGCCAGTGCTGTTGGGCAGTTGGAAGTTAGTCGCCAGCAGTGACGGAAGTACTGTTGGGCAGTTGGAAGTGAACAGCCAGCAGTGATGGATGTTAAATGTGAGCAGTTAGCATTGATGGAGGGTAGAGGTCTGAAGTGTTAGCATAGGGTAACGATCTGGAAGTATCCGACTTGGGGATTAAAAATTATTCATGATTATATATCTGGATGTCAATGACGATTTTTATTCGTGTTTGAACTGGATGTCACATTATTAAGGTAAAAAAAACACATTATTTGGTTTGCAACAAAATCTTTCCTTCGCTAACCTGATGCCTATTAGTAGTTACTGGCTTTAGTAGCTAGAATCTTTTATTTAGCTGGCAGTATTGACGCTCGCTGTATTGCAGTAGTTCGGGTAATGAAGATTTTTGTAAGTGCTTAATGAAATGTATAGGTTATTGTTAGGATTTCTTTTTAGTCAGGGCCATTCTTTTGAATTAATTATTTTAAGTCAGGTTATCTTTTCTTGGGTAGTCAGATTGCATTGTGCTAGGATGTTGTGGGTCTCAGTCATTCAACAATTTAAGTACAGACACACTCATTTAAATACAGAAATTTCAGCCTTACCAGTCCACCTGTTCCCCAACATTATTCCGTAGCCACACGTCTAAAATGCTTCAATTGCGGTTTTCCCACAGTCCATGTTTCACTACCACAATACTGTGCTCCAAACGTATATTCTCAGAAATTCATTCTTAAAATTAAAGCCTGAATTTGATACTAATAGACTTATCTTGTCCAGAAACTCTCTTTTTGCAGTGCTAGTCTGCTTCTTATATCCTCCCTCCTCCGTCCATCATAGGTTATTTTGTTGCCTAGCTATCAGAATTCCTTAACGTTATCTGCTTTGTGATCACAAATCCTGATGTTTTTTCTCTCTGTTCTCATTCCTACTAGTTCCATTATTCTTGCCTTTGGCCGGCCGAGGTGGCCGAGCGGTTCTAGGCACTTCAGTCCGGAACCGCGCGACTGCTACGGTCGCAGGTTCGAATCCTGCTCCGGGCATGGATGTGTGTGATGTCCTTATGTTGGTTAGGTTTAAGTAGTTCTAAGTTCTAGGGGACTGATGACCTCAGATGTTAAGTCCCATAGTGCTCAGAGCCATTTGAACCATTTTTTATTCTTGCCTTTCTTCGATTTACTGTCAATAAAATTCTGTGCTCATTAGACTGTTCATTCTGTTCATCGGATACTGTAATTCTCTTTCGCTTTCACTGAGGACAGCAATCTCATCAACGAATCTTATCATCGATATCGTTTCACCTTGAATTTTAATTTCACTCTTGAACCTTTCTTTCATTTGCATCATTGCGTCTTCTTCGTACAGATTGAACAGTAAGGGCGAAAGACAATATCCTTGTTTTACACTCTTTTTAATCCGAACACTTCGTTCTTCGTCTTCCGCTCTCACTGTTTTCTCTTGGTTCTTGTACATATTGTACATTACCCATCTGTCCCTATAGCTTACCCCCTATTTTTCTCAGAATTTATAACATCTTGTACCATTTTACATTGTCAAACGCTTTTTCTAGGTCGACAGGTCCCATGAACGAGTCTTGATTTTTCTTTAGTCTTGCTTTCACCATCAACCACGTTAGAATTGCCTCTCTGGTGTCTTTCCCTTTCCTAAAGACAGGGTGACCGCCATTTAACAGAGCTTCAATTTTGTATTCCATTCTCCTGTATAGTATCCTTGTCAGCAACTTGGACGCATGAGCTGTTAAGCTGATTGTCCGGTAATTCTCGCACTTGTTGGCACTTGCAATCTTCGGAATTGTATAGATGATGTTTCTCAACACAACAACCTGAATTATCATTTTGTTGCCACCTTCCCCAATAATTTTAGCAGCTCTAATGGAATCTTATCTATTCCTACTGCCTTACTCGATCTTAAGTCCTCGAAAGCTCTTATAAATTCTGATTCTAATACTGGATCACCTATCTCTTCTACATTGACTCCTCTCGCCCCAAAGACAATTTTAAGCCTTTTGACTTAAAAGTCAAATTCAAAAATTTGTTAATAGGCAGTTGATTTCTCGTCAAGCCTTTCATTACGGCCTTTCTTCTGTCACGTCATGAGACAAGTCTTCGCCCTCATAGAGGCCTTCAGTGTACTCTATCCACCTATTCGCTCTCCCCTTAGCATATAACAGTAGAATTCACATTGCACTCTTAATGTTACCACCCTTGCTTTTAATTTCAGCGAAGGTCGTTTTGATTTTTCTGCATGCTGCCACAGTCTTTCCGAAAATCATTTGTTCTTCGATTTCTTCAAATTTTTCGAGCAGCCATTTCCTTTAGCTTCCTATCACCTCCTGTTTATTTCTCTCCTAAGTGAATGATATTTCTGTATACCTGAATTTCCCTGAAAATATTTGTACTTTCTTCTTTCGTCGATCAGCTGAAGTACTTATTCTGTTACCCATGGTTTCCTCGTAGTTACCTTCTTTGTAGCTATGTTTCTTTCAAACTTTTGTGGTTGCCCTGCCTGGAGATGTCCATTCTCCTTCAACTAAACTGCCTATTGAGCTACTCCTTAGCAGTATCTATAGCTTTAGAGAATTTCTAGCGTATATCTTCATTCCTTAGTAATGCCGTATCAAACTTCTTTGCACATAGATTCTTCCTGACTAATCTCTTAGCTTCAGCTTACTCTTCATCACTAGCAAATTGTGATCTGAGACTATATCCGATGCAGGGTACGTCTTTGCAATCCAGTATCGGATTTCAGAATATCTACCTGACACTGATGTAATCTAATTGAAATCTACCTGCATGTCCCGGACCTTTCCAAGTGTACCTCCACCTCTTGTGATTCTTGAACAGAATATTCACTATAACTAGCTAAAATTTACTTCAGAACTCAATTATTCTTTTTCATCTCTCACTCTTGTACCAAGCCCATGTTCAAAAAAATGGTTCAAATGGCTCTGAGCACTATGGGACTGAACATCTTAGGTCATCAGTCCCCGAGAACTTAGAACTACTTAAACCTAACTAACCTAAGGACATCGCACACATCCATGCCCGAGGCAGGATTCGAACCTGCGACCGTAGCAGTCCCGCGGTTCCGGACTGCAGCGCCTAGAACCGCAAGACCACCGCGGCCGGCCCCGACTTCTAGAACGTTATCATTTCGTTTGTTATTCAGTCTTTTTCTCATGGTCACCTCTCCCTTGGCAGTTCCCTTCCGGAGATCTGAGTGGGAGACTATTTCGGAATCTCTTGCCAATGGAGAGATCATCGTGACACTTTTCAATTACAGGTTACATGTCCTGTGGATACGCAGTATGTGTTGTTAATGTAGTGGTTTTCATTGACTTCTGCCTCCTCATGCCGTTGATCATTGCTGATTCTTCCGTCTTCGGGGGCAGTCTTCCATCCCACGTGGAAGAGAGAGCCCTGAAACTTCGTCCAATCCTCCGACGTCTTTGAGAAGACCATTGACAGGGTGAGGGAGACTACTTATGCCAAAAGTCTTCAGCCGCCATGGCTGATGATTTTTATTCAAAATTCATGTGCCTCATAGATCATGTGCCGTGACCAGAGTATCTTTTTTAGAACTTAACCTTTATGATTTTTAGCAAAACAGAATGTGTACTTCTTCATAACACAAATTTATAAACGCAGTCCTCGTTATAGTTTAAAGCCCATGCCGTCACTTCGTTGTCAGAAAAAAAAGACATTCCTTGGACTTTGTGCAACAATAATTCACCTGGACCACGGGTACAAGTGACAAGTTTCAAAAGGGGAAAGCAATAAATATTTTTGGGAAAGTGAGAAACCAGAATACAGAGTTCGCCTTTAATTTCTACTATTTAAATAAGAAATCGTTATCTCATAATTCCACTCTTACTGGAATAGGCGGAAACGTCACAAAATATACCTTAGAACTCGATTTCAACTATCCAACCACCTGTAAAATTTTAGAAATTGTTAGTACAAATTAAACTTCAGAGGACTTATTCAATGTATGTTTTCACAGCCGGTATCAACCTCAGCTGAAATCTCCGATTTTAGATCTGTTGTCGATATATAAAACTATTCCCTGACATTTCGTCTCTGACTATGGCACACATCTTCGGAGATGAAAGACAACTGCATCAAGGGCTCAAGCCAGTCCTGAATTTATAGAACTATACAGGGTGAGTCACCTAACATTACCGCTGGATATATTTCGTAAACCACATCAAATACTGACGAATCGATTCCACAGACCGAACGTGAGGAGAGGGGCTAGTGTAATTGGTTAATACAAACCATAAAAAATGCACGGAAGTATGTTTTTTAACACAAACCTACGTTTTTTTAATGGAACCCCGTTAGTTTTGTTAGCACATCTGAACATATAAACAAATACGTAATCAGTGCTGTTTGTTGCATTGTAAAATGTTAATTACATCCGGAGATATTGTAACCTAAAGTTGGCACTTGAGTACCACTCCTCCGCTGTTCGATCGTGTGTATCGGAGAGCACCGAATTACGTAGGGATCCAAAGGGAACGGTGATGGAACTTAGGTACAGAAGAGACTGGAACAGCACATTACGTACACATGCTATCACCTTTTTATTGGTCTTTTTCACTGACGCACATGTACATACATTACCATGAGGGGTGAGGTACACGTACACACGTGGTTTCGATTTTCAATTACGGAGTGGTATAGAGTGTGTCCCGACATGTCAGGCCAATAGATGTTCAATGTGGTGGCCATCATTTGCTGCACACAATTGCAATCTCTGGCGTAATGAATGTCGTACACGCCGCAGTACATCTGGTGTAATGTCGCCGCAGGCTGCCACAATACGTTGTTTCATATCCTCTGGGGTTGTAGGCACATCACGGTACACATTCTCCTTTAACGTACCCCACAGAAAGAAGTCCAGAGGTGTAAGATCAGGAGAACGGGCTGGCCAATTTATGCGTCCTCCACGTCCTATGAAACACCCGTCGAACATTCTGTCAAGGGTTATCCTAGTGTTAATTGCGGAATGTGCAGGTGCACCATCATGCTGATATCACATACGTCGACGCGTTTCCAGTGGGACATTTTCGAGCAACGTTGGCAGATCATTCTGTAGAAACGCGATGTATGTTGCAGCTGTTTGGACCACTGCAATGAAGTGAGGACCAATGAGGTGGTCGCCAATGATTCCGCACCATACATTTACTGTCCACGGTCGCTGTCGCTCTACCTGTCTGAGCCAGCGAGGATTGTCCACGGACCAGTAATGCATGTTCCGTAGATTCACTGCCCCGTGGTTTGTGAAACCCGCTTCATCGGTAAACAGGTAGAACTGCAACGCATTCTCTGTTAATGCCCATTGACAGAATTGCACTCGATGATTGAAGTCATCACCATGTAATTGCTGATGTAGCGACACATGAAACGGGTGAAAGCGGTGACGATGCAGTATCCGCATGACACTACTTTGACTCAGTCCAGCCGGCCGCGGTGGTCTAGAGGTTCTAGGCGCTCAGTCCGGAGCCGCGCGACTGCTACGGTCGCAGGTTCGAATCCTGCCTCGGGCATGGATGTGTGTGATGTCCTTAGGTTGGTTAGGTTTAAGTAGTTCTAAGTTCTAGGGGACTGATAACCACAGATGTTAAGTCCCATAGTGCTCAGAGCCATTTGAACCATTTTTTTTTTGACTCAGTCAACCGCCTCTCGCAATGTCCCGTGTACTCACGTGTGGGTTCATGGCAACAGCACCTAACACACCAACTGCACCCACTTCTCCTGTGACGGGCCTGTTACGGACCCGTTTGCGTGCTACGACCTTACCTGTTGCATACAGTTGGCGGTAGATGTTTTGCAATGTGCGGCATGTTGGATGCTCTCTGTCCGGGTACCGTTCTGCATACACCCTGCAGGCTTCAGCTGCATTTCGTCGACACTCGCCATAGATGAGTATCATCTCCGCCTTTTCAGAGTTCGAATACACCATGGTCACAGTTCCTACAACACTACACTATCACAGACGTATGGTAACACAGTGTACTACAGTTGGTCTGCGTGCGGAGACGAATGCAGAATAACAATAGCAGCAAGCGCTACATGCGGGCACTGCAACAGCTAGACCAAACCACAACAGTGCACTACAGCCACACTCGTAAACACGGTCATCGTAAACATGTCCCTGCAGATGCTGCTCGCCGACCGTGGCCCGTGTTTGTTACAACACGCAACTGAACGTCGGAGGTTTCAAGCGTCAACTTTAGGTTACAATATCTCCGGATGTAATTAACATTTTACAATGCAACAAACGGAACTGATTACGTATTTGTTTATATGTTCAGATGTCCTAACAAAACTAACGTGGTTCCATTTAAAAAACCTAGGTTTGTGTTAAAAAAATACTTCCTTGCATTTTTGTATGGTTTGTATTAAACAATTACACTAGCCCCTCTCCTCACGTTCGGTCTGTGGAATCGGATCGTCAGTATTTGATGTGGTTTACGAAATATATCCAGCGGTAACGTTAGGTGACTCACCCTGTATAGGGGCACCACCATTTGTTCCGTGATTATTTCTGGTTGATGCCATCGTTCTCAGTAAAATGTCATCGATTGTTATTCTATTGGCGCAAAGTCGGTATCCATATTTTGTTTAATTTTTCTTGTCTTTCGATAAGATTAACATTGTGTTTATCGGTCTGCATTGCCCCTCTATTTAATGAGCACGATAACGTGTTGTCTGCCCTAAAACGCTAATATGACTGCCCTCTATAAAATCTGGGGCCCCTTCAGCCTTTGATACATTTTTCGTGTTTTCTCTGATGATGTCTCGGGAGACGGAACGTCAGGGAATAGCTTTATATATCGACGAGGGCCCCTCAGTCCGGCACTGACGTACATAATAACTGTCAGGAAAAGAAGGAAGTCGACCAGGAAACAGATTAGATAGAAAGAATTACGACTGCAGCGAAAACGAAATGGTGGTGGGTGGGGCCTGTAGCCAAGCGAATGAAAGGTAGATGCGTAATTGATTGTATATGTTTGATTACTGTAGATAAGAAAAGACAATGACGATTGATAGGTGAAATTAGAAAATATGCGTATTGTAGAAGACCGTACGTAATGCTAGGTGAATAGAAAAGGCCATTGTCCAGTAATGGGTGTCAAATGGCTGATTTTGTTGGTGATGACTTCATGATAGTTTCCCAAACTGTTACCCTTCAGTGATTTGATAATACAGATCTAAAAGGTAGACCATTTACGTGTTCTGATGTAAAACGTATATTATTTATATGTTTTTTGAGTAATGTTACTTGTGCTTGTTCTGAAGAGCACCCCAGTTTCCAACTTGTTCTCGACTTCCATTTAAATATTCTTATTCCATGGCGGCTTAAAATGAATATAACAGGCCGGTGCAACTCTAAGAGTGCTACCATGAACAAGCAGTCACTCACTTCGTATTCTGTGTTTTAGTAATCAAGGCACTACGCTATCTTATAACTGCAAACGGTAAGCAGATATTATGTAACAGGACAATCCCGCCGTAATTTTTACTGAACTACGGTCTGGCAGTGTATTACACGAAAGCGCGAAGTTCGCAAATTTACGAGGGAGTTGAAAAACTTATAATTAATCCTCTCGACAGTCTTCCGTAATTAATTCTGCCCGGACCACTCAGTGCAGAGGAGAACGAAGAGATCTAGTTATGGAAAGTACCCTCAGGATTAGTTGGGGGTCACGATGCAAGTATTGTCTGCTGTTAGTTCGTTAATGGTCAAGTCTCGGCCGCTCTAAATTATGTTTAAATAACTTCCAGACCGCTTAATTTAAAATTTCGGCTTCTACTTAATTTTTTTTCCATGCAGCAGAGCAGTCGCTGTGATATTGAATTTCAGTAGCAGAAGAACCTATACGAGGAACAGAAAACAGCGCACTATTCTGAAGTGTACTTCAGTGGTATGCGAATCAAAGATGTTCCGTCCGACAGTATGCCGCGCCAAGAGCCATCTCCCACCTATCTCTAAAGGCCAAAGATGTTTCACAAATTGCAGCAATGGGTACGTGGTAAGCTCATAGCGGCCGTTACATCCGCGATTAAACAGGCCTTTCTCATCCGATTACGGTCCCGAATTCGCCAAAGCATGACGGGACAGTGCCATTAGACTAGGAGAAACAGATAAAATTCTGGTGGAGTCCGAAATTTGAGTCACTCTTATCTGGACTGTAAGAGGGAAAAGATATGGTGGCGTTAAAATTCTTCTGAACAATCCGTGTATCTGCCTAACGAACTCAATCCTAAATATACTCCTGGAAATTGAAATAAGAACACCGTGAATTCATTGTCCCAGGAAGGGGAAACTTTATTGACACATTCCTGGGGTCAGATACATCACATGATCACACTGACAGAACCACAGGCACATAGACACAGGCAACAGAGCATGCACAATGTCGGCACTAGTACAGTGTATATCCACCTTTCGCAGCAATGCAGGCTGCTATTCTCCCATAGAGACGATCGTAGAGATGCTGGATGTAGTCCTGTGGAACGGCTTGCCATGCCATTTCCACCTGGCGCCTCAGTTGGACCAGCGTTCGTGCTGGACGTGCAGACCGCGTGAGACGACGCTTCATCCAGTCCCAAACATGCTCAATGGGGGACAGATCCGGAGATCTTGCTGGCCAGGGTAGTTGACTTACACCTTCTAGAGCACGTTGGGTGGCACGGGATACATGCGGACGTGCATTGTCCTGTTGGAACAGCAAGTTCCCTTGCCGGTCTAGGAATGGTAGAACGATGGGTTCGATGACGGTTTGGATGTACCGTGCACTATTCAGTGTCCCCTCGACGATCACCAGTGGTGTACGGCCAGTGTAGGAGATCGCTCCCCACACCATGATGCCGGGTGTTGGCCCTGTGTGCCTCGGTCGTATGCAGTCCTGATTGTGGCGCTCACCTGCACAGCGCCAAACACGCATACGACCATCATTGGCACCAAGGCAGAAGCGACTCTCATCGCTGAAGACGACACGTCTCCATTCGTCCCTCCATTCACGCCTGTCGCGACACCACTGGAGGCGGGCTGCACGATGTTGGGGCGTGAGCGGAAGACGGCCTAACGGTGTGCGGGACCGTAGCCCAGCTTCATGGAGACGGTTGCGAATGGTCCTCGCCGATACCCCAGGAGCAACAGTGTCCCTAATTTGCTGGGAAGTGGTGGTGCGGTCCCCTACGGCACTGCGTAGGATCCTACGGTCTTAGCGTGCATCCATGCATCGCTGCGGTCCGGTCCCAGGTCGACGGGCACGTGCACCTTCCGCCGACCACTGGCGACAACATCGATGTACTGTGGAGACCTCACGCCCCACGTGTTGAGCAATTCGGCGGTACGTCCACCCGGCCTCCCGTATGCCCACTATACGCCCTCGCTCAAAGTCCGTCAACTGCACATACGGTTCACGTCCACGCTGTCGCGGCATGCTACCAGTGTTAAAGACTGCGATGGAGCTCCGTATGCCACGGCAAACTGGCTGACACTGACGGCGGCGGTGCACAAATGCTGCGCAGCTAGCGCCATTCGACGGCCAACACCGCGGTTCCTGGTGTGTCCGCTGTGCCGTGCGTGTGATCATTGCTTGTACAGCCCTCTCGCAGTGTCCGGAGCAAGTATGGTGGGTCTGACACACCGGTGTCAATGTGTTCTTTTTTCCATTTCCAGGAGTTTATCTCCGCATCGTCTCATGAAATGACGAAATTACTGGTTGTGCCCCTTCAGTCCAATGACTGCATTAGCTCAAGGATCCCCTTGGTGCTATTTCAGAGCAGCAGTTATGTGACTGCACTGTGTTCATATCTTTTCATACATTCTATACACATGAACAATACTAAAAATTGCGCAAACAGTCATTTTTGCGGTATTGATTCACGTTTGATACTTCACAGCAGTGTGACTGAAGGTAAGACCAAATGTAGAATTTTCACCGGACACCACTGAAGGACTGCGTTGCAACTTTCAGTGTCCCAGAATTGGACTGAGAGTCAGTGTCACGAACATCTACAAGGAAATCAGTTTAACTCACTGATGAAACTGCTTAACTTAGTTGATGTAGTGTTTTTAAAGAATTCTGATTTAGTATTGTAATAACGCCTACCATACGAGGTTAATATCGTATTTTTAGCGGCGACTTTGGCTGGGTTGGTTTCGTATTAAACAGGCTGCACTTTGCTGTCGACTTCATGCCAGGGATCAACGTAAAGGTAATGTATAGGATATATAGGGAGACATGACAGGGCAAAATTCATGACACTTCCTGATGTCCTCACCATAATGGTTGTCACTATCTCAGATTCTTCCCATCTGAAGCAATGATTGACAAGGAAAGGTATCTTATTAGACTACGACAGGATTTCAGCTTGGAAATATCTGGCTGCAGATGTAGGAGACTGGAGCTATCCACCTCGAACAACAAGAAATTAAATGAGCTTGGCTGGTCACAAACACAAGTTTCTGGAGATTTGCAGTGTACGATATTTCGAAGTAAAACATTTATATTGTTTCCTGTACAAGTGAATAATTCGCCAGGAAATTGATTTCAGTAAGATAGTTGGAAGCCAGTATTTCACAACATTGCATTATTTATTCTAAAATTTTATTTCGAAACTGTAACTTAAACATCGTTTTAGAATACGCGGGGGTAGTCTGAAAGAATGGCCACGAGTTTACTCAGTTCAGCACAATTTACAAAATTTTGAAAATGAAGTACTTGTAGTAGACATTCAGACAACTTTAATTACTTGCAGAGAATGAAAATTAGAAGTGTCAAAACACAATTTTAAATAAGGAAACTGGAATCACCACTGGGTCCCTAAAGGCTATTAATAAAAACACCCTGAACAGGAAAACATATTCACTGGGTCTCTCAGTCTGTAAACGTAGCTGAAATACAACTATAGTGGCGTTTATTAACATAACATGACACAACAAAAAATGAGCCTGATCTTGAATTTCACAGTAAATAAATTCCGTTAGTGTAACAAACAAAAATAGTTTTCTTATAAAGAATCCTGCAGGGATGAATAAAAGCTTCTCGGAAGATGTTCGCATAGTATCTGTGAACATCCTTATTTTAAAATAAACAGCCCAAAACATATTTATCCTGCAGAATTTCTGAACATGTTTTTGTCTTGAAATAACAGCCATTCTGTGTGATGATAGCTTTTACTGTAATTGACAAAACTGCTATAATTTAGACTATATTACCGGTTTCGGTTTATTTAACTGTTTTCAGCCTGTCATGTGTGACTCGATGCTGTAATTACACTAATTTTACTTATGGCGTTGGTGTTTCAATACGATAAATTCACAAATTATATTATTATTATTATTATTATTTAGTTGATTAATTTGTTTGCTCTAATTATTTATGTTAATTTCAGCTCACCACATATTCCAAGGTTAAAAGATGTTTGAGGAGCCAACAAGCGATTATTGCTTCAGATTTGCTGAAGTTGTCTAACCAAACGACGTGGGGAAATTGTAAGGTATTGGATTCGATTTTGACAGGATGTCAGATTTAGGTTTTCAGATATTTCCCTAAATTAGTCAAAGTGAAACGTCCCCTTAGAAAAATTATACACGACTGTGCTTAAACTGACACACAATATTTTTTAGCGCAACGCAATCTGACTTTCAAAACTCCCTACAAAATAATGACCCTAACTAACATTAACCTTATCGTTTCACAAATCACTTACCTCACCAAAAATCTTCGTTACTCGAACTACTGCAATACAGCGAGCGCTACTACTGCCAGCTAAATAAAAGATTCAAACTACGGAAGGCACTAACTACTGATAGGCATTGTTAGCAAATGAAAGATTCTAATAGAGAACAAACAATGTATTTACCTTAATAATCATAATATATATAGCAGTTCATGACATCCATTCTGTACTCAAAAATCCGCCATCTCATTTCCCACATCCACCACTGCTGGCGGCTCACCTCCAACTGCGCAACGCTATGCGCTGTTCACATCCAGCTGCCGCTGCCCAACACTACAATGGCAGACAACAATGCAAACTAGCCACAGACTGCACACAGCACAGCCAGTGATTTTCATATAGAGCGCTACGTAACGTTGCCAATAAGAAAACATAAACAGCCTATTTACAAAAGCAAAAGCTGAGATGGTTCTTTTGAAAAGAACACGGTTGAATTCTGTTTCTAATCTCCAATCCAAGCACATGCATCGTCTCTAATGACATCGTCGTCGACTAACATTGAAGATGACGTAGCATATATCATTTCGGATATCACAGGTTGCACGCTCAGAAGACAACAACGGTTGTAACATTCGGGCCGAGGCAGTTTCCGCCTGGAGTTTCGTTAGTTTTTCTACTCCTGGACAGAAGCGTGTGATGATGCCTGCAGTTACGTGTCGCCCTTTCAATACGGCACGATCATTGTTGTAACAACCGGCTGGACGGTGCAAGCCACATTCCACATCGCCGTGTAGTAGCACTGTTGATGAAAATAATAATAATAATAATAATAATAATAATAATAATAGTAACGTCGTGTATCTCACTGTCCCCATACAAGTCTTTTCAATTGGACGCCGCTTCGGCGACCTGCGTGTCCCTAAGCTACCCTAGAGGGGATTCACAGTTTAACGTGGAATCCGGACCCCGTTCCGTTTCTGGAGACTCCTCACATCGTTGAGAGATGAAGGCTACGTTGAAATGGAACCCTCTTCGTTTCCAGTCAAGTGCATTGTTTTTCCACTCCATTTTGTTCGTTATTTTCCTCGCCATTTGGTGAAGACGGACGTTACACGACACCCCTTCAAGTTCATCATTAAATAGTTCACTCAGTCTTTTTTATAACCTTTTTCATTAAATGCTTCTTAATTAATTGATTTAGAACCACATTTAAGTGAGGATGTCTTCAGTTGTTAACGCGGTGAGGACTGAGACCGGACGTCCGCGACAGGTCACGAGGTGTAGACTCCCACCTCTCAGCATTCTGACGGAGTGGCACTCAGCCAAGCCCAGTTCTGGCACTTCACAGTGATGTGCAGAATTTGGACGAAGCTGTACAATTTTATTAAGCATGAAGTTAAAAATTATAGGATTGTTACTAAGAACATTGTAATACAACATGTCACTAATCATTGTTTACAGGTGGCCGCGCCAGCCGCTGTGGCACAGCAGCTCTAGGCGCTTCAGTCTGGAACCTCGCTGCTGCTACGGTCGCAGGTTCGAATCCTGCCTCGGGCATGGATGTGTGTGATGTCCTTAGGTTAGTTAGGTTTATGTAGTTCTAAGCTAGGGGACTGATGACCTCAGATGTTAAGTCCCATGCTGCTTGGAGCTATTTGAACCATTTTTGCAGAGGTGGTGAGGATATATTGACCTTCTTTCAAATCAAATTTTCTAAAAATCTGACTTTACGAGCCCACTTGTCAGTATGACATTTTACCCCCCACTGGCCTCTATGCATGCACTAATCCAGCAGGGAAGAGTGTCACGAAGTCTCCCGAGGCAACTGGATAGTGGCAATAGGACAGGGATGACGTCCGAGATGGTCCCACACACCCATCGGGGACATATTTTGAGATCTCGCTGAACACAGGAGTGCTTCAGAGTCATACAGATAATTCATAGAGGTACGTGCTATTTACACTGAAGAGCCAAAGAAACTGGTACACCTGACTAGTATCGTATAGGACCCCCGCATGCACGCAGAAATGTCGCAACACGACGTGGTGTAGACTCCACCAACGTCTGAAGTAGTGATGGAGGAAATTGTCACCATGAATCCTGCAGTAGGAGGGGATTGAGGTCTCGTCTGAACAGCACGCTGCAAGTGATCCTATATAAGCTCAATAATGTTCACGTCTGAGGAGTTTGGTACCCAGCGGAAATATTTAAACTCAGAAGAGTGTTCCTGGAGCCATTCTGTAGCAATTCTGGCAGTATGGAGTATCGCATTGTCCTGGTGGAATTGCCGAAGTCCGTCGGAATGCACACTGGACATGAATGGATGCAGGTGATCAGAAAAGATGCTTACGTCCCTGTCACCTGTCAGAGTCGTATCTACAGAGTATCAGGGGTCCCATATCACTCCAACTGCACACACCCCACACCATCATAGGACCCCCACCACCTTAAACAGTTCCCCGCTGATCAGACAGGGTCCATGGATTCGTGAAGTTGTCTCCATACTCGTATACGTTCATCCGCTCAATACAATTTGAACCGAGACTCGTCCGACCAGGCAACATGTTTCTAGTCATCAACATCCAATGTCGGTGTTGACAGGCCCAGGCGAGGCGTAAAGCTTTGTGTCGTGCCGTCGTCAAGGCTACATGAGTGGGCCTTCGGCTCCGAAAGCCCATATCGGTAATGTTTAGTTGAATGGTTGGCACGCTGACACTTGTTGATGGCTCAGTATTGAAATCTGCAGCAATTTGCGGAAGAGTTGCACTTCTGGCACGATGAACAATTCTCTTCAGTCGTCGTTGCTCCCGCTCTTGCAGGTTCTTCGTCCATCCGTAGCGATGTCGGAGATTTGATGTTTTACCGGATTCCTGATATTCACGGTACACTCGTTAATTGGTCGTACGGGAAAGTTCCCACTCCATCGCTATCTCGAACATGCTGTATCCCATCGCTCGTGCGCCGACTATAACACCAGATTCAAACTCACTTAAAGCTTGATAACCTGCCATTGTAGCAGCAGTAAGCGATCTGACAACTGCGCCAGACACTTGTCTTATATAGGTGTTGCCGACCGCAGCGCCGTATTCTGCTTTTTACATATTTCTGTATTTGAATACTCATGCCTATACCAGTTTCTTTAGCGCTTCAGTGATGCGTCCATAATTGTTTCTGGACAATAGGTGCAAATGTGAGGGGGTTACGATGACATTCAAGCGATTCTCCCTTGTAATGTTCGACTGGAACCTTGACGCCGATGCTTAACCTCACATTACCATGCAGTCCAACATCGGGCCATTCTCACATCCGAATACCTCACAGATATAGATACTGAACAACTCGACGAGCTAGCCAAATGGAGACCCTCGAAGAGGTCCCATTGAAATTCTGTCAGGAGCTGACAAACCTGTTTCACGCGAGTACGTGGCATCTCCGTATCCTTGACACCCCATACGCGCCGTATGAGGCCTGATAACAAAACACGAATAACATTCATCAAATCTGATTGCCGTCCTACCTGTCACAGAGAATTGCAAGGCTAATCATTTTACATTTCCGATGGTGTGTGCCTGTACGAAATTACATTGACAGCCGAAAATATCTTCTGGGTGCTTCACAGTTGTTAGGCAGCGTACATTTGCTTCCACTGAAGTAAAGTATTCGTAACATGTGTCCATAAAGGAATATGTTGTGTACATAGTTCCGCGTAGTCAGCGTGTACACAACTTTCCCGCTAGAGCGCGCCCCGCTAAGGACAACAGCGCAGGCGCAGCGCTCGTCCGTCTCCGCACTACGAGATGGCGCTGCCATAGAGACGGACCAAATTCTGCTTCCGCCGATCAGCGTATTAATATGTAACGCAGCCAATGAGATTGCTGCTAACGTAGAACCTTTTCTCCTCGCGGATCACACTTGCGCAGTGATACATTAACGGGCGAGGAATTATAACGAGTGTACAAACCTCCGATTAGTCAGTATGCATTTGTCTGCACCAGTCTGTACCAGTCTGCATTAGTCTGTACCAGTCTGTACCAATCTACATTTGTCAGTACCAGTCTATAATCACGTTTCAGTCTGCGCCTAATAAGATTACCATACCCCTGTACATAGCCATGAAAGTAAATGTATAGACACTTTTGTCAAGTATCAGAGATATATGTGAGAATAAGATTAACGTACCAATATCCAAAGAAACTTCAGATTGTGTTGGTCACCGTCAATCTGCTACTCTAAGCATGCAAGTGGCGTTTCTATCGCCTGACCTAACGGTAGAAGATAAACACGCCACGATAAGACCACGAGACATATTGCTGACAATCGCCTACTTCGTTAGAGAGACAAGTCAAAGAATCTGATGGTGTGTTTACCGAAGGTCTTACAGTACGCACACCACAGAATAAGTTTGCGAAAAATGTGGCACTAAGGATAAGTTTGTGAAAAATGTGCCCAACAGAGAAACAGACGCCTGTACTCGTACAGATGCTCTGAAGTTAGCACACAGCCAGAATACCATTTCTTACGTCAGTCTCGAGGCGCGAGTGGGTGCGGGTGGCGAGCGGAGGCAGCCTGCAGTGTCGCCGAGACAAACAGGCCGCTGTAGGGCTGTCGAGTGCGACGCCGCTGCTGACAAATGGCGACAGATGGCAGCACCGGCAGCAGATGCGGGGGCGAGATGGCGGCGCGGGGCACTTGTTCTTCCGTAACGACCTGTCATCGGCGGCAGCGTGTCCCCACCCAGCACTGGGCACGCCGTTACCCTGACAGCCGCTGCCGATGTCAGCCCAGACGTAATGCCGCGCAGACCATCTCAAGTCAATTAATCCAGCTGCTGCTGCTACAGTATTAAGAAGAAGCTGATTGCTTATTTACATGTGTTTCTTTCATTATATCTCACCCCGGCAAGAAAAGTGACACATGAAAAAAAAAAAATGGTAATTTTTAGTATATGTCACTGAAAAATACGTGTCAAGTGCCCCAACGTGCACAATAAACGTCACATCTCGCAACGTGTTCACTTCAGGGGCGGGAAGGCGATTATCACTGAAACAACCGGTTTTCGGTTGTATCGTTCTTCTTCTTTCTTTTTTCCTTTTGCCAGTTCAAACGGAGTATTAAAACGGCTCAAGATAACCGCCTTCTGAAATAACGGATTTCCTGCAGTAAAGCACTATGTCTTCAGGCCACGAGTGGCCTACCGGGGCCATCCGACAACCGCGTCATCCTTAGTGGAGGATGCGGAGGGGCGTGGGGTCAGCACACCGCTCTCCCGGTCGTCATGGTGGTATTCTTGACCGAAGCCGCTACTATTCGGTCGAGTAACTCCTCAACTGGCATCACGAGGCTGAGTGCACCCGAAAAATGGCAACAGCGCATGGCGGCCTCGATGGTCACCCATCCAAGTGCCGACCACGCCCGACAGCACTTAACTTTGGCGATCTCACGGGAACCGGTGTATCCGCTGCGGCAAGGCCGTTAACTATTTCCTGCAGTTTACTTATAAATCGGAAAAGGGTTGAAGAATTTTGACTCTCTTAGTTTCAAGATACGTATAATAAAATACTAAACAGGTAAATTAAAAGAAAACTTAGTTCGTCCACTGCTCACAGCTGTTCTGTAAAAGTGATGATTGGTTAAACACCATGAAAAATCACCAGTATTCTCCCACTGATACGAATGTTTTGAAACACTGTTCAAAAACCATGTTGCCGTCGGGGATGCACTACGAACAGTCAGTGCTAAACTGTGAGAACAGAATTTGAAGAACTCTGTTTTTCGTATTAATTTGTCCGTTTTCAAGGGCTACAAGCAGATAGAGGCATATTATGTAGACACAGGCAGTATATCAGTTACCTTCTGTTTTATTTATGGATTCTTCCGTCGCTTCTTGATAGAACAATTACATATTGATGGTTGAAGAACACTTACGCGGTTTTTTGTTCTGCTGATTTTTATTTGTATGAACTAGTTTTCTACTTATTAGGCCACCTTCAGATAACTACTGGCTATTGCTTACGACGTGCTTGTGTTCTTACGAACCAACCATTCTGGACTAAGATACAACACACTTACATACGAACTTTAGTTGTGGTAATGTCTTTGGAATTGTCAAACGGGTCTTTTTACTTTTTGTTCTGTAAAACTGTTCTTTAACGTAATAAATCACATTTTATGGTTTGTCAGTACAATCTATGACAACAATTAGAATTATTTAGAATACACATTATTACAAAATTACAATTTTTTGTATTTGTTGTGAACAGTTGCACTGAACACTAATTGTTGGTTGTACAACAGCGATGTTTTCTCTGGGGGCTACATTTTGTTATTAGAAAAATTGTGCATTAATATACACCAAATATTACATTGTTACAGTTGAGTTACAGTTAAGACTGTAAACACATAAGTGATATTACATTATACTGGGGTGTGAATTTGTTCACTATTGGGACCCTTTGTGGTTAGTACCAGGTTTAGTGTATTGTGTAAAGTTTAAGAGTGGTGATGCGCTCAGTTGCACTTGGTCATTTAGAACCAGCTGAGAAGTTAGGGCTAAGTGTTTGTTAATTTCAAGTGCTTCTAGTTGCCTGAATTTTCTGCCTTTGTTGGCTATATGTAGCACTTCTGTGTGTGTTAGATATTTGTGTCCTTCTTTGAGTATATGTTCAGAAAAAGTGGAGTCTGATTTATTTAATCTCCAGCTGCGTTCATGTTATCAGCCTTGTTGATATGGCCCGGCCCGTCTGACCAATGTACAGTTTATTGCAGTCAGTGCAGGTTATTTTGTAGACCCCACTATTGCTTAGTTTATTTGTTTTGTCCTTGCTGTTGAATAGAAGATTAACTGTAGTGGCTCTTACATAAAATTATGTTTTATAGTTTTGGAATTTCAGTGTTTTGGCTAGTTTGTCTGGTAGCTTACCTATATATGGAACAGTACACCAGTTGGTTTTTGGTGTAGTTGTTATTGCAGAGGGGTCATAAATGTAGGGCAAGATTTTCCTTCTTTGCTTCTTGTGCAGGATTTGTCAACTAATTCAGGGTTATAGCCGTTGTTATATGCAATATATTTAGGGTGTGTACTTCTGTTTTGAAATTCTGTTTTGACATTGATATGGATGTGAGGCGATGTAGCATGCAATGGAAGGCTGCACGTTTGTGTGTTATTGGGTGTTGTGAACATGAGGATATTACTGTGTCTGTTGTTGTGGGTTTTCGTAAATTTTGAAAGTATGTCTGTTTGTGGTGGTATCTATGTTAAGGTCTAAAAAGTTAATGGATTTTTCACCTAGCTTCATGGTGAATTGCGTGTTTTTGTGTTGTGAATTTAGATGTTCTAGGAATGTGTTCAATTGTCTGTTGGTACCTTCCACATACACAGTACATCATCTACATATCTGTACCAGTATTTAATATTATTACTGAGCGGTTCATTTTATAGGAACTGTATTTCGAAATTGTCCATGAATATTTCAGCTGAGAGGGGACTGAGAGGGGACTCCATTGCCAATCCTTCTAGCTGTTTGTAATGGGTACCTTCAAATTTGAAACAAAACCTTCAGTTTAGTTTCAGACATGTTTGGGTGGCAAAGTTTGTGTCTTCTACTTGTACTGGGTTGACACCTTCTGTTTTTGTTGCGTACTACGAATAAATTTTTAGGTTTTTAATTTATTGTTGTTACTATAATTTTCTTCCTCATTTATTGTTTCATAGAAGTGGCAGACAAATCTTCACTCTTTTGAGCGAATGGAGTGCTGTACTTGATTTCTACGCCACTTCGTAAATATATTTCCAGACGAGGGTTGGTGCCATTCTGCAATACAACGGATGTCTGGCAACGACGGCAAGAAACTACCGTACAGGCCAGGTGAGGGCAAGTTACGTACGCGCATACAAGCCACAACACACGGCAACAGGGACACTGGTGTCTCAGCAAAGCTGTAACAGTTCGTAAGTCACGTGTTTGTTGCTCGTTTCTGTCCGTATCGTTATTAAAATAGCACTGATGGCTTTTCACTTTTTCTATAATAAAAGCTATATTTCAAACTAATGCAAATTTTTACAAATACATTGGTGCTTTTTTTAAAAAAAGTTTATTTAAAATTTAAAAACAACTTTAGCACTGCTGCTACGGCTCATTCATAGTT
The DNA here is from genome assembly GCF_023864275.1 of Schistocerca cancellata. NCBI lineage: Eukaryota > Metazoa > Arthropoda > Insecta > Orthoptera > Acrididae > Schistocerca > Schistocerca cancellata. The sequence goes on along the minus strand of NC_064626.1, from coordinate 1,062,032,386 downwards.
CGGCTTTTTCACCCGGTTATTAGTAAATAATAAAAAAATCAGCAAACAGAGTCCGAAAATACCTATTACTCCGAACTATAATACCGATTTTGGTTTTAGCCCATCGGTCTTTTTCAGTCCTACTTCAGTTACTGGCTGGTATACATGTGTCCAACAAGAAGAACGGCACATTCTGAGTTGTGGACATTTCATGTACCAGTACGAGGTAAGTTGACTGTAATGTTTAATGTCGCTGATTATTTCGATGTCTCTGTTTATAAAGTGTCAGTATCTTATATTACAATGCCTCTGACATACGCATGCATGTCTGAATGAACAGACACTATTTCGACGATTACAGCTGTTGTAGGTATTACGAAATTTCGTGCATTCCAGCTTACAAGGAAACAACGGAAATTTCTGCTCTAATGAAAGTTCATATTGAATTCCTTTTCTCTGTGAAAGGTATTCTTACATTGTATAATCCCTCTTATGATTCTATGTTTTCTAAACTGTGTTCCTAAAATTGTACCTAGTTGGTGTTCCTTATAAAATTGTTTAATTTCCATAAATTATGATTTTGCATTTTGTATTTTTCTAATAAAATCATTTCAACTGGCTTGATTTTTTTTTTTTATTCTCACTTAAGTACCAATTTTATCTGACGGAGGTTCGAATGCCATATTATATTAGAGCAAGTAAAAGAAACGAATAATATTTGGGGCGAAAATAATACACGAGGGATAATAAAAAAAAGTTTTTGCAAAAGCTATAAATGTTACACAACTCAAAGAACTAATTAATAATTACCTGATAACACTTCACATTCGACGAAAACAGAGCTGCATGTCTATATTACCCTTGTCTAGAATATGAGATAGATAGAAGATACTAAGAATTTGCAGAACGACCTGCAGAGAACTGATGAATGGTGCAGACTCTGGCAGTTGACCATGAACGTAAATAAATGTAACGTATTGCGCATACATGGGAAAAGAAATCCACTTCTGTACAGTTATACTATTGATTACAAAACAGCTGGAGACAGCGTCTGCCGTAAAATATCTAGGCGTCATTCCAGTGAGTGGAGCCCAACTTTGACTCATTAACTTAAAAATATTCCCTATTTAAAGTTCAAAAATGTGGTGTCACCGCCAGACACCACACTTGCTAGGTGGTAGCATTTAAATCGGGCGCGGTCCGCTAGTATACCACGGACCCGCGTGTCGCCACTGTCAGTAATTGCAGACCGAGCGCCACCACACGGCAGGTCTAGAGAGACGTACTAGCACTCGCCCCAGTTGTACAGCCGACTTTGCAAGGAACGGTTCACTGACAACTACGTTCTCATTTGCCGAGACGATAGTTAGCATAGCCTTCAGCTACATTTGCTACGACCTAGCAAGGCGCCGTATTCAATTGACATTGAGATTCTATTAATGTATCATCAAGAGCGATGTTCTACAAATGTGGATTAAAGTTAAGTATTCCAGAAGCTACGTACTTTTCCTTATAGCATTCATTACGTATCCTGTTTCGGACCTCACGCCAGCCTGCGTGAGTTTAAGCGCGTGCCTTTCGGCTTCCTCTCATTGTGTCTAGGCTGTCTTGTCTAGACACAACAGTAACTATCCAGAGCGACCTTAAGTGGAATGACCATGTTAAACAAATATTGGGAAAAGCAGATACAAGACTCAGATTCATAGGAAGAATCTTAGGGAAATGGAACTCATCCGCGGATGAAGTGGCTTATAAGTCGCTTGTTCTCCCGATTCCTGAGTACTGTTCATCTAAGTGGGATCCCTATCAGGTAGGACTGATAGAGGAGACAGAGAAGATCCAAAGAAGAGTGGCGCGTTTCGTCACGGGATCGTTTAGCCGGCGAGAGAGCGCCACGGAGATGCTAAGCAAACTCCACTGGCGGACGTTACAAGAGAGACGTTGTACATCACGGAGAGATTTACTATTGAAATTTCGGGACAGCACTTTTCAGGAGGAGTCTGACAACATATTACTTCCCCATACATACATCTCGCGAATTGACCACGAGGAGAAAATTCGATAAATTAGAGCCAATACAGAGGATTACCGACAATCATTCTTCCCACGCACTATTCGCGAGTGGAACAGGGTTGGAGGTATCAGATAGTGGTACCGAAAGTACCCTCCGCTACACACCATTGAGTGGCTTGCGGAGTATGAAGATGCAGATATAGACAGATGTAAGGGTTTTTATTGCCGAAAATACGTATTTGAAATGTAAAGGAAGCATGTATTTCAGTATAAGTTTTACAGATTTCCTTAAGGCGATTTTTCTCAAGTACGGCATTTTTGAGTTGTGTCACTGTTCCTGTCGGGGTGCAATATGTTCCATGACAAAAATACTTCACTTTGTATACAAAAGTATGAGATAGGTGAAATGCCATGTAATAATCGCAATTCCCAAGAATGCACGTGCTGACAGGTGTGAATAATACCGAACTATTAATTTAATAAGCTATGGCTGCAAAATACTGACATGTATTCTTTACCGAAAAATGCCAGATGTGGCAAAAAATGAGCTAGGAAACATCAGTTTCGATTCCGGAGAAATATGGGAACAGGCGAGGCAATACTGTCCCTGCAACTTCTCTTAGAAGATAGGTTAAAGAAAGGCAAACCTATGTTTACAATATTTGTAGAAACAGTGAAAGATTCTGACAGTGCTGACTGGAATATGCTCTTAGAAATTCTGAAGGCAGCAGGCGTAAAATACAGGGAGCGAAAGGACTTGGAAGAGCTGATGAATGGAATAGACGGTGTCTTGAAAGGAAGATATAAGATGAATATTTACAAAAAGCAAAACAAGGGTAATGCAATGTAGTCAAATTAAATGTGGTGAAACTGAGGGAATTACATTAGGAAACGAGACACTAAAACTAGTAGATGAGTTTTGTTATTTGGGCAGTGAAATAACTGACTACAATCGATGCAGTGTGGATATAAAATGTAACTGTCCACGCAAGAAAAGAATTTCTGAATAACAAAAATTTGTTACCATCGAGTACAGATCTAAGTGATAGGAAGTCTTTTGCGAAGCTACTTTGTCTGGAGTGCCTTTTATGGAAGTGAGTCGTGGACAGTAAACAGTTCAGACAACAAGAGAATACAAGATTATTGAAATGTGGTGGTACAGAAGTCTGCTGAAGATTCGATGGGTAGATCACGTAACACTTGAGGAGGTACTGAGTAGAATGGCGGAGTATAGAAATTTGTGGCAAAACTTCACTAAAGGAAGGGGTCAGTTGATAAGCCACGTTCTGACACCTCAAGGGACAGCCAATGAAGTGTTGGAGGGAAGTGTGTTGGGTAACAACTGTAGAGGGACACCAGGAGATGAAAACAGTAAGCAGATCCGAAAGGATGTGGTTTGCAGCAGTTATTCTGAGATGAAGAGGCATGCACAGGATAGAGCAGCATGGAGCGTTGCATAAAACTAGTCTTCGGACTGAAGATCGCAGCGACAACAACGACAACAACAGCAACAACAAGAACAACATGTTCCATTCACCGAATGGCCCAAATTTTTGAATGAAATGATCAAGTGCGCTTCATGTCCATGCCTCTTCATCTCAGAGTAACTACTGCAAACTACATCCTTTCTAATCTGCTTACTGTATTCATCTCCTGGTCTCCCTCTACAGTTTTTACCCCACACACTTTGTAACCTCCCCCTCACTTATCGACCTTAATGACAGTGAAAAATTGAACCGCGTGTACCTAATGGAAATTTGGGAAAAGCAATCGTCACCGAAGTTAATTTGTCGGTAAAGAGGGAGGAAAGGGTTACATCTAAATGAAAGGAAAAATGCTAATGAAACAGGTGGAAATTAATTTTGAAAAGGGGTAAAGTTAATAAAGAAAGTAAATGTGCGGCCGTTACGTTAACAATTAACTAGCGGTAATTAGATACTTGAGATTTGGGGGAAATTACGGTCGCCAGTCCTAAGGACAATTACTATAGTAACTGAAAAAAGAAAGGTTATTACACATATAATTAGCACTAGAAGCGTGGCAACTGAAGGTTGACACGTGCAGTGTGAAAACTGAAAGTTTGTCAGAAGTAATAAATTTCGCTACACTCTAACTTAATTTAGCAAAAGAATTAATAAAACCGGAAGATCGAAAGTTAATTTAGTGACTGAAGTTAATAGTGAGCTTTCTTTCTGAAGCACATCGAAATTCAGTAAAATACGGTTAGTCTTGGACTACCTCAACAATCCTTTCAAAAGCTACTTGAATCTACGCAATTTAGAAATAAGAGATTTAACTTTGAACTTGAATTAAATGATTCTGAACAATTAACAATAGTAAAATTTAGTACGTACCAAGCTGAGCTGCAATTGGGACAATGAGCAACAAAGGTTCATGCTAAGTTGCTGTAATTTTGTGATGCAACCATTTTAAAAGTTTGAAAAGCTGAGGTCTGCCATACAGTTCTAAAACTTTACGTGCTTCCAGTCTTCCTTGTTGGTTGATTGAAGATTTGAAGCCGTCGATCGAGGAGGTGGCGACAGTCACTCATTGTCGGCCGTCGCTGTTGCAGAAGCTGGATGTTGTCGCGCCTTCTTCTCGACACGGTCACCAGACGAAACGGGCTCTTGATGTGCGCCAGCTAATGCTTCCCGTCCGCGACACCATGTCAGAAACTATCATCGCAAGTCGAGCGCAATTACATGCTGCCAAACCCCGAAAGCGCGGCAACTCGCGGGAGCTTTACACAACACACCTGCTCCACTCGCTACTCCAGCCAGACTCTCCTCTGCCCGCGCTTTACGCGACAGATTTAACACTACCAAAGATCCTAAACACTTTCGTTCTCCACACGACCTATCGATGTATTCGTTCGATAGTATAGTTTTCCCTAGGCCAGACCCAGCGTGTAAATACAAATAATATTCACAAAACAAACCAATTATACATCGACATAAATGCATATATATACAAATAGTAAAACAATTACAATATACAAAGACACAGAAATGTTATATCTTCAGGTAACAAAATAAGGAAAAAAAATTATAGTACAATAGATGGAAATAGGAGGATATGCATTTCCGGCGTTACAACTTCCCTCAAATACTTAATCGGGTATCTCCCTTGACGTCTCGGAATCTGTCTTATCAACTGACCCCTTCTTTTAGGGAAGCTGTGCCACAAATTTCTTTACTCTTCCATTATCTGATCGAAAGTATAAGATCACCTTCTAGTTGATATTAATATGGAGTGTGTCCATCCTTCTCTTTTATGACGGCTTGAACACTGCGGGAGATAGATTCACTGAGATGTCTGAATGTGTAGGGAGGAATGGTAGCCAATTCTTCCTCAAGAACCGAAAGCAGGGAAGGCAGTGATGTAAGACGCTGGTGTCTAGAGCGAAGTCGACGTTCTAACTCATCCTAAAGCTGTTCCATTGGGCTCATGTTTGGACACTCGGTAGGCCGACCCATTTTGTCACAACTATTGCTCCACAGATGTTGCTTTGGGGCGGGGTGCTATGTCTTGCTAATACAATCATCGTCTCTGCAGTGCACAACGCTGTAAAATCTGTTCATATCCCTTCGCATTTAGCGTTTTCTTACCACAGGAAGGGAATCGCACTTCTACCACGAAAAACGCCCCCTTACCGTGACACCACCATCTGGCCACTTAACCATTGGCACTACACATGACGGCAGGTAAAGTTCTCCAGTCATTTGCCAAACTCACAGCTTTCCATCGGATTGCCGCAGAGTATAGCGTCATTCATCACTCCAAGTCACTCGTTTCCTGTCATCCGCTATCCAGTGGCGTCCCTCCTTACACCACCTCAAACTCGCTTAGCGTTGGCTAGAGAAAAGAGTAGCTAATGAGAAACTGCTCGACCTTTGCATCCCATTAGTTTTAACTCACAATGCAATGTCATTGAGTAAGGTGGGCTGCTGGCAGCACATTTGATTCCTTCCGCTAATTTCATGCGACTTTTTACAACCACACACCGCAATGCACTTTGGTCCATGAGGTCAGCCCGGCCTTTGTGCAGCAGTGGCCGTTCCTTCGCGTTTGCACTTCACTGTCATAACACTATACTTCGGTAGCTTTAGAAGTACTGAAATGGCCCTGATGGTTTTGTTACTAGGGCTTCAGCCATTGAGTAGTTCACGTTCGAGGCACTAAGCTCTTATCACAGACCCATTCTGCTGTCCCTGTTCCTCTCTGACAACGCAATACTTCCCGCCTCCTTTTATACGAGGGCCGTTCAGAAAGTAACCTCCGGTTGATTTTAAAAAAATACACGAAGTTAAATAAAAATATTTTAGTATATACATCTTACAACTACATCTTCGCACTATTTTTCTACATAGTCTCCATAGCGATTGAGGCACTTATCGTATCTCTTCACAAGCTTTGAAATTCCTTCTGCATAAAAATCACCCGCTTGTGCCTGGAGCCAGCCTGTGACCGCATCTTTGAGCTCTTCGTCGTCATCAAACCGCTGTGACCCGAGCCATTTCTTCAAATGCATGAAGAGGTGATAATCACTTAGCGACAGGTCTGGGCTGTAAGGTGGATGGTTGATAACGCCCCACTTGAAGGACTCAAGAAGGGCCGTTGTTCTGCGAGCAGAGTGAGGACGGGCGTTATCGTGCAAAAAACGATACCGGAAGTCAGCATACCACGGCGTTTGTTCTGTATAGCCCGTCGTAACTTTTTTATTGTTTCACAGTACACGTCTTGATTAACGGTCGTACCACGTTCCATGAATTCAACCAACAACACCCCTTTGGCATCCCAAAACACCGTTGCCATCAGTTTTCTGGCAGAAAAATCTTGCGAGGCTTTTCTTGGTTTAGTAGGCGAATTTGAATGTGCCCACATCTTTGATTGTTATTTTGTCTCAGGGTTCACGTACTTAATCCAGGTTTCGTCACCGGTCACGATTCTGTTTAACAATGGTTCTCCTTCGTCCTCATAACGTGACAGAAAGTCTAATGCAGAGGCCATTCTTTGAGTTTTGTGGTGGTCGGTAAGAATTTTGGGCACCCATCGTGCACAGAACTTACGGTAACCCAATCTTGCTGTCACTATCTCGTACAAGAGAGTCTTAGAAATCTGTGGAAAACCAGTAGACAACTCCGACATTGAGAAACGTCGATTTTCACGAACTTTTGCATCAACTGTCTGAACGAGTTCGTCAGTCACCAATGATGGTCTACCACTCCTCTCTTCATCATGAACGTTTTCTCGTCCACTTTCAAATAAACGTACCCATTCACGGACAACTCCTTCACTCATAACTCTTGGTCCGTACACGGCACAAAGCTCACGATGAATAGCTGCTGCAGAATATCCTTTGGCTGTAAAAAACCTTACGACAGCACGCACTTCACATTTGGCGGGGTTTTCTATTGCAGCACACATTTCAAACTGCCACAAAAACTAAACTAGCGCAGGTACGACGTTCACTCGACCACGGCTTGATGCCGACTGACCTGTTGAGTGCGTGAACGCACATATGGCGTCGCTACTCCCCCCACAACCCGCACTGTGACCGATCGGAGGTTACTTTCTGAACCGCCCTCGTATTTGCGGGTTCACTTCTCTATTCCGCGATACATATTGGTGTCGGAATTCTTGTGATTAGATGGACGAAGGTCAACAGACAGATACCGTATTCTTAGACTTCCGTAATGCATTTCACACGCTGCCACACTACCGACTATTAATGAAGGCACTAGCATACGCAATAGGTTCCCAGGTTTGTGAGTGGTTCGAATACTTCTTAAATAATAGAACCCAGCATGTTGTCCTCGACGGCGAGTGTTCATCGGAGACAAGGGTATCGTCAGGAGAGTCCCAGGGAAGTTGACAGGACCGCTGTTATACTCTATACATATAGACAATGTGATTAAAAGTATCCGGACACCTGGCTGAAAATGATTTACAAATTCATGTCGCCCTCCATCGGTAATGCTGGAGTTCAATATGGTATTGGCCCACTCTTAACCTTGACGACAGCTTCCATTCTCGTAGGCATACGTTCAGTCAGGTGCTGGAAGGTTTCTTGGGAAATGGCAGCCCATTCTTCACGGAGTGCTGCACTGAGGAGAGGTATCGATATCGGTAGGTGAGGCCCATCACGAAGGCGGCGTTCCAAAACATCCCAGAGGTGTTCTGTAGGATTCAAGTCAGGACTCTGTGCAGACCAGTTCACTACAGGGATGTTATTGTCGTGTAACCACTCCGCCACAGGCCGTGCATTATGAACAGGTGCTCGATAGTGTTGGAAGATGCAATCGCCATCCTCGAATTGCTCTTCAACAATGGGAAGCAAGAAGGTGCTCAAAACATCAATGTAGGCCTGTGCTGTGATAGTGACACGCAAAACAACAAGTGGTGCAAGCCCTATCTACGAGAAACACGACCACACCGTAACACCACCGCCTCCGAATTTTACTGTTGGCGCTACAAACGCTGGCAGATGGCGTTTTCCGGGCATTCATCATATCCACACCCTGCCATCCGATCGACACATTGTGTACCGCGATTCGTCACTCCACACAACGTTTTTCCACTGTTCAGTCGTCCAATGTTTACGCTCCTTACACCAAGCGAGGCGTCGTTTGGCATTTACCGGCGTGATGTGTGGCTTATGAGCAGCCGCTCGACCATGAAATCCAAGTTTTCTCACCTCCCGCCTAACTACAATAGTACTTGCAGTGGATCCTGATGCGATTTCGAATTCCTGTGTGAAGGTCTGGATAGACGTCTGTCTATTGTACTTTACGACCCTCTTCAACTGCCGGCGGTCTCTGTCAGTCAACAGACGAGGTCGGCCTGTACGCTTTTGTGCTGTACGTGTCCCTTCACGTTTCCACTTCACTATCATATAGGAAACAGTGGACCTAGAGAAATGTGGAAATCTCACATACAGACGTACGACACAAGTGATACCCAATCAGCTGACGACATTCGAAGTCCGTGAGTTCCGTGGAGCGCCCCACTCTGCTCTCTCACGATGTTTAATGCCTAGTAGGGTCGCTGATATGGAGTACCTGGAGTATCTGGTAATAGGTGGCAGTATAATGCACCTAATATGAAAAACGTATGTTTTTGGTTATGTCCGGGTACTGTTGATCACACAGTGTACATGATGTGGCGGAAAGCTGCCTGTGTCTGTTTGCTGATGGTGCTCTGGAGTATGGGAAGGTGTCGTCGTTGAGTGACTGTAGAACGATACAAGACGACTTCCTGATGAATGGCAGCTAGTTCTAAATGCATAAAAACTATAAGTTAATGAAAATGAGTATGAAGAAAAAAACCTTTAATGTTGAAACACAGTGTCAGTAGCGTGCTGTCTGACGTCGATTAAATGTCTAGGCGTAACGTTGCAAAGCAGTATGAAATGGAACGAGCATGTAAGGGCTGTAGTAGGGAAGGCGAAAGGTCGACTTACGTTTATTGGGAGAATTTTAGGAAAGGGTGGTTCGTATGTAAATGAGGCTGTATATAGGACACTAGACACTATTGCAACCCACTATTGAGCACTGTTCGAGTGTTTGGGATCCCCGGCATGTCGGATTAAAGGAAGACATCGGAGCATTTCAGTGGCGGTGTACTAGCTTTGTTACCGACAGGTTCGAACAACACTCAGATTTTACGAAGACGTTTCGGGAACTCAAATGTGAATCACTGGAGAGAAGACGACGTTCGTTCGGAGAAGCAGTATTGAGAAAATTTAGAGAAGCAGCATTTGAGATTGATTGCAGAACGATTCTACTTCCGCCAACGAACATTTTGCTTAAGGACCATGGAGATAATATTAGAGACGTAAGAGCTCGGGCTAAGGCATATTGATATTCTCTTTGCAAGTGGAACAGATAACACTGCACACTATTGTGTAGCGATCTTGTCCGTTATCCTCATTCCTCGTCGCATTTCACCGATTCCCTTAAGTTCTAGTCTGGCGTGCATTCGCACTGCTGAAGAGATCATTAAGCGTTCTCTCCTGAATTACACATATGTGGTGTCTGTTCTTTCGGACACGTAGCCCGCACCTTACAGTCTTTAAACACTGCTGGTATAACGGCCGTTTTCTGTAGCTTATTTTAAGCACTGCCATACCTTTTATCATCGTGAGAGGGATTAAGAAGTTTTTACATCGTATACGCTATTTGTGACGTGTACATATATTATCCATTTGGCAGACAGCTATATAGCAAGACGGTTGGTTGATTTGGTGGACGAGACCAAACAGTGAGGTCATCGGTCTAGTCGGATTACGGAAGGATGGGGAAGGAAATCTGCCGTGCCCTTTCAAAGGAACCAGCATCTGCCTGAAGTAATTTAGGGAAATCACGGAAAACCCTAATCAGGATGGCCGAACGCGGGATTGAACCTTCGTCCTCCCGAATACGAGTTCAGTGTGCTACCTCATTCGGTGACAAGAAGGTTATGTGTCGTCTTCCACTGGTGATGCCACACTGGCGTTGATTTACGGCCCTGAAAGATGTTTTTCTTCGTTCTATCCACAGCAGCATGTTTTTAATTATTTTAACTTAAAGCCCAAAAAGAAATCGCGATAAAAATCAGAAATACATTCATGTTGCGAAATTATTGACTGATAGCAAAGTCCTTTGACATGTGATCCAAATCTCCGTATGCCACACTGTCTACATACACATTACATGATTTCCATGAGAGGGAGAATGAGACTGAAATGAAATGAGATCAAGGTTAGTATCGTCCTTTCGCCCGCCGAGAGTTGTAACACCAAACGGTCTTGTTGGTAGTTTATATTATTAGCGTAAGCGTGAGTAAAACTAAAATAAAAGCAATGGAAGCAGTGATCGGTGGTTTATTGCGTTTGTTGTGTTATCTAATCGGTCACAGGCCTTGAAAAGAAGTACGTTATGGAGGGAGTATTTGTTTTTTTTACTTTGTCTTCGGTTGTAATAGGCACATTTCCGTCACACAAAGACAGCAAGGAGCGTGTGCTATTTATTTCAAGATGTTGTTATCCGGTAGGTAGGAACTGCATCCTAAAATCCGCAACACAGTGTCACTGAGCCTAGATATCTAAAATGCTAGCCCTTGCAAACTAGAATCGACCAAATTTAGCATTGGCAACTGGTTTAGTGACTTTAGTGCTCGTGATTCGCTCATCATGAATTCTGCTCTCCTTCTACAGATGCAAATACCTACACTTCCTAACGTTAGTGTCAACTAAATTTCACCTTTCCCATCGCGCCTGTACCAAGTAAATTACACTACTGGCCATTAAAATTGATGATTGGCTTTTCAGAGAATTCACACAAGTGGCGACACATACAACGTGCTGACATGAGGAAAGTTTCCAACCTATTTCTCATACACAAACAGCTGTTGACCAGCGTTGCGTGATGAAACGTTGTTGTGATGCCTCGTGTGAGGAGGAGAAATGCGTACCATCACACTTTGATAAGGTCGGATTGCGGTTTATTGTATCGCGACATTGCTGCTCGCGTTGGCTGAGATCCAATGACTGTTAGCAGAATATGGAATCGGTGGGCTCAAGAGGGTAATACTTAACGCCGTGCTGGATCCCAACGGCCTCGTATCACGAGCAGTCGAGATGACAGGCATCTTATCCGCATGGCTGTAACGGATCGTGCAGCCACGTCTCGATCCTTGAGTCAACAGATGGGGACGTTTGCAAGACAACAACCATCTTCCAACCATCTCAGTTCGACGACGTTTGCAACAGCATGGACTATCAGCTCGGAGACCATGGCTGCGGGGTACCCTTCGCACTGCATCACAGACAGGAGCGCCTGCGATGGTGTACTCAACGACGAACCTGGGTGCACGAATGCCAAAACATCATTTTTTCGGATGAATCAAGGTTGTGTTTACAGCATCATGATGGTCGCATCCGTGTTCGGCGACATCGCGGTGAACGCACATGGGAAGCGTGTATTCGTCATCGTCATACTGGCGTATCACCCGGCGTGATGGTATGGGGTGCGATTGGTTACACTCCGTCACGCTCCTGGCCTTGTGACATGGCGCATTATCTCGTTGAAAAATGCCACTACCATCGGAAAACACGATGGTCACGATACTCCTTGCCCGCCATGGTGCCTTGCACGAACTCCACTGGGCCCATGGGTGCCCACGTGAATGTTCCCCGCCGGCCGCGGTGGTCTAGCGGTTCTAGGCGCTCAGTCCGGAGCCGCGCGACTGCTACGGTCGCAGGTTCGAATCCTGCCTCGGACATGGATGTGTGTGATGTCCTTAGGTTAGTTAGGTTTAAGTATTTCTAAGTTCTAGGGGACTGATGACCATAGATGTTAAGTCCCATAGTGCTCAGAGCCATTTTGAATGTTCCCCAGGAATGTTCCTCTGGAAGGCGACGTAATCGCGCTCTCACATCAGCATGATGAAGAAGGTATCGAGATTGATCTGACCATTCAACGCTCCACCACTGCGCCAACGTCAAGTGCCAATGGTAACGAGCGCGTTTCAGTCGTAGTTGCCGATGTCGTGGTGTTAAGTTGGCACATGCATGGGCGGTCGTCTGCGCGGGCCCATCGTTGGAAGTGTTCGATGCACTGTATGTTAACACATACTTCTATTCTACCCAGCATTGAAGTTTGATGTTAATTCCGTCAGTGTTCGCCGCCTGTCCTTATTTACCAGTCTGCCCAGCTTATGACGTCCTCTATATGTAATGAGAGGTGGCCACTCAACCCAACTACGTTTGGGCGGGGTCTCACCTTCGCCACCTGTTGAAGATACTCACCACAGCACTCCTCAAACATCGGACAAGTGGTACACTTTCAGTAATGCTCGTGCCGACCCTCCGTGCCATCATAATCAGCCCTCCATCAAACTCAGATAGATCGCGTGCCTTCCCCATTCTACACTTGGACCTCACCCTCAATGATACTACATGCAACGTGCGTGTGTTTGATTAGCAGTCATTCCCGCCAGGTGACGCTGCTATCGCCTCGACTGGTTAATATCGAAATTAGGTCTGTAGTCTTATTGTTCTGGCTGATCAGTGTATGTTACCTAACAAATGTGTTTCCGAAATTTCATTACTCTGCATTAATTACTTAGTTGCCGTTTTTGCCGTCATTGTGCCCGTATATACCCCAAAAACCACTGTACAGCCCACGGGCATGGCAGCGTACCAGTGTTCGCGTTCTGAGCGAGGAAAAATACAGCTTCCGGGTTTTCCACTGTCTATGTTTCACTACCATACAATATTGTGCTCCAAATGTACTTTCACAGAAATTTCTTCCTCAAATCAAGGCATATGTTTGATACTAGTAGACTTCTCTTCGCTAGGAATGCCCTTTTTGCCATTGGTAGTCAGATTTTGATGTCCCTCTTGCACGGTCCTTCATTGGCTATTATGGTGCCTAGGAACCAGAACTCATTAATTTCACATATTTCGTGACCATCAATTGTGACGTTGACCTTCTCGTTTTCACATTTCTGTTACTTCCCATTTCTTTTGTCTTTCTCCGATTTCCTCTCACTCCACATTCTGTACTCATTAGACTGTTCATTCCTTTCAGCAGATTATATAATTCTTCTTCACTTTCACTCAGGATAACAATGTCATCAACGAATCGTGTCAATGATATACTTTCATTCTGAATTTTAATCTCACTCTTCAAACTTTATTTAATTTCCATTATTGCTTCTTCTATGTACAGACTGAACAGTACGGTCGAAAGACTAAATCTCCGTCTTACACCATTTTTATTCCGAACTCTTCGTTCTCTGTCGTCCACTCTCATTATTCCCTCTTGGCTCTTGTACATATTGTATATCCTCCTATGACCGTGTGTTATTTTTCTTTAGTCTTGCTTTCATTATCAACCGCAACGTCAGAATCGCCTCACTGGCACCTTTTCCTTTCCTAAAGTCAAACTGATTGTCAGGTGACACATCCTGAATTTTATTTCGATTCTTCTGCACATTATTCTTTTAAGTAACTTATGAGCTGTTAAGTTGCTTTTGTGACGAAAAATGGTTCAAATGGCTCTGAGCACTATGGGACTTAACTTCTGACGTCATCAGTCCCCTAGAACGTAGAACTACTTAACCCTAACTAACCTAAGGACATCACACACATCCATGCCCGAGGCAGGATTCGAACCTGCGACCGTAGCGGTCACGTGGTTCCACCCTGAAGCGCCTAGAACCGCACGGCTACACAGGCCGGTGATTTTGTGACAGTTCTTGAACTTGTGAGCTCTTACAGTCTTCGTAATTACGTGGATGATATTTCTCTGAAAGTCAGATTTAGATAAGATATGAATACGGTATGAAAAGTGGCGGATAAAAAGAGTGAGGTCACCGACATGAGTGCTAAAAGGAATCCGTTAAATTTCGCTTACGCGATAAATCACACAAACCTAAAAGCTGTCAGTTCAGTTAAATACCAGAGGATTGTAAGTACGATGAACTTCAACAGAAACGATCGAATAGCTAATGTTGTGGGGAAGGTGAACCAAAGGCTTCGATTTATAGGCAGAACACTTAGAAGATGCAACAGATCTACTAAAGAGACTGCCTGCTCTTACACTACACTAGTCCGTCTTCTCCTGGAGTACTGCTGCGCGGTGCGGAATTCTTAACAAGTGGCTTTGACAGGGAAGATCAAAGAAGGGCAGTTCATTTTGTACTATCGCAAAATAGGGGAAGCGTGTCACGGATATGAGAGGCGAATTGAGGTGGCAGTCATTAAAACAGAAGTGTCTTTTTTATCGCGTAGAGACCTTTTCACGAAATTTCAATCACCAACATTCTCCTCCGAGTGTGGAAATATTTTGTAGACGTCCACCTATCTGGGTGGAAATTTTCATCGTAATAAAATAAGAGAAATCAGTGATCAGGTCTTGTAATCCATCTTCGGGATCGAAATGCTACAAAATGGTGATCATGTGTGAATGACTTTTTTGACCTTGTTCAGGAACAAAATGAATACGTAATCCCACGTCAGAAACTATTCCGCATGTGGTAGCAGTCTGGTTCTCCGATTAAAAATTCATCACTTTGCGGAACGGATATTCACATGCCACTTGCAGCTTGGATGCAAATTTGTAGTAGTGTCTGATTTCCAGTACCACCCAGGAGCGATTTAGTCATGAATATTTAACACGGCTAATATTCCGCTTAAAGATTTAATAGACTCCACTTAGTTGATAGAAAAACAGCAATTTAATGAATATTTATTGAGATAGCTACATTTGAAAAACAATTTGGTGAAAAGGACGAGACCGACGATGTCATAGTTTTTTAATATGTAACTACAGCACAGACAGACGTAACGGCGTAAAGCAAACTCTGAATTCTATGCTCTCTGTTGAACCAACAGCGTACCCTATAACGTCTTCTGTGTTCTTTACACACTGAATGTAGTGTACCGATGGACAATTTACTGTAGGTAACTTTTAATACCCTGCTACATAAGCTTGAGACGCAAGGCACTGGGCTGTTCACCACTTATTGTGTGGGTTTAGG
Source organism: Schistocerca cancellata (assembly GCF_023864275.1). Taxonomy (NCBI): domain Eukaryota; kingdom Metazoa; phylum Arthropoda; class Insecta; order Orthoptera; family Acrididae; genus Schistocerca; species Schistocerca cancellata. Next base: position 1,062,016,867 of record NC_064626.1, on the reverse strand, counting down.
CATAATCGGATCGCTCTGCGTCTATTTGAATTCAAAAGTTCACATTTTCGCTAGCGTGGGGTGACTAGGACTCTCTGGAAGCATAGTAGAATCCAATTTCGGGTAGTAACAAAACATTCTTCGTGTTTTGGGTCCTGAAGTGTACTATGAGCATACGAAAGGCGCCACAGTAACGATGAGTATAGGTTAGTCAGAAGACGAGGAGTATGCCAGAACAGAGCCTAGTAAACCAGTTCGGACGTTTTACGCGTAATGACTTTGACAGAGAATTGCTTAGCTTATTGTTTAGAGAGCAGTGTCAGCAAGCATTCTGGTCACCTTTTCTGCACTCTCTACCAGGGCTCAGGCGGGAACTCTTCGCCAGTCATTGCTGGTTATTCTTATTCAGAATTTAAGCAGTGGCTGTGAACCAACCAGGGATTCAGGAAGTTTTCGTACTAGTCGAAGACGCAGCCGGCCGGAGTGGCCGTGCGGTTCTAGGCGCTAAAGTCTGGAGCCGAGCGACCGCTACGGTCGCAGGTTCGAATCCTGCCTCGCGCATGGATATGTGTGATGTCCTTAGGTTAGTTAGGTTTAATTAGTTCTAATTTCTAGGCGACTGATGACCTCAGAAGTTAATTCCCATAATGCTCAGAGCCATTTTTTCTATTTCACAGAAACAATTCCTAATTATGATAAGTTTGTGAAAAATATATGTTGATTTTCAACCTCTTTCGCTGAATGTAAAACTTGTTAACTGGACTAGGTGACGTATTGTTTTTTCGTGTAATGCAACTAATACGGATGACCAGTGGAAGTATCTGCGTAATGTGTGTTTTACTTTAAAACGGGCGGACGGAACGCCGACACATTTCTCTGAGGCCTGCTTGACTCGTGAGGCGAATGCGGGAGGAGAGACGAGCTTTCCTACCGAAGTTTTAGGTGAAACGTTTCACTGGCTCTTCACATCTCTCGAGAGAATCTTCGAGAAGGGTCTGATAGCTTTCTCTTTTCACAAGGGCACCAAAAACAGAATTCATGCGCATTTTTCTTGGGCTCTGCACCAGGGAAGGGTGCTATTCAAAGGAGCTCGACAGTAGATTGGTCACAGAGGGGAGCGACAAATTGCGGGCGAGAGCTACTGTTTTTCGCTGACTCGTAGTTCCATACCCAAGGGGTTCGCTGAGTATGGCCAGATAGCCGTGAAGGGTGATTAAGACCAAATTTGTGTGGGTTGTAGAGAGTAATTTTGATGTTTCAGAGTACAGTAAGTTGTAGGCAGGCATTCAATTCGATCAAATAGCGAGCAGCTTTGATGCTGAAAGTATTAGATAGATGTTGGGTGTTGCAACAAATCAGATCTGCCCAGAATGAGATTTTCACTCTGCAGCGGAGTGTGCGCTGATATGAAACTTCCTGGCAGATTAAAACTGTGTGCCCGACCGAGACTCGAACTCGGGACCTTTGCCTTTCGCGGGCAAGTGCTCTACCAACTGAGCTACCGAAGCACGACTCACGCCCGGTACTCACAGCTTTACTTCTGCCAGTACCTCGTCTCCTACCTTCCAAACTTTACAGAAGCTCTCCTGCGAACCTTGCAGAACTAGCACTCCTGAAAGAAAGGATATTGCGGAGACATGGCTTAGCCACAGCCTGGGGGATGTTTCCAGAATGAGATTTTCACTCTGCAGCGGAGTGTGCGCTGATATGAAACTTCCTGGCAGATTAAAACTGTGTGCCCGACCGAGACTCGAACTCGGGACCTTTGCCTTTCGCGGGCAAGTGCTCTACCAACTGAGCTGTGGCTAAGCCATGTCTCCGCAATATCCTTTCTTTCAGGAGTGCTAGTTCTGCAAGGTTCGCAGGAGAGCTTCTGTAAAGTTTGGAAGGTAGGAGACGAGGTACTGGCAGAAGTAAAGCTGTGAGTACCGGGCGTGAGTCGTGCTTCGGTAGCTCAGTTGGTAGAGCACTTGCCCGCGAAAGGCAAAGGTCCCGAGTTCGAGTCTCGGTCGGGCACACAGTTTTAATCTGCCAGGAAGTTTCAAATCAGATCTGTTTTGGACGCGTCAAGGAGGCTACAGGATTACTTCAGAAGTTCGTGCCATGAGGAGCTGCTGCAGTCTGAAAGCTGAGGTGGTGAGAGAATATGTAAGCGTGTGACAAGCGAAGAGGTTAGGCCACAAAATAATTTGTTAGCATCTGTGCTTACGGGAATATTCCGTGTTGCTCAGTTTGGTTTTGCGCGTGCATGCAAGGTAGAGCCATGCTGCCATTGACTGCCCATCTCTCTTGGAGAAGCGACAGCTTACTGACATTCATCGTGCTACTGTCTATGGAAGCTTTGATTACCTGTACTCTGGCTCAGCAACTCCGATATTGATCTGTGATTGTACAGTCGACCTTAACGTTAACGCATCAATACTCACGGTGAGGTTCATTAGCTTATTCACCGAAGCATGTACAGTACCTGCATGGCTAACTAATATTCCTTTGAATCATGGAATTTAAGTCCTTAATGTACAGAGACTCCCCCCTCCCCCCATTTTTCTGTATCACTTTTCACTCTGATAACGAATTCGTATGGGACAACACTGCTTCGCTATTCCCCATACTTTTGTATTCCATTTGTAGTCGATTTTTCAAAACAATGTCAATAAAATTTTACTAAGCACCTTTTAAATTGTCTTTTCCACAGTCCAAATGCTACATTAGTCAATATTATAAATCTGAAAGACGTAGATATTATTTAAAACATGTTGAATTGCATCGCAATAGTGGACGTTTAGGAGAACGAGAAAAAGCACACGCTATCGTTTCACATCCTGTGGACATTCACTGGTAAGCCACAACATTGGGACCTGCACTGATGGTGAAATCTGCTAACATAAACGACTTTGACAAAGAAACGTATCGCTAGTTCACGTGCTGCTAGGTGTTTACGTGTGTATCTCGTCACAGAACGTGGAGGTTGTAGGTTTCCCGCTATATGAAGCACTATAGCAGCTACCCGTGGCAGGTCTGATGACAGGTTACGATTCTGGTGCACGTACAAGTCTTTCGAAACACACAGTTCAGCGCACGTTGTTGATCATGGAGCTTCGTAGAATTCTTGTTCTCACGTTGACCCAACGGCATCGTCAATTATGACTGCAGTGGACAATGGATCTTTGTAAATCAATGGTAACGTGTCACCCGGTCGTATGAATCATGTTCTTCGATAGACCAAATCCGGTTAAGATGTCAGTCAAGTGAACGGCTGCTTGCAATATGCAGCGCACCACGGACAGAAGGATGTGGAATTCGTATTTTGCTATAGTGGGCATTCACTTGAGGCCTGTGGTACTTACCGAATGCACGATGACAGTTGTGTACAATGTGAACATTATTGCTGACCAGCTGCATCGCTTCCAGCTTGATGTTTTTCCCGATGGCAATGGCATATTCCAGCAGGATAACTGTCAGTGTCACAAAGCCAGAAAAGCATGACAGTGATGTCAAGTTGATGCCTTGGTCACGAAGTTCTGCTCATCTTAACCAGACAGCTGTCAGGCCCTCGCCCCGCCCCTACAGTCCACAGGCTCGTGAACGAAATGATCGTTTGGTATTATTAGCGGCGAGACATCATCTCAGTTATTTGAAGAGTTCCGTCACGTTTTGCATTATATTTCGTGTTTTGTTTCCCCAACTGATGAGACTTCCTTGGGATGGTGGTGCCCTAAAACCAAAATAAGATGTGAGACAACGTATTTTTCATTGTAATTGTGCCCCATGAAGATCCTAAGTGATGTAAACAAATTATTTTCATTAAGTGGAATATATTTCAGTTGCTTACAATGAAGAATCCGCGCCATTACATTGCAGTGCAGGTTGTTTATTATCTTGCAGCATCGAAAAATGTATAACGCACATTTTGTATATATATATATATATATATATATATATATATATATATATATATATATATATGCAGATAATGTAAAGCACCACTCACACACTTAGAAGTTCCATCACGTGGAGGGATGTATACAAAGATGGCGATATTAGAACTATAACAATGCCAAAGTCTTCCACTCTCAGAGATATTTTATTATGTACATGTATGTGACAACAGAAATTAACAAATTTATACTGTTACGTTACTTACTATGTATTTTGAAAAAGAACTGATTAAAATTAAGATAAACAAATAAAGCAGTCAGTTACATATAGTTACTGCAGTGATATTACGTAAATATTGTTGTATACATTGGAACAAATGTACATGATAAGGGACAGACGTACATATATAAATATTACAACTATGTACATATTATGACATACTTTTAAAGCACATTAACTGGATTGCGATGGATGTGCATATACAAATATTACAAATATTACAAAAGTGGACTTTTTTTTACTTTTTACACATCTTATTTTGGTTGTAGGGCATCATCACTCAAGCAAGTTTCGTCAGATGGGGAAACAAAACACGAAATCTAATGTAAAACGTGAACTAGCCGTTGATGATGAACCTATCGGTATGAAACCGATAACGGCGCTGTTTAAATACATAAATAGCGTTGCAAAAAGTGTCTGGTTGCTGTAATTTTCTGTGTAAGGGTCAACCTATATATATGGTTTGATTTATTCCTCGACGACTATGTTGACGATGTTTTGGTTGTGAGTATATCTTTGGAAACATTTGGTGGGCATACAAGAGAGCCGTGGTCTTTCTACATGTGGAAACAGTGTTTTCTACCCAGTTAAACGCTCCTCCAAGGCTAAATCCAATTTCTTAACTGTCTTCTCGTGGTAATGGAATACCGCTGACAAAAATAATACGCACTTGTTCTTGGGATTTATACCTTATTAATTTCTGATGGAATATTTTTGTGTTCTTCGCACTTATTTTAAGTCCCAGGTTTTGCGCTCATCTCTCCAGACATATCGTGATTCATCTTGACACTCGCAGTGTTGATATCTTCAGGTCTGGAACTTGCGTAAAGAAGGAGATTGTCCCCATAGAAATGATATTTATTGGTCAGGACTGACGAGATGTTACTGACATATACTGAAGCGCGAAAGAACCTGTTATAGGCAGGCATATTCAAATACAGAGATATGTAAACAAGCAGAATACGGCGCTGTGGACGGCAACACCTGTATAAGACAACAGGTGTCTGGCAAAGTTGTTAGATTGGTTACTGCTGCTACAATGGCACGTTATCAGGATTTAAGTGAGTTTGAACGTGATGTTATAGCCGGCGCACGAGTGACGGGACACAGCATCTCCGAGATAGCGGTGAAGTGGCGATTTTCCCGTACCACCATTTCACGCGTGTACCGTGAATATATCAGGAATTCGGTAAAACATCAAGTCTGTGACATCGCTGCTGCCGGAAAAGGATCCTCCAAGAACAGGACCAACGACGATTGAAGAGAATCGTTCAACGCGACAGAAGTGCAACCCTTCCGCAAACTGCTACATATTTCAATGCTGGGCCAGCAACAAGTGTCAGCGTAAGAACCAATCAACGAAACATAATCGATATGGGCTTCCGGAGCACAAGGCTCACTCGTTTACCCTTGATGACTGCACGACACGAAACTTTACGCCTCGCCTGGGTCCGTCAACACCGACGTTGCGTTATTGGTGACTGGAAACATGTTGCCTGGTCGGACGAGTCTCGTTACAAACTTTATCGATCGGATGGACGTGTACGCGTATGGATATAACCTCACGAATCCATGGATGCTGCATATCAGCAGGCGGCTGTTCAAGATGGTGGAGGTTCTGTAATGGTGTGGGGAGTGTGCAGTTGAAGTGATATAGGACCCTGATACGTCTAGATACGACTCCGACAGGTGACATGTACGTAAGCATCCTGTCTGATCACCTGCTTCCATTCAACATCGACATCTACATGGTTACTCTGCAATTCACACTTAAGTGCCTGGCAGAGGTTTCATCGAACCATTTTCATACTACTTTTCTACCATTCCACTCTCGAATGGCGCGTGGGAAAAAGGAACACCTAAATCTTTCCGTTATAGCTCTGATTTCTCTTATTTTATTATAATGATCATTTCTCCCTACGTAGGTGGGTGTCAACAAAATATTTGCGCATTCGGAAGAGAAAGTTGGTGATTGAAATTTTTTAAATACATCTCGCCGTAAAGAAAACCGCCTTTGTTTCATTGACTGCCACCCCAACTCGAGTATCATATCAGTGACACTCTCACCCCTGTTGCCGGATAACACGAAACGAGCTGCCCTTCTTTGTACATTTTCGTTGTCCTCCGTCAATCCTATCTGGTATTGTTCCGATACCGCGCAGCAATATTCCAGCAGAGGACGGACAAGCGTAATGTAGGCTGTCTCTTTAGTGGGTTTGTCGCATCTTCTAAGTGTTCTGCCAACAAGGCGCAGTCTTTGTTTCGCCTTCCCCACAATATTATCTATGTGGTCTTTCCAATTTAAGTTGCTCGTAATTGTAATTCGTAGGTATTTAGTCGAATTGACAGCCCTTAGATTTGTGCGCTTTATCGTATACCCAAAATTTATCGGATTTCTTTTAGTATCCATGTGGATGACCTCGCACTTTTCTTTGTTTAGTGCTAGTTGCCATTTTTCGCCCCATACAGAAATTCTCTCTAGATCATTTTGTACTTGGAATTGATCGTCTGATGATTTTACTAGACGGTAAATTACAACGTCATCTGCATTCCGTGCATTCCGACGGACTTCAGCAATTCCAGCAGAACAATGCGACACCCCGCACGTCAGGAATTGCTACAGAGTAGTTCCAGGAACACTCTTCTGAGTTTAAACACATCCACTGGCCACCAAATTCCCTAGACATCAACACTACTCAGCATATCTGCGATGCCTTGCAACGTGCTGTTCAGAAGAGATCTCCATTCCATCGTATTCTTACACATTTATGGACAGCCCTGCAGGATTCATAGTGTCAGTTCCTTCCAGCACTACCTCATATATTAGTTGACACATCGTTTTACGGCACTTCTGCGTGCTCACGGGGGCCCTATACGATATTACACGGGTGTACCAGTTTCTTTGGCTCTTCAGAGTTCAAGGAGAACAATACCGTGCACAGGACTGACCAATGTGGCACTCATGAGAAAATGACTTTCAAGTGTCTTTCATATCACCTCAGCGTACGATCCGGAAATTTTAGCTGTCACATTTTTATCTGCAACAAATGATTTTCTGTAGTGTAGTACTTTCAATACTGTGGCATCTAGATGGCCAAGACATATTTCAGAGTATCAGGTACCTTAAATAATGCAGTTGTGGTTACGGACGCTGGACTTACATTTGTCATGCGTATGTTTTCATTAATTTGGTTGCAAGCAATACATCCCAGGGCTTTGGACACAGCCAGTCAGTTGCTCTTTGTATCGTCAACACAATATGATTGAGAGTTATAGCTTTCAGGGAAGAGGGTGGCTTGGTATATGATCCAGTCAACAGAGAAAAATTAAATGTGCCTGTTAAGACAGTTGCTAAGCTGTCTGCACATTTTTGATCATTGCTATGCTGATATCGTCGGTCATATGGCTTCAGGAGAGTATCTTATTGTTGTTTTTCTGGTGTTTGTTGTTACGTGTTTCGGATAGAAAGTGTCAGGATTAATTGTGTAGTATAAAGATAGTTCGTTTTAGTATAGGCGTCGACTGGTCCTGAGAAAATTTCATTCAGTTTTTCTGTTGAGACCTGAGAAACAGTTCGTGAAGTTACATCTCGGACACTGAGGCAAACAAAATCGCGGGTGCCGTATCGCTACACATAAAGTAACGAGCGTGCCTGATTTTGGCATTGCCAACACGCTGTTTTACATTGTTTTGCAGTCTTCCATTCTTTGTAGGTTTGCGGAAGCTCCATAAAGAGGGAACTGCAGTGCGAGCTTGTTTTCTAAAACTTCTCACCATTGGTGCAAATGCCCGTAAAAGGAAATCGTGCATCCGAAACGATAAAACCTGGATCCTGGAGCAAAGGAATAATGTCATTTGCTTGGAGAAGTGTTGTTTCACACTATTTCCAATTTATGGCCGAGTTTATGTCCCAATTCGACTGTTAAATGCAGAGGAGAGAGTGGAAGAGTACATTGAAGGTCTCTATGAGATGGGAGATGTGCCTGATGATGTAAAAGAAGAAGAAACGTATGTCGATTTAGAAGAGTCAGGGGATCCAGTATTAAAATCGGATCTTGGAAAAGCTTTGGACGACTTCGAGGGGGGAGTGTTAAATACACTCCTGGAAATTGAAATAAGAACACCGTGAATTCATTGTCCCAGGAAGGGGAAACTTTATTGACACATTCCTGGGGTCAGATACATCACATGATCACACTGACAGAACCACAGGCACATAGACACAGGCAACAGAGCATGCACAATGTCGGCACTAGTACAGTGTATATCCACCTTTCGCAGCAATGCAGGCTGCTATTCGCCCATGGAGACGATCGTAGAGATGCTGGATGTAGTCCTGTGGAACGGCTTGCCATGCCATTTCCACCTGGCGCCTCAGTTGGACCAGCGTTCGTGCTGGAAGTGCAGACCGCGTGAGACGACGCTTCATCCAGTCCCAAACATGCTCAATGGGGGACAGATCCGGAGATCTTGCTGGCCAGGGTAGTTGACTTACACCTTCTAGAGCACGTTGGGTGGCACGGGATACATGCGGACGTGCATTGTCCTGTTGGAACAGCAAGTTCCCTTGCCGGTCTAGGAATGGTAGAACGATGGGTTCGATGACGGTTTGGATGTACCGTGCACTATTCAGTGTCCCCTCGACGATCACCAGTGGTGTACGGCCAGTGTAGGAGATCGCTCCCCACACCATGATGCCGGGTGTTGGCCCTGTGTGCCTCGGTCGTATGCAGTCCTGATTGTGGCGCTCACCTACACGGCGCCAAACACGCATACGACCATCATTGGCACCAAGGCAGAAGCGACTCTCATCGCTGAAGACGACACGTCTCCATTCGTCCCTCCATTCACGCCTGTCACGACACCACTGGAGGCGGGCTGCACGATGTTGGGGCGTGAGCGGAAGACGGCCTAACGGTGTGCGGGACCGTAGCCCAGCTTCATGGAGACGTTTGCGAGTGGTCCTCGCCGATACCCCAGGAGCAACAGTGTCCCTAATTTGCTGGGAAGTGGCGGTGCGGTCCCCTACGGCACTGCGTAGGATCCTACGGTCTTGGCGTGCATCCGTGCGTCGCTGCGGTCCGGTCCCAGGTCGACGGGCACGTGCACCTTCCGCCGACCACTGGCGACGACATCGATGTACTGTGGAGACCTCACGCCCCACGTGTTGAGCAATTCGGCGGTACGTCCACCCGGCCTCCCGCATGCCCACTATACGCCCTCGCTCAAAGTCCGTCAACTGCACATACGGTTCACGTCCACGCTGTCGCGGCATGCTACCAGTGTTAAAGACTGCGATGGAGCTCCGTATGCCACGGCAAACTGGCTGACACTGACGGCGGCGGTGCACAAATGCTGCGCAGCTAGCGCCATTCGACGGCCAACACCGCGGTTCCTGGTGTGTCCGCTGTGCCGTGCGTGTGATCATTGCTTGTACAGCCCTCTCGCAGTGTCCGGAGCAAGTATGGTGGGTCTGACACACCGGTGTCAATGTGTTCTTTTTTCCATTTCCAGGAGTGTAGTATTCACTTTGGTGTGTAGAATGTACGCGTCTAACGATATACCATCTGACTTTAGGGAAAACCTCATCCACACGAATCCCAAGGTTCCAGTACCATACAAGTGGAAAAATTATCGTAGGATTAACTTGACAGCCCACCAATCCAAGCAGCTGACAAGAATAATATACAGAAGAATGAGAAAGAAAATTGAGGATTTGTCTAATGACGATCAGTTTGGCTTTAGGATAGGTAAGGTCGCCAGAGAACCAATTCCGACATTGCGATTCGTAATGGAAGTAAGACCAAAGATAAAGCAAGGAACGTTCATAAGATTTGTCGATCTGTAAAATGCGATCGACACTCTCAAATGGTCCAAGATGTTTTATATTCTGAGAAACTAAGAGTAAGCTATAGGAAAAGACGGATAATATACAATATGTGCAAGGGCAAAGACGGAAAAATAAGAATGGATGACCAAGAACGAAGCTCTCGGATTAAAAAGGGTGTAAGGATGTAGTCTCTCGTGTCTACTGTTCAATATTCCGCTCCTACTGTTGAATCTGTGTATAGAAGAAGCCATGACAGAAATAAAGGAAGGTACAAGAGGTGAATTAAGATTCAGAGTGAAAAGACATCAATGATAAAATCCTCAGTGAAAGTGAAGAAGACTTACAGGATCCACTGAATGGAATGAACAGGCTAACGTGTACAGAATATGGATTGAGACTAAACCGAAGATAAATGCAAATAATGAGGAGCAGCAGAAATGGGAATAGCGGGAAACAATATCGGGATTGGTGGTCACGAAGTAGATTAAGTTAAAGAATTGTGCTACATAGGCACCAAAATGACTCACGACGGACGGAGCAAGGAAGGCATCAAAAGGAAACTTGCACAAGCGAAAAGGGGTATTCCTGGTAAAGAGAAGTCTACTAGTAACAAACATAGCCTTTAATTTGATGAAGAAATTTCTGAGAATGTACGTTTGTAGCACAGCATTGTATGATAGAGAACCATGGACTGTGGGAAAGTAGGGAACGGATCATTTGAGATGTGATGCTACAAAATAATGTTGAAAATTAAGTGGGATAATAAGGTAAGAAATGAGAAGGTTCACCAGAGTACCGGATAGGAAAGGAACATACGGAAGACACCAACAAGAAAAAGGGATGGGATGGCAGGACATCTGTTAAGGCATCAGGGAGTAACTTCTATATCACAGAGAGAGTTGCAGAGGGTAAAAGCTGCAGAGAAAGAAGGAGGTAGGAATAAATCCAGCAAATAACTGAGGAAATATGTTGCAATGCTACTCTACGATGAAGAGGTTGGCACAAGACAGAAATTCGTGGCGGGCCGCATCAAGCCAGTAAGAAGAGTGCTGACTCAGGAAAGAAGTTACTGTATTAATTTTTTTGTGATACTTCCCCGTGCAAACGAAAACTAAAAAAAACTCCTCCAGAACACGGCATGAAGGTCCAACGGTACCGACCGGCCGCCGTGTCGTCCTCAGCCCACAGACGTCACTGGATGCGGATATGGAGGGGCACGTGGTTAGCACACCGCTCTCCCAGCCGTAAGTCAGTTTACGAGACCGTAGCCGCTTCTTCCCAGTCAAGTAGCTCCTCGGTTTGCCTCACAAGGGCTGAGTGCATCCCGCTTACCAACAGTGCTCAGGAGACCGGATGGTCACCCATCCAAGTTCTAGCCCAACCCGACAGCGCTTAACTTCAGTGATCTGACGGCAACCGGTGTTACCACTGCGGCAAGGCCGTTGGCGTGTACATATAGTACTTAGTTAATTTTTAAGGCATTTAACACTGGTCACATTAGTGTCCCATTCATTATCAGTTCTTTTTCACTCTGTTTTGTAGGCCAGACTAGATCAGTTGTCATGTTTTGTACACTTTTGACAAACATGTTTTGGGTGTGGTCAGTTTTTATTAAGACGGCCCACCAATGTGATCTGACTCTTAACGTAGCTCGTCCGGCCATCCTGATATAGGATTTCCGTGATCTCCCTAAATCACTCCAGGCAAATGCCGGGATGGTTCCTTTGAAAAGACACGGCCGAATTCCTTCCCCGTCCTTCCCTAATCCGATGAGACCGATGACCTCACTGTTTGGTTTCTTCCCCCAAATAATCCAATCCAATCCAGTATTAACGTAGATAACCTCCCGAATGCTGGGACTCCGCAAGTGACCATCGATTTTACAAAAATATAATATTGTAACTACATGTTTTTGTTGAATGACAGCACTATTTATGGTTGCGTATTTCTAAAATTTCATCTTCAGAGATATTTTCCAAGAAGAAAATATCTCTGAAGATTCGTCTATACTGATGTGAAACCGCCAGTTGTGAATAAAACAGCTTAATACAGCAATGCGGTCTTTGGAAACATATCATTCTTCTTTTTCAGGTTGAATTTCAATCTTAGTCTTGAGAGTTCCGTCATTGCTTTTTGAATGTATAGATTGAACAGTAATGACAAAAGACCACTTCCCTGTCTCACTCCCTCTTTAACCCGAGCGCTGCGTTCTTGGTTATTGTTCCCTCCTGGATCTTGTACGTATTGTAAATTACCCGTCTATCCCTATAGCTTACCCCTACTGCCCTCACAATTTCGAACATCTTCCAGTGTTTTACATTGTCGAACGCTAGTTACAGATCAGCAGATGCTACGAACGTATTTTGATTTTACTTCGGTTTTGCTCCCATTATCAACCGAGACATCAGAACTGTCTCTTTGCTGTCTCTACCTTTCTTAAAGCCAACCTGATCGTCATCTAACACATCCTCAATTTTCCTTTCCATTCTTCTATATATTACTCTTGTCAAAAACGTGGATGCATGAGCTGTTAAGCTGATTGTACCACAATTCTCGTACTTTACGGCTCGTGCAATCTTCGGAATTGTGTGAATTAAGTTTTTGCAAAAAGTCTAATGATACATCGCCAGTCCCGCAACGATTTATGAAATTCCGATGGAATTCCTTCAGCCTATATGATATTAAGTCGTCGAAAGCTATTTTAAATTCTGATTCTAATACTGGATCTCCTATCTCTTCGCTGTCGGCGCCTGTTTCTTCTTCCATGACGTCATCAGACAAGACCTTCCCCTTCGTAGTGCCCATTCCTCCTATCCGCTGTCTCTTTTGCATTTAATAGTGGATTTCCCATTGCACTCATAATGTTACCACCCTTGCTTTTCATTTCATCGATGGTCGTTTTGATTTTTCTGTGTGGCTGGTCCGTCCTGCAGAAAATCATTTCTTTCTCGATTTCTTCACATTTTTCGGGCAACCATTTCACCTTAGCTTCCATGTGCGTCATTCTTAAGTAGCTTGTTTTTCTGTATTTTTGAATTACTTTGAACGTTTTTGTACTTCCTTCTTTCGTCGGTGAGCTGAATTATTTCTTCTGTTACCCATCTTTCTTCTCAGTTACGTTCTTTGTACCTACGTTTTTATTTTCCACTTCTGTGATTGCTCTTTTTAAAGATGTCATCCCTCTTCAACTGAACTGTCTACTGAACTATACATTATCGCAGTACCTACAACCTCAGAGAACTGAGTCCTTCCGTGTCCTACTTCTTTTCACACTGATTCTTCCTGGCTAACCTCTTTCAATGCAGCCAGCCCTTCATCATTACTAAATTGTTACCTGAGTCTATATCTTCTCCTCGGTACGGCTTACAATCTATTACCGGTTTTCGAGGTGTCTGCTTGGTCATGATCTAGTCGAAATGGATTATTCCCGAATTTCCCAGCCTTTTCCAAGAACACATCCTCCTCTTATGATTCTTAAACAGAGTATTCACTGTAAACAGCTGAACTTGTTTCGCAACTGAGTTAGACATTCTCCTCTTTCATTCGTAATACAAATCCCGCATTCTCTTGTAACCGGTCCTTCTGCTTCTTCCCCGACAATCGCATTCCAATCCCACATGACTATTAGATTTTCATCTCCCTTTACCTACTGAATTAGCCGTTCAGTCGCTCATATACTTTCTATATCTCTTCATATTCTAACTGCGACATCGGCATGTATATCTGAACTACTGCTGTCGGTGTAGTTTTACTGCCGGCCGATGTGGCCGAGCGGTTCTAGGCGCTACAGTCTGGAACCGCAGGTTCGAATCCTGCCACGGGCATGGATGTGTGTGATGTCCTTAGGTTAGTTGGGTTTAAGTAGTTCTACGTTCTAGGGGACTGATGACCTTAAAAGTTGAGTCCCATAGTGCTCAGAGCCATTTGAACCATTTTTTTGTAGTTTTACTGTCAACACTGATGACAATAGTCCCTCACTGAACTTTTCACAGTAAGTCAATGTCTGCTGTACTTTGCTATTGATAATGAATCGTACTCCAGTTGATGCTGCTGTTGATATTGCCTTTTACTTGTCTGACCATAAATGCCAATTCTTTCCATTTCACTTCACTGACCCGATATATCTAGACTGGGCCAATTCCTTTCCCTTTTATAACTTGCTAGCTTCCCAACCATGTACAGACCTCTGACATTTCACGCGCTGCCTCGCAGAATGTTATCCTTTCGTTGAATATTCAAGCTTTTTCTCATGGTCATCTCCCCCTTGGCAGTCCCCTCCCACAGATCCGAATGGGGGACTAGCCTGGAATCTCTTGTCTATGGTGAGATCATAAAAATACTTCCAATTGCAGGCCACATGTCATATGGTTACACACTGTGTGTCTTTGATGCAGTGGTTTCCGTTGCCTTTTGCATCCTCATGCCGTTGGTCACTGCTTTAGGGGAAGTGGCCCACCTCAAGAGCAAGAGAGTGCCCAGAAGCCCTATCCGCTCTTCCACCCCCTCTGACGAGGCTATTGACAGAACGAGGGTGGATTCTTATGCCGGAAGTCTTCGGTTGCCATTGCTGATGGTTTTTATTCGAAATTTAAGCTGTGGTGAGGTTAGAACCCGGGATCGAGGAGATGAAAGGAAACCTAAATCACGGTGGTCAGTGGGTTTGAAACGCGGTCCTACCGATACCATTCCAGTATCTTACTACTGTATCGTCTCGCACGGTATTGTTGAAAACTTCAGAAGACGTTTCCTAAGGAAATTGACTGTTTTACACGATCCGTGGTACAAATGCTACTACACCTGCAAAGCAAAAAACTACGAAAGGCCTATCGCTTGTGCAATGCACAATTTCAGAGACCATTTGCCTCAAGTGTTTGAACTCGATGATACGATCATATTTGTTTTGGCCAGTTTCGGTGTGAGTGTCATTTACAAATCCAGTACATGGGTTGACATCTTACTGTTGCTCCACACAAAGCTATCCCATTCTGTCTACACTCACAGACCGTAAATTACTGTAAACTATTTGGCGGAGAACACTTTATGTATGTAGTCGAATTAAGTCGGGCGATTCTGAGGGAATTAGATTAGGAAATGAGACACTTAAAGTAGTAAAGGAGTTTTGCTATTTGTGGAGCAAAATGACTGACGTTGGTCGAAGTTGTAACCTCCCCACAAAAATTTAAAAGGAATTGACGATAATTTGAATGTTAACAAGAATACAACCTAACGTAATCTCCCAGCAGATAAATTTACTGACAATGACAATTAAACAGAAATTCGGAATCTTACTCTGGTGTAAGCTTCCGCAAAAATAATGAAAAACATTTCAGTGCTAATAAAACTTCTGTGACAATGAAAATTCAATTAAACCGAAATATCGGTCTTTGGCCCTGTGCAAAAATCAGAATTAAATTCTTACCTCATTGTAACTGCTAGTCACATTTCTGCTCTTATTCTTGCGCACAGCTTGGAGGAACTGCATTGCAAATAATAATATTCCTTTTTTTTTTTTAATTTAACTGAGACTTTTGTTTAAGGGAAGTGGAACTTCAATTAAATAATTTTTTTTTTTTTTTGTAAAATTGCTTTTGAAATCAAAAATTATTATTGGGGCACTTGTTGGAAATTAATTACAATAAATAAACTTTACATTATCAGATGATTACCTTAATTAACAATATACCTCATTCAGCATCTTGACCAGTGTTGCCCACAGACTGCTCTGGATGACGACTACTAGCGTACTCCACGACGACTACCACTGAACTGCTCTCAACGACTACTGACTGAGTACTGCGCTCAACTAGACAGAGCTACAGACACGCAACGAACGACTGACAGACTGAGAACCGCTCGCAACACTCGCGCGGTCAAGCGCATACTCTCTGGTCACAGATGCTACAATGCCTCGCCATCGCTGCTATGTTACATACGTGTTTCATAACCCTCCACTGGGGGGGGAAAAATTTGGCAGCGATGGTGAGTCATTTGGACTTGCCATCGCAAGAAATTTTTTACAATTTACAGAATATTCAAATGTAGTACATAAATTAAATTTTGTGCACATGCACTGAGTACAAGATATATCAGAGAAAGACAAAATGTGAATACAAAACATAGTGGCAAATCAGAAAACTGTATATACAAATTATTTAACAGAAACAAAGTGCACACGCACTGAAAAAATTCTTTAGCATATTCAGAACAAATAAACAGACTGGCAAAAAATATTATGTTGACAAGTGGCATGAGTGCACATGCACTGCAGTTGAGAACATATCAGTAACAAATGACATAAGTGCATACGCATTGAAGTATTGAACATACAGAATGAGTACAAATCATATTGAAAAATGAGAAAAGTGCACAGGCACTGGAGTTCAGTAGAAAACATATTAACACACAACATAAGTGCACATGCACTGTAGTTCAGAACATCATTAAAATAAAATACTAAAAAATTGTATATACAATATAAAAGACAAGAGTGCACATACTGTACTTGAGAACAAATCGAAAAAAATGTCTTAGGCATTTTTGCAATAAATAAACATAATGGCAAAAATCATATCGACAAGTGACATAACTGTACTCGTACTGGAGTTCAGCGAATCAAAAAAAATGTATAGTCATGAACATAAATAATGTTAGCAAAAAATTGATTTTCACTATGTGACAAGAATTAGGATAGGAAAGGGAAGGATTGCATCATGGTTGTAGCACTTTAGATTGCACACAGCTGTTCTGAAAGTCCATATCTTTCCACAGAAGTACAACACCAAGTGACACAATTTGCAGTTCCTTTCCCATCAGAATTCATCAGTGTAGCCAAGACACTGAACTCTCGTAGTAATATTTCATGTTCTCATTTTGGCAGTACATTAGGTACACCAAGCAGTGGGACCATAATAACGTCTTCATCGCTCATGGTGGTGGACAGCATGTCGTGTCAACACCACGCTTTAACAAGGCACACCAACGTAGAAGTAGTGCAAACCCAAAGGTAGTGCTCCATGATCACTAGGATAGACAGGACAAATGGACATTGCAGTAATTCAGGGTAGTTAGCTCATGAGGTGAAGGACATTAAGTCACATAATATTGACAATTACAGTTTTCATTTGGGGCATTCATAGCCCAGTGTTGAACATTTCTGTACCATGAATGTAGTATTACAGAAAAATGTTCACAAAATTAAATTATTGGCATCATGGGTAATCGTATTACAATAAACAGTGGCAGTCCTTGGACGGTTACAAAGCATGTTTAGTATGACAGAATAATGTTAATTATTGGCACTCAGTGGCCAGCAAGTATTGAATATTACAGAACATTACACTCATCATTGGCACTCAGTGGCCAGCAAGTACTGAATAGTACAAAACATTGTTCCTCATTCAGTATTATTCAGATCATTAAGAAGTAATAACAATTCATTGAGTGACATTCAGATCATTACGAAGTCATTATTAAAAATCAGCTAATTACAGTCATAGCATTAATAATCATACACATTATAAGTAGTCTCATTACAATAAACAGTGGCAGTTATTAGCCAGTTACAAAGCATTATTTTATATATATATTTTTTGTATCATTACTGAAGTGACATACTATTCAGAGTTGATCAGTATTATTCAGAACTTTCTCAAACTGGTATCACTATTTTGGACTGGTAATACATTTTTTTTGTTAGCAATGCATTGCGTTTGGTAATTATAAGAGAAAGCAAGAAGAGAAAAAGAGAGAAAAAAATTGGTTCTGGGTTGTTACTGTAAATGAAAAAAAATGAGTAACGTCATTCGTCATGAGTCAGCTGTAGCAAGGTTATGAAACAAGGCAGTATATGTGATCACATTTATAAATAATAGACACAAATGGGTAAAAAATATAAGTGCTAGTACTAGAACAGGTATAATAAGTAACAGGTTTAGTATGTATCATGAAAAACTTCTCCTGGAAAAAATACAAAATGGATTATTGACCTGAAAGAAGAAACGCACACTATGCTGAAAAGTAGTGAACTTCGAATTAACAAGTAGTGAAATGTGTATAAACATGTGTTCCATAGCTGTCCTTTCCAAAACTTTCCGTCATCCTACTATGCAATATAACACCTGCTGTCAAAACAAACTGCAACAAATACTTAAATAACTACGTAGCATAAATACATAACTTCAACATTATCCTCATCTGTAAAGAAAAAACTTCATTATTCATCACTTCATTATTCATAACTCCATCATTATCATCACCTGTAAAGAAAAACTTCATTATCCATAGTAGCATATTCTTCATCATTATTCATCAGTATTCATTATCATCTGCAAAAAATCACCTCATTATTCATTATACAATTATTCCTTATCTCTAGCATATTTCATCACTAAAACTAAGACGTGTAGTTCTGTCTGACAGCCTGCATCAATCACCTTGTATTCTGAAAGAAAAAATTAGTTAAGACTGCTATTCTACGATGAGTATAGTATATTCTTGTTAATGCTTGTTAATCCTGATCCATTTACTCTTCCTCATAAAGTTATTGCATCTTCTATCGTTTATTCCGTAGGTGAAATTCCCATTTCTGTTGAATTTATTTTCTTTACACGTTATTTCTTTCTGAAAATGATGAACAAAGATTAATGTCTTGCATTCAAATCATATACCCACTAAGTAATTACTGATTAACGGTAATATAATTAAGCATACAGCATAACATGACAGAAAACGTAATATGTCGAAAGCACAGACAGTGTTCAAAGGCAAAAATGTACACAGAATATCATAATGCAGCAGCAAAAAAAAAAAAAGTAAAGTAGTCATGATGTTGAGATTTCATAAGGCAAAAATGTCAAAGTCAACTGGTGTGTGTTATATCTTAACTATTTCATAATGCATACTAACAAAACAGAAAAACAATCATACATACAAAAAATGGCAAATATGCACGGTCTGAGGTGTATAACGACAAGAAAAGCGACCTGCTAACCTTACCTCGCCGGGCACTTGCCAAGAAAAAATGCGATAATCATTAGTAATTAGTCAAGTGAAATAATTGCATTAATAAATGACATCATAGTGTGTTGAATCATAAAGTGTTTTCATTCAATAAACAGTTTAATGTTTGAGATATGGTGATTGCCTTTCGATTTTCTGGTTCTCAAGGTTTCGACGTGTACAACATTGGGGTGAGGGATGCTGCGAATCCGATATGCACCTGCGTATAGAAGTTCAAATTTACTGCACTTACCTTTTAATTTGCTGGATAAATAGTGTGTACGTACTAATATTTTCTGTCCAACGTGAAAGTCGCGGCGTGTACAAACCTGTTTTTGCTGTCTTCTCCGGCGCTCTGCGGCACGTTTGATGTTGTTCAGCGCAATGTCAATTATTTCGTGGTGTCGTAAGCGACGAGATGTGGGAAAATTTACAAATTCTTTAATTTTGTTTGGTGGTTCAACGTTTTTCAGTATAACAGACGGAGATAGCATAGTGGATTCATTTGGAATGGAATTAATTACATCTTGGAATGAGAGTATGTGTGTATCCCAATCAATATGTCTTTTGTGGCAGTATATTCGGCACAGCTTACCAATTTCTTTCATTAACCGTTCACAGGGGTTCGAAGAAGCGTGGTACTTCGATATATAGATCGGAGAAATGTTTCTAGCTCGTAACATACGTGTCCATATTGCAGATCGAAACTGTGGTCCATTGTCGGAAATTACTTTCATCACATGCCCTACATGAAATAGAAAATGTTTTACAAATGCTTTCGAAACAGTTTTAGCAGTAGCTTTGCGTAACGGAGTGAAAGTAACAAATTTCGAAGTGAGCTCAACAGCGACAAAGATGTAGCAAAAACCTCTGTTAGTTCTCGGAATCGGACCAAAAATATCTACTGCGGCCATATGTCTTAATTTAACAGGTACAATGGGATATAAAGGAGGAATATGCGAAGTGGTGTCTGATTTAGCTTTCTGGCAAATTTTACAAGACGCTAAAACTCGTCGTATACGTTTCTCCATGTTGTTAAAATAACAGTTCTGTCTCAGTATAAGAAAACATTTTCGTGCTCCGTAATGTGCGTAACTTAAATGAGTGTACCAGATTAATTTGTTAACAAGTTCGTCAGGGATGCATAATAACCAATTGTTGCTGTCAGGATGAGAACGGCGAAACAAAATGTCATTGCGTACAGTGTAATGGTTTCTAATCGTAACATTATTCTTATCTTGCCAAAGCCGTTTAATTTCTTTCCACACGTTGTCTTTACTTTGCTCTTTTGCTATGTCCTGTAATGACGACGAAATAAAATTTTCAAATGCAACTTGTTGGATGTACATTACGCTGAAATTTGCTTTACAGAAGTTGGTTGCGATGTCTTGCTGATTGTTGCAAAGAGAACGGGATAATGCGTCTGCTACAACATTTTGTGTGCCGGGAATGTGAACAATTGTGAAATTAAATTCCTGTAAATATAGTTTCCATCTACTTAATCTGTCGTGCGTGAATTTGGCCGAAAGTAAAAATTGTATCGCTCTGTGGTCTGTGTACACGGTGGTATGTCTGCCATAAAGAAAGTGCCTAAATCTCGTGAAAGCCCATACAACACATAATGTTTCCAATTCTGTAACGGAGTAATTTCGTTCAGCAGGTGACAGAATGCGGCTTGCAAATGCGATGTTTTTAATTACTGTAGAACCATCTTCTTCAATTTCCTGGAAAATGTGTACGCCTAAAGCGGTGTTAGAACTGTCGGTGGCAATGGAAAAATTTCTGGTAAGATCTGGGTGCGATAAAAGTGGAGCATTCAACAAGGCTTCTCTCAGTTTCACAAATTCAGAATGTGCTTGCTTATCCCAAGACCAAATACTGTTTTTACCTGTTAATTGGCATAACCTGGGTGTGTCTAAAGCGGAGTGATGAATAAATTTACGAAAAAAGTTAATTAAGCCCAAAAAGCTGCGTAATTGTTTTTTTGTCGTAGGAACAGTAATGTCACGTAAAGCTCGAAGTTTTTCCGGATCAGGCGCAATGCCTTCTGCTGAAATTACGTGTCCAAGAAATTTTATAGAAGTTTTGCCAAAGTGCGATTTACTTAGGTTAACTGTGAGTCCTTGTGCATGAAAAGTTTGCAACAGTTGTTCAAGAATCAGATTGTGATCAGACCAGTTAGCTTCTGCGATAAGAATATCGTCTACGTACGTCGTAATTCTGTCCTTCAGTTCTGTCGGAAGTATTGTGTTCAAACCGCGAATAAAAGCTGCAGAAGAAATAGTTAAGCCGAATGGTAATTAGCAAAATTGATAACAGTCGCCGAAACAGAGAAAAGCTGTATATTTTCTGCAATTTGGATGAAGCTGAATTTGCCAAAATCCCGATTTCAAATCTAATGTAGAATAAATAGCAGTACCGTGAAATTTTTGTAGAAGTTCCTCTAGTGTCTGTGGTCGATCTGTTTCATTAATAATAATGTCATTAATGTGACGTGAATCAAGTACAAGGCGAAGTGAGCCATCTTTTTTCTTCACAATATGCAGCGGGTTTATGTATGGACTGACTGCTGGTTCTATAATTCCTTGATCAAGCATATCCTGCAATTCTTTCTTAACTTGTTCTCTGTGGATATATGGAATAGGATAATGCTTTGCTTTAAATGTATCGTGCTGTTTGACTTGAAATTCATACATAAATCCGGACATAGTACCAGGAATGTTGTCAAAAACTGGAGCTTGCTGTAAAAGAATTTTGTGTAGTTGCATTCGTTCGTCGTCTGTAGTTGCACTGCTTTGTCTAACTTTATCTGAAATCATTTGTATAACGTCGTAGTCAGCTTCGTCTGGAGTATTATAGTTGTGTACGTACGTATCCGTGAACAATGTGGGATTACAGTCTATGTTACGTGTTGCGGAAATGACCTCTGTGCGGTTAATTGTTTGTTCTTCCGCAGATAAAGAGTGCTGAAATTCTAAAGCCAATTGTACATTTTCATCTTTTAACATTAAATAAGAATTTTGAAAATCGATAACTGCGTCGTGTTGTAGCAGAAAATTCGTACCTAAAATTACGTCTGTTGTCAATAAAGGAACAATCCAAAAATTAGAGTGGAAAGTATGACCTCCAATACAGAATGATAAATGTGTCTGTAATTTAACGTCTACTCCTTTACTCGATACTGCTCCTTTCACTTTTGTTTTGCCTAAAGGTAATGTCGGATAAGTATTCTCTTTGTTGCACACGTTAAAAGTCTCCTCATTTATTACTGATATAGGTGATCCAGAATCAATTACTGCTGAGAATTTTGATGAACCAATTTTAATTTCGATAACAGGATGTGAAATAGTTTTCTGAACAAATGGTCTTTCCTGCAAGAGAGTGTCTCTGATATCGTCAAAAGTAATTACATTTTCGTGAACAACATTTTGCTTGTCAAACGTAGTGCTTGTGTTATTGGAAGATGCGATCTGTACATTATCTAGTCAGATTCTGTCTGACGTGTTACTATTATTAGGAGGATTCTGTGGCATTTCGACGATTTGAACTGTCCTATTACTTCTTCCAGACGTGTTACGCTCTGGATGGTACCTACTGTCGGGTTCATTCATGAGAATATGTTCTTGCTGATTACTTTGTTGCTGGTAAGACCGACTGTTATTATATGTACGCTGATAATTGTGTTCATCGTTTTTACGTCTGTCGTGATAGTCATTCCTATACGGTACATTGCGATAGGAATTGAAATATTGTCTTCTTTGTACGTAGTTGTTTCCTTGCTGTCGTGCGTTACTATTTGTTGTATCAGGGACTATACGTGCTCGCGGCGGAACATTAAAGCCTGGTTGACCTTGTGCATTCCATTGTTGGTTAGGTATGCTAACCGGCTGGTTTTGATGTTGTTGTTGTGAAATACCTCTATTGTTACTAAAGTGTGGTTCCTGTTGCTGAAAATTTTGACGATATTGACAATCTGAATTTTGTCTGTGATTTAAGTTCTGGTAGTTGTCGTTCCTAAAGCGTCTGTTACTTTTCCTATTGAAATTACGTCCCTGATCATAATTACTGTAAGTTTGTTGACCTTGGTTATTATACGAAAAGTTTTTATTCACAAATGAATAATCAGATTGCTGTACTTCTAAAAGCTGCAAAAGATCCCTGAATGCTGAAATGTTTTCTTTTTGCTGGCCCGTTAGCAGCGACACTCGTAATGACCGTGGTAATTTGGAAATGCATAATTGTATAAGTGCGGATTCACTGTACGGTTCACTTAGGTACTGGTTTTGTTGTACCATGTGTTCAAAAAATTGCGTTACACTGGGAAAATTTGAGTTTTCATAGTTTGGCAAACTAATTAGTTGGTCTTTAATTCCGCGCTGTGTCGTCTTCGACCAGTACGCTGACAGAAAAGCATTCTGAAATTCCTCTACTGAGTAGCATTGCCTCGCGATCGGTCTCATACGAGTTGCCGGTTCGCCTTCCAAAAAGCTGCAAATAAATTCAAGTTTATGCGTAACAGGCCAAGTCGGTGGAAGAGCAAAGCTAAATTGTTGAATCCAATCCAGCGGGTGAATCTGCGTTCTATCGTTTTTAAAAACTTTAAACTTTCTCACTGACAGAAAATGTTTGTAATCGAAGTTATCATCTCTGTGTGATGCAACAGGTTCAGGATCGTAAGAGTATCTATTGAACTGTGGTTGTTCGGAATCTAAGTCCCGTACTCTCTGTAGATTACTCAAATTATACGCGTTGCGCGAGTCTGACAAATGTTCATAAAATGGCGTCTGTTGTGGTATGTTATTAACTGAAATGTTTTTCATCTCTGTTACTTCTTGTTGCAAACTCGACAATTTTCTACGCAACGTGTTGTTAGACGAGTCGATCTCATTAATTGTCTGCTGTAAATTTTGAAATTCAGGTGTTTGGTTAAATGAAATCGGTGTAGTGTCGTCTGATTTATTGTCATTACTACTTTCAATAGCATCAATACGACTGGCTAATTCATCATATTTTTCAGTCAGTATTTTTGCCTGATCATCGGTTTTAGAATCGGACGCATTAATCTGTTTTTGCAACTTACGCGTAGTTTCGCTCAGTTTTTTAACATCAGCTTTGATGACATCGCAATCCTGTGTTAGTTCTAATTGTTCGAATCTGTCTGTTACTGTTTGAATATCTACTGTCTGTGTATCTGTTTTTGATTTAAGATTGGAAATTTCGTCACGTAATTCTGTGTTCGACTGTTTGATGGAATTAATTTCGTCGGACACTGTAGTAATATTATTGTCTACATACGTCTTCGCTTTCGCGAACATTTTACGTTTGTCTTCTTGTCTTTGTGCACTGATTGTTTCCATGACCTGACGTTTGACTTTATTTTGATCTTGAATAAATTTGCGGAAACGTGTATTACTGTTTTCTATGTGGTGATTAAAGCGTTCGTCAATCTGAGTATTTTGTTGTTCGAATTTCGCGTCGATCTTTTCATCCATTGTGCGCGAAAGTTCTGCTGTCATTGCTTTAAACTCGTCGCGTAATTGTGTAGCTTTTTCAGAGCATTGTTTAGCGACTCCGCTAATTTCTTCTCTGAGTGTTTCTGTTGCGGCTGTTTGCATTTCCCTTAATTCTTGCGCAACAGACTTAATTTCTTCGCTATTTTTACGTGAACAAGCCTCAATTTCCACGCGCAACTGTTCCTTAGTGTCATGACACTGCGCGGCAACAGCTCTAATTTGTTCACTAAGCTGTCTGGAATTGTCGTCTAATTTTTTATTTAGCTGTTCGTTCTGTTCCCTAAGTTGTTTAAAATCTTCACTTTGTTTGTCTAATTTTTCATTCTGTTGTTTGATATCTACACTAAATTTGTCTTGTTTTTTATCTAGTTGTTTGATATCTACACTCTGTTGTCTGAAATTGTTGTCTATTTTCTCACTTTGCTGTTGTAGCAAACTTCTCATAATTCGTACCAAGTCAAAACTAGCGTTTATATTCTCTGTGCTGTTTAGTGGTGGATCTCGAATTGTCTCGTTTTGCGTGACCATTTGGTCATTCTGTAATTTACAGAAAGGTTTATCAGTCGGACGTACACTGTCAGTCACTATTTCGGAATTAAATAAATCCGTCGTACTTTGTGTATCCTGTTCATTTTCATTAGACAAATTTGTCTGTACATTATTTGAATTTTCCAAATCGGGTATGTTAACCTGGGCAGCGCTCATTACAATAAAGCGTTCCGCGTCATCAACTGTCGTCAAATTAACAGACGAGACAATTGAGTTCGTTTGTTCATCATTAAGGTAAAAGTCATCATTATTGGTTGGAACGCATTGATTGTCAGTGAACGCAGGATTGTCACCATTACACTGCGTGTCACAATTACTATCGGTCACGCTGTTTAAGTCGGTAATTTCATTCAAAATACTTCGCGATACACTATTCACAGTCTTTCGCGGCATTTTTACAATAGTCACTAATATTCACAAAACAAATAAGCACAAATGCAAAAATAACACACAAATACAACAGAGCAACGAATTGCCGTTGACCTGTAGAAAGAAAGTCATAAGATTAGTACAAGCGTTGCGCCAAATTCTAATTATACTTAAGCAAATAAGAGCAGATATCTGACTGTTGTTCAAAAGATTCTCAACGAAATACGATCCTGGCAGGGTCGCCAAGTGTAACCTCCCCACAAAAATTTAAAAGGAATTGACGATAATTTGAATGTTAACAAGAATACAACCTAACGTAATCTCCCAGCAGATAAATTTACTGACAATGACAATTAAACAGAAATTCGGAATCTTACTCTGGTGTAAGCTTCCGCAAAAATAATGAAAAACATTTCAGTGCTAATAAAACTTCTGTGACAATGAAAATTCAATTAAACCGAAATATCGGTCTTTGGCCCTGTGCAAAAATCAGAATTAAATTCTTACCTCATTGTAACTGCTAGTCACATTTCTGCTCTTATTCTTGCGCACAGCTTGGAGGAACTGCATTGCAAATAATAATATTCCTTTTTTTTTTTTTAATTTAACTGAGACTTTTGTTTAAGGGAAGTGGAACTTCAATTAAATAATTTTTTTTTTTTTTGTAAAATTGCTTTTGAAATCAAAAATTATTATTGGGGCACTTGTTGGAAATTAATTACAATAAATAAACTTTACATTATCAGATGATTACCTTAATTAACAATATACCTCATTCAGCATCTTGACCAGTGTTGCCCACAGACTGCTCTGGATGACGACTACTAGCGTACTCCACGACGACTACCACTGAACTGCTCTCAACGACTACTGACTGAGTACTGCGCTCAACTAGACAGAGCTACAGACACGCAACGAACGACTGACAGACTGAGAACCGCTCGCAACACTCGCGCGGTCAAGCGCATACTCTCTGGTCACAGATGCTACAATGCCTCGCCATCGCTGCTATGTTACATACGTGTTTCAAAGTAGAGAGGATATAAAATGTAGAGTGGCAATGGCAAGGAAAGCGTTTCTGAAGAAGAGAAATTAGTTAACATCGAGTATAGATTTAAGTGTCAGGAAGTCGTTTCTGAAAGTATTTGTATGGAGTGTAGCCATGTATGGAAGTGAAACATGGACGATAAATAGTTTGGACAAGAAGAGAATAGAAGCTTTCGAAATGTGGTGCTACAGAAGAATGCTGAAGATTACATGGGTAGATCACATAACTAATGATGAGGTATTGAATACAATTGGGGAGAAAAGGATTCTGTGGCACAACTTGACAAGAAGAAGGGACCGGTTGGTAGTACATGTTCTGAGGCATCAGAGGATCACAAATTTAGCATTGGAGGGCAGTGTGGAGGGTAAAAATCGTAGAGGGAGACCAAGAGATGAATACACTAAGCAGATTCAGAAGGATGTAGGTTTCAGTAAGTACTAGGAGATGAAGAAGCTTGCACAGGATAGAGTAGCATGGAGAGCTGCAGCAAACCAGTTTCAGGACTGAAGACCACAACAACGGCAACAAAACTTTATGTATCCATGTGACAGAATGCTGAATTGTCGGCGTGGTAACAACTCTGATTAGTTGCTCATAAATATGCTAATGATTGGTCTGGAGATGAAACAATTACCTCCTTTTCACTCGAAGTAATTTGGCATCGTTTAGACACAACTAAGGGTTGGGTTGGGTTGTTTGGGGGGAGGAAACCAGACAGCGAGGTCATCGGTCCCATCGGATTAGGGAAGGACGGGGAAGGATGTCGGCCGTGCCCTTTCAAAGGAACTATCCCGGCATTTCCTGGAGCGATTTAGGGAAATCGCGGAAAACCTTAATCAGGATGTCCGAACGCGGGATTGAACCGTCGTCCTCCCGAATGTGAGTCCAGTGTGCTATCCATTGCTCCACCTCGCTCGGTAGACTCAACTAAACTGATGTTTCTTGTTTGTCCAAAGCTACACTTCGAACATTCGGTGCAATTTACATTCCCTATAGGAATGTCCTACTGTGTTGGCTGTCGAGCACACAGTTCAAAATCTATGGGACTTAACATCTGAGGTCATCAGTCCCCTAGAACTTAGAACTACTTAAACCTAACTAACCTAAGGACATCACACACATCTATGCCTGAGGCAGGATTCGAACCTGCGAACCGGCAAGCACACAGTTCTACGTCAGTTGTACAATGGTGGAATATACTGTGTCAGAGAAAAATGCTATAAATAAATCCATCACGCAGAGTACCTTGTAGAAGTGAAAGTTACTGGCTTCCCTCCAGTTCGTGTCGGCCCCGGCAACAGTCGAAGTGAAAAGTATTTTGCCGTGGCTGAGTGGCTGTGAACGGTTCGGCTGAAACTTTTATCGGTTGCTTTGGCCTTCTGGTTAACTGGCACTGGCGGAAGTTTCCGCTCTCAGCAGTTTAGGCAGCATTTTCACTGACGATATTTCTTACACGGCGTATGATGGCTTCTTTACGAAATCTGGAGCACTCTTGCTTATTAACCTGGAATATATTAAATTTCGGAGCTCCTATGAAATAAACGGATTCGCCGTACCTATTTTCGTTTGTCTAGGTGATACTGTGGCTAGTGAAGCCTAGTATGCTTCAGTCATCAATAAGTGTAAAGGGAACTATTCTTTTACGCACTGGATATTATTTGGAAATTTAAAACATTAACCGTGAACGTCTTTGGTAAGCGACATAAAAAAGTGCTTGACGATTTTTCGTCACAACAATCTGTGTACTAATTTCTTTTGCAAACACAATCCTATGTAACGCAAAATTTTATAAATACTATTTGTGTACAGTTCCGTATGAAATAATACATGTAGCACTTACATGTAAAAGGCTTTTCCCACACATACAAATTAATATATTAAGAGGAGTGAGATCATTGGAGTAGGGCAGTTCAAGAAAGGAAGCGAGCTGACAAAAGTCGTATTTCGTGATGGCCGTACTCAACATCAGTGGTATGGAAAAAAGGATTTGAAGGAACCAAAATACAGTAGGCACTTAAAAAGGTATATAAAAGTGCAATGGAGACGTTGAAAGGCATCAGTCAATCCATCTTTGATGTGATTTCGTAGTTTTATCAGGTTCTGCAGAGTACCTTTTCTCTGACTATGTATTCTCTTACGTTTATAAGGTCGGAGGTAGGGGGTGGGGAGGCAGTCACACTATTTATTTATTTGTTTATTCGTGTAAAAAGCGTTGCATATCATATGCACAAAAAGAGAAAAACAAATATATGTGAGATAATTGGAGACATACACTATTAGTTATATACAGACACATTATAATCCCTAAACGTAATAAGATCAAAACTTAGCATCCACGACAGCATTCTCCCAGGCCCGCAATAGGTCCTCGAGAGTACAGGAAACTGGACACTGAGGACAATCGTACAGGTGCTTGGTGGTTTGTTCGGCTCCATATTCGCATAAAGTGGATGCACTCCCAGCATAGTTCCATTTGGCCATATTATCCTTTGTTCTGTCCACCCCACATATTAGGAACTTCCACGCTTTCCCTTGCAGATTTTCACCTGAGGGAGGGCCTCCGAAGATAAGTATCTATGATGCGGTATCTGCAGTTCCTATTGTCCACAGGTTCTGTTGTGCCATTGACTATGATGCGTTGTCATTGAAGAAAGTTTTTAGAAAGCTTTTCCCAGTTTTCAGCCTGCTTACGGGAGGTTGGTGTCTATGAAATGCGTGGGCAGCGTTTAGTTCCACTACGTGTCTCTCTGTGTTTGCGGCTACTTCTTGTCTGATGTAATAAAATAGAACTTGTACAGCCGCCCTTGTTATGCCATTTACTATATGGCTACCAATTTCGGTGTTTCAGTGCACCATCTTCGGGCCTGAGGGGGTTAACACCATCCTTATACACGATTCATAAGTGGCCAACATCTATAAATGATTTTCGCATGCTACTTCTAATAACAAAGATGTAGTCCTTCAAAACATCAACTATGGTGAGTTGATAGCTGCTGGTTGGAAAGACAACATCGCTGTTACAGGTAGTCTAAGAAATCCAATTATAGATGTTGGCCACTGATGAATTGTGTATATGGATGTGTTACCCTCCTCAGCGTCAGATGAGGCCTGAAGATGGTGCACAGACGAATTGAAACTGACAATACGTAATAAATGACATCGTAAGAAGGCTGTAAGTGTTCCATTTTACTATATAAGTCAACGTCCGAAGTACATCAGACCTCCAATCTCAAGGATGGACATACATAAACTTTCTGTCTTATATGTAGGAATCTTCCCCCGGCTTCCTGTTTCCATTTATCTAAACAATAATCAGTCCAATTAATTAACAAGCAAAGTCTTTTATGTAGATTTGAGAGGAGCGAAGATTACAACAAACTTTGAAGTTTACTTAGCTTGGCATGTTGAGGTGGCTCCAGTTCTTCTTTCCCAGGGGTCTGATTCTTGAGCTGAAAATCTAACATCAGGTCCTCACGCTTGATTTGAACTAAATAAACTGTAAGATTGTTCTTACAGAAATTTTTACGTAAATATATTTCCACTGAGTTTGTGAGCTTTTAGTATATTATACAGTATTTTGATTTTTACATTAACAAAGCCGAAATTACGTTGTTTGCACCTTTTATACAAAAATAGTCCGAGCACATCAAAGGCAAGCTTACAGCTCCCACACTAGTGGAAATAACAATATTCAAAAGGGTTTACAATTTTTCTTAACAAATGAAATCCTACTAGTTTTTGTTACATTATTAATGTCGATAATTATTTCATAAATGAATCCAAAAATAAACATAGTAACCAGTTCAGGAAAGCGCAATTAATAATAGAAATTTTAAGTGTACAAATAATTCGTAGTTTCAAATGTTTCCAAAAAAAAATTTTTTTTAACTGTACATTCAGAGCTAGTGTTTATCGATTGTAACATCGAAACTAAAATATTTTACAAACTAATTCTTTTTCATAAGTTTTAGCTTGAAATA
Organism: Schistocerca cancellata; assembly: GCF_023864275.1. Lineage (NCBI taxonomy): Eukaryota > Metazoa > Arthropoda > Insecta > Orthoptera > Acrididae > Schistocerca > Schistocerca cancellata. The sequence goes on along the minus strand of NC_064626.1, from coordinate 1,061,986,444 downwards.
TAACATACTGTGTATAAAATTATATGAAAGTTTTCAGAAAAGCAACTGAGATAATATTGAACTGTCCAAAATTCGAGAAATAATACTGCTATCGAAAGCTACTGCTGAAGAAAAGTAATGCTGGAGGAGGATGTCCCGTTACAATCTGATCGGGCTATCTCAGGCAGACTGTAGAGTTTACAGGTTATCGTTGCTCTCCAGCATCCTGACGTTACTCTACCGGTCTCGATGAGGGCAATATCCTCATGCCTGGCATGAACAGCACTGTACCAAATACGAAAGAGGGCAAGCGTATTCAGCGAGAGAGTAACATAATGCAAGTGCCGACGTTTAGAGTATTGTCAGTTGCGCCCCCCCCCCTCCCCCTCTCCTCACCGCCCCCCTCCGATCAGCTAGTTTTGAGCTTTCTGATGATGTTATTGCCGAGAGATACTTACAAAAACGCTCATGCTGGAAAACGAACTAATTGATTTTATTTTCATTTTTATTGCATTTGATATTCAGCATCTCATGTACCTTTAACCATAAACCCAAAAGTGTTTTACTGGTAGAGAGTGTGAATATGGGTATATTTGAAAATGCATGCAATTGTTGACGCAGGTGGTAGAACATGCCATGTGTGGTTTTCATAAGCATTAGAAATGGCGGAAATGATGTTTATCTTGATCTCTAATCCAATTTTCTGTACATGTTCCAGAAATCTGGGAACGGAGGTGATGCAAAAAGGCTCCAGCTCTCCATGTATCGTAGCCTTAGTGGCATCAGGCCGGATAAGACTAACAATGGAACCTCCCCATCGCACCCCCCTCAGATTTAGTTATAAGTTGGCACAATGGATAGGCTTTGAAAAACTGAACACAGATCAATCGAGAAAACAGGAAGAAGTTGTGTGGAACTATGAAAAAAAATAAGCTAAATTTATATACTGAGAAGTCCATGCGCAAGGTAGGCAACATCAAGGATATTTTGAGCTCAAGAGCACTGTGGTCGTGTGGTTAGCGTGAGCAGCTGCGGAACAAGAGGTCCTTCGTTCAAGTATTCCCTCGAGGGAAAAGTTTAATTTTTTATTTTCAGACAATTATTATCTGCCGTCCGATGCGAGGTAACTGCGCCGTAGTATGGGGACGCTACACCTAAACAAACATCGAAACACACGACGTCAGTCGACTACAGCGCACGGAAGAGAGAACATTCCTGCTAACGAGGCTCCCTGGCTGGCAGTTGACTGTTCACTACTTTGGACGAGAGTGCATTAAATACGTGAGATGTATTCCGAGGGCAATATGAATCCAGCAAATATAGCTCGCGACTTCAATAACAAGGTCAATGAATATGTTCCGAACTGTAAGGAATCGGAAAGTTCCTTAAGGAATCGAACGATTGTCGAACATTTGTATGATTATTTCTTACATTTGTTGATAAACAGTACACGTGGTGATGATTGTCTGAAAATAAAAAATTAAACTATTCACTCGACGGAAGATTTGAACTAAGGACCTCTCGTGTCGCAGCTGCTCACGCTAACCACGCGACCACGGTGCTCCTGAGTTCACACTCTCCTTGATGTTGCCTATCTTGCGCATGGACCACCCAGTTTGTATATTTTGCTTATTTTGTTCATAGTTCCGCACAACTTCTTCCTGTTTTCTCGATTGATCTGTGTTCTGTTTTTCAAGGCCTATGCACTGTGCCAACTTATAACTAAATCTGAGGGGGGTGCGATGGGGAATTTCCCTTGTAAGAAGAAATATCACTGACACATGAAAGGCGGTATTCTTACCTCCTTCCCGCCATAATGTACTGTGGAAAGTACCCTCTGCCATGCATATATCAGTGGTTTTCAGAGTATGGATACTGATGTACCGTACAGCCTGAGTGTGCACTAATCTGTCAGAGCAGTAACGCAAGCACTACGGTTTAACTCGCAAAGTGACCACTTGTTGGACAAGTTCACAGTCGCCGCTCGTAAATCGATCGTGACCGTATTGCGTACTTCGCCTCGTACTGTGCAGTCGAATACACGGTCGCGTGAGATTGCTTCGAACAACTTGCAGCAGACATAGCTGTCAGCCTTCATAGACGGGTATATCCCACTGTTTAACACAGTGGCCGGCATAGGTCATAAGCGGTCTTTAGTAAAAAACAGCATTAACGAAAAGTGCCCAATGATCTTACAGTGGGTGGCACCATTGAATCACTGTGTACTGCAACAGCAGTTCCAATAGAGTTACTCATTATCTTCTCTTTCAGGTACTACGGGTGACACCTATTCTTAGTTGGACACCTTATTCCCGCCATCTCTTCTAAAGTCATCCAGGCTTCTTTTCCCATGCGGTACGTATTTCATGGCTTGTATTTTTATTCGCCAATCTAACGATATTTCTACATAATTCTCCTATTTGTCTCTATATTAGTCCAGTCGATCGAACACTGAAGTGACAGAAGTCATGGGATAGCGATATGCACATATAGAGATGGCAGCAGTATCGCGTACATAATTTAGACAAATGCAGGTTTCCGAAGTGATTATGGCCGTACGACAGGAATTAACAGCCTTTGAACGCGGAATGGTAGTAGGAGCTAGATGGGGGGACATTATATTTCGGAAATCCTTAGGAAATGCTATATTCCGAGACACGCAGTGTCATAAATGTGCCGAGGACATCAAATTTCAGGCATTACCTTCCACCACGGACAACACAGTGGCCGACATCCTTCACTTAACGACCGTGTGCAGGGGCGTTTGCGTGGAGTTGTCAGTGCTACCAAACATGCAGGCGTGAAATAACTAGTGAAATTAATGTGAGACATTCGACGAACGTATCTGTTAAGATGGTACGGCGAAATTTTGCGTTAGTGGACTATGACAAAAGACGATCTACGAGAATGCCTATGCTAACAGCTCACCATCGCCTGCAGCGCCTCTGCTGGGCTCGGGACCATATAGGCAGGACCCTAGATGGCAGTTGGTAAGAGCTGATGGTAAGGGCTGATGGTAAGGTTCGAGTGTGGCACAGATCCCTTCAAGCGATGGTCCCAAGTCTTCGACAGTACACTGCGAAAGCTTCTGGTAGATCCATTGTGTGCTGGAATGGACAGGGTCCTGTGGTCCAACTGAACCATTCGTTGACTGGAAATGATTATATTCGGCTACCTGGAGGCCATTTTTTGCCATTCGTAAACTTCATATTCCCAAACAACGATATCAAGTCACCGGGCCACTGTCGTTCACTATTGGTTTTAAGAACATTCTGTACAATTCGAGAGAATGATATGGGCACTCAGGTCTGTTTCTACATGAATCTCATGCAATATGTATGGGACATAATCGAGAGGTCAGTTCATGCATAAAACCCTGCACCGGCAATACTTTCACAGTTATGGATTGCTATAGAGGCAGCGTGGCTCAATATTTATTACGACTTGTTGCGCCCATGCCGCATCAAGATGCTGCAACACGCCGTCTAAAACGAGGTCCGACGCTAGACGATATGAGGAGGTACCCCATGATTTTGTCTCCTCAGTGTATACTGGGTATATTTGTAAGTATTTTAGAATCGTTTTTTTCCGTCAGATTTTGTATATCCGTTCACAGTCCATAACCTTATTTGTCTGTCTATTGGTAAGGGCCCAGATCTCATTGCCTTAGAACAGTGCAGACTCTGCTATTGTTTTATAAAGTTTATTTCTGAAGCTTTTGTTTGTACTGCCACATATTACGTGTTTTTTATCTACGTCCTGATATTCTACGTAATTTATTTGGTCAGTTAATGTTTTTCTTTGTTTTATTGTCTTGTCATAGTTGAAATTTTTCGATTTGTGTGTTCAGATCCTCTAGATGCATTTCTTTTCTCTTATCAGTAAAGATCTTCACGTTATAATTTTGGCACAGTAAAGTTCCCACTGGCTGTCCTGTGACATGCAAAATCTGATTTTCCAAACAAGGGACCCATATTGGTAAAAAAAAGGAAATTGACGTCTGAAACACATCTGGAGACCAATAAACTTAGTCGTTCGTAATTTTAGACCCTACCACGTCTTCAGCAAGCAGGCGCTTTCTGTCTTCTGTGGTTCATCAGTACAAACTGTTCTTTATCACCGAATGTAAATTCGTCACCTACATCTACATCTACATCTATACTCCGCGAGCCACCTTACGGTGTGTGGCGGAGGGTACTTATTGTACCACTATCTGATCCCCCCTTCCCTGTTCCATTCACGAATTGTGCGTGGGAAGAACGACTGCTTGTAAGTCTCCGTATTTGCTCTAATTTCTCGGATCTTTTCGTTGTGATCATTACGCGAGATATATGTGGGCGGTAGTAATATGTTGCCCATCTCTTCCCGGAATGTGCTCTCTCGTAATTTCGATAATAAACCTCTCCGTATTGCGTAACGCCTTTCTTGAAGTGTCCGCCACTGGAGCTTGTTCAGCATCTCCGTAACGCTCTCGCGCTGACTAAATGTCCCCATGACGAATCGCGCTGCTTTTCGCTGGATCATGTCTATCTCTTCTATTAATCCAACCTGGTAAGGGTCCCATACTGATGAGCAATACTCAAGAATCGGACGAACAAGCGTTTTGTAAGCTACTTCTTTCGTCGATGAGTCACATTTTCTTAGAATTCTTCCTATGAATCTCAACCTGGCGCCTGCTTTTCCCACTATTTGTTTTATGTGATCATTCCACTTCAGATCGCTCCGGATAGTAACTCCTAAGTATTTTACGGTCGTTACCGCTTCCAATGATTTACCACCTATGGCATAATCGTACTGGAATGGATTTCTGCCCCTATGTATGCGCATTATATTACATTTATCTACGTTTAGGGAAAGCTGCCAGCTGTCGCACCATGCATTAATCCTCTGCAGGTCTTCCTGGAGTACGTACGAGTCTTCTGATGTTGCTACTTTCTTGTAGACAACCGTGTCATCTGTAAATAGCCTCACAGAGCTACCGATGTTGTCAACTAAGTCATTTATGTATATTGTAAACAATAAAGGTCCTATCACGCTTCCTTGCGGTACTCCCGAAATTACCTCTACATCTGCAGATTTTGAACCGTTAAGAATGACATGTTGAGTTCTTTCTTCTAGGAAATCCTGAATCCAATCACAAACCTGGTCCGATATTCCGTAAGCTCGTATTTTTTTCATTAAACGTAAGTGCGGAACCGTATCAAATGCCTTCCTGAAGTCCAGGAATACGGCATCAATCTGCTCGCCAGTGTCTACGGCACTGTGAATTTCTTGGGCAAATAGGGCGAGCTGAGTTTCACATGATCTCTGTTTGCGGAATCCATGTTGGTTATGATGAAGGAGATTTGTATTATCTAAGAACGCCATAATACGAGAACACAAAACATGTTCCATTATTCTACAACAGATTGACGTAAGCGAAATAGGCCTATAATTATTCGCATCTGATTTATGACCCTTCTTGAAAATGGGAACGACCTGCGCTTTCTTCCAGTCGCTAGGTACTTTACGTTCTTCCAGCGATCTACGATAAATTGCTGATAGAAAGGGGGCAAGTTCTTTAGCATAATCACTGTAGAATCTTAAGGGTATCTCGTCTGGTCCGGATGCTTTTCCGCTACTAAGTGATAGCAGTTGTTTTTCAATTCCGATATCGTTTATTTCAATATTTTCCATTTTGGCGTCCGTGCGACGGCTGAAGTCAGGGACCGTGTTACGATTTTCCGCAGTGAAACAGTTTCGGAACACTGAATTCAGTATTTCTGCCTTTCTTCGGTCGTCCTCTGTTTCGGTGCCATCGTGGTCAACGAGTGACTGAATAGGGGATTTAGATCCGCTTACCGATTTTACATATGACCAAAACTTTTTAGGGTTCTTGTTTAGATTGTTTGCCAATGTTTTATGTTCGAATTCGTTGAATGCTTCTCTCATTGCTCTCTTTACGCTCTTTTTCGCTTCGTTCAGCTTTTCCTTATCAGCTATGATTCGACTACTCTTAAACCTATGATGAAGCTTTCTTTGTTTCCGTAGTACCTTTCGTACATGATTGTTATACCACGGTGGATCTTTCCCCTCGCTTTGGACCTTAGTCGGTACGAACTTATCTAAGGCGTACTGGACGATGTTTCTGAATTTTTTCCATTTTTGTTCCACATCCTCTTCCTCAGAAATGAACGTTTGATGGTGGTCACTCAGATATTCTGCGATTTGTGCCCTATCACTCTTGTTAAGCAAATATATTTTCCTTCCTTTCTTGGCATTTCTTATTACACTTGTAGTCATTGATGCAACCACTGACTTATGATCACTGATACCCTCTTCTACATTCACGGAGTCGAAAAGTTCCGGTCTATTTGTTGCTATGAGGTCTAAAACGTTAGCTTCACGAGTTGGTTCTCTAACTATCTGCTCGAAGTAATTCTCGGATAAGGCAGTCAGGATAATGTCACAAGAGTCTCTGTCCCTGGCTCCAGTTCTGATTGTGTGACTATCCCATTCTATACCTGGTAGATTGAAGTCTCCCCCTGTTACAATAGTATGATCACGAAACTTCTTCACGACGTTCTGCAGGTTCTCTCTGAGGCGCTCAACTACTACGGTTGCTGATGCAGGTGGTCTATAGAAGCATCAGACTATCATATCTGACCCACCTTTGATACTTAGCTTAACCCAGATTATTTCACATTCGCATTCGCTAATAACTTCACTGGATATTATTGAATTCTTTACTGCTATAAATACTCCTCCACCATTGGCGTTTATCCTATCCTTGCGGTATATATTCCATTCTGTGTCTAGGATTTCGTTACTGTTCACTTCCGGTTTTAACCAACTTTCCGTTCCTAATACTATATGCGCACTATTTCCTTCAATAAGAGATACTAATTCAGGAACCTTGCCCTGGATACTCCTGCAGTTTACCAACATTACGTTAACTTTTCCTGTTTTTGGTCTCTGAGGACGGACGTTCTTTATCAACGATGATAATGTCCTCTCTGGTAAGCCGTCAGGTATTTTATCGTTTCGCCCAAGGGGGGGTCCCTCTAACCTAAAAAACCCCCGTGTGCACGCCACACGTACTCTGCTACCCTAGTAGCTGCTTCCGGTGTGTAGTGCACGCCTGACCTGTCTAGGGGGGCCCTACAGTTCTCCACCCAATAACGGAGGTCGATGAATTTGCAACCATTATAGTCGCAGAGTCGTCTGAGCCTCTGGTTTAGACCCTCCACACGGCTCCAAACCAGAGGACCGCGATCGACTCTGGGCACTATGCTGCAGATATTAAGCTCAGCTTGCACTCCGCGTGCAATGCTGGTTGTCTTCACCAAATCAGCCAGCCGCCGGAAGGAACCAAGGATGGCCTCAGAACCCAAGCGGCAGGCGTCATTCGTTCCGACATGTGCTACTATCTGCAGCCGGTCACACCCAGTGCGTTCAATAGCTGCCGGAAGGGCCTCCTCCACATTACGGACGAGACCCCCCGGCAAGCACACCGAGTGCACACTGGCATTCTTCCCCGACCTACCCGCTATTTTCCTGAGGGGCTCCATAACCCGCCTAACGTTGGAGCTCCCTATAACTAATAGGCCCGCCCTCTGTGACTGTCGGGACCTTGCCGGAGAATCGGCCACTGGCCCAACAGGCGAGGCATCCTGTGGTGGCTCGGAAACGATGTCATCACCACTAGGAAGCACCCCGTACCTGTTGGAAAGGGGTAAGGCAGCTGCCACGCGGCCAGATCCCACCTTCGCCTTTCGGCCAGGCACGCGAGAGCCCACCACTGTCCGCCATTCACCCTGGAGTGATGGCTGACCGGTAAGATGCTCACTGCCGGAAGACGCAGCGACATCAGGGGTTCCATGTGATTCCAAGGCCACCGAAGTAGGCATAGGTCTCACCACAGTTGCCCCAACGCCACTACGAGCCGACGCCTGCGCCTCGAGCTCGATGAGCCTAACAGACAAAGCCTCCACCTGCCCCCGAAGAGTGGCCAATTCTCCTTGCGTCCGCTCACAACAACCACAGTCCCTACACATGACTATGTTTACCCTACCCTATACGGTGACAAATTCCCAAGATAATCTTCTGATGAGCTACTCTGATAATCAAGAAACACTCACTGAAATACGAGACGCGAAAACTACGCTAGGTTTTCCCAGAAAAACTATTTAAAAGCTAAGCGCAGCAAATAAGTACAAAAACGCTTTATACAAACAGTACTCGCTGCTGCTGGTGCTCTCGCTCTGGCTGTCACAAGACAACTGCTGATTCAAGTGACTAGTGGCTAACGGCCGCGAAACAAACAAAGACGGTTTTAGGGCGCTTTCTGTTCTAAACGATCAAGAAAACACTAAGAAATCTAACACGAAAACTACGTAAAGTTTTATCAAGAACTGTTAGTTACTATGCAGAGCAGATAAACACAAATAGAATCCCTTCCTTAGTGGAAGGTCGTAAACAAAATGCAAAATAAACGCTTTATACAAACAGTACTGTGCTGCTGCTGGTGCTCTCGCTCTCGCTGTCACAAGACAACCTATAAAACGAATACTATTTGAGTGGGCTAAATATAAAGGAATTGATCCTCACAGTGCATCTTCCATTTGTTTTTCGATACAGTGAGTGCATCTGTCATATTTCTGAGCCTGTGTGCAGGTCAGACTTTGAGCGATAGGAGGACGACCAATCGTGAATATATCTTGTAAGGAGGAATTTAATATTTCATCTCACCATTTACATTCCTTAGTATCAACAAGAAAATAATGACGCACGATATTTTGGCTATAAGGCTTGGATCCTTTCACTAAATTTACATAGAACTGTAACTTCCTAGGATTTCGTTCGATTTTTTGCCCAAATATGACAGTGAAAAGGCGAAAGTTGCCTGTAAGTTTTCAGCTTTCCTAAATTCACTTTATAGCGAGAGCGTAGCGGTCTCTCTTTCTGCAATTTTCCTCTCATGGCACTACTAAACGAAGGCAAACGTTTACCGTCATCTGTTATCCTATTTGGTTCATATTTGTCTAGAACGCTATGTATGATGTGTTTGTGCGTCAACGGTAACTCTTCTAGCTTAGAATCGTATTTGAATTAAATTAAATTCAAATAGGACGATAGCGGTCGTCAGTTCCGTCGCACAGATGGGCTCATAGCTTTTTCATTTACATTACATACTCCGAAAGCAATTCTGTACCGTAGGGCGGATGCTATATTTTGCTAATGTTAGAAGTTATCAGGGCTATTCCATTTAATTTTTGGCGGATGGAGAGTAGCTCTATATGCCTCTTTATACCTTCTAGTATCCCTGTATCTATCTATCTAGCTATATACAGGCTGGTCCATTGATCGTGACCGGGCCAAATATCTCACGAAATAAGCGTCAAACGAAAAAACTACAAAGAATGAAACTTGTCTAGCTTCAAAGGGGAAACCAGGTGGCGCTGTGGTTTTCCCGCTATATGGCGCTGCCATAAGTCAAACGGATATCAACTGCGTTTTTTCTAATAGGAATCCACATTTTTTATTACATATTCGTGTAGTACGTAAAGAAATATGAATGTTTCAGTTGGACACCTATTTTTGCTTTGTGATAGATGGTGCTGTAATAGTCACCAACATATGGCTCACAATTTTAGGCGAACAGTTGGTAACAGGTAGGTTTTTTAAATTAAATACAGAACGTAGGTACGTTTGAACATTTTATTTCGCATGAAATAAATGCTCAAAATTATGTCCGTCAACCTCAACGCATTTGGCAATACGTGTAACGACATTCCTCTCAACACCGAGTAGTTCGCCTTCCGTAATGTTCGCACATACATTGACAATGCACTCACGTATGTTGTCAGGCGTTGTCGGTGGATCACGATAGCAAATATCCTTCAACTTTACCCACAAAAAGAAATCCGGGGACGTCAGATCCGGTGAACGTGCGGGCCATGGAATGGTGCTTCGACGACCAATCCACCTGCCATTAATTATGCTATTCAATACCGCTTCAACCATACGCGAGCTATGTGTCGGACATCCATCATGTTGGAAGAACATCGACATTCTGTCATGCAGTAAAACATCTTGTAGTAACATCGGTAGAACATTACGTAGCCGGCCGGAGTGGCCGAGCGGTTCTAGGCGCTACAGTCTGGAATCGCGCGACCGCTACGGTCGCAGGTTCGAATCCTGCCTCGGGCGTGGATTTATGTGTGATGTCCTTAGGTTAGGCAGGTTTAAGTAGTTCTAAGTTCTAGGGGACTGATGACCTCAGAAGTCCCATAGTGCTCAGAGCCATGTGAACCAATTTTTGAACATTTCGTAGGAAATCAGCATACATTGCACCATTTAGATTTCCACCGATAAAATGGGGGCCAATTATCCTTCCTCCCATTATGCCGCACCATACATTAACCCGCCAAGATCGCTGATGATCCACTTGTGGCAGCCATCGTGGATTTTCCGTTGCCCAGTAGAGCATATTATGCCGGTTTACGTTACCGCTGTTGGTGAATGACACTTCGTCGCTAAATAGAACGCGTGCAAAAAATCTATCATCGTCCCGTAATTTCTCTGGTACCCAGTGGCAGAACTGTACACGACGTTCAGAGTCGTCGCCATGCAATTCCTGGTGCACATGAACATGGTACGGGTGCGATCGATGTTGATGTTGCATTCTAAACACCGACGTTTTTGGGGTTCCCGATTCTCGCGCAATTTGTCTGCTACTGATGTGCGGATTAGACGTGACAGCAGCTAAAACACCTACTTGGGCATCATCATTTGGTGCAGGTCGTGGTTGACGTCTCACATGTGGCTGTTTCCTTAAATAACGGAACTATCCGGCGAACGGTCCGGACACTTGGGTGATGTCGTCCAGGATACTTTCGTTCGTTGTAGTTTTTTCGTTTGATGCTTATTTTGTGAGATATTTGCCCCGGTCACGATCAATGGACCACACTATATATATCCTCGAATACCGCTACTCTAATTTAGGTCAACGATATTTTAAGAGAACAAGTTTCCTTTTACTCAAAAAAGTCACATTTATGTTCTTCGAATGTTGTTGCCACACCTCTGTGAAAGTTGTACCGACCTACTTCTTGATCTTGTGTTTGCGACCGAAGTAGCTGTAATGCATCAAAGTCGCTAATCCCTGTCGTTTTGGTAGCACTCCCGAAAAGATGAGGGCTATCTCTATCTAAAATGTCTAAAGTATATATCCTACATGTAGGCTAGTAGACTAGTCGTAGGATGCGGTTGTATGGAAACGCTTTAAGCATTACTTCGGAGGACTTCGTTTACAACACCCATAACAAGTCAAGCTAAGCATTTTACTGCACCGAGAGAGGTGGCGCAGACGTTAGCAAACTGGACTCGCATTCGGGAGGACGAAGGTTCAATCCCGCGTCCGGTCATCCTGATTTAGGTTTTCCTTGATTTCCCTAAATCGCTCCAGGCAATTGCCGGGATAGTTTCTTTGAAAGGGCACGGCCGACTTTCTTCCCCGTCCTTCCGCAATCCGATGAGACCGATGACCTCGCTGTTTGGTCTCTTCCCCCAAACAATCCAATCCAATCCATTGTACTGCACAAACAATCGTCATGATCAACGATGTTATACATACCCGCAATGTTCTCACTTTTAAGACGAACCGATGTTCGAAACAATAAATGAATTTTCGTTGTATGTAATGGAGGCAGTGTATTAAGTACGTCACAGAAGCCCTCAGGGCACGTTGGTTCTAATACGTTTCCCAGTCTCCAAGAGGAGTATTCGACTACCGAACTATCAGAGCAAAGAGTCATGACTGAAAATTAACTGATGCAAAGAACATGAAGAAAACTGGTTGAAGCCGATCCATGGAGAGATTGGCAGGAACGCGCGAGGCAATACTGACCCTATGACTAATGTTGGTAGGTTAAAAGAAGGCAAACCTGCGTCTATAGCATGTGTGGCTGTAGAGAATGCTTTTTCCAGTGTTGACTGGACTACATTTTTTGAAACTCTAAAGGAAGTAGGGATAAAACTTCTTTGATGACCTATCTATCAATATTCGTCAAAACGTCGAATGACTCTGGTGTGGGTTTGCTCGGTTGTAGCCCATTACCTGTCAGCATGTCAAGAGTCAGCATTGTCTTCCTGTTGGAAGGACAACACTACTTCTTCAAGACTGCATTGAAATCCACTACTTCCATGTGCATTTTCTTTCACTTTGAGAAAAGAAACGGCAGTTTTACTGTGAGGAATGATCAGGACTGTCTTTATGGACTGTGAGAAAATTTTAGCTTTTGACCAACATTGTATCAATAAGTGTGTGAATTTGATATCTTTGTTATTGTAATTATGAAAAAATTTATCAAATCATTATTGGCCACTGCCCAAAACAATTTGTAAAATTTTTTGTGGGGAGCATGGGGGCTATGTAAGTAGGCTGTTTATGTTTTCTTATTGGCAACGTTACGTAGCACTCTGTATGAAAATCACTGGCTGTGCTGTGTGCAGTCTGTGGCTAGTTTGCATTGTTGTCTGCCATTGTAGTGTTGGGCAGCGGCAGCTGGATGTGAACAGCGCGTAGCGTTGCGCAGTTGGAGGTGAGCCGCCAGCAGTGATGGATGTGGGGAGAGAGATGGCGGAGTTTTGATAATTTGTAATACTGGATATTATGAACTACTATATATATTATGACAGTTAAGGTAAATACATTGTTTGTTCTTTATTATTATCTTTCAATTGCTAACTATGCCTATCAGTAGTTAGTGCCTTCCGTAGTTTGAATCTTTTATTTAGCTGGCAGTAGTGGCGCTCGCTGTATTGCAGTAGTTCGAGTAATGAAGATTTTTGTGAGGTAAGTGATTTGTGAAAGGTATAGTTTAATGTTTGTCAGGGCCATTCTTTTGTAAGGATTTTTGATAGTCAGATTGCGGTGCGCTAAAATTATTGTGTGTCAGTTTAAGCACAGTCATGTATAATTTTTTCAAAGGGGACGTTTCAAAACTGTGGGAACCAATGGTCTTTTTGCAACTTAAACAGAAACCAGACAGCAATTCTGGGAGTCGGGGGACATGTGAAGGGAAGAATATTAGTGAGACACGGTTGTATCTGCCCGCGATGTTGTTCAGTCGGTACACTGAGCAGGCTGTGAAGCAAACCAATGAGCTATGTGAAAGGGAACTAACGTTGAGGGAAACAAATTAAAAACTTTGTGAGTTTCCCATGTTTTTGTAATTTTCTCAGAGACGGCAAAGAAAAGCAGTCGAGCGGATGGATAGCGTCTGGAGAAGAGGTTATATGATAAACGTAAACGAAAGTATAACGAGGGTAGCAGAATTCGTCGAATTAAGTTACACGCTGCTGTGGGAGATTATCCAATTAGAGGTGGACATAAAATTCGGACAGGCAATACCAAAAAATGTATTTCTGAGGAAGAGAAATTTATTAACATCGAATAAAAATGGTTATGTTAGGAAGCCTTTTCTGAAAAAGTGTAACCATTTACAGAAGTGAAGCATGTGCAACAAAGAGTTCAGAGAGTAAGAGAAGCTTTTGAAATGTGGTGCTTGACAAGGTTCCTAAAGATTAAATGGATGTACCGAATACTAATTTGGAAGTAGTGAATCGAACTATAGAAAAAAGACTTAACTAAAAGAAGAGACACATTTAGAGGTACCAAGTAGTCGCCAATTTAGTAACACTGTGTATGTGTGGCTGGTGGGGGAGCAATTGCATTCTAGAGGCTTTCCAAAGATCGATTACTGTGAGCACTTAAAAACTATTCAAAAGCGAAGAACGTACAAAATATTTTTTTTATTCAACACAAACCGGTTTCAACAGTCTTAGCTGTCATCTTCAGGTACTTTCGTAGTAAAACATTTTCATTTTACACTGACCTCATGTACAAGACGTCAAGTGGATAAAACTCAGCACATAAGAAACGTTTGTCAGCGCGTTTATCATGTGCTGAGTTTTATCCGCTTGACGTCTTGTACAAGAGGTCAGCGTAAAACGAAAATGTTTTACTACAAAAAAGATTTGTTTAAGATCTGAAGATGACAGCTAAAACTATTGAGACCGGGCTGACTTGAATAAAAAATATTTTGTGCGAACTTGGCTGTTGAATGGTTTTTAACAATTAAAACGGAGCCGGCCGAAGTGGCCGCGCGGTTCTGGCGCTGCAGTCTGGAACCGCGAGACCGCTACGGTCGTAGGTTCGAATCCTGCCTCGGGCATGGATGTGTGTGATGTCCTTAGGTTAGTTAGGTTTAACTAGTTCTAAGTTCTAGGGGACTAATAACCTCAGCAGTTGAGTCCCATAGTGCTCAGAGCCATTTGAACCATCAATTAAAACGGATCGCCCTTCAATATTCTTATTATGAGAAAATTCAGTCACAGTGAGCGGGTGTAAATGGATGTAAGTTGTAGTAGCTATGCGCAGATTCGGAGAAACGCACGGGATAGACAAGTCTTGAGAGTTGTATCTAACCAATTTTCAGACTGAATACTGCAACAGAAACTATGTATAGCTTTATGTATTTGTTGTGACACGCATATCAGCACTTGAATGATTATATTATGCCGTAGGGTAGTCACGTAACTTTTTTTTACATGCAATGATACTGCACTAGGAAGTTGCAACTTTTATGAAATTACAAGTGTTCGTCTCTACATCACTGGGGTGTCTATAGTTTCTTTCCTTATTACCAGTCGGTATGAAATATTAGGTTGGTGCATAGGTTCGTAGCGTTTTTCCGGATGTTTAATAAACACAGCAGATACACATAACAGAGACTTTAGTCATCAATAATATATAATCCTTCACTATTTACAACTGTCTGCCGCGACTGTAGAAATCACTGGGTTTTAAGGCGAATAACTCATCGAGCCATTTTCAGGGCGCATTTTCATCAGGAAGGGAAATTCTTGTTTGACAGGGAGAGGAAAAGATGAAAACCTGAGGGCGCAAGATCAGAGAAATAAGGCGCGTGTGGAATGACCTCCCAAACCAGCTTCTGCACCGTGTCTTTTGTCACTCTAGCAGATCACGGGCTGGCGTTATCGTTAAGTAGCATCACTTCACGCAGCCTTCCTGGTGTTTTCCTTGGACTGTGTATGCAGGACGTCTCAATTGTTGACAACAAATGGTTCAAATGCTTCAAATGGCTCTGAGCACTACGCGACATAACTTCTAAGGTCATCAGTCACCTAGAACTTAGAACTAATTAAACCTAACTAACCTAAGGACATCACACACATCCAAGCCCGAGGCATGATTCGAACCTGAGACCGTAGCGGTCGCTCGGCTCCAGACTGTAGCGCCTAGAACCGTTCGGCCACTCCGGCCGGCGACAACAAATCTCAGCAAGGATGATTACACCTCGGGGAGGGATTTAGTAGTATACCAGATTCGTGGTACACCAGACGCCTTCGCTGTTACACCAGATGCATAACATTACCTGTCGTTGACACTTGCAGGTGTATGTACGGGTAATTGCTGCTTTGTTTGTGATCAACCATTCCTTTCTTTTCCTTCTGTTAGCATAACGACACCATTCCTCATCACCAGTGATGATACAGTACAGGAATAGCCAGTGTTGTCTACGAGTTGATTGATGATAATCATGCAGAGGTACGCATATGGCCACCCACAGATTTTTGTGATTTTGAGTTAGAGCGTGCGTACCAGTACACACGATTTTTGAAACTTCGCCATTGCATACAAATTTCTCACGATGGTGAGATGATCACACTTCATCACATGTGCGAGTTCTCGAGTAGACTGGCCTGGATCATTGTGGATTAATGTATTGAAACGTTCATCAAACCCCGACGGTCTTCTTGAACATAGAGAGTCACTGATGTCAGAAAGATACTCCTTAAAACGAGAAATCCATTGGCGTGCACTGCTCAAAGGCATTATCCCCATACACGGCCCAGATGTTTCTAAATTCCTTAGTAAACACAGTCGTGATCGCATATAAGTTGTTACTTTTCATTTTCCGATGACCAGTTCCGACCTATTACAGAGATCATCAAAAACTTGTGTGTTCAAATGTGTGTGAGTTCCTAAGGGACCAAACCGCTTAGGTCATCGGTCCCTGGACTTACACACTACTTAAACTAATTTATGCTAAGAACAACACACACACCCATGCCCGAGGGAGGACTCGAACCTCCTGTGGGAGGGACTGCGCAGTCTGTGACATGACGCCTCAAACCGCGCGGCCACTCCGCGCGGCACAGAGATCATCATCACATCTATATAACTTGTGGTAGTATCAATCTATGGCGTGGAGCAGGGCCGTCCACTCTGGCGTTGAGAGCACTGCAGTTTTCTCAGCGCCAGCACGGACGGACCTGCTCCACGCCATAGATTGATACTACCGCCGTGGTATGTAGATTTCATGACGATCTCTGTAATAGATCGGAACAGGTGATGCAAAAATGAAAAAAGTAACAACTTATACGGGACCACGACTGTCCTTACTAAATATCTACATCTACATATACATCTACATCTACATGATTACTCTGCTATTCACAATAAAGTGCCTGGCAGAAGGTTCAATGAACCACTTTCATGCTGCCTCTCTACCGTTCCACTCTCAAACGGCAGGCGGGAAAAACGAGCACTTAAGTTTTTCTGTGCGAGCCCTGATTTCCCTTATTTTATTGTGATGATCATTTCTCCCTATGTAGGTGGGTGAGAACAGAATGTTTTCACAATCGGAGGAGAAAACTGGTGATTGAAATTTCATGAGAAGATCCCGTCGCAACGAAAACGCCTTTTTTTTAATGATTACCACTCCAATTCACGTATTATGTCTGTAACACTATCTCCCCTATTTCGAGATAATACGAAAGGGAGCTGCCCCTCTTTGTACTTTTTCGATGTCATCCGTCAGTCACACCTGATGCGGTTCCCACACCGCACAGCAGTACTCCAGAATAGGGCGGACAAGCGTAGTGTAAGCAGCCTCTTTGGTAGATCTGTTGCACCTTCTAAGTGTTCTACCAATGAATCGCAGTCTTTGATTTGCTCCACTCACAATATTTATCTATGTGATCGTTCCAATTTAGGTTATTTGTAATTGTAATCCCAAAGTATTTAGTTGAATTTACAGCCCTCAGATTAGTGTGACTTACCGCGTAATCGAAGTTTAGCTGATTTCTTTTAGTACTCATGTGAATAATTTCGCACTTTTCTTTATTCAGTGTCAATTGCCACTTTTCGCACCATACAGATATCTTATCTAAATCATTTTGCAATTCGTTTTGATCATCTGACGACTTTACAAGACGGTAAATGACAGCACCATCTGCAAACAATCTAAGACGGCTACTCAGAATGTCTCCTATTTCGTTAATACAGATCAGGAACAATAGAGGGCCTACAACACTTCCTTGGGGAACGCCGGATATTACTTCTGTTTTACTCGATGACTTTCCGTCTATTACTACGAACTGTGACCTTTCTGACAGGAAATCACGAACCCAGTCGCACAACTGAGGCGATACTTCGTAGGCACGTAGTTTGATTAGAAGACGCTTGTGAGAAACGGTCTCGAAAACCTTCGAGAAATCTAAAAATTTGAAATCTATTTGACATCCCCTGTCGATAGCACTTATTACATCATGAGTATAAAGGGCTAGTTGTGATTTACAAGAACGATGTTTTCTGAATCTGTGCTGACTATATATCATAAATCGTTTTCTTCGAGATACTTCATAATGTTCGAATACCGTATATGTTCTAAAACCCTACTGCAAATCGACGTTAGTGATGTAGGCCTGTAATTCAGCGGATTACTCCTACTTCCCTTTTTGGGTATTGGCGTGACTTGAACAATTTTCCAGTCTTTAGGTACGTATCTTTCTGTTAGCGAGTGGTTGTATTTAATTGCTAAATATGGAGTTATTTTATCAGCATACTCTGAGAGGAACCTGACTGGTATACAATCTGGAACGGAGGCCTTGCCTTTATTACGTGCTTTAAGCTGCTTTGTTACACTGAGGATATCTACTTCTATGGTTCTCATCTTGGCAGTTGTTCTTGATTGAAATGCAGGAATATTTACTTCGTCTTCTTTGGTGAAGGAGTTTCGGAAAACCGTGTTTAATAACTCTGCTTTAGTAGCACATTATAATATTATTAGGTCGCTGTGTCCTGGAACAATGTTCGTAAAATTTTTAATTGCAAATGTTTCTGGCTGCAACTGTCTCCCCTGCTGTCATCCCTCTATTGAACGCAAAGAGAAGAATACGTCAGAGATGTTCCGAATCCTCCACTTGCCATTCAATTTTCTAGCATCCACAGCTCCACTCACTATCTCCAAATGACAATATGTTAACTCAAATAGCCGCAGTGAACTACGAATAAAAATGACAATCGGTAAATAAACCCATAACAAATGGAATACCGATATGCAAAACAAAAACGCTACGGATTTATGCACCATCCTAAAAATACGGGTACATAAATATAGAGGCTGGGCAGAGCACCGGAAATAAGTAGCTGGAAAAATCGGATTAGCTCTGAAGTTAACACAGGCTGCAGCACATACTCGTTTGACTTCACCGCTGGCTGAATAATGAAGCTAATCCATTCGATTCCGGCGCGAGGCTGTGTACCTGGATGCATAATTTCTGTTCCACGTAACATCGGCCGAGTTCGGAATTAGTCTGTCAAGAACAGATTGAAGTGAGGTGCGGAGGAGTAACGGTTCAGACACGGGAGTTCGGAGGTCGTAAATTCGGGCCTACCAGTCGGAGCACCCGCGAGGCTTCGCTGTTTCCGCGTGGCTCCGGTGCACAACAGACGCGAAGCCATACAGAGTACTGCTACAGATGGAACTGCTCGTATACATTGTTCGATGCATGACCGATGCAGCACAAAATACGAATAAAATGAACTGGTACGGTAATTCGATGTTTATTAAACTACTGCGCACAGGGTATGCGGAAATGTTTGTCTGCTGTGTAAAAGTATATAGATCGTATGGAACTCAGAGACTTATGTTCCTGTAGAAACAGCGGAACTGCCGAAAAAGTTCAAATGTCTTTCATGACATTGCTCCCGCTCTTTTCTAAGTAACTTGCTAGAAATCCAATATGCAACAGATCATAATGTGTAACACTCATGTGGCGCTTCCTGCTCTTATATATTTATATAGAAGCGTCGAGCATCAAATGGTGGCTATACACACTACTGGCCATTAAAATTGCTACAACAAGAAGAAATGCAGATGATAAACGGGTATTCAAATATATTATACTAGACAAATATATCATACTAGAACTGAAATGTGATTACATTTTCACGCAATTTGGGTGCAAAGATCCTGAGAAATCAGTACCAAGAACAACCACCTCTGGCCGTAATAACGGCCTTGATACGCCTGGATATAGAGTCAAACAGAGCTTGGATGGCGTGTACAGGTACAGCTGCCCATGCAGCTTCAACACGATACCACAGTTCATCGAGAGTAGTGACTGGCGTATTGTGACGGGCCAGTTGCTCGGCCACCATTGACCATACATTTTCAATTGGTGAGAGATCTGGAGAATGTGGGAGCCAGGGAATCAGGCGAACATTTTCTGCATCCAGAAAGGCCCGTACAGGACCTGCAACATGCGGTCGTGCATTATCCTGCTGAAATGTAGGGTTTCGCAGGGATCGAATGAAGGGTAGAGCCACGGGTCGTAACACATCTGAAATGTAACATCCACTGTTCATAGTGCCGTCAATGCGAACAAGAGGTAACCGAAAAGTGTAGCCAATGGGACCCCATATCATCACGCCGGGTGATACGCCAGTATGGCGATGACGAATACACGATTCCAATGTGCGTTCACCGCGATGTCGCCAAACACGGATGCGACCATCGTTATTCTGTAAAGAGAACCTGGATTCATCTGAAAAAATGACGTTTTGCCATTCGTACAATCACGTTCGTCGTTGAGTACACCACCGCAGGCACTCCTGTCTGTGATGGAGGTCAAGAGTAAACGCAGCCATGGTCTCCGAGTTGATAGTCCATGCTGCTGCGAACGTCGTCGAACTATTCGTGCAGAAGGTGGTTGTCTTGCAAACGTTCCCATGTGTTGACTCAGGGATCGAGACGTGGCTGCACAATCCGTTACAGCCATGCGGATACGATGCCTGTCATCTCGACTGCTAGTGATACGAGGCCGTTGGGATCCAGCACGGCATTCCGTATTACCCTCCTGAACCCACCGATTCCATATTCCGCTAACAGTCGTTGGATCTCTACCAACGTGAGCAGCAATGTCGCGATACGATAAACCGCAATCGCGATAGGCTACAATCCGACCTTTATCAAAGTCGGAAACGTGATGGTGCGCATTTCTACTCCTTACACGAAGCATCACAACAACGTTTCATCAGGCAACGTCGGTCAACTGCTGTTTGTGTATGAGAAATCGGGTGGAAACTTTCCTCATGTCAGCACGTTGTAGGTGTCGCCACCGGCGCCAAACTTGTGTGAATGCTCTGAGAAGCTAATCATTTGCATATCACAGCATCTTCTTCCTGTCGGTTAAATTTCGCGTCTGTACCACATCATCTTCGTGGTGTACCAATTTTAATGGCCAGTAGTGTATATAGAGCGTATGGAACTGAGAGACGTATGTTCCTGTAGAGACAGCGGAACTGCCGAAAAAGTTCAAATGTTTTTAATTACATTGCTCCCACTCTTTTCTAAGTAACTTGCTAGAAATCCAATATGCAACTACACTGATTTCTTCTCAGGTTGAGGGATGTTGTAGACAGGTGGCCAGATAATAATATGTAACAATCATTTGTCGCTTCCTGATCTTATATGTTGATATAGAAGCGTCAAGCATCAAATGGTGGATGTATACATTGATCTGGCCACTTTTCTACGAAGTTCCTAAACCTGGTAAGAAATAAGTACCGTTGTAAAGAGGTTTAGTTTCTTAGGGACGAGCGGGAGCAATGACATGAAAGACATGTGAATGATGGGAGAAGTATAGCAAACAAGATGTTGAGTTACGACAAGATGTCATAATGGATAATGGCCTCGGAAGGAAGCTATTTTACCTTTCTCTTAGTCCGCAGCTCGTGGTCGTGCGGTAGCGTTCTCGCTTCCCACGCCCGGGTTCCCGGGTTCGATTCCCGGCGGGGTCAGGGATTTTCTCTGCCTCGTGATGACTGGGTGTTGTGTGATGTCCATAGGTTAGTTAGGTTTAAGTAGCTCTAAGTTCTAGGGGACTGATGACCATAGATGTTACGTCCCATAGTGCTCAGAGCCATTACCTTCTCTTATCAACGCTCACATCCTGACATCTTTCACGAACTGATGTGCGATGAGTTTCTACATCCTGAAGTTCGTGG
This sequence comes from Schistocerca cancellata, assembly GCF_023864275.1. Classification (NCBI taxonomy): domain Eukaryota; kingdom Metazoa; phylum Arthropoda; class Insecta; order Orthoptera; family Acrididae; genus Schistocerca; species Schistocerca cancellata. Next base: position 1,061,965,101 of record NC_064626.1, on the reverse strand, counting down.
GAACTTGATCGTTAGTGAGACTTGCACCATCAAGTGATGGAGACAAGCGATTTGATGCATTTCTAAAACTTTTAATCTTGTAATTGGCTTGATTGTAATACAACTTTACTTTACAGTTGCTTACTAGTTTCCGTTACTAAACAGCCATCTTCATTCATGCTAGAGAGCCTCTGTCTACGTAGACGGTAGGCTAGAATGCCATCGTCCGATAGTGCATCTCGGAACACAGTTCGCTAATGAGACAAGTTTTCAATACACTGTTGATTTTACCAAGGAAGCTATGCTGTGTATCTCTGAACCACGCTTATTAAAACATGCACCTGAGTACGAAGGTACATATGTTCGCTATGAATTGTAATACGCCAATGATAAGAATGTAAAATATAAATATGTAAAACTTTTCTTTCGCTATCGCCTTTTTCCAGCATATTTGCGCAGGGTCGGCACAGTTAAATCGGATTTGGCATGGTTAATTTCAAGGGGGGGCCGGATGCCCTTTCTGCCACCACCTCATACTCCCCACCGCGGGACGGAATCAAACTGTATAATTGTGGGTTGTTTTACTGTGAGTTATTGCACCGCAAAGGCATCCCGCAATTTGTTTGACGTAGTTTAGCTACAAACACTTCAATTCATAATCACACAGGCAGACTATCTGCATATCCTCGGGAATTCAGTGCGCTACTAGAACTGCTTTATGAGACTATATCAACGAGAGAACTGCAGAGAAGAGGTTGAAGGAAATCTACGTGCCGATTCACTTAGTTGATTCAGAAAGGAAATACTGTTGGCTAAACTGAGAAACATTTATTGAGATTTAATACCACGAGGAGATATTGCATCCACACTGAACGTGTCCCCACCAGAGATCAAACCAAAATAAGGGCGGAGTGCACACACACCTTATATCAGTGCCAGCTAATAGCTATCCTTTTATCTACGCTCAGATAACGTATATACAGGCAAAGTTTATAAGCATATCTCAGACACTATGTCTAAGCAAAAACATGACTGACACCGTTTCTCGATAATACCCCAAGATATTTTTGTAAGATCCTGTTTACATCCATCTTTCCCACTAGACATGTCAAAGACTCTGATCGAAACACATTTTATTTTTTCCAAAAATGGTTCAAATGGCTCGGAGCACTATGGCACTTAACATCTGAGGTCATCAGTCCCCTAGAACTCAGAACTACTTAAACCTAAGGATATCACACACATCCATGCCTGAGGCAGGATTCGAACCTGCGACCGTGGCGGTCGCGCTGTTCCAGACTGAAGCGCCTAGAACCGCTCGGCCACACCAGCCGGCTCACTTTTTAATTACAAACTAACTTCACAACAATTGCTACCAGGCAACCAAAGATGTTATCCATCCCATCACACAATTTAAAAACGTCACTCATGAATTTTCAAAACAGCACACCCTCTACTAGATAGTGGAAGCTCATAGTGAAAACAGTCCTATAGAGTGCGGTAAAATAATTCTTATGCGATATTTTTTGTTCCAGGAGTGCTAGTCTCGCAACGTATGAAGGGGTACTGTCAATTTCGAAAAGAAGGAGAAAGGTACTGGCAGAATTAAATTAAGTTGTGATAGCGAGTCGTCATTCGTGCTTGAACAGCTCAGTCAATAAGAGCATCAGCCACGGACAGCAAAGTCCCGACTTGTAGTCTCAGCCCGGCACACAGTTTCAATCTGTCAAAGTCTTTCTCCTGAAAGACTTAGAACCATTATCAGTGTTTTTCTTCCAAGTCATCGATCCTTTGAAGTGACTAACGATTTCCGAACAGGAATGTTCCGTGCGTCTAGCTCCGTTAATTTCCGTCTTGCAGCCATAATTATGTCGGAAACCTTTTCACATGAATAACTACAAATGACAGCTCCGCCAATGCACTGCCCTTTTACAACTTGGGTGTGTGATGGTACAGCCATCTGTATCCGTGCAAATCGCTATTCCATGACTTTCGTCACCTCTACATAGTGTATTTCCCTTCAGCTCTGACTAATTACTGCAACCCAAGTCAATTTAAACCCACATATTCTATTGGACCTTTGGACTTCCTCTATACTAAGGTGATAAAAGTCTGGAGATAGTGATATGTACATACACAGATGGGGCTAGTATCGTGTACACAATGTATAAAAGGGCAGTGCCTTGGCACAGCTGACATTTGTAGTCAGATGATTCATGTGAAACGTTTTCCGACATGATTATGGCCGTAAGACGCAAATTAACAGACTCTGAATGGTAGTTAGAGCTAGAGATATGGGACATTCTGAAGTGTCGGCAGACGTGCCAACACTGTTTTGTTGGAGGAGACCGAAATCCCACATCACGTAAGAAACAGATTGACCGATCGCTTGGTCTAGCAGGCAACCCTTGTCAGGGAACGGCCACCAGGTGGCAACAGCGTCACACCCATACTTGTGGAATCAATCACTAGATGGCACTCCGTTCTCTGAAATATGTGGCAACATCGGCCGAACGCGTGCAGCTTTCCACTATTTGGCGTCTGTGAAGTGCAGCTGTTTCTGATATACCGGTGGTAATGGATCGAGTCGTCATACCGATGACCTACGAGTATATCAACTGTGGAAGGAGTAGACGAACAAATCCTGAACTAAAAATGTTCAGATTTCCCGTCAAAGATAAAGAAAGGTTACGCAAGAGGATTTTAAATTCAGGTAAATCAATAAATTAGTTACGAGTAAGAATTAATAAAGAGCCATAAGCATTCGATCCTATTTAAATTTTGTAGATGTTATATTCGATATAACGTGGCAGCCCTTTCTGTACAAGAATCATATCATTTAATTTTTAAATGAAATCTTTGCTGCGATTTGGACTTTTTAAAACTGATTATGGGTGTAGAGGCATTTTTGTGTGCAATGTGAAAACTGAAGCAAGTATAACATATGGATAACAAAATGCAAAGCATAGTGTGGTAACATTTGGTAAACAATTTAAGAAACATTACCTTAAAAGACCTTTCCCTTTGTACTTGAAAATGGCTCTAGAGCTGAAATCGCAACAGTGAAATAAATGAATAATAGCTGTCATCTAACTGCTAAGTCATCGGTCCCTCTAAATCCTGGTATATACAAGAGCGAACGAAGTGAACGAGTGTAAAACCTCGTAAACACTGCTGCAAACGAGTATTTGTAGATAATTCGCCAATGTTCACTGCCATTCGTTTATTCTTGTGAACAAGCGTTTATACTGTAATGAAGGGAACGAGCATAACATGCAAACTATAGACGCTACCTATTTTATTTTTTTTTATCTGTGCGCTAATAATTCTCACACATCTTTCACTTGAAAACAACACTACTTATAGTAACAGGTCTGCGCGAGTGTGGATATCCACAGTAATAACTGTGTTGCAGATAAAAGCGTACGTCTGTTGCGAATATTTGCGGGTTATCTTTAAACTGTACAAAGTAAATTTTTAACATAATTATGGTTTGCCGTCTGTGGCCCTTCAAAGTTGACACCGCCAAAATATGCTCAAAAAACACGCTTTCACTTTGTATTACCGCGTTTGCAGCCCCCTTTCAATTACAATAAAAAATTCATCGTTTTGTGCCACTCTTATATCATTTACAATAAGTTACATGCAAAGTAAAAGAATTTAAATTTGAAATGACTGTCACTGAAATATGTCCAGCCTTAATTCGCATCATAACCGAGTGCGGATTTTGAAAACTTTCTAGTGTTAACCTGCACGTCGAGTTCTTTTTTACCACCATAATCCGTATCGGAAGAGCTGTATAGCAAAGAGGAAAAGGATGGCATGGAAGGCGAGTGTAAAACCCTTGCGACTGCAATACAGTCTGCATTTAAACAGTAACTCGCGAGAAATGTTTGTGTGTTACTTTTCATTTATTTCATTTCGCATATGATTGTGAGAAATAAACTTGGTTTGTAGAATTACAGGAGCCAATCTACATTCTTAGATTGAAAACTCGGGAAAAACCACAGCCGATCATGAGATACAGTCAGCAGTGTGACGAATGCACTTCGCGCCCAGCGCTCTAGCCGAACGCAATCAGCCTAATTCACGTCACGGAAGATACAGCGTTGCCAATTCCGCGACATAAACAGGTCAGTTAGCATTGTAGCGTCGCCTGTGACATCTGTTGACCGACGGGAAAACTATTTTTACGGTTGCCTGTTCCGCCGTAAGGACGGTCAATCTGTTTCTTATGTGATCTGGGCCGAAATGCACGCTATAAGCTCACGCAGGCTGGCGTGAGGTCTGAAACAGGATACGTAATGAATGCTATAAAGAAAAGTACGTAGCTTCTGGAATACTTAACCTTAATCCACATTTGTAGAACATTGCTCTTGATGATACAGAAGTGTTATAGCAATTGAATACGGCGCCTTGCTAGGTCGTAGCAAATGTAGCTGAAGGCTATGCTAACTATCGTCTCGGCAAATGAGAGCGTAATTCTCAGTGAACCATGGCTAGCAACGTCGGCTGTACAACTGGGGCGAGTGCTAGTACGTCTCTCTAGACCTGTCGTGTGGTGGCGCTCGGTCTGCAATTACTGACAGTGGCGACACGCGGGTCCGTCGTATACTAGCGGACCGCGGTCGATTTAAAAGCTACCACCTAGCAAGTGTGGTGTCTGGCGATGACACCACACATTCCATTTCCGAAATCGTTAGAGAATTCAATATTCCGAGATCCACAGCGTCAAGAGTGTGCCGAGAATAACAGATTTCAGCCATTACCTCTCGGCCCTGCAACGCAGTAGCCGACGGCACTCACTTTATGACTGACAGTTGTCAATGCTAATAGAGAAGCAAGACTCCGTGAAATAACCGCAGCAATCAATATGAGGCGTACGATGAACGTATCCATTGGGACAGTGCGGCGGAATTGAGCGTTAATGGGCTACGGCGTAAGACGATCTACGCGTGTGCCTTTGTTAACAGCACGACATCGCTTACAGTGCCTATACTGGAGCCGTGGCCATATAGGTTGGACCTTATACGAATGGAAAAACAGTGACCAGGTCAGATGATTCCCAGTTTCAGTTGGTAAGAGCCCCTGGTAGGGTTCGGGAATGGCACGAGCCCCACGAAGCCATGGATCCAAGTTGTCGACAAGGCATTTTGCAATTTGGTGGCGGCTCAGTAATCGTGTGGGCTGGGTTTACATGGACCGATAATTGACTGGAAATGGGTACGTTCGGCTAAGTCTATTTGGAGACCATTTGCAGCCATTCATGAACTTCATGTTCCGAAACAACGATGTCATGCCGCCGGGCCACTAACGTCCACGTTTTTTTTTCAAGAATTTTCTGGACAGTTCAAGCGAATGATCTTCACAATGTACTGAACGGCAACACTTGTTGAATCCATGTCACTTCGAGTTGCACCACTACGCCGCGTAAAAGGAGGTCTGACACGAAATTAGGAAGTATTCCATGACCTTGTCACCTCAGTGTGTAGTGTCTATGGGTCTCAGAGCATCATCAGCAACTCTCCACTTTCGATTTTAAAAACAAGTTCACAGCATGCAACTTACTACACACTTGCTCCAGCATCCAGTTCAATGAATACTTTTTGATGCTTTCTTCTCGTTAACATACAATCAGACTATGACAATTATTTTTCTAAAGACGACTGTCAACTTTGCAGATAATGATACTAGTTATATTTTAAGACAGATAAGATTATTTGCTAGTGTTTGCATTTTTCTTCACTCTTTGTATTTTTGTTTCGTAATATAAAAGTTAAAATTTATAATGCACTGAAGGGGAAAAATCATAACAACAAAATAATGTCGACTAATGAAAATTCGGAAATACTTTTGCCTAGGTAATATATTTAAGTGATTAACATTGCAATATGAGAGGATAATAAAAGCTCGGGGTAATCCATTGCAAATGTGAAATGCTGGTACATTAATAATCTATATAACTGACAGAATTTTGGATGCAAGCATACGAACATGAATGCATTTTGTTCTCCAGGTGCCGGATGTTAGTTTGTGGGATTGAGTTTCATGCCTGTTGCACCTGGTCGGTCAGTGCAGGGATGGTTAATGCTGTTTATGGATGACGCTGGGGTTGTCGTCCTATGATAACCCATATCGACTCGACTGGAGACAGATCTGATAATCGAGTAGACCAAGGGAACATGTTGACACTGTGCAGAGGTTGCTGGGTTAAAAACGGCTTGTGGTCGATCGTTATCCTGTTGGAAAATACCCCCTGAAATGATATTCATGAATGGCAGCACAACAAATAGAAGCACGAAATTTATCTACAGATTTGCAGCCAAGGTGCGTGGAATAACCGCGAAAGTGCTCCTGCTGTCATAAGAAGTAGCACCCTGGTCCATAATTCCAAATCTAGGTCCAGTGTGTTAGCACGCAGAGAGGTTGATTGCAGGCTCTCAACTGGCCTCGTCCTAATCAACATACGGCCAACACAGGCACCGGGGCAGAACCAGCTCTCATCAGAAAACGCAAGAGACCTCCACTCTGCCCTCCAATGAGCTCCCCTTGACACCTCTGAAGCAGCAAACGGGGTGGTTTGGCCTCCGTGGAATGTATGCTAGAGGGTCTCTTGGCTCAGTGCTATCCCTGAAGTAACCGACTCGTAACAGACCTTTCTGTCAGTGGCTGCCAACCGCGCTCGAATTGCTGCTGCAGAAGCAGCATAATAGGGCAGATCCATGATCCGAACACTATGGTCTTCGCTCTTGCTGGTGCCACGTCACCATCAGGACACGATCTTCTTGTGAGCGTACATTCTCGTAATTAACGCTGCCAGCTAACGCATACGGTAGCCCTACATTCCTGCCAATTGTTTCTGCAAGATCGCAGAAGTAACATCCAGCTTCTCGTAGCCCTAGTGCACGTCATCGTTCAAACTCAATGATATGGTGATAACTGCGTCTTTCTCGCCTTAAAGGCATACTTGACTAACATCAGCTCGCCATGTCCAGTGCGCCGGTGGGTTTCTGGCACCAGACGATATCGATTCTTACTTCCATCTTTAATCGTTGTCCCTGTGCCTTGTTCTCTTTGTGTCTTTGAGGCAGGCTATTTATGATGGCACTCGTGCGCAAGTCGAGGAGAGTGTGTCCGCGCATGAGCCGAGTCTATGACGTGACGTGCTTTCAATGTTGTCGTTGTGGGGAGTTGGCGACACCATGTCACGTGGCACGGCCGTATCCCGTGAGGACCAGTTGATTTGGAGCAACGAAGAAGCATGGGCCGCTGCCGGAAAGTACACTCCTGGAAATTGAAATAAGAACACCGTGAATTCATTGTCCCAGGAAGGGGAAACTTTATTGACACATTCCTGGGGTCAGATACATCACATGATCACACTGACAGAACCACAGGCACATAGACACAGGCAACAGAGCATGCACAATGTCGGCACTAGTACAGTGTATATCCACCTTTCGCAGCAATGCAGGCTGCTATTCTCCCATGGAGACGATCGTAGAGATGCTGGATGTAGTCCTGTGGAACGGCTTGCCATGCCATTTCCACCTGGCGCCTAAGTTGGACCAGCGTTCGTGCTGGACGTGCAGACCGCGTGAGACGACGCTTCATCCAGTCCCAAACATGCTCAATGGGGGACAGATCCGGAGATCTTGCTGGCCAGGGTAGTTGACTTACACCTTCTAGAGCACGTTGGGTGGCACGGGATACATGCGGACGTGCATTGTCCTGTTGGAACAGCAAGTTCCCTTGCCGGTCTAGGAATGGTAGAACGATGGGTTCGATGACGGTTTGGATGTACCGTGCACTATTCAGTGTCCCCTCGACGATCACCAGTGGTGTACGGCCAGTGTAGGAGATCGCTCCCCACACCATGATGCCGGGTGTTGGCCCTGTGTGCCTCGGTCGTATGCAGTCCTGATTGTGGCGCTCACCTGCACGGCGCCAAACACGCATACGACCATCATTGGCACCAAGGCAGAAGCGACTCTCATCGCTGAAGACGACACGTCTCCATTCGTCCCTCCATTCACGCCTGTCGCGACACCACTGGAGGCGGGCTGCACGATGTTGGGGCGTGAGCGGAAGACGGCCTAACGGTGTGCGGGACCGTAGCCCAGCTTCATGGAGACGGTTGCGAATGGTCCTCGCCGATACCCCAGGAGCAACAGTGTCCCTAATTTGCTGGGAAGTGGCGGTGCGGTCCCCTACGGCACAGCGTAGGATCCTACGGTCTTGGCGTGCATCCGTGCGTCGCTGCGGTCCGGTCCCAGGTCGACAGGCACGTGCACCTTCCGCCGACCACTGGCGACAACATCGATGTACTGTGGAGACGTCACGCCCCACGTGTTGAGCAATTCGGCGGTACGTCCACCCGGCCTCCCGCATGCCCACTATACGCCCTCGCTCAAAGTCCGTCAACTGCACATACGGCTCACGTCCACGCTGTCGCGGCATGCTACCAGTGTTAAAGACTGCGATGGAGCTCCGTATGCCACGGCAAACTGGCTGACACTGACGGCGGCGGTGCACAAATGCTGCGCAGCTAGCGCGATTCGACGGCCAACACCGCTGTTCCTGGTGTGTCCGCTGTGCCGTGCGTGTGATCATTGCTTGTACAGCCCTCTCGCAGTGTCCGGAGCAAGTATGGTGGGTCTGACACACCGGTGTCAATGTGTTCTTTTTTCCATTTCCAGGAGTGTATTAAAGTTGTATTGACACGGCTGGCCAGTGGCGACCAGGATTTGCTAATACCTCGAGAGCTATGTGGATGGATGGCGTGTGAATTTCATATGAAGAAGAAAAAGTTAATCGCCAAGCTTTCGTGGTGGGTTCCTCCTTCTATATATAGTGAATATTATTGTGTACTTACGGACTGTTGACTGTTGCAGTTGCTCGTGCTAGTGGCCAGCAAAACATTCACTGCAGTGGTGGCGAGGCGAGTTATGTCCTGCAACGGCCATGAAATTATGTTATTGAAGTGCCTAGAAATAGCCCTCGCTTTTGCAAGTTTGGATTTGGTGCTTAGTGGCACGCTGAAGATAACTGGTTCACTTGAACGTCATTTCTTAATTTAGTTACAGATTTAGAATTTTCTGTTTTTACGAGTTAGTGGTAGTTGTTGTTTCTTAATAATTTCCTGTGTGTGTGGAAGGCAAGTGGCCATGATAAATTTAGGTCACATTGTGTTTTATGGTCGGATAGAGACCGTATGTATTTTTGTATGTGGCCATAGGGGCCGTGCGTATTGCATTAGCGACCTATTGAAGTGAGATTAGTTTCTATTGCAATTTCAAATACCTATCTGAAGGCTGATTGTAACGTTAGGTACTGCAAGTTTGATTTATGTTGTGTCAGCCATCCAGCAAAGACAGATTATTTTGTAAGGTGGACCTTAAGTCACTGGGTGTGGACTGACACATCTTTTCACGTAGTATCTAGATTTTTTTTAATGAAAGGGAACTAAGCTCCTTAATTCTGTTCATTGATTAACTTGTAATATGTTTATATTAAGGTATTGCATATATATATATATATATATATATATATATATATATATATATATATATTGTGTGTGTTTGTGTGTGTGTGTGTGTGTGTGTGTGTGTGTGTGTGTGTGTGTGTAACCTGTATATACTACAGTGTGTCTGCCACTCATGTTTTCCTGTTTTCAGAAACGTGTATAGTGGTCGACGCGAGCAAACCTCGCCCCACGAGCTTGCAGTGTGACGGAAATTGGCTCTGAGCACTATGGGACTTAACTACTGGGGTCATCACTCCCATAGAACTTAGAACTACTTAAACCTAACTAACCCAAGGACATCACACACATCCATGCCCGAGGCAGTATTCGAACCTGCGACCGTAGCTGTTGCACGGTCCCAAACTTAAGCGCCTAGAACCGCTCGGCCACACCGGCTAGCATGACGGAAATCTCAGGATTTGAACTCAGGACCGCCCAGACCCCGTTAACGCGCGATTTCTCTATTCCATTCAAGGAGAGGCTTGTTTTAGGTAGGAGATTTCCTACTGCCCAAATTTGAGTATAAGTTCTCCCCTTTGAATCGTGTATTTGTCAAATTGTAATAGATTAACGTTTGCTCGCGTCCATCACATGTTCATCAAATTGACGTTTTGCCTTAAGCTTGCATAGAGTCTAGAATCTTCCGGACGTTGAGTGCAGTGGAATGCTAAGTGTAAACAGAACAAGTAATAGTACCCTTCAGGTCAGATAGCATCAAATTAATTTTACCTTTTCAGTAAGTGTAAAACTGAGTGAGAAAGGCGACAGCCGACATTGAAAACGTTTGGTTATTTATTTCATCTATTATTTTGGTTGTTGTTACCGGCACGTAAAGGGCCCATTGTCACAAGTGTGACGGTTAATATTGTAAATTCTAATTGTGGATAGGGTCTTGATATACAAATGTTGTTAATTGATTGTTACTGCTGATGAATTCATTTATATGTGTAATCAATAAAGAAGTGTTGCAACTACAAACTGGTAGTGTTACTGATATAAAAGGTTAGAGTATGCAATCGCCACACCACAGTCGCAAATGTAACTAAAGCTCACGACCGTTACAGCGTGTATTTAAAGCAAACCTAATCTGCATTCTCATAGGGGCGTTAAGCAGGGATGGCTAGAAGACAAATGTAAGGATGTAGAGGCTTATCTCACGAGGGGTAAGATAGATACTGCCTACAGGACAATTAAAGAGAGCTTTGGAGAAAAGAGAACCACTTGCATGAATATCAAGAGCTCAGATGGAAACCAGTTGTAAGCAAAGAAAGGAAAGCAGAAAGGTAGAAGGAGTATATAGAGGGTCTATACAGGGGCGATGTTCTTGAGAACAATATTATGGAAATGGAAGAGGAGGTAGATGAAGATGAAATCGGAGATATGATACTGCGTGAAGAGTTTGACAGAACACTGAAAGATCTAAGTCGAAACAAGGCCCCGAGAGTAGACAACATTCCATTAGAACTACTGACAGCCACGGGAAAGCCAGTTCTGACAAAACTCTACCATCTGGTGAGCAAGATGTATGAGACAGGCAAAATTGCCTCACACTTCAAGAACAATATAATAATTCCAATCCCAAAGAAAGCAGGTGTTGACAGATGTGAAAATTACCGAACTATCAGTTTAATAAGTCACAGCTACAAAATACTAACGCGAATTCTTTACAGACGAATGGAAAATCTGGTAGAAGCCGACCTCGGAGAAGATCAGTTTGGATTCCGTAGAAATGTTGGAACACGTGTGGCAATACTTACGCTACCACTTATCTTAGAAAATAGATTAAGGAAAGGCAAAACTATGTTTCTAGCATTTGTAGACTTAGAGAAAGATTTTGACAATGTTTACTGGAATACTCTCTTTCAAATTCTGAAGGTGGCAGGGGTAAAATACAGGGAGCGAAAGGATATTTACAATTTGTACAGAAACTAGATGGTAGTTATAAGAGTCGAGGGGCATGAGAGGGAAGCAGAGGTTGGGCCGGGAGTGAGACAGGGTCGTAGCCTCGATGCTATTCAATCTCTATAGAGGAAGCAGTAAAGGAAACAAAAGAAAGTTCGGAGTAGGTATTAAAATCCATGGAGAAGAAATAAAATCTTTGAGGTTCGCCGATAACATTGTACTTCTGTCAGAGACAGCAAAGGACTTGGAAGAGCAGTTGAACGAAATGGATAGTGTCTTGAAAGGAGGGTACAAAATGAACATCAACAAAAGCAAAACAAGGATAATGGAATGTAGTCGAATTAAAACGGGTGATGCTGAGTGAGTTAGATTAGGAAATGAGTCACTTAAAGTAGTAAAGGAGTTTTGCTATTTGGGAAGCAAAATAATTGATGATGGTCGAAGTAGAGAGGATATAAAATGTAGACTGGCAATGGCAAGGAAAACGATTCTGAAGAAGAGAAATTTGTTAACATCGAGTATAGATTAAAGTGTCAGGAAGTCGTTTCCGAAAGTATTTGTATGGAGCGTAGCCATGTATGGAAGTGAAACATGGACGATAAATAGTTTAGACAAGAAGAGAATAAAAGATTTCGAAATGTGGTGCTACAGAAAAATGTTGAAGATTAGATGGGTAGATCACATAAATAATGAAGAGGTATTGAATAGAATTTGCGAGAAGAGGAGTCTGTGGCACAACTTGACCAGAAGAACGGATCGGTTGGTAGGACATGTTCTGAGGCATCAAGGGATCACCAATTTAGTATTGGAGGGCAGCGTGGAGGGTAAAATTCGTAGCGGGAGACCAAGAGATGAATACACTAAGCAGATTCAGAAGGATGTAGGCTGCAGTAGGTACTGGGAGATGAAGAAGCTTGCACAGGATAGAGTAGCATGGAGAGCTGCATCAAACGAGTCTCAGGACTGAACACACACCACAACAACAACAACAGGGGCACTACAAGCGCCGCTCTTATACTACTGGTGCGAAACTGGAATTCTTGTTTTACATGTAGAAATACGTCTACCAACTTTCGTTATGTCGCACAACGTCTTTCTGGTGCTGCGATTTTTATCCGTCTATGTATTAGTCGAGTCAAATGTGCAGCAATCGGTGTTTTGGAGCCGGGCACCCAGGGCTTTGCCGGACGTGAACATGATTGTAATGAAGATGTAGGGCAGCTTGACAACACCAATGCAACGACAGACAAGCGGGTCAACGGCCGGAACAGGTGCAGTAGCGGGTGGCGTGGTCACAGTAATTAACGGGCGAATTTGTCCGGCGGGTCGGGTCTGCGCGACGCGGGCAGGCGGAGGCAGTGGAATCGATAGCGGCGGTCCGCTGGCCCAGACAGCGTGGCGGGGTGGTACGTGCCGTTGTATCGCCTGAATATTCATCCCGACTCGCCGCCAAATGTTGAGCGCACACTCATGAATGATGAACAGACCGGCGGCGCGCCGCGCGACCACCGCTGCAGCGGCAGGTGGCGGCGCCGTACTTCACCGGTCAGCCAGCGTTACTATGATGAATACACTGGCCAGGTGGTTACTGAATGAGCTCCTCTCATCTGTGTTTTTCACGAGGTGTTGAGAAGCAGAGGTGCTAACGGCCCCGGGTAGTTACAAGAATTCTTATTTAGTGTATCTTTGGGGTGTAAATTATTTTCAGTTTGAGAGGAATACTTTCTTGTCCAGAAATGTTTATCGCTGTAAGACATTAATGTTACCAAGATACACATTTGTATAAGAAACATTAAATTTGGAGTCAATAAAAGCACCTCAAGAAATCATGAAAAAGAATACACTACTGCCCAAATGAAACGAAATGATACTATGGCATTGTTGGCCGGGAGGCCCCATGAGGGGAAGTTCGGCCGCGGTATTGCAAGTCCTTTTTAGTTGACGCCACTTCGGCGACTTGCAAGTCAGTGATGATGAAAGACACAAAACACACAATCATCACGAGGCAGAGCAAATCCCCGACCCCGCCGGGAATCGAACCCGGGACCCTGTGCGCAAGAAGCGAGAACGCTACCGCAAGACCACGAGCTGCGGACAGTACTGGCCATTAAAATTGCTACACCACGAAGATGACGTGCTACAGACGCGAAATTTAACCGACAGGAAGAATATGCTGTGATATGCAAATGATTAGCTTCCCAGAGCATTCACACAAGGTTGGAGCCGGTGTCGACACCTACAACGTGCTGACATGAGGAAAGTTTCCAACCGATTTCTCATACACAAACAGCAGTTGACCGGCGTTGCCTGGTGAGACGTTGTGATGCCTCGTGTACCATCACGTTTCCGACTTTGATAAAGGTCGGATTGTAGCCTATCGCGATTGCGGTTTACCGTATCGCGACATTGCTGCTCGCGTTTGTCGAGATCCAATGAGTGTTAGCAGAATATGGAATCGGTGGGTTCAGGAGGGTAATACGGAACGCCGTGCTGCATCCCAACGGCCTCGTTTCACTAGCAGTCGAGATGACAGGCATCTTATTCGCATGGCTGTAACGAATCGTGCAGCCACGTCTCGATCCCTGAGTCAACAGATGGGGACGTTTGCAAGACAACAACCATCTGCACGAACAGATCGATGACGTTTGCAGCAGCGTGGACTATCAGCTCGGAGACCATGGCTGCGGTTACCCTTGACGCTGCATCACAGACAGGAGCGCCTACGATGGTGTACTCAACGATGAACCTGGGTGCACGAATGGCAAAACGTCATTTTTTCGGATGAATCCAGGTTCTGTTTACAGCATCATGATAGTCGCATCGGTGTTTGGCGACATCGCGGTGAACGCACATTGGAAGCGTGTATTCGTCATCGCCATACTCGCGTATCACCCGGCGTGATGGTATGGGGTGCGATTGGGTACACGTCTCGGTTACCTCTTGTTCGCAAACTGAGCGAATGAGTTTTCCTTTGGTCCACGTCTGGCCCTTATGCTTGACATTGATTGATACAGTTACTGGATGTTCTCCAGACGGATGACATACCAAATTCTGTCCAACTGGCGCATTAGATCGTCGGAATTCCGAGCTGCAGAGCCCTGACCACAGTGCTCTAAACGTCCTCGGTTTGGAAGAGATTCGACGACCTTCTTGGGCCAGGGCAGCGTTTGGCAAGCACGAAGACATGTCTCACCGTGTGCATGTGGGCATTATCTCACTAAAATGTAAGAGCGGGCTGCCTTCTAAAACTGGGCGTAAAATATCGCCGGCGTACCCCTGTGCTGTGAGAGTGCTGCGGACGACAGTCAAACGGGATCTTCTATGAAATGAAATAGCACCCCCGATCATCACTATTGGTTTCGGGCTGTTTGGCGGGTTACGATCAGCCTGGTATCCCACAGCCGTCCAGGACGTTGCCAGACACGTCTTCGCTGACCATCGGGACTCCGATTGAAACAGGACTCATCAATGGAGACAATTCTGCTGCAGTCAATGAGCTGCCTGGCTGGCCATCATGGTCGAACAATCTCTTCCTAGTTAACGTTTGGACCATTATGGGCAAGGGCCCTCCATCCGTCTCGAGGATCTGGACGATCTAGCGCGGCAGTTGGTCATAATTTGGCACGATATTCCTCAGGAGGACATTCAACAACTGTGTCAATCAATGCCAAGCCGAATAACTGCTTGCATGAGGGCCAGAGGTGGACCATCGCATTATTGACGCTCTTTGTCTTGAATGAATCATCCATTTTTTCCGAAATTGTATTCACGTGTTTGCCTGTGCATGGACGTGACATCCATCGATTATTTTTTTGGTTCGAGTATATGTACTGCTTTATCCATCAACATATCTGTCATTTTGGGCATTTTATTTTTGAACAAACTTTGTATCGATATACCAACCGTCACAGACACTTCAGTGTCTTGCACAGTGCAGATACAGCCGCTTGTTCCCATGTGAATGAAATTACGATCTTCAGATCGTAATGAGTACCAAACTTGCGATATCAACATCGATTCTCTGGAATGGCAGTCCAGTACCTTGATCACTGGTGTGATCTCGCTTAGTATTTCACATTAGAGATGAGTGGGTCGTCACTGATTTGTTAGGAGAGAAAACTCCAATGAGAAACGCCACAGGAAAGACAATGTCAACGGTGGCCAGTGATGATATGAAACTCCCGAGAGCTCACACTGCCAACACCACTCAAAAAACATACTACTTCCTGCAACTTACGTCTGCCGAAATCACCACGAGTGTGAAATCAAATAAACTGCGGACATTTAAGTAGGGATATCGAAGATATTGCTTCCCGTACAACAACAGCGGATATAACTGGTTTACAGGCAGTAAGGAGGCGGACAAGGTGAGCCGGCCGCTGTGCCCGAGCGGTTCTAGGCGCTTCAGTCCGGAAACGCGCGGCTGCTACGGTCGTAGGTTCGAATCTTGCCTCGGGCATGGATGTGTGTGATGTCCTTAGGTTAGTTGGGTTTAAGTAGTTCTAAGTCTAGGGTGCTGATGACCTCAGATGTAAGTCCCATAGTGGTCAGAGCTATTTGAACCATTTGAGCCGACAGGGCGAAAGATTGTATGTTATAGGGTTGCCTAGTCGAAAAACAGAGATCCGGAAGCGAAGTTGTATCTAAATGGACGTATTGCTCTCAAAATCCGTACTAATTATTTTAAACAGAAGTCGAGTCAACTGGGTAATTTGAGTTGTTTATTAATAACCAACCAATTTTCTGTGACAGCAGCCGTGAAGGTGCTTAAAATTACAAAGAAAAATAAGTAAATTGTCTTGTAATTGGGCAGTTGTAAAAGCAACTAAGTACTCAGTCTTATTGACTGTGTTACCCCCGTTCAGGTTACAAAGAAAACCCTAGGTTACGGACAAAAGAATAGCGTTGGCTGGCATACCTGTACAGTATATCGTTATAGGTTACCTCCCCATAATTATTTCTCGGATTTACGTCGTTGGTTTGAAACGGACCATAGTTGTGCGTTCTCTACCCCATAACTAAAAAGCCTAACAAAATCCGGATTCTCCGCACTTGTATATATATGGCCGGATACGATTATTAAACAGCTACATCTGGACACCTGACAACCCTAGTAACATACCACATACTTTTCGCCACACATTGCAATGGCTTGTGAAATACGGATCAAGACATAAAGATGTAGAAAGGACGAGTTAATGGGACATTTGCTGAGAAATTAAGCGATTACAAGAAACAGTAGATGGAAACACAGTAAAGTAAAAAATACTTCAATACGTGAAATGTGTTTCCGAAGTTCTAGAAGATGTGCAGTGGTAATCAGAGCAGCAGACCATCTACTTCGACGTATAGAATGAAGTGACAAAAGCTATCAGACAGCCATATGCACATATACAGATGGCGGAAGTATCGCGTACACAAGGTATAGAAGGACAGTGAATCGGCGGAGCTGTCTTTTTTACACTGGCGATCCATGTGAAAAGCTTTCCGACATGGCCGCACTAGAATTCACGGACTTTGAACGAGGTATGGTAGTTGGAGCTAGAGGAATGGGACGTTGCATTTAGGAAATCGTTGGGGAATTCAATATTGCGAGATACACAGTGTCAAGTATGTGCATTACCTCTCATCATGGACAACAAACTGGTCGACGGCCTACAGTTAACGACCGAGAGCGGCGTTTGCGTACTGTTGTCAGTGCTAACAGACAAGCAACACTGGCTGAAATATTCGCAGAAATAAATGTGGGGAGTAAGACGAACGTATCCGTTAGGAAATTTAGCGTTAATGGACTATGACAGCAGACGACCGATGCGAATGCCTTTGCTAACAGAAACGCCATTGCCTGCAGTTCCTCTGCTGGGCTCATGACCATATTGGTTGGACCCTACACGAATGGAGAAACATGGCCTGGTCAGATGAGTCCCGATTTCAGTTGGTAAGAACTGATGGTATGGTCGAGTGTGGCGTAGTCTCCACGAAGTCACGCAGCCAGGTTGTCAATAAGACACTGTGCAAGTTTGTGGTGGCTCCACAATGGTGTCGGCCGTGTTTACATGTAATAGACTGGGTTTTCTGGTCGAACTGATCCGACCATTGATTGAAAATGATTATGTTCGGTCACTTGGAGACTATTTGTAGCCACTGAAGCCATTCGTGGATAGCGATGCGTCATGTCACCCGGCCACAATTGTTAGCGACAGGTCTGACCACACAAATCGCCTGACATGAATCCCATCGAATACTTATGCTACATAATCATGAGGTTAGTTCGTGCACAATACGCTGACCAGCAACACTTTCGAAATTATGGACGACTGTTGAGGCAGCATAGCTCAGTATTTCGGCAGTGGACTTTCAATAGCTTGCAATGCCTCAGTGTCCAAGGCGATCAGAACCGGTGTGAATAGCTTTGAAGAGCGTTCCTGGGAAAATTGAGCTGAGAAATAACTGTTTAGAAAGCAAAAAAATGGTTCAAATGGCTCTGAGCACT
Source organism: Schistocerca cancellata (assembly GCF_023864275.1). Classification (NCBI taxonomy): domain Eukaryota; kingdom Metazoa; phylum Arthropoda; class Insecta; order Orthoptera; family Acrididae; genus Schistocerca; species Schistocerca cancellata. Next base: position 1,061,947,201 of record NC_064626.1, on the reverse strand, counting down.
ATGGGACTCAACTGCTGTGGTCGTAAGTCCCCTAGAACTTAGAACTACTTAAACCTAACTAACCTAAGGACAGCACACAACACCCAGCCATCACGAGGCAGAGAAAATCCCTGACCCCGCCGGGAATCGAACCCGGGAAACCGGGCGTGGGAAGCGAGAACGCTACCGCACGACCACGAGATTGAGAAAGCAACTCTACACGTTTCGCACTTTACGAGTTATTTACCAATGAAGTCAGCCAATCAGGTCGTCACGCGGGCAGTTTCGAGCAATCTGCCAGACGCACGCCTCATTTGATTTTCTCAAACCGAACAAACGTAGCTTGTATTCATCTGGCTCAAAGATATCATTTCCGAAAAAGGCACATTAACTGGTAGTGAGCATTTCAAAAAGTGGTAACTGAAGGATCCATAGATGCTTGTCCATTACCGCATTTTAGGGCATGCAACTGCTTGAATTAGCCCGTGCAAAGATCTGATTGGCTAACTTCAGTGCTAAATAATTCGGAAACGAAGCAACGTATCGAATTTTTTTCTTAACAATTATTTCTCCTCTCAACTTCCCCTGTACTTACAAGCTTTACAGACTATTTCTATCTCGTCTCTGATTGGCTCTGTACGCGGATTGACAATCAATTTATTATCATGATCGATTTGCAAGACATACGTTGGTGACAGTACAGTGATAGCACAGTTTTCTTCGAATACAGGTTCTGTAAATTATTCGAACAGGCTTTCGCGATTACTACCTCGTTTTGCTTCAACTGAGTTCCGTTTAAGCTACCCAGAGCATTTCTGGTAAATGTTCATAACGGCTATATGGGCCTGTTACGATCCCAGCAGTGCGTCTCTGAATTTTCTGAATGTCTGTTTTTCTGACTTCTTGACAAGGACTCCAAAACACTGGAGCAATATTTAAGAATTGATCGCACTAGCGTCTCGTTTACATTTCCTTTACAGAGCAATCGCCCTCTCTCAGAAACCTCCTAAAGAGTCAGTCTGCGAATTGCAAATCGAGCTGACCCTTTCTTCTGGAATGATGCAATGATCTGCATCTGTAGGACTGCCGAGAGGCACAGAATTCAGATAACCATTGTAAATGTTACGCTACGATTTTTAAATAACGCTATTAATAAAAGGGGTGGCTGCAGTACTCAGTCTAGTGTACTGACAATTCCGTAATGCATTGTTAAGAAGAATGATCCACTTGTCTGTGATAACTACAGAGGAATTGCGTTACTGGATGTTACGTACAAAATCTTATCCAGCTGCCTATTAAACAAGCTGATTCCAATAACAGAAAACTGATTGGGCACTACCAGAGAGGTTTCCGCAGAAACAGATCCACGTTAGATCACTTTTTGACCCTAAGACAAGCAACTGACAAGGCGTGAGAATTCAGTGTAGATGACCACGTATTATTCGTAGATGTTAAGAAGGCCTGTGATAGCATTCACTGACAGACACTCCTAAAAATAATGAAGGACTATGAAATACCATCAAAATTAATCAGGTTAGTTAAAATGTGTATAGACAAAACTTTATGTCATATAAAGACACCGGTAGGAGAAACTGAAGATTTTAAGGTTTACACAGGACTGAGACAAGGGGATGCCATTTCACCTATTTTATTTAAGCTTGTGCTAGAGAAGATCGATGAAGAATTTTCTAAAACCGGTCTACAAGGGATCCAGCTACAGTATGTGAACATTACAAGACTTGCCTATGCAGATGAAGTAGCACTAATAAGTAGATCCATAACAGAATTAATCAGAATGATGCAAAACCATTACAAAATTGCTGAGAAAACAGGATTACGTGTTAATGAAGAAAAGACAGAATACCTGCCGATAAGTACGAAAACTAGAAAAAATGCACCTTTGATTGTAGAGGGATTCAATTTCAAAACTGTTGACCACTTCAAGTACTTAGGAAGTCTTTTTAGTAATAACAACAGAACAGATATAGAAACACATGCCCGTTTAGCAACAGCAAAGAAGACACTTTTTAGTTTCATCAAAATTCTAAGAAAAAGATCACTTAGCAGTAATCTGAAAATCCACATATATCAATCGACCATTATACCTGTGATGTTATATGGATGTGAAATATTAATATTTAGAAAGAAAAACTGTTAATATTTAAAAGAAATGTACTAAGGAAAATTTGTGAACCTGTATACGACGAAAATAACATGGAATGGAGAATAAGATGAAATGAAGAATTAAGAGGGCAGTACAAACACCGTAACATCGTCGAAGTGGGCAGGCCATAAAGGAAGAACGACAGGGAGTTAACTACCTAGAATGGCGTTCAGCAGAACAATAGATGGAACGAGAGGAAGAGGAAGACCCAGAATTAGATGGAGGGACAACATTCGGGAGGACAAAGCTAGGATGAACAGCAAGAGCAACTGGACAAACAGCGCATTGGACAGACAGAAGTGGAAGAGGCTCATAGAGCAGGCGTGTGGTCGATAAGGCCCTTGCCACATGTAAAATAAAGTAAGTTTTAATGAGCTGCATGAATGGGTTTCGCTAACTGTAAACTGAAAGGCTTGGTCCAAGTGAAGCCACATATAATATGAAGGATTCAGTGTAAACAGATTAATAAGAGACATTTCTCATATAATTTGGCTGAACACACGAAAAGAGCTGCTAATTTATGCATGATAGTAAGTTACGATAAACACAGATAAATTTGGCAAAGTTATCTGACAAGTAATGAAGTCGCTAATAATCAAGCCCATAACATAATAAATCAGTAGGTGGACAACAGTGATTATTCGATTGTAACGAAACGAGAAATGAAATTAAAACTGCGACTATGCTTGTCCACCTCGTCAAGTAGGAGCCTGAGTGAATCTACTGACGTCCTACAAAACCACTAACTTATTTCCATTCTAACCAGCCGATGCCACCAGATATTCTCTGGTGACAAGTAGACTGCAGGTGGTGCAGAGGGACGGGACTTAACTGCCAACTAAAGCTGCCTCACAAGCAACGAGAAGTGTAATTGCAAGCATCAACAGCCTCCAAGTCCAGAACATCTGTCTGCAGCTAAGTGTTTCTGCAGCCAAGTGTTTCTGCAGCCTAGTGCGCACTCCGAAGATCTGCAAGCATGTGTATGTCCGCTACCCGAGTTTTCTATGTCTACTCAGTACTGATTTTGGGTCTATAAAAATCTCCCACCAGCTCCATCCAGTGGCGTAATTGTTATGTTACCGTTTTCTTCCGCCAAAAACTGTGTAAAAGTAATTTTCTAATCGCTTATCTTTTCGTCTGCACTGTTCGAAAAATGTGGTACTCTTGAGAATGCTCTATGGTCTCATTTATTTGTTCTACCTAGCCACAGTCCTTTCATGCATAAACTTTCAGTAAACGTTTCCTGACCTCTCATTCTAGTTAGTTCTTTCTTGCATATGGATGGAGAAAAAATTTCCCATTGAGGCGGGTCTTGGTGTCTGTAGGTCATGACACTTCCCACGAGTGGTGAAAAACACAGAGCGTGAATTGTTGAGCCGCTTTTTGAGCGGCAGGCAGATAACAATCTGTTCGAATGAGTCCTCTTTTCATCTGCCTTTTGATAATTCACTGAACAATGTACACTGCCCTCTGCAGGAAGCACTTTAACGGAAGGGCCCAGCCAAGAAAATACCTATTTATTTACTTGGGCGAATCTCCATGGGTCACTATTTTTAGCGTTCTGCTGTACTCTCGTATTGTGTCCTGTTTCGTAGAACATGTGGCAAAAGTCGACTGCGGATTCCAGTTCGACGCCTGGGCTGGAACAATTCTGGACGGCCGCATACCTGCCGAATACCGCTGGATCAATATCTCCTAGTAGTGGGCAGGGGTCAACCATGCTCCACAGAGAATAACATCGGCTAGCGTCCCCTCTCAGCTGGACTCTCAAGACCTCTCCTGACACAGGCGAAAAGTCCACTATTGTACGCACGGAAGTGTAATTAGAATATACAGATGAGGTAGGGATGGGAAAAACCGACCAGTTAAAGCCGATATTTTTCGGTATTTGTTTTGTCTCGATTGTAGAAGGCGGTTATTATTTTCTAATAATAACCGAGTAAAAATACAAAATATCAATTAGCCATGGCAACGCTGCTAACATTTTTGGTATTTAAATAAATCTTTTTTTTAAGTGTAATTTTTGATCGTAAATTTGCATTGTTTTGAAACACCGTCTTTTTTACAGAAACTGGGAAAACTGATCAATGGTACTTTAGTAACAATGACGACAGAAACGAGGAACCAATACATGGTATAAGAAATGGTGCAGCCTTGCTGAGACAATAATGTTCCAATTGCCGTCTGTGGTAGCTTAAGATACGCCTGTACGTGCAATGTGTAAGACTTGCCCCAACATGGTCTACATGGTAGTTTCTCGCTGTTGTCGCCGTACATTCGTTGTGTTGCTGAATGGCGCCAACCGTTGTCTGGAGATATTTTTACAAAGTGAGGGAGCAGTGAAGTAGAGCAGTGCCATAGCAACGAAGTACAATACTCAATTTGCCTTACACGATTAAAGATTTGACTGCCATTCCTATGAAATAATAAAGGAGGAAGAGAATTATAGTAACAATAATAAATTAGAAACTTAGCAGCAATAGTATTCAATAAAAATATAAAGCAGCTGGTCTGCTGAATGCGTCTACATAATATGCCTTAATCTGCTTGTAGCCCTTGCAAATGGACCAATTGACTCAATTAGAATACTGGTGATTTTTTGTAGGGTTGAATCACTTATCACTTTTCGAGAAAAGCAGCGAACGGTAGACGGACTAAGTTCTCTTTTACGTGCCTGTTTAATTTAATATTTTGATTCTATGTATCTTGAACTGAGTGAGATCAGATTTTTCAATTTTGCCGCAGTCGTAACACCGGTGCCAGTCGGACCGCCGACGTTAAGCGATGTCGGGTTTGGATGGGTGACCATACGGCCGAGCGCTGTTGGCAAGCGGGGTGCACTCAGCCCTTGTGAAGCAAAATGAGGAGCTACTTGACTGAGAAGTAGCGGCTCCGGTCTCGTAAACTGACATACGGCCGGGAGAGCGGTGTGCTGACCACACGCCCCTCCATATCCGTATCCAGTGACGCCTGTGGGCTGAGGATGACACGGCGGCCGGTCTGTACCATTGGGCCTTCATGGCCTGTGCGGGAGGAGTTAGTTTTAATAAGAAAAAAAACGAAAATCGGTTATTTCAGAAACCGGTTGCTTTGTGCGGTTTTAAAAGTCAGTTTGAACTGACGTAAAAAAATAAAATAAACGATGTAAAGGAAATCTGTTGTTTCAGCGATAACCACCATCCATAAGAAGGAGGATTAAAAGGTGACTTGACGCTTACAATAACTGTTCTTAAACTTGTCAATCGAATTAAAATTAAATTGATCGGTCTAAATGTGACTTTAATCGATCGTTATTTGAATGTGTTAGGTCGGGAATGGCTTGATGTTTTCCAAGTCTCGCATTCGCTTTCCGTTTTCGTGTAGGTTCTCAGCATTACACCAGAATCGTTATACGGGTAATGTGTTTACGATATTCACCACTAACCTTGTAGCCAGATACTACTGGATTCTTTTCTTTTGTTATAGCCATTATCATACAGTTAAACACGTTTATATAGACCTGCTCAACTGGAAATTTGATCTAAGTCTTTCTAAAGTTTCTTATGATAGTCCAGCGGCGCTGTGAGTAAAAGCATCGTTAGTGAACATACTTACAGTGCTGCCAATCCTGTCTGATAGAATCGTTTACGTATACTTAGGGTATTTGAGGTCTTGTTACGCTCCCTTGATTGCACCTGATACTACTTCCGTTTCTGTGGAACACTCACCATCCAGTGAAACATATTGGGTTCGATTACTAAAATGTGAGGGCTAATCGGAAATTAAGGCCCGATAGGTCGCGAAATGGAAACTACAGTGGGAATCCGATGAAGCTTTGCATAGATGTGTTGGATAGTGTCTCTAGTACGCCTATCGACCGTCTCGGGTCGCTCTTTTCGATTCAGAGCATACAGTGAGCATCTACAGATACACAGGACAACAGCGTCTCCTGCCAAGTATGGGTGCCCGCTGCGACGTTTCGCCTAATTCCATGTAACTCCACGGAACGTACCTGTCATGCGCTCCCTTCTTCATAACAACGCTTAGTGGCACACTGTAGGGGCTATGAGGACGCCCCTGCCGCGTTTTCGATGGGAAGCGTTTGATCACCCACCATACAGCCCGGACGTCACCCCCTCTGTTGTTCATCTCCGCTCACATGAACTGCTGGCCATGTAGACAATATTTTTCCACAGACAGCGAACTGCAGATGTAGCGGAAAACACTGACAGGTGCCTTCTGTGGCAAGAGTATTGGAAAGCTGGTACAACGCTACGACAAATGTCTAAGTCGGAGTGACGACTATGTAGAGAAATAGCTGCAATGTGTTACAAACTGTTGCAAATAAAACAATTTTGACTTTCAATGTGGTTTCCAAATCACGACCAATCGGACCTTACTTTCCTCAAGCCAATCACAGATTTGCGAATACATTCGGTATGATGCTATCTTGGTTACTAGATGATGGTGTAGTACTGTGTCGAACACCTTTTGGAAATCTAGGAGGCGATCTTCCTGTTCACCTGAATTTATTATTTTCAGGATGTAGTGTATGAACAAAGTAAACTACGATGCGTATATGCAGACTGAAGTGACAAATGAAAATTTATACCAAGGCCAGCATTCGAAACCATCTACAACTACATCTACGTGATTACATCTACATCTACGTGATTACTCTGCTATTCACAATAAAGTGCCTGGCAGAAGGTTCAATGAACCACCTTCAAGCTCTCTCTTTACCATTCCACTCTCGAACTGCTCGGGGGAAAAACGAGCACTTAAATTTTTCCCTTATTTTATCGTAATGATCATTTCTCCATATGTAGGTGGGTGCCAACAGAATGTTTTCGCAATCGGAGGAGAAAAATGATGATTGAAATTTCATGCCGGCCGGAGTGGCTGAGCGGTTAAAGGCGCTACAGTCTGGAACCGCACGACCGCTACGGTCGCAGGTTCGAATCCTGCCTCGGGCATGGATGTGTGTGATGTCCTTAGGTTAGTTAGGTTTACGTAGTTCTAAGTTCTAGGGGACTTATGACCACAGCAGTTGAGTCCCCTAGTGCTCAGAGCCATTTGAACCAACCATTTGAAATTTCATGAGAAGATCCCGTCGCAATGAAAAACGTCTTTGTTTTCATGGCTGCAACTCCAATTCACGTACCATATCAGAGACACTATCTCCCCGATTTCGAAATAATACAAAACGAGCTGCCCTTCTTTGTACTTTTTTGATGTCATCCGTCAGTCCCACCTGATGCGGATCCCACACCCCACAGCAATACTCCAGAATAGGGCGGACAAGCGTAGTGTAAGCAGTCTCTTTAGTAGACCTGTTGCACCTTCTAAGTGTCCTACCAATGAAACGCAGTCTTTAGTTTGCTCTACCCACAATATTATCTGCGTGATCGTTCCAATTTAGGTTATTTGTAATTGTAATCCCTAAGTATTTCGTTGAATTTACAGCCTTCAGATTTGTGTGACTTATCGCGTAATCGAAATTAAGCTGATTTCTTTTAGTACTCATGTAAATAAGTTCGTACTTTTCCTCTTCAGGGTTAATTGCCACTTTTTGCACCATATAGATATATTATCTAAACCATTTTGCAAGTCGTTTAGATCATCTGATGACTGTACAAGACGGTAAATGACAGCATCATCTGCAAACAATCTGAGACGGCTACTCAGATTGTCTCCTGCTCATTAGAGAGATGTGCTAATGAGTACGCCATCCTTGGTAAAGTGGCTTTGCACAACAGCACGGACTGCTCTAGCATGCCTCCCTCCTCAATTCAAATTTCCATTCTCAAATTCTCCTTGTAAAAAGATTTATTGATCTCTTCAGTTTGCATATATACAATACAGACGTTTGAGACATGGAAAAGCACTTTAAAAAAATACTATGATTTACACTACTGAGCATTAAAATTTCTGCACAACGAAGATGACGTACTACAGACGCGAACTTTAACCGAAAGGAAGAAGATGCTGTGATATGCAAATGATTAGCTTTTCAAAGCACACACAAGGTTGGCGCCGGTGGCGACACCTACAACGTGCTGACATGAGGAAAGTTTCCAACCGATTTCTCATACACAAACAGCAGTTGACCGGCGTTGCCTGGTGAAACGTTGTTGTAATGCCTCGTGTAAGGAGGAGAAATGCGTACCATCACGTTTCGACTTTGATAAAGGTCGGATTGTAGCCTACCGCGATTGCGATTTATCGTATCGCGACATTGCTGTTCGCATTGTTCGAGATCCAATGACCGTTAGCAGAACATGGAATCAGTGGGTGCAGGAGGGTACCACGGAACGCAGTGCTGGATCACAACGGCCTCGTATAACGAGCAGTCGAGATGACAGGCATCTTATCCACATGGCTGCAATGGATCGTGCAGCCACGTCTCGATCCCTGAATCAACAGATGGGGACGTTTGCAAGACAACAACCATCTGCACGAACAGTTGACGACGTTTGCAGCAGCATGGACTATCAGCTCGGAGACCATAGCTGCGGTTACCCTTGACGCTGCGTCACAGACAGGAGCGCCTGCGATGGTGTACTCAGCGACGAACCTGGGTGCACGAATGGAAAACGTCATTTTTCGGATGAATCCAGGTTCTGTTTACAACATCATGATGGTCACATCCGTGTTTGGCGACTTTGCGGTGAACGCACATTGGAAGCGTGTATTTGTCATCGCCATACTGGCGTATCACCCGGCGTGATTGTATGGGGTGCCATTGGTTACACGTCTCGGCCACCTCTTGTTCGAATTGACGCTACTTAGAACAGTGGACGTTACATTTCAGATGAGTTACGCCCCGTGGCTCTACCCGTCATTCGATCCCTGTGAAACCCTACATTTCAGCAGGATAATGCACGACCGAATGTTGCAGGTCCAGTACGGGCCTTTCTGGATACAGAAAATGTTCGCCTGCTTCCCTGGCTCCCACATTCTTCAGATCTCTCACCAATTGAAAATGTATGGTCAGTGGTGGCCGAGCAACGGGATCGTCACAGTACGCCAGTCACTACTCTTGATGAACTGTGGTATCGTGTTGAAGCTCTGTTTGACTCAATGCCCAGGCGTATCACAGCTGTTATTACGGCCAGAGGTGGTTGTTCTAGGTACTGATTTCTCAGGATCTATGCACCCAAATTGCGTGAAAATGTAATCACATGTCAGTTCTAGTATAATATATTTGTCCAATGAATACCCGTTTATCACCTGCATTTCTTTTTGGTTTAGCAATTTTAATGGCCAGTAGTGTATTTGCTAATAATAGTATGTATGGACCAAGTCAACGATCAAATAGTTGAATACGTATAGCTCCAAAATCACTGTTCCACAGCTAACATCCAAGAATCTTACTCACTTCTCGCATTGAACAGAACTTTTTTATGTGCAAGCGGCTGTCCCCGGAGAGAATCGAAAAGCCCTCGACAGCTTTTTTAGCTGTTGGGGATAGTAGCACTTGCAGAGTCTCAAGCGGCGCTGCGGAAGAGATTAAGGTGATAGATGGCGCGGGGCGGCTGACCCAGTGCAGAAGGGAAGCAGCCAGCGTCCGGGAGCAGATCGGCTGTCAGCCGGCCGGCAGCTGTCGATACGGCAGTCGATAGCTCGAGGGCGAGCGATCGCACCCTGCCGGCGCAGGCGGTGCGTGTCAGGTGCGCCAGACGCCTCACTTTCTCCGTGTCTCGGGCTAGAGAAATGGCCTCCATTCCCATCACTAGCTGATGGACGAGTGCGTGCGGAGGAATGAAAAGCATCCTCTGTGGCCCACTTATTATATTAGTGAACTGCTGGTTGACATCATAAATGAGTGCAACACCTTAGTATTAAACAAGACAGGAAAGCGCCAAAATACTGTGGTAACGCTGGAGGAGTCAGTAATATAGACATTGCAATAGCAAACAAAAACTCTCTAGCACAAGGAAACATGAATGGGAAATGCTGGACAAAGCAACACACAATGACCGCATTGCCGTAGACGTTCACACAGACACGTACATGAACACACACTCCACGATGTCACAATATCAGCGATTACTTCTAGGTAGAGCAAACTGGCAGAAAATGGGAGACATGGTAAAATATTTTCCCCTGTTCGCTACCCAAGGTAGTATAGACTAAAAAACATAACAACTTTCTCCAAAGAAGGCAGTCAGCAGCCGTTCGATAAGCGAACACGATCCTTGGGAGGACACAAATTCAGACACAGAGAAAAGCAAACGTAGCGATTGTCCATCTACCTAAATTGCTCCTTAAGTACTGTTACAAAATAACTTAATGGAAAGTGACTAACGTAAATAATGAAGCAATCTTTACATCTAAGAAATATTCCATACACCGAGGTGAGACTCGAAATTATAAGTACCAAGGCTCTTCTCGCGCCTTGACCATGGTTTCAGCAGTTTTAAAAACGTCTTCTTCAGGAGGTATTGTACATAGACGTACGTTATCGATAGCCATTGGTAGTTTAATGTCCACTTAATCACCTTTTGCTATTTGGGGAGCAGAATAATTAATGATAGTCGAAGTAGAGAGGATATAAAATGTAGACTGGTAATGGCAAGGAAAGTTGTTCTGAAGAAGAAAAATTTGTTAGCATCGAGTATGGATTTAAATGTCTGGAAGTTGTTTCATAAGTATTTGCATGGAGTGCAGCCATGTATGGAAGTGGAACATGGACGACAAATAGTTTAGACAAGAAGAGAATAGAAGCTTTCGAAGTGTGGTGATACAGAAAAATGCTGAAGATTAGATGGGTAGATCACATAACTAATCTGGAGGTTTTGAATAGAATTGGTGAGACGAGGAGTTTGTGGCACAACTTGACTAGAAGTAGGGATCGGTTGGTAGGACATGTTCTGAGGCATCAAGGGATCACCAATTTAGTATTGGAGGGCAGCGTGGAGGGTAAAAATCGTAGAGGAGACCAAGAGATCAATACACTAAGCAGATTCTGAAAGATGTAGGCTGCAGTAGGTACTGGGAGATGAAGAAGCTTGCTCAGGATACAGCAGCATGAAGAGCTGCGTCAAACTAGTCTCTGGACTGAAGACCAAAACAACAACAACAGTCACTTTTTAGAATACATTATATAAAAGTAGTGGCAATCTACGGTAGGGCTTTGTGATTTAATGGATGACTTGTACAAGAGAGAATCAACGACTCCCACATTGGCTATAGATACTTTGATCCTGCGTACAACACCTCCAAAATCCGTAGAAACTATGGTCAAGGTTTAATAAAACCGTATTTTGCAATTGGCTGGCTGTGATTTCTAATCCAATGAAACTCTTGCGAGCACAGTTGCTGAAGGGCAGCCATGTTCAAAACCGTAATCTTAAATATAAGAAGACAAAATTCTGTACGTTACTTCAGATAGGATAGGCTCGATATTTCTGCTGATGCCCTCTCACCTGGAACAGCAACACCACGAACAATAATTTATGTGTTATATATCATTTTAACAGTAAAAGAAAATCTGAAGATCGTTTATTTCCTACCTTTTTATCATTTTCTCCTAATATACTAACATTTATTATTTTAACACTCCGTTTTCTACAGCTAATTTAATTTTCTTTGTACCTCATTATTATTACTCCTGTTTTTAATGCTCAAACCAAATTTGGATTGTAATGTGCAACATTGTACTACTACATATAGAATTGTAAAATGTATGCCATGCTTTTTAAAATATCAGGCAACAGGTATTTAAATAGACAGTCAATGAAATGAAATCAATACTAAGAAAGGAAGGAAACCTAGAATGTAGACGATACTGTTGCAAAGGGAACCGCGATTACCTCATTGATAATAGGTGTTTCATTAACATTCGGGCATTACAAAGTCTATTCAGATACTACCAGTTTCATATCACAAATAATCCCTCTTCAGCTACATCCTTTTTTACAGACTAACACTCTATTTTCGGGGCTAGGCAGCCTCAGTAAAGCAAATGAAGTGTTCCTTTGCAGTTGGAGCCTGCTAACATCTACCTAACACCGGAATTTGTTTGTAATCTGAAACCGCAAAGACACTGTATGCAGCTATCATCGCATCTGGCCCGTGTTACAGTATATAAACACTGTTGGTTGGCAAGTTAACGATACGTTTCACTTGAGAGGGACAAAGCGAAGAAGGTTTGCAAAACACATGCGTAAAATTACAACATTACGCCACTCGAAATTAGTCTGCACCAGAGTTAAAGACATCACTGTGTGATTACAGGAAGGGAATTCCTCGTATGTAGCAGTTACAAGCGTCGACAAAACTGAATAAGCTCTTTTTATTCAAATGATAGAAGTTACCTCTCTACCTTCCAGAATATCCCATCGTAAGTGCAGCTATGTTTCGAATATCTTGAAAGGCACAGCTTTTTTTCTTTTTTAACTTTTATGTCTGGTTTTACGCAGCCCGCCACGGCTTCCTCTCCTGTTCCATTCTCTTCATCTCAGAGTTCGGCTTCCACCAAATGTCGTCAAATATTTGTAAGACATTTTCCAATATCATGCATCTTTTACACTTTGTTCCCTGTACGCCTTCCTCTAGCACCAGGGATGTTAATCCCTCATCTCTTAACACACTCCCTATCATTCTGTTCCCTCTTCCATCAGCGCTTACATTTCCTATGCTCTTCGATTCTGCGGACGATCTCCTCACCTCTTATCAGGCCACTTAATTCTTAGCAGCCTTCTGAGGCATCGCATTTCGAATGCTTTGACTAAGGAAAGATGAAATGTACCCTTAATCTTTGGAGGTTGTAATCACAGTAAATCACAATACAGAGTTACTAATACGGTGTTACTTCTGACTGAAAAGGTGTAACACATACTGAAGAAAAATGGAGAGGAAATTGCGGAGAAAATAGATAAAGGAAAGACCAAGAATTTTCGCGAGAAAGAGGAAAGTACAGAATCAACGGCATTAATCACTTTCACAAAACAGACGTAACTAAACCTGTTTGCCATAGCTCTAAGGTCATGAGTGTGTATAAATATGTAGGAGTCCGTCGTTGGTGTCAACATTATCAAAATTATTCTGCGTGTCTGCCGGTAAGTGAGACTGCTGCGGTTCAGCCGAAACCTCATATTATTTTAATAATTTTCTGGTTGAAGTGTCTTATATGACGTGACAGAAGTACACCCTGAAGAATATTAATGACAACGTGACAGTGAGAGCCGTCGTAGGAGGACTTGTAGGCCCTACACACGAGGCACAAGTCTCAAAAGTTCTAAAGTTACTTTCTATGTTCTAAAGATATACACTCCTGGAAATGGAAAAAAGAACACATTGACACCGGTGTGTCAGACCCACCATACTTGCTCCGGACACTGCGAGAGGGCTGTACAAGCAATGATCACACGCACGGCACAGCGGACACACCAGGAACCGCGGTGTTGGCCGTCGAATGGCGCTAGCTGCGCAGCATTTGTGCACCGCCGCCGTCAGTGTCAGCCAGTTTGCCGTGGCATACGGAGCTCCATCGCAGTCTTTAACACTGGTAGCATGCCGCGACAGCGTGGACGTGAACCGTACGTGCAGTTGACGGACTTCGAGCGAGGGCGTATAGTGGGCATGCGGGAGGCCGGGTGGACGTACCGCCGAATTGCTCAACACGTGGGGCGTGAGGTCTCCACAGTACATCGATGTTGTCGCCAGTGGTCGGCGGAAGGTGCACGTGCCCGTCGACCTGGGACCGGACCGCAGCGACGCACGGATGCACGCCAAGACCGTAGGATCCTACGCAGTGCCGTAGGGGACCGCACCGCCACTTCCCAGCAAATTAGGGACACTGTTGCTCCTGGGGTATCGGCGAGGACCATTCGCAACCGTCTCCATGAAGCTGGGCTACGGTCCCGCACACCGTTAGGCCGTCTTCCGCTCACGCCCCAACATCGTGCAGCCCGCCTCCAGTGGTGTCGCGACAGGCGTGAATGGAGGGACGAATGGAGACGTGTCGTCTTCAGCGATGAGAGTCGCTTCTGCCTTGGTGCCAATGATGGTCGTATGCGTGTTTGGCGCCGTGCAGGTGAGCGCCACAATCAGTACTGCATACGACCGAGGCATACAGGGCCAACACCCGGCATCATGGTGTGGGGAGCGATCTCATACACTGGCCGTACACCACTGGTGATCGTCGAGGGGACACTGAATAGTGCACGGTACATCCAAACCGTCATCGAACCCATCGTTCTACCATTCCTAGACCGGCAAGGGAAGTTGCTGTTCCAACAGGACAATGCACGTCCGCATGTATCCCGTGCCACCCAACGTGCTCTAGAAGGTGTAAGTCAACTACCCTGGCCAGCAAGATCTCCGGATCTGTCCCCCATTGAGCATGTTTGGGACTGGATGAAGCGTCGTCTCACGCGGTCTGCACGTCCAGCACGAACGCTGGTCCAACTGAGGCGCCAGGTGGAAATGGCATGGCAAGCCGTTCCACAGGACTACATCCAGCATCTCTACGATCGTCTCCATGGGAAAATAGCAGCCTGAATTGCTGCGAAAGGTGGATATACACTGTACTAGTGCCGACATTGTGCATGCTCTGTTGCCTGTGTCTATGTGCCTGTGGTTCTGTCAGTGTGATCATGTGATGTATCTGACCCCAGGAATGTGTCAATAAAGTTTCCTCTTCCTGGGACAATGAATTCACGGTGTTCTTATTTCAATTTCCAGGAGTGTATTTTCAAAGAGTGGATACTTGGTTGCAGCTTCGTTTATGATTCACGTGTGTGTCATCGGGAGCGCTATTTAAAATCTGAAGAACCTGCTTAATAGCACGTGTCAAAGAACAACTTTGTATACAAACGCATCTCTTTATTGATACCGGACATCCTTAAAGCAAAGATCGACAATTCGTTTAACCTGACGACTTACTTCACAAAATAGTAACAATCACCTAAAACTGCTTTTGGCATATCGCCAGTAATCCCTAAAGATAAGTTACTGTTTACGAAATCGCATATGTAAGTTAAGGCTCCTATACTAAAATCGCATCTCTGCATGAGCAGATTCCCGATGAGAAAGTCAACGCTACCATCTTGACGTTGCTCAAAATCTGATGTGGCGAACGTTTTGCAGGTGAGCTCTTCCGAGGGTCTGAGTCATGTTTTATCGAGCGTGTGCAAGTTTACGTCTATTAAAAGGTTGTTACAGATGCCTATAAAATTACTCAAATAAACCATGTGATTCACAAAGAAATTCTCCCATAATTGCCTTCACGAGGCTGTAGCTAGAATTCAATAATTAATCACAACAGTAAAACTGTGTCGCTGCTAGAGTGTTGCAGGTGCTCACAGGTTCCAGAGTTACCCGTGTAGCCGCACACAATCCATCAATGGGAGAGAAGCAAACTATGAAGTGTTCCCCACTTCTTCTATATTTATCGTTCTCTACTATCTCCTATTTCTGTACTTTTCATTCTGTATCCCTAACAGTAGAGCGCACTGGGTTCTGATCTGCTGAAGTATCAGGGCTTTTCTTTAGCCAAAAACTATTATAATCTAGTGTATACGCAAGTGTATTTTTTAACATGTACATTAATTCAGTGATATGGCCGGTATAAGCATTGTACACTGGTCGCAAGCGGCGCGATCGACGGAGCGTCCCTCCTAGAGTCCAACGCAATTTAGTATCTCGCCTCTGGCGCACACGTGTTCTTCTACCGGCCACTGTTGATACTACAGGCGACAATATATCTGAAAATAGCATTCTTGATTCATATACTATAGATGTTAGTTGGCAATTAATGCGGTTTTGCATGCGGGAACAAAGTGACTCATATGGCTTATCAACCATATACAGGGTGAGTCACCTAACGTTACCGCTGGATATATTTCGTAAACCACATCAAATACTGACGAACCGATTCCACAGACCGAACGTGAGGAGAGGGGCTAGTGTAATTGTTTAATACAAACCATACAAAAATGCACGGAAGTATGTTTTTTAACACAAACCTAGTTTTTTTTAAATGGAACCACGTTAGTGGTTATCCCATAAGTAAAGTAGTTTGGTCGCGGTGCGTGGCGGTGGGTGAGTATCGTGGATAAAACTCCGCACAGTATGGAGCAATAAATACTTAAAGTAAAGCTAAATAATATATGACTTACGGACATTACCGTATATGTGAAAATGTTTTTATTGTTTCATTCACGATATAGTGTAAAGATAACAGATTCCTGAACGTGTTTCATCCATATTATGGTGGGTGCAATTGGATGATTGTGGTAGGTAGGCATCTCAATATAATGCGCGATGTGGAACTCTTAGTTCTCGTAGAAAAAGCTGTGTTCTCTATGGCTTTTGAACTTTACCGTATTAGTGAATATACTCGTTTATACAATCCTCACCCTGTTTCATCCATACTGCCATTAACATTACATGACGCAGACATATTTAAACGCGTGTAACACCACAGGTTCAACGCTAGCTTAGTAATATTGTCTTAACATGATAATATTTAAATAAAGATGGAAAGAAATAGAAGTTCCTTTACTTGATTAAACATTTACTTTTCGTTGCATATACACGCAAGAGTGAGTGAACGAAGTTTTACGCTTCGTCAGTTTGTCTAGAAATAAAATTATGTAATGGGCAATGTTAAATCATCCACAGTAAGTAATAGAAGTACGATAAGGATTACAGTCACGAACAATAATGCAAAAAGAATAAACGATGCAGGGTTGTAGGTTGGGGGTTACTAGGACAGACAGTAGAAAACCCGAGCGATGTGACGCTTTGGTTGGCACATTGGACTCGCATTCGGAAGGACGACGATTCAGACCAGCGTCCAGCCATTTTGGTTTCGGTTTCCGTGACTTCCTCGCCTAAGGCAAATGCCCGGATGGCCAACATCCTTCACTAATCCGGTGGAACTGATGACCTCGCTGTTTGCTTCCCCCCCACGCCCCCCCCCACCCCGCCCCATCGCCCAAAATCAACCAATCAACAGTAGAAAAAAGGTGTTACATCCACTAAATAGTAACGAACACTTTCACAAATTAACATTTGACAGTTCGCAACACCAATCCTCACCAGGTTGTCGTAAAGTAGTAGACACACATCAAGAGAAGAATTCAGATAATCCGTTATCACTAAAGTGTGGCAGCATCCAAGTATTCGCAATCCAAAGCGTTGTCCAAGTGAGGTTTAGTAAGCAGCCCAGTCACGTACGTTAAGTGTCAGCTAGGCACACAGCTCGAACCCACATGAGAGCGTGCTGGCAAGGTGGCTGCTTTTATTTATTTCATGACGTTAGAGTTCAGACCCATGTGACTTAACACCTCATACAACCATACATCCAAGTGACTGACAAGAATAATATACAGAAGAATGGAGAAGAAAATTGAGGATGTCTTAGATGACGATCATTTTGTCGTTAGTAAAGGTAAAGGCACGAGAGAGCAGATTCTGACGTTGCGGTTGATAATGGAAGCAAGACTAAAGAAAAATAAAGACACGTTCGTAGGATTTGTCGACGTGGAAAAAGCGTTCGACAACATAAAATGGTGCAAGATGTTCGAAATTCTGAGAAAAACAGGGGTAAGCCTTAGGGAGAGAGGACGCCACGGCCTTGCCGCAGTGGATACACCGGTTCCTGACAGATCACCGAAGTTAAGCGCAGTCAGGCGTGGCCGGCACTTGGATGGGTGACCATCCGGGCCGCCGTGTGCTGTTGCTATTTTTCGGGGTGCACTCAGCCTCGTGATGCCAATTGAGGAAGTACTCGGCCGAATAGTAGCGGCTCCGGTCAAGGAAAACCATCGTCACGACCGGGAGAGCTGTGTGCTGACCACACGCCCCTCCTATCCGCATCCTTATCTGAGGATGACATGGCGGTCGGGTGGTCCCGATGGGCCACTTGTGGCCTGATGACGGAGTGCTTAGGGGGTAATACACAATACCTGCAAGAGCCAAGACGGAATAATTAGGGTGGACAACCATGAACGAAGTCCTCGGCTTAAAAATATTATAAGACAGGGATGTAGTCTTTCGCCCCCACTGTTCAATCTGTGCATCGAAGAAGAAATGATGAACACTTAAAGAAAGGTTTAGGAGTGGAATTAAAGTTGAAGGTGAAATGATATCAATGATACGATTCGCTGATGAGATTGCTAGCCTGAGTGAATGTGAAGAAGGGTTATAAGATATGCTGAAGGGAATGAACAGTCTAATGAGTACAGAATATGGATTGAGAGTAAAGCGAAGGAAGACGAAAGTAATGAGAAGTAGCAGAAATGAGAATAGCGAGAAACATAAAACCAAAATTGATGGTCAGCTGGCTAGTCAACAAAATAACCAATAATATTTTTGAAAACATAGTAAGTGATCTTAAAAGTAATTAAAATTAAAATTTAAAACAGTCTTGATAGCAATTTTGTTAAAATATTTTAACGAGATTGCGATCAAGACTGTTTTAAATTTTCATTTCAAAATAACCAATGGCAGACGGAGCAAGGAGGACATCAAAAGCAAATTGGCACTAGCAAAAAAGGCATTCCTGGCCAAAAGAAGTCTACTGGTATGACACATAAGCCGTAATTTGAGGAACATATTTCTGAGAATGAACATTTGAAGCACAACGTTGTGTGCCAATGAAACATGGACTGCAGCAAAGCCGAAACAGAAGAGAATCTAAGCATCTGAGATGTGGTGCTAAAGATGAATGTTTGAAATTAGATGGACTGATAAGGTAAGGAATGAACATGTTCTGCGCAGAATTGGAGAGGAAAGGAATATGTGGAAAACTGGGAAACATTAACAAGGAGAAGGGGACAGAATGATCTGAAATCGGTTAAGACATCAGGAAATGAGTTGCACTGTACTAGACGGAACTGTAGAGGGCAAAAGCTGTAGTGGAACATAGAGATTGGAATACATACAGAAAATAATTGAGGACGTAGATTAGAAGTGGCACTCTGAGGTGAAGAGGTTGGCACAGGAGAGGAATTCGTGGCGGACCGCATCAAACCAGTCAGAAGAGTGACGATAAAAAAAAAAAAAACTCACTGCGTATGCTCACTGAGCTGGACAAACTTTCGTTGCGTCCTTTCACCTAACAGCGGGGTGGTTTTTGTATTTGCACAGTAAAAACTATTAATTATCCGAGTCACATTACATGCTCATCATCTGTAAATCTGATCAAAAAATTTAAATACTGTGACTGCCCTGCAATATTCTGAAAATTACAGTTCTCATAAAATGTGAAATTCAAAAACACCTGCTTGTTTAATTATGCCTCATACATCGGTAATGGGAATATCGTACGCAAATATAAACAATTGTAACAGCTGTATCCATTAAATTGCGAGACGACTTCATACAAAATGTGGCTTTTGGCTTTCACGCACATTGTTGAACCGGTTATAAATACATGTTGTATAAATACATCTTATATAAATACATATATGTCATAAATATATCTTATCAGCGCCTGGCAAAAGATGGGGTGGTTTTCAGCTTGTTCTCGTTGCGTTACATGGTTTCTGGCTAATTTATTTTCATTTTCATTTTCATTTCTTTCTTATGTAATTCCTGACGATCATTTGCAAGAAGGAGGAAGGTCTAGTTGAAGTTGGTAGGTACATATTAGAAAAGGTGAAATAATCGTGCTACGTAGTAACATCATGGAATATATACGATGGGTCTATTCGTAATGAAGCGAGGAGTGAGTAGTGATTAAAGGGAACTGTCCTAATGTCAAATTTTAAGCTGTAACAGAACTACCATTCTCAAATTGTTTCCTTAGAGCGCAGGTTTGTAAGAATGTAAACAGCGGATAACCGGAAACCTGGATGGGGAAAAAGGCTGGTAATATCCGAAGTGTGGAACTTCAAACAGACTCCAGTTGCACGTAACCAGATATGGAGTAAAGAGACGGAAACGGGAAAAACTCTAGTGGACTATTAAATATTCGAATATGTGTAGCAGAGTATAGAGAAGTTGTACGTAGCGTTTCAACAGACAGCAGACGCACGAAAAAGAAGAAAAACAGCGGAAGGCTATTGGTTAGGAAACTATTTCTGTGAATACATGAAGATGCAGTGAAGCTGGAAAATGTACCCAGATGAGATAGGGAACTATGGTCTGGAATTAACCTAATCGAAAGCTACAATGGAAAATGAGAAAAATAGGAATTTGCCATTTCCCGGCTGACTAAAAATTATTTAGGCATATTTATGTTCAAATTTTATTTATCTTCACAGCTTTCACAACGTGATGCACACATAAACTTCGTTAAAAAGTTTGGTTACCTAGTTCTAAGCATTGTCGAACAAATCTTTGATGTTGTACGAACCAGTAAGAGGAAAGGAGCATTTATGCCAGGAGATCCTCTTCAATGTCAACAAGTGTCTTGTCTGTAAGACGCATATGTTCGCGAGGAGGATTTGCTACATGCATAAGGAACTACTTCATTACATCATATACAAAATGATTCATAATTTCTCGTGTCCCACTGGCAGAATAATCTTCACATTCAGTCGTTTTTGGAGCAGGATTTCCAGTCTCAAACTGGTACATTTGTAATTCTCAATCATCCCTGAAAATTCGCTTCATCACCACGGAAACGGCCACAGATCGAAGTATCAAGACAAATATTAGTGAAAATTAAAATGGGTTCTGTCCACTCACCCCATTTATGATGGCTTTAACTCTTGAGGGGACGCTTTCAATGAGGTGTCTGAACATCTGTGGAAGAATCATAACAACTTCTTCTTGGACGCTTGATTCTGGAGCAAAGTAGACGTTCTGGCTCATCCCAAAGATGTTCCTTTGGGTTCAGGTCGAGACTCTGCCGGTTAGTACCTTTCTGGACTGTCACCGTCCACAAACCATTGCTTCACGGTTGCTATTTGATCACAGGATGTGTTGTGATGCTGATAAAAACAATCAAATGGTTCAAATGACTCTAAGCACTATGGGACTTAACATCTGAGGTAATCAATCTCCTGGACTTAGAACTACTTAAATCTAACTAACCTAAGGACATCACACACATCCACGCCCGAGGCAGGATTCGAACCTGCGACCGCAGCAGCAGCGCTGTTCCGGACTGAAGCGCCTAGAACCGCTCGGCCACAGCGGCCGGCATACAAACAATCATCCTTTCCGAAATGTTCCTCTGCTGTACGCATTGCACAAAGCAACAAAATGTATCCATTTCCTTCTATATTTAGTGTATTTCCAAGCGCAATAAGAAGACCACTCCATAATCATGAAGACACACCTCATACCTCAACACCACTGTTGGCAATGTATATGATGGCAGCTGGCGATACCTAGGCACTCGCTAAACCCAAGACCTTCCATCGGATTGCCACTGGGTATATCGTGAATCACATTCCAAATCAGTCATTTCCAGTGATAGAGTGTCCAGCGCCGTTGCCCTTTACGTAACCTCAACTGTCAATTAATACTGGCTACAGAAATATGTGGTTTATGAGGAGCTGCCAGACTAATATACCCCATTCATTTTAACTCTCTAAACGCAATCACTGTGCAAACTGTAGTGCCAATAACACTTTGTAATTCACGAGTGCTTCTTCCTAGTGACATCATGTGCTTTTTACGAACACACTCTGCAATGCAAGGCGGTCCTCTTCTGCCAATACCTTTTTTGAAACTCCATACATGGGAAAACTTATAATAGACATGCCTTTAAGATCGGAAATGCCTTTAAGATCCAAGCTATAATTCAGTATGCACAATTTTATTGCATAATGCAAATGATTCAAGGCCCACGTTATAGATCTTAAAGTGGAGGTTTCCGTAGGGGAGTAATGCAATATGAATGGCAGGCATTTAACAGAACCAGTCATTCGTTTAACACAGTAACTTATTCAGTTAAAAACATAATGATTCCAAACAGATCCTGAATGACTCTGCAATGATTCACAAATTCTAATGGATTTGAAACTTCCTGGCAGATTAAAACTGTGTGCCCGACCGAGACTCGAACTCGGGACCTTTGCCTGTACTGGCAGAAGTAAAGCTGTGAGTACCGGGCGTGAGTCGTGCTTCGGTAGCTCAGTTGGTAGAGCACTTGCCCGCGAAAGGCAAAGGTCCCGAGTTCGAGTCTCGGTCGGGCACACAGTTTTAATCTGCCAGGAAGTTTCATATCAGCGCACACTCCACTGCAGAGTGAAAATCTCATTCTAATGGATTTGTTAGCTAGCAGCGTTACTTGAACCAATAGGAAGTATGCCCTACTGACAATCCAGCAAAGTTGCGCAGTGGTTAGCATACTGGATTCGCATTCGGGAGGACGACGGCTCAGATCCACCTTTGCCCATCCAGATTTAGGTTTTCTGTGGTTTCCCTCCATCGCCCCACGCAAATCCATGGATGGCTCCTTTGAAAGGCCACGGCCAATTTCCTTCCCCATCCTTAACAACATCCATCTTTAATAACCTCGATGTCGATGGGACGTTAAACCTCGTTTTCCGTCCGCCCTTCCTTCCTTCCCTATGACAGTAATAGCGGTCTGAAAGCCAGCTTTGAATCTTATTAATACCACTCAAAACAGTGTCTGTGGCCCTGACAGTTTTTTATGAAACTCATCCATTCACTGCAGCTATGGTGGACCTGAGCGAAGTGATCTTACTGGTTTTCGCAAGTTCAGACCACGAAATGCCCTATCACTTCAGTGTTGCTGATTGTCTTGACTACAATTATTCACTGACAGTTGTGCAGAACGCTGACATCATGAAAAGTGTTCTAAGGTTGACGACAACGTGTGCAAAGCAGTTGTAACAGCTCTGGACCGCGCTCATCAACCAGGATGCATCATTCTGCTGTCTCCCACATACTTGGCTACTATGCGCAAGATGCGCGCAGTTCTGTGTCTCTTCACAAACTTTAATTTCCGGATGTGCCCAAGGTGTGCATAGCACAGCCTCTTACCGCCAACTCATAAATATTGCTTAAACTGTAACTTATGCCCTGCTACTGTACACCGCCAAACAGGACATACCAGCCAGTAGCGGAAGATTCATACATGACCTCCCCATAGCGATGTTGCATCAAACAAAGAAAATCCCATGAAGAAAATGTGTTGTAATGAAACACCAACCGCTATACAATGCGCCGTTCTGAAACAACTCTTGTTCAGCTCCACCCTCATGATATCACTGACGAAGAAACCAATGGCGCATGTTTGTGCCCAGCAACTAGCCTCGCATAAGCGGTCCTCTGAAATTATATACCTGCTTACCAGCTGTGTTTCTTACAGAAAGCGTAAGATATGGTTCAAATGGCTGTGGGCAATATGGGACTTAGCGGCTGAGGTCACCAGTCCCCTAGAACTTAGAACTACTTAAACCAAACCAACCTAAGGACATCATACACATCCATGCCCGAGGCAGGATTCGAACCTGCGATCGTAGCGGTCGCGCGGTTCCAGACTGAAGAGCCTAGAACCGCTCGGCCAAACCGGCCGGCAAGCGCAAGATAGTTATCTTCAAAGGTCTCTCTCCAAAACATCAGAAAGCGCCGCTCTCCTGCTGCCATGGTCGCCTTTCGGCCGCATTTCGGCTGCTGGACTAGGCTTGGTTGTAAAATGTACAATAGCTGGCTACCCCTCACGGGTAGCTCTGGCACAACTGCCTTCCATAGAAACTATTCCTGAGGCTCCAGTCTGGGCTGACGGCAAGGGGCCGCTATTTTCGCTGCATACTCTCAGCCGTCAGGCCCAAATCCAGCAACTGCCCCTTCCAACACACACTGAAATTATCCAGAAGAGTAAGGGAGTATCACCCCACGGTAAACGAAACGTATGAAGCTAAAAAGAGTTCAGTATGTGAAGTTACTCTAATTCAGAATAACAGTGTAAAAACACTGCTATTCGAATCTGGACCATTATTACCTAACAACTGAGAGAATTACCGTGATGACGATGATGATGATAACGTTGGTTTGTGGGGCGCTCAACATCTTGCTCATCAGCGCCCGTACTAGTTCCCAACCTTTCCCGTCTCGCCACGTCCCAAATGATGATGAGGACAACACAAACATCCAGTCTCCGTGTGGAAAAAATCCCCGACCCGGCCGGGAATAGAACCCGGAAAATTACCGTGAAATCTGCCTAACGCCTCATGCGTCCAAGTTGCTGAAAAGAATAATATGCAGAAGATTAGAAAATTCAGGATGTGTTACATGGCGATCAGTTTGGTCTTGGAAAAGGTGAAGTCACCAGGGAAGCAATTCTGTCGTAGTAATTGATAATGGAAGTGAGACTAAAAAAAAATCAGGACACGGTCATAGGATTTTCTACCTGGGAAAAGCGTTCGCCAGTGTAGAATGGTGCAAAATATTCGAAATTCTGAGTCAAATAGGGGTAAGATATGAGCAAAGACGGGCAATATACAGTAAGTACAAGAACCAATAGGGAACAATAAGAGTGGAACACCAAGAAAACAGTGCTCGGATTTGGAAGGGTTTAAGACGAGAGTGTAGTGTTTCGCCCCCACTGTTCAATCCATACACTGAAAAGCAATAAAGAAAATAAAAGAAAGGTTCAAGACTGGAATTAATCAATGAGAAAATTCGCTTATGTCATTGTTATCCGTAGTGAGAGAAAAGAATTACAGGATTTGCTGAATGGAACGAACAGTCTGAGTATAGTATGTGGCGTGATAATTAATTTAAGAACGAAGAAAGCAATGAGATATAACAGAAATGAGAACAGCGAGGAGCTTAACATCAGGAATGGTGATCTCGAAGTAGATGAAGTTGAGGAATTATGCTACCTAGGCAGCAAAATGACCCTTGATGGACGGGGCAAGTGGGCCATAAAAAGGAGACGACAAGTGCTGGCAGAAAGGGTATTCCTGCCGAAGACAAGTCTACTAGTATTAAAGATAGCCCTTAATTTGAGAAAGGAATTTCTGAGAATAAACTTTGTGGCACAGCATTGTATGGTACTGAAATTATGGACTGTTGGAAAACCGGAACAGAAAAGAATCGAAGCATCTGAGATGTGATGATGCAGAATAATGTTGAAACTTTTGTGGACTAATTAGGTAAGTAAGGTTAAATGTAGAGGAGAGAGCGGATGGTGGAAAGAATACATTGAAGGCATGTATAAGGGGGAAGACTTATCTGTTGATGTGATCAAATAAGGCAGAAGGGATAGACAACAGTCCGTCAGAATTTCTAAAATCACTGAGGGAAGTCGAAACAAAACGAGAGGGAATGAAAACAAAACGACTATTCACGTTGGTGTTGTGAATGCATGAGACTGGCGACATACCATCTGACTTCCGTAAAAATATCATCCACACAATTCCGAAGGCTGCAAGAGCTGACAAGTGGGAAAACTGTTGCACTATCAACTTAACAGCTCATACATCCAAGTTGCTGACAGGAATAATACACAGAAGAATGGAGGAGAAAATTGAGATTGTGTTAGATGACGATCAGTTTGGCTTTAGGAAAGGTAAAGGCACCAGAGAGGCAATTCGGATGTTGCGGTTGGTAATGGAAGCAAGATTAAAGGGAAATCTAGACACTTTCAGGAGTTATTGACCTGCAAAAAGCATTCGGCAGTGTAAAATGGTGCAAGGTGTACGAAATTTAAGAAAATTTGGGGTCAGGGGAAGAATGGTTATATACAATATGTAAAAGAACCAGGAGGGAACAATCAGATTGGAAGACCAAGAACGAAGAGCTCGGATTAAAAATGGTGTAAGAAGCGATGTACTCTTTCGACCCTACTGTTCAATCTATACATCGAAGAAGCAACGATAGAAATAAAAGAAAGGTTCAAGACTGGAATTAAAATTCAACGTTGAAGGATATCAATGATGAGTTCGCTTATGACATTTTATCCTAAGTGAAAGTGAACAAGAAATACAGGTCCTGCTGAATGGAACGAACAGTCTAACATGTAATAAATGTGGATTGAGATTAAATCGAAGAACGATGAAAGTAATGAGAAGTAGCTGAAATGAGAAAAATGAGAAACCAAACCTCAGGATTGGTGATCACGAATTACATGATTTGAGGAATTGTGCTTGCTAGGTAGTATAATAACCCATGACGAACGGAGCAAGGAGGACATAAAATGGAGACCAGCACTGGCAAAAAGTGCATTCACGGCGAAGAGAAGTCTACTATTATCAACCATAGGCTTTAATTTGAGAAAGAAATTTCTGACAATGTACGGTAGTGGAACATGGACTGTGAGAAGACCGGGAAAGAAGAGACTCGAAGTGTTTGAAGTGGTGATACAGAAGAATGTTGAAAATTATGTGGACTGATAAGGTAAGGAATGAGGAAGTTCTCCGCAGAGCTGGCGAGGAAAAGAATATACAGAATACACTGACAAGAGGGAGGGATAGTATGGCAGGACATCAGTTAAGACATCTGGGAATAACTTCCATGGTACTCTAGAGAGTAAAAGTTGTAGATTGAAAGATTGAAAGTGCTGCTACCTAAGAGGTGTAAGGGTTGGCACAGGATAGGAATTCGTGGCGGGCCGCATAAAACCAGACAGAGGACTGATTACCGAAAAAAAGGCAGTGACAAGCGGCGATCCATTACTGTGTTTCACTAATGTTGGTTTTATTGAGGTCTCGAACTTCATTAACTTTTTGAGATGAATTGTTTAATATTACTTAATTGTGACTGTTTACAGTGTTCTCTAATAAATGCTCCCTAACGGCATCCCGAGACTCATTTCATACTGTGAAGGTCGACTAAAAACGCCTAACTCATTGAAAAGATACCTGAAAGATGAACACTACATATTATCCTCACTGCTCGCTTTAGTGGATTACATACTCCGTGTCTTGAGTGATGAGTTGACCCACAAAACTATTCCATAAGGCAGGCAAAATAATGTACGAGGTTGATTCGTTTGTTTCGAATACTAGTAATAAGAAGAGCATAAGTTCAAATGGTTCAAATGGCTCCGAGCAATATGGGACTTAACTTCTGAGGTCATCAGTCCCCTAGAACTTAGAACTACTTAAACCTAACTAACCTAAGGACATCACACACATCCATGCCCGAAGCAGGATTCGAACTTGCGACCGTAGCGCCTAGAACCGCTCGGCCACCCAGGCCGGCTAAAAGCATAAGTGGCCTTGGCAATACGACCTTTAGATAACACTGCACCTTACGACAGGGGTGGGAAAAACCTACCCGATAAAACCGATATCTGCATTTTAGTTCTGAATAACAGGTATTTTTCGGTATAGGAAATGAGTAATTTTTATCTGTAAAATATGCATTCCTTCGAAATATTGTGTTTTTATAGGAGTCTGGAGAAGCTATTCCTGCTACTTTAATAACAATGCTGACAGAAATGAGCAACAAACACATGGCATGAGAATTGGTACATCACTGCTGAGACGATAATGTACCTGTTACCACGAGGCGTGACCAATTAGATGGTTCAAAAATGGTTCAAATGGCTCTGAGCACTATGGGACTCAACATCTTAGGTCATAAGTCCCCTATAACTTAGAACTACTTAAACCTAACTAACCTAAGGACATCACACACACCCATGCCCGAGGCAGGATTCGAACCTGCGACCGTAGCAGTCCCGCGGTTCCGGACGGCAGCGCCAGAACCGCTAGACCACCGCGGCCGGCAATTAGATGGTGTTCGTGTACAGTGTGCAATACCTGCCCCTCCTGCTCTACATGGTAATTTCTCAATGTCGTCGCCTTACGTTCATTGTACATCAAAATTGCACCAATCGTAGTCTGGAAATATTTTAGGAAGTGACGTAGCAATGAAGTATAATGCTTCATTAGCCTTAAATATTAATAACTAAGAAACTTCAGTTTTCACCCTTCAGCTCTGCATATTCGTAATGTCCAAATAGCAGGATGATCCATGGCTTTTGGGCAGAATTACAAAAAATTAGAATCAGTAGTGATTTTTTGTAGTATTCAACCACTTATCACTTTTCGAGAAAAGCAGCGAAGGGTGGGCGGACTAAGCTTTCTTTTATTTCCTTACTGAATTTAATATTTGATTCTATGTACCCTGACAATATGAGAGTCAAAATTTTTCAATCTCTGTTCAATTTCTACGTTTACTACAGGAAATAATAAGAATAAAAAACCGAAAATCCTCTAGTTCAGAAACAGGTTATTTTGAGCGGTTTTTAGTCAAGTTTAACTGTCGCGAAAAGAATTATAGAAACAAAATACGGTTATTTCAGCAATAAACACTAATCCTACATTACGCTAGAACACGTCGAGCATTTTATTACGGAGCTGCTTATGCAGTACAGCTTATTATCTAATTAATATCACTACTGTACATTTAGCGTACTTGCGGTTTACCCAGTAAACATCACAGAAAATTCGCGTATAAAGTACCCAGCCATGATTGCGAAGATTACGTTTGTCTAGTTTTACTATTCAGCTGAAATCTTTATGTTCAGCTAATTCGCTTCATATTTTACGATAATGGGTCCAAGTTTGTATAAATTCACACAAGCAACCACGTATTTGTTGCTTATTGCCTATCGTTTTATGCCTGTAACTCCACCACTGAACACTTCAGAGATCTACTAATCTGGAAAATTTTTCTCCACTCGGTGTCCGCGGCCTTGTTATGACCTCATCATGAGGTTCTTTTTGACCACAATGCACATGTCGATTCTGGCTGTTTTACGAGGGGCGACTAATAAGTAAGGAAACACATTTTTTTTTCCTGAAAGCAAGTCGCTTTTGCTTAGGATCCCATACACCACATTATTCCCGACTATTCTTTCTGAAAAATCCTGTTTTGCAACACAGTCTCCGTTCAATGCCACGGCCTTACGCCACCTTGCTGGGAGGGCCGATCTCTTGCTGCATCAGTAACCTTCGCATCATCCAAGTACTGCTTTCTATGGAGAGCATCCTTCATTGGGCCAAACAGACGGCAGTCGGAACTTGCGAGATCCGGGAAGTAGGGTGAAGTTTTATGTGTTCCTGTCGGGTACGCAGACTTGCGTGAGGTCTTGCGTTGACTCTGAGGAAGAGAAGTGGTTTGCATTTTTGTGGCGACGAAGATGCTGAAGCCGTTTCTTCATTTTCATGAGGTTTCACAATACACTGCAGTGTTGACTGTTGCAGCACGAGGGAGGGTATAAGACAGAATAATCCCTTCAGAGTCCCTGAAGACTGTCACCACGACTTTACCAGTTGAGGGTGCGGCTTTGAACTTTTTTTTTCGGAGGAGATGTAGGTTGCGTCAATCCGTGGATTGCAGTTTTGTTTCTGGTTCGAAGTAATGAACCCATGGCTGATTGCCTATGACTACGTTTGTCACGATCACCATTGTAATTCGCAAGCAATACCGCACAGATTATACACTCCTGGAAATGGAAAAAAGAACACATTGACACCGGTGTGTCAGAACCACCATACTTGCTCCGGACACTGCGAGAGGGCTGTACAAGCAATGATCACACGCACGGCACAGCGGACACACCAGGAACCGCGGTGTTGGCCGTCGAATGGCGCTAGCTGCGCAGCATTTGTGCACCGCCGCCGTCAGTGTCAGCCAGTTTGCCGTGGCATACGGAGCTCCATCGCAGTCTTTAACACTGGTAGCATGCCGCGACAGCGTGGACGTGAACCGTATGTGCAGTTGACGGACTTTGAGCGAGGGCGTATAGTGGGCATGCGGGAGGCCGGGTGGACGTACCGCCGAATTGCTCAACACGTGGGGCGTGAGGTCTCCACAGTACATCGATGTTGTCGCCAGTGGTCGGCGGAAGGTGCACGTGCCCGTCGACCTGGGACCGGACCGCAGCGACGCACGGATGCACGCCAAGACCGTAGGATCCTACGCAGTGCCGTAGGGGACCGCACCGCCACTTCCCAGCAAATTAGGGACACTGTTGCTTCTGGGGTATCGGCGAGGACCATTCGCAACCGTCTCCATGAAGCTGGGCTACGGTCCCGCACACCGTTAGGCCGTCTTCCGCTCACGCCCCAACATCGTGCAGCCCGCCTCCAGTGGTGTCGCGACAGGCGTGAATGGAGGGACGAATGGAGACGTGTCGTCTTCAGCGATGAGAGTCGCTTCTGCCTTGGTGCCAATGATGGTCGTATGCGTGTTTGGCGCCGTGCAGGTGAGCGCCACAATCAGAGCTGCATACGACCGAGGCACACAGGGCCAACACCCGGCATCATGGTGTGGGGAGCGATCTCCTACACTGGCCGTACACCACTGGTGATCGTCGAGGGGACACTGAATAGTGCACGGTACATCCAAACCGTCATCGAACCCATCGTTCTACCATTCCTAGACCGGCAAGGGAACTTGCTGTTCCAACAGGACAATGCACGTCCGCATGTATCCCGTTGCACCCAACGTGCTCTAGAAGGTGTAAGTCATCTACCCTGGCCAGCAAGATCTCCGGATCTGTCCCCCATTGAGCATGTTTGGGACTGGATGAAGCGTCGTCTCACGCAGTCTGCACGATCAGCACGAACGCTGGTCCAACTGAGGCGCCAGGTGGAAATGGCATGGCAAGCCGTTCCACAGGACTACATCCAGCATCTCTACGATCGTCTCCATGGGAGAATAGCAGCCTGCATTGCTGCGAAAGGTGGATATACACTGTACTAGTGCCGACATTGTGCATGCTCTGTTGCCTGTGTCTATGTGCCTGTGGTTCTGTCAGTGTGATCATGTGATGTATCTGACCCCAGGAATGTATCAATAAAGTTTCCCCTTCCTGGGACAATGAATTCACGGTGTTCTTATTTCAATTTCCAGGAGTGTATTTTAGGCTGGTAGGAGTCCAGCGGGAAAATACATGTGTGTAGTGTCTGGTGGTCGAATGAGTCAGGACTACCAACAGAGACATTTAGTTGAGTAGCCAGGTGTTTGATTGTGATCCGTCGATCACTTCGAATGAAACTATCCGGACTTTCCAGCACTGTAGGAGTGTTACCTCTGTGCGGCCGGCCAGCACGCGGAAGATCCGACAGGTTTGCGTGCGTACCTTGTTGCGATGATGACAGACGCCCCACCCGGCTACTCAAAATGTTTTTGTTTAATGTCATGTCTCGTAGACATTCTGTAAGTGCCTATGAATATCTGCGATGCTCTACTTTTCTGCCAAAAGAAAATCAGTCACCTCTTTGTGCTTGGAACGCATCTCCGCTACAGACACCATTTTGAAGGCTACGTGTAGCACCATCGAACTTCATGAAACTATATGGGTTGAAATGAGGGTATTCCATCAAGTAACTCAGCAAATTTCGCATTTTTTCAACCAAAATTGCTCGAGAAAAATTTTGTTGCGTTACTTATTGAAGACCCTTCGCAATATCAACGTTTGTAACCCAATAATCGAGTATCAATGGTGTGGTCCAAAAGGCGACTTCAGTATTAATCTCCGATAAAGGCGGCATCGAATGGCTGGGAATATTAAGTTTGTGGTCAGAAGGATCAAAGGCTACGAATGTTTTTAGGCGGGGTACAAGGGATTGCAGCTAATCTCGGGGGAAATTTATGGCGGGATTTACTGAAGAAGTGTCAGCTGGGAAACGGCGCGTGGCTGGAATATAGGAGGAGGAGGGGGGAGGGCTGGTGAGGGGAGAGGGGGCACTGTCCCGCTTGCAGTAATTTGTGGTGCGCGCTTGGGCAAGTTTCGGGCGGCAGACGTCTGCTCTGCATGCAGCCCGTCTCCTAGGCGACGGCGGTCCGCGCTGTGTTAATGGTCAGCGGTTTTTGAGGTCCTCTAATGGGGCGGAACCTCGTGAGAACAAAAAGCGTTCTGGCATCGCCGAGTGCGATCTCTGTGGCCCCCACGTAAAAAAAAAGTTGGCCCCCTGGTGAGCAAAGTGAGACGAGAAAAGGGGCCAACGGCTGGTAGGGCTAGAGTGAAGGGAAGGTGAAGGGGGAGGGGGGAGCGGAATCTTTTTGCCAGCCGGCCGACTGGCGCGGCACGCCCAAGTGGCGCCTAATCGTCATGAAGGTTCCAGATTGATGGCTCCGTCCCCGGTGTACGGCTCATCTGCTTCGCGGCGGGCAGCCTGCAGCGACGGCAGCGCCACACGCGTCGGTCGCCTCAAACTCGCGGACAGAAGAAAGTCTCGGTTCGCCTCGGCTCGGCTCGGCGCGGCGCTGCGTCCTCTCCTTCATCACCGGCGGCGGTTTTTCCCCGCCTCTGACGTCCCGTAAACAAGCGCCGGTGGGCGAAAAAAGCGTTATGCTTTCTCTTGCAGCGGCAGGAATAGTAAGCGCCGAGCCCTCTATATATTCGCAGGCACCAAGCTTGCTTGGCAGAACAAAGAAGACGGTCGTTCCGTGACTCTACGCATTTGTCTTGCGGTCTCAACACGTTCAGACATTCTAAATCGCAGTCGTGCTCGATAAAAGACGAAGTACTTCCTCATGATTTACTCTCACGAAAATGTTCCTTCAGGAAATTGTTCCTTCACGAGCGTTGTGCCACATTCCATCTGGCGTTTTATCTATACGACAAAAACATTTCGGAATTCATTCATAAAGACTCGTACGCCGGTGACTTCCACTGCTCATGTATCCTCTTCCAGTTTTTCTAACACTGAATATAACTTACGTAATTCCAAAATTTCGAAAAAGGATAAAGGAAGATTGGGTTTAACGTCCTGTCGGGGTTTAAGTCACTAGAGACGGAGCACAAACTCGGATTATGTCAAGAATTGGACAAAACTAGGTCGTGTCCTTTTGAAGGAACCATCCCGGCATTTGCCTGGAGAGATTTAGGGAAATCAGGGAGATCCTAAATCAGGATAGCCGGAAGCGGGAGCCGGCCGGAGTGGCCGTGCGGTTCTGGGCGCTACAGTCTGGAGCCGAGAGACCGCTACGGTCGCAGGTTCGAATCCTGCCTCGGGCATGGATGTGTGTGATGTACTTAGGTTAGTTAGGTTTAAGTACTTCTAAGTTCTAGGGGACTGATGACCTCAGAAGTTAAGTGCCATAGCGCTCAGAGCCATTTCAATTTTGTTAGGCATTCGTATAAACAATCAACAATCGCATATTTACTATTAGGTCACATTTGTTTATGTTGAGCGTCAACTATCAATCGCTGCACAAAGCGTCGATCCATTGTAGGTCAACGTGTTTGTTAATCCACTTTTCTAGTGGTTCAACCTCTCTCTATAGAACAGCAACATCCACGAAAAGCCTCCTGAAACACACAACGTCATTCCTGTGTCATTTATTCCTATTTTTAACACTCATGGTCCTACAACACTTCCAAACACTTCCAAGAGGTACGCCCACAGTCATTTTAACGTCCGAAAAATTCAGTTAATAATGACGTGCTGTGTTTTGATTCCACGGAACTCTTCACTCCAGTCTCGAGGGTTGATCCGATATGTCTTATCCACGTATTTACGTCATTAAGCGACTCTGTGAAACAGATGCAAACTTGTGGCTAACGTTGGCTTGACCGCTGTTTGAAGAACCAGCCCTTAAGTATATTAAGTGCTCCAGGATGCGAATGATTCGCGGACGTAAAAGGGTTAGCTATCTAGAAAGACTGATAAATTAAAGAAGCATGATTGATTAACAATTCGTACAGTACACAGTTTTTTAACACAAGTGTTTAAATTAATAAATATAAAACTGAATGAAAAGTCCAGTAGTCCGCTGTAGGCAACTGTAGGTCCACACAACAAGTTTCGCAACTTTTAAGTTGCGTCTTCTGGCATACATAAATGCATGTCATATGGTGTGGGAACTAGTTACACGATGCTTCAGAGTAACTGTTGACGTGGCTCAGTCCTTCTCAGTTGATAAAAAGTCATCAGTTGAAATGAAAACATCATCTATCAGGAATGTCATGTCAAAAGCCGGCATGCTCATGTGTGTTTGTCAAAACCATCATAGGAGCTGAGAACATAAGCTGCGAGCGTCCCGTATGTTGTCTAAGTGGGTGTTGTGGCTGCCGTCTGGGTACTGAGATGGTGACGGAAGTTGAATTATCTGTAACTTAAGAAAGATCATAAGCAAGCCGAATAAGGGCTTGGTATTAGGAACGCGAGTGGAGAAATACTAACGGGGTTCTTTAATAAATTACAACTAGTAGTAGCGAATTCTGTTGAAGAATCACAAGGGGAGAAGGTATACTTGGAAAACGCCAGCAGATACGGGAAGATTTCAGTTAAATTATGTAATGGTTAGACGCAGTTCCCTCGAGATCATCGAAGTTAAACGCTGTCGAGCGTGGTCGGCAATTGGAAGGGTGACCATCCAGGCCGCCACGCGCTGCTGCCATTTTTCGGGGTGCACTCAGCCTCGTGATGCTAGTGGAGAAGCTACTCGACCGATTAGTAGCGGCACCGGTCAAGAATACCATCGTAACGACCGGGAGGGTGGTGTGCTGACCACACGCCCCTCCTATCCGCATCCTCCACTGAGGATGACATGGCGGTCGTATGGTCCCGGTAGGCCACTCGTGGCCTGAAGACGGAGTGCTAATGATTAGACGCAGATTCTGAAAACAGATATTAGAATGAAATAAAAGGGAAGTGCAGGAAAGCTAAGACGAAATGCCTGCATCGGAAATGTGAAGTATTGAAAAAGAAATGCCTGTCGGAAGATTGACGCCGTATACATAAAGGTCCAAACAACCTTTGGTGTAATTAATAGAATGCAATGGAACTTCCATTGTTAAGTGCAGAGGGGAGCCGTATAGGAGGAAAGAGTTCACTCCCCCTCCGTGAGGACCCGTCTGATGACGTGGTAGAAGAAGAAACAGGACTCGTCATGGAATAAAAAAGAGGTCCAGTATTAGACTCAGAATTTAATAGAGCTTTGGACGATGTAAGATACAATAAGGCAGAAGGGATAGATGGCATTCCACCAGAACTTCTAAAATCGTTGGGAAAGTGCCAACAAAACGACTATTCCCGTTAGGGTGTAGAATGTTTGAATCTGACGATATATTACTTGACTTTTCGGAGAAACATCGTACACGCAATTCCGAAGATATCCAGAGCCGGCAAATGCGTGAATCGTCGCACAGTCAGCTTAACAGCTCATGCTTCCAAGTTGCTGACAAGAGTAGTATACAGAAGAACGGAAAATAAATCTCCAGATCTGTTAAATAAAGATCAGTTTGGCTTAAGGAAAGATAAAGTCACCAGAGAGGCAATTCTGACGATGTGCTTGATAATGAAAGGAAGACTAAAGAAAAACCAAGACACGTTCAGAGGATCTGCCGATGTGGAGAAACCGTTCTGCAGTGTAACATGATGAAAGATTTTCGAAATTGTGAGAAAATTAGGAGTCAGGGGTCAGCTAAAGGGAAAGACGGGTAATATACAACATGTACAAGAACCGCGAGGGAGCGCTAAGACTGGAAGACCAAGAACGAAGTGCTCGGATTAGAATATGAGTAAAACATGGATGCAGTCTTTCGCCCCTGCTATTCAGGCTTAACGTAGAAGAAGCAATGACGGAAGTGAAAGAAAGGCTGAAGAGTGGAATTAAAATTCAGGATAGAAAGGTATCAATGATAAGATCCGCTGATGAGATTGCTATCCTGAGTGAAAGTGAAGAAGAATTACAGCACCTGTTGAATGGAATGAACAGTCTTATGAGCACTAAATATGGACTGAGGGTAAATAGAACAGCGAGAAACTTGACATCAGAATTGGTGATCACGTAGTAGACGATGTTAAGGAATTATGGCTCAAATGGCTCTGAACACTATGGGACTTAACTTCTGAGGTCATCAGTCCCCTAGAAGTCAGAACTACTTAAACCTAACTAACCTAAGGACATCACACACATCCATGCCCGGGACAGGATTCGAACCTGCGACCGTAGTGGTTGCGTGGTTCCAGACTGTAGCGCCTAGAACCGTTCGGCCACCCCAGCCGGCTAAGGAATTATGCTACCTAGGCAGCAAAAGAGCTCTTGAAGGAGCATGGACTAGAACTGGTGAAACGGGCATTCCTGACCACTAGAAGTGTACTAGTATCAAACATAGGTCTTAAGATAACTGGGACTAGCTTACATTGTAGTAGAGGGAACTACAGAGGATAAAAACTGTAGAGGAAGACAGAGATTGGGATACCTCCAGTAAATAGCTGAGGACGTAATTTGCAAGAGCTACTCTAAGATGAAGAGGCTGGCGCAGAAGAGGAATTCGTGCGGGCCGCATCAAACACGTCAGAAGACTGATGACTAAACAAACTGTTGTTAACAAACTGGAAGTGTTTTATGACCATTGGTAAACTGAAGAGTAGGCCCTGTGCATTTGCCATTCTGTACTGTAACTGAATATTTGTGACATTTCACTGCATTCTTTGTTAATTTAATACACATCGGTAATGCTGTTGAGGATCCATTTGCCACAACTAGTTAGTGTCTTTGATTTCAGATACATTTTATTACACTTTGCCGGATTCGTGTATTTTCAAATCGGTCTACGAAAGATCATTTAGATTTATGATATGTAAAACAAATAAGAAAAATAGTTCAAATGGCTCTGAGCACTATGGGACTTAACTTCTGAGGTCATCAGTCCCCTAGAACTTAGAACTACTTAAACCTAACTAACCTAAGGACATCACACACATCCACGCCCGAGGCAGGATTCGAACCTGTGACCGTAGCGGTCGCGCGGTTCCAGACTGACGTGCCTAGAACCCCTCGGCCACACCGGCCGGCAAACAAATAAGAGGCTTGATATTTACTGTAAATATAAATTAGAACCGTCCTTAACTGTATGTGACCACCATTAAGAGGTTTTTAAAGTAGGTCAGATAACACGAGTGGTGAATAATTACGTAAGATTTGCCGTAATAATAGAGTTCCTTAATTCACTGTGGAGAAAATAATTTAAGTACTATGAGCAGTACCGACATCAGGTTAAATTTTATACAGTATTATAATGTAAGGTTTAAATATAAAAACAGATTTAAAAAATGATGTCTTGCTTGCCGTCACAATATTAAAATTGGCTGTAAATGAACCTAGTTTTTTTAAATATTTTAGACTCGGCGTCTTACAGACTCGTGTCTACAGGCAGCATTTTAAGATTTTGTACATTGCGTCAGTGAGGATTTTAATCGAGAAGGATGAAGATGGAAGAAGGAGGAATCCTATATGGTTTTCCTGTTAGGAACTACTGCTTTCACAAACCATAAAAGAAAATCAGAGAGAATGTACTTTGTTACTCACTCACACAGACTAACTCACAAAAATTTTCTTTTAGTTAATACCGTCTCGAATGCAACTAGCCTGATGTGATTTTTCTTGCATGTTGAGAGGTTGAAATGTAGATTTTCAGGAAATCGAAATATCTCACGCCTGTTCCGCTCCGCAGACGAGAGCTTCGTTTCCGCAGACAGCAAAAGCAGCTTCGGTCGCCAGTATTGACATAAGTAATGGACGAACAGCAGACTCCATTACTCGACCGTGTTTAGTGCGCGAGATGACCTTAATCGCGCCGTAATCTGGACC
Source organism: Schistocerca cancellata (assembly GCF_023864275.1). NCBI lineage: Eukaryota > Metazoa > Arthropoda > Insecta > Orthoptera > Acrididae > Schistocerca > Schistocerca cancellata. The sequence goes on along the minus strand of NC_064626.1, from coordinate 1,061,909,631 downwards.
GACACGCAAAACGGGAAATCGGAAGCGGGTTCCAGATTACGTTCTCACATTATATTCTCAGAGCCGACATGGAAATGTATTCCACGTGTTTACGTAATTCGCTGACTCCTTCTAGTCTGTTCATTGTAAAATTCAAGTAGAGGCTGCTGCGGGCAAACCTTTCCTCGTGAGTGTGAAATACTAACGGCTTATTTATAGCGCATATTTCGCTTGTTCTCTTTTCTGATGTCACTTGACACTAAAATGATCAATGTGAAGGTAGGTCAAACTGTTCAGCGGTGTGTCTATACAGGTTGTATAAAAAATGTCCTTAAAATCTTGAAAACGTGTTCATACGACGTACCGAGACTTCGTTTTGTTGTTCTCATCAAGTAAAATAGATTAAGTTTTGCCGCACGTGGCACGCTAGTACAGAATCGCGCCACCGATGGAGCTAGCGGCATTTCCAGCAAAAATGGCTGCCTTAACCTTTACTGGGCATTACCGTAGTGTGTTCTGGATTGAAGAGACAAAATCTGCGACAAATGTGCAACGTAATTTTCGCACAGAGCATGGCATAGATCCTCCTAGTAGGCCTACTATTTATGAATGGCTTAATTGGTTTGTTGAAAATGGATGTTCGGGTAAGACGTAACAAATCCTCAGATCGTCGCTGTTCGTCTGACGACGTCGTAAAGACTGAGACAAAGCTCTGTGAGCAGTGCTAAAAAATCGACCTGGCATGCTTCTCGAGAGCTGGGCGTCCCACATATGACTGGTGGCATGTGTTAAGAAAACGTTTGCATCTCAAACCATGCAAGTTTACGATGGTGGAAGAATCTAAAGAGACTGATAGGAGTGCTTGCAAGGACTTTCGTGTGGAATTGGCACTTCGGTTAGTTGAAGACGGAGATTTCATTGGAAAGATTTCGTTTCATGATGCATTGACTTTTTACTTAGGTGGTAAAGTTAATAAACTCAACAGTAGGATTAGGGGCAATGGAAATCTTTTAAAATCCCTGGAACATGAACGTGATACCTAAAAATTAAACGTGTTTTGTGCATTATGCAAGAGCAAACTTTACTGATATTTATATTTCCAGGAGGAAACTATTGACGGAATAGTGTACTTGGATATTGTGCAAATCTTTTTAAATCATCACACCGCTATTGACGAGCAAGAATGCGGTGCACTGCCTATGCAAGATGGCGCACCAGCACACTACCTCTCTAGCGTACGGGATTTCCTAAATATCCCTTTTCCAGGTTCATGGATGGGCCGAAGTACGCCAGTTGCACATTTACCGGCCCTGCTTTTGGCAGTTCATCAAGAATACCGTGTTTGTTCCACCGTTACTACTTCTCCTTCTCTACTAGAACTCAGTGCTACAACCCCCTGCTTCGGAATTAAACAAGTCATGCCTGACTTGCTGCAGCGAGTTTGGTAAGAAATTGACTTGAAGTGGGATGTGTGCCGCATAACTAATGGAAATTGTATTGAACTGGTTTAGGTATAAGTCAAAAATCCTGATGTATAGGCCTCTCTCTATAAAGTGACACAAAACCATATTGGCAAGGCAAATGAATAAACCAATAAGGCTTTTCAAAGTTGTAAAGTCCTTTTTTGATACACACGTAATTAATAAACGCTCACGGTGACGCATGTCTAGTTGCAGATTGCCTATCTAATGGCTTGCAGGGGCAAGGAACGTTTCACTTTCGGTACTTCATATAATTACTGAACGAATTTAAAAATTTAAAATGCTGTCATGATCTATACTTCAAGAGACGCAATCTTAAAGGATTAACACAGTAAGCCCAGTATTAAGTTTAGAAACTGTGTAATTTATATGTCTTGAAGCAAGGTAGATCATCACGTGCAAATTATCCTTACTATATTCATCCAGTGTTTGAGAAAGAGGGCAACTAGAGACATACAAAAAGCTTTACTCATAATTTCAAGCGATTTTGAAGCTTTTTCTTGCCGAATCCCTCCCCGCAATCTCTCCCCCACGCCCCTCCGCCCTCACCTACCAGGTACTACTCTGCACAAATAATGAAAGGAAATAGACCTTTTCGGTGTTGATACAATAAAACTTCAGTATCAGAAATGACGTATTAATTTACAACTTCTATATCAGTAGCTCCATCCACTACATATTTTGTATAACGTATCAACACACACCACAGAATGTACCTGTAAAATTATATCAATGCACAGCACATAATTCACGAGATATGTCGTCTTGAACATTGAGACGTGAGAAAATTAACTTCTTTTCTCAAAACGGAGTGCATCGTCAAATATTTAACGCATTAACTTGTTTTTAATGTAATCATACGTCTGAAGGTGTTTTATACGTGAACGTTCAATTATTTAAGGAAAGGGGTGAGGCATTATCGGCGCTATCATTTGGTATGGGATCGATTGCTTATTATTATTATTATTATTTTTATTATTATTATTATTTATTATTTGACAATTTTATTGTATTTTAATTTCGCGTTGGATAGCCTTTTATTTCTCTACAATTATCAAGTAACTGTGGTAGGGTAGTGGTGTGGCTGTGAAGCGTGTTCACTTTATTTCATGCGTTATCTATTGCAACTATTCTTGTATTATATTCTCTGATGCGGAGATTGGGGACAAGCCCAGTATTTGCATAAATGAACGATGTACGAGGAAAGAGCCTAAAAATCATGCGCATTTTGGCTAGTGCACCATGTGAAGATACATCCACTAGTGTCAGGTATATCTTTTTCTCTTTTCCTGTCATTTCTATCGCTTTCTTAGACTACGTATTCATATCTTCGATGGTGCAGCATAGCTGTGTTTGGTAATAATATTAAAAAGCAACTGCAATTTATTTCTTTTTCTCAAATGGATAAATGTGTTTTTTTTATGATTAGGTGAAGTCTTTAAATTGTTTGTGTTACTAACTGTGATGTGAAGAATTGCTGTGTAAATCGTAGACACGAAAGCACAGAGCAGTAATATACGATGAGGGTGTGTTTGTAAGTGTGTTACAATATGGCAGGACGCGTGTTGTTGATTTTAGAATCGTTGAACCTTTCGACTGACGATTCGGATTGCCGTCACAGTGCGAAATAGAATTTGAAGTGCTCATTATGAATGGAAAGGTCGTACCGTTTGAGTATTACTGAAAGGACTGTGCCTCAATAGGTATTGAAAATGCTCTCCTGAACAGACATTATATACGAGGGCTGTTCAGAAAGTAAGCTCCGATTGATCGCGAAATGGGAACCACAGTGAAAATTAGAAATGTTTTATTTTTAACAGTTAGCTACACCATCCAGCTACTTCTCTACGTAGTTGCCGTTCTGACTAAGACATTTGTCGTAGCGTTGTACCAACTTTCCAATACCCTCATCATAAAAGACAGCCGCCAGTGCTTTCCGCCAATTCTCTACGCTGGCCTACAGCTCGTTTTCTGTGCCAAAATGTTGTATTCATAGCCAGCGGTTCATGTGAGCAGAAATGAAACGCAGGGGGAGTCAATTACGGGCTGTATTGTGGGTAGTCAAACATTTCCAATTGAAAACGATGCAGGAGCATCTTCATTGCCCCTTCAGAATGCGGCTGAGAATATTGCCTTGTAGAAGAAACTGCACGATAGTTATGTAATGTTGACTGTATAGCTTCAGGCGAAATTTCTCACCAGGTCCTCGTACTTGGCGGGAGACACTATTCTCTAGACAACTTTACGCGATCACTGTGAGCTCAGAAATGAGAGGAGTGACGTGATGCTATCTAGGGTCATACTGGAGACACTGCCCAACACATCTGTGCAAAGCTTTATCGGATTATCATAGTCGTTTCCATTTCGCGATCAATCGGAGCTTACTTTCTGAACAGCCCTCGTACTAAGGTGAGAAGCGTCATGGTATATCTGCCAATATCGTGTCGGGCCTCCTGTTGCCTGCATAGTGCAGAATCTCGACATGGCATGGACTCAACAAGTCGTTGGAAGTTAGAAATAACCTGGGTGAGCAATGTCTGATTAGTTTGCCTCAGAAGAACTCGTTTTATTTCCGAATTGTGTGGCTGTGGAGAACGTGATTCGAGCTAGTCACTAAATTATGTAAATCACACACGATTCTGTTACTAATCCCGAAAAAGTTTAACATTAGACTATTCATCTGTTATCCTCGTAATCATCAAAAACCAAGTAATTACGCGGGAAAGTGTGGCAACACGACTCTAAGTATGATATAAACGTAACCTGCGTGGTATGACTGCTGTCACACTCAATTTTCTCTCGCCGCGAAGCTGATGAATACAGGGTAAGCGAACAGATGTACAGTCTAATCCTAGAATTTCACGGGATTGGTAACAGAATCGTGGGTGATTTACATAATTTAGTGACTAGTTTGAAACATGTCTCCACATCCACGCAATTCGGAGGTAAAACGAGTTCTTTTGCTGCGAAAACATCAGACGTCACCTTAGTCGGGTTGCTTGTAACAAAATCTAGTACAAATACACGGTTTAAAATCCTACGAAGTACACCTCTGAGAACCGTTTTCTCCACAACGAGACCAACGGTCTTGAAATCGCCGCAGAGATACTAATCCAGGTTTGGCTCAACTCCACGTCTTGCAAACTAGGGGGTTATGCGTTAAGGGGCTCCGGAAAGGCTCAAAATCATGAAAAGTTCAATTTTTACTTTTTTGCGTTTTCTGAATCTGCAGACTATTACCTTTTAATAGATATATAATTTATTCAATTCCGAAGACTACAACTATTTTTAAATTTTTTTTTGAAATGTGTTCTACATGGGCGTGACCCACTGTGGGTAAATATAACAAAGGATTACTAACTGGTGAAGTGTACACTCATAAGCATAGTCTGCCTCATGCGATAATGGAGGTGATAAAACCTATTTTCAGAGACTTAGCAGCACATGAACTGTTGAAAAAGTGTATTCTCGGAAAAACTCCCCAATGAAAGTGTAAATAGTGTTATATGGTCGAGAATCCCCAAGACTGTATTTGTTGGAATAGAAACACTTAACTTTGGTGTGTATGGTGCTGTTGCGACTTTCAATGATGGCAACATTGTAAGGTGCAAGGTATTTAGAAATATGGGAATGAAGATAGGTTCTAACATGGTACGAGCGATGCTTGCTTTAGACAAGGAACGCCTTCGGGCTGCAGACAGGGCTGTAAAGAGTCTAGAAATACAAGCAAGAGTAAACAGGAGGAGGAACAAGAGGAAGCTGGAGGAGGAGTTTGCAGAGGATGAAGATAATCCATCCTATGGACCTGGAATGCACTAAAAAGTTAATCCAATCTTTGTCGCTCGATTCCCAAAACTTTTATTTTCTCATACTAATTACATGTTTTCTAAGGATCTTCCAAACATATTTGTTTCAAACTTTCAGTAAATGTTACACAGTACCTTCTACATAATTTAACACAGCCTTTTTCCAAAAAACTGTATATTTTTGAATATATAAATAAAAAATTGCAAAAAAATGTTGTGAATTTTCATTACAATTGAAAAAAAATCATCTTTAATAACTGAAATAAAATTTTGTAAAATCCCTATGTTAAGTTGTAGCCCATATTCCAATAAATAATCTGTAAAAAGTTCAACTTCCTACCTCAAATACTTTGTGAGGAAAGATGTAATTTATAAGCGTTATTTTAACATTGCAAGTATAGGGCGTTCCGGAGCCCCTTAAGCTATGCGAGCAGCCCAGCGCCGCAACTAGAAATGACATTCAAAAGTTTAGATTAGTAGAACTGTACCGCATTCCAAAAATGAAATATGGTTTGTCTACTGCTGTCCACAGCCACGACTAATATGGAAAAACGGAAGTGGCGTGGAATTATTTAGTTACAGTCCGATTTGTTTTATTTTATCAAAATAATTCCTACGTTCATTACTCTTTTTCATCCTTTAATATCGGACAAATAACCATTCTTATGTTTTCCGAGAGGTAAGTACGTCTATCGGTCCACTACTGTTAGAATTCTTCACCAATATCAGATCGCCGTCTCACCAGCGCAGTATTCACTTGGGATAGAGATTAAGTTTATGGTTGTTTAGAAACAGACGAAAAACTGTGAATTTGGTTGTCTATCTTGAGCCAGCTTAATATCTTCAATTATAGTGATTAGCGCCTGCTTTTCACACAGTTATTGTGTCCAGAATTGTTCTGCTTGACTTAAACTAGTACTATGGATTTTGAAAAAGGTGTGATGTAATCTTGGTTTTATAATTGCATATTTGACTACCGTGAACATGATCGTTGACTGAAACCGTTTGGTAAATAAATTGCATTAATTGATGAAGGTTTCTCGGGTTTCCAGCCGGGTGGTAGCGCTGAAATCTCGCGACGTTTTGGGAAGTGTCATACTACCCATCTTCACCATCGTGTTTCCACTGATCAGTCATACTATCTTCGCCAGATAGTATGACTTCGCCAGAAGATGGGTAGTATGGCACTTCCCAAAACGTCGCGAGATATCAGCGCTACCACCCGGCTGGAAACCCGAGAAACCTTCATCAATAGCTTACGCCGGGAAAGCCTACAGTCACAAATTGCATTAATGTCAGCTTTTGTGTGATGTCTTTCCTATGTTATTGTGGAATTCCTTGTGTGTGGCAAATATATAGCTGTTTCTCTACCAGATTCAGAGAACACGTAAACAATAGCAAAAAGTGTAAATCCTCATTTAGTGCATACCAACTCTCCTGCTTAAAACAGCTTCTAACGTCGGATTACTTTACAAACTAGTTAACGTGTTAAATATCTGACGATAAGCACGTAAAACCTAATTTTGTTGGTTTTATTAGTTTCTAAATATTCACCCAAAGACTAATGAAAAATTCAAAACCAATATACGTTCATGTAATTTTTTATCGCTGTAATGCTCTGTGCCAAACCATTTTAAGAAAAGCTAGATTTTCACACATGCTTATGGCCTCATGTATCATGAACTATGTATCGTACAATGATCATACTACAGGTATAGTCAATGATGTATGTGGATCCTCTCTGCATAATGTGTACAGAGTGAGTCTGTAGTAAACAAGTACTAAATTAAAGGGTCATTCCTGGTGCTGACGTTTCGCTGCATGATCATCGAAAATGTAGTATTCGAAAAACTTTTTTTGCTTTCATTGTTTTGTGAGTTCTGAAATTTTTTGTGAAAAGTCGCTAAGTGCTCTCACTCTCAAATACTGTATGAGCATAGTCTGGGTAATGCGTACGCCGTGTGTTACAGTGCCTCAAGATACGTACACAGTTTCCAACTTCAACAATGGACACAGAGTGTTAAACTTAGTTAGGTTTAAGTAGTTGTAAGTTCTAGGGGACTGATGACCTCAGAAGTTAAGTCCCATAGTGCTCAGAGCCATTTGAACCATTTTGCTATCTTCCTCTATTTACAAGTTTTCTGTCTCTTTTCCATTTCCACTGTCTCCTTCTCCCTCAGCAAAAAACGCGCGAATGTGTTCGCATGCCAAAAGTTTTGGGAGAATTTTTAATGGTGCTGAGAAAATCACAGTAAAGTCCCGTAGAGCTCAGAGCCATTTGAACCATTTTGTGGCGAGCAATTAACTTCGGTAACTAGAAGTGTGGGTGAAATGCCATTTATTGGGAACTTACCGTAGAGATCCCCTTTGGACTGCTCATAGTGCTGTTCATGATACAGACATTATTATTATATTATTATTATTACTATCAGGAATATTACTGTGTTATGCGTGTCAAATTTTCTTAAATATAACTGAATCAGTTAGAACTCAAAACTTTAGTTTATAATTATAGTTCCTGATCCCGCTGAGAAAACAGAGAGTACAAACATTTCTTTAAGTGAAGAAGAGAAGAATGTCAAATTTCAGAGTGGATACTATGGTCAGTATGTTCTCCATCGCTGTCTAGCTAACCACAAAAATAGTTTCCAGGAGCTCGTAGACGATGGCGAACAATATTTCTTATTTATTATTGTTAACCCTCCGCTCGACAGTGTATTATATTCAATCTTTGACCCTGTCCAGTAGGATAGTTACAGTAAGACGATCCTTCTTTCGGGCGTGCAATGGTCCTCAGCCCAACGGCTATCAAAAGATCTGACCTTACCTTTTTATCACCAATAGAATATTCGTAAGTACATCTAGAGTTTCAGAAGATGCCTGCTCGAAAACTTCAAAACATACAAAGAAAGACACATATCAATGGAAAGAGCGCATCTCCAAGTATAGAGTCGTAATGCGCACCGTGGCGTAGTTGAACTAAGATGCAGGCGTGTCAGAGCTCGTAGACAAACCGTCTGCTCTGTGTTACCGCATTGAATCCGTTTGCGTCTACAGATATACCTCTCCAGCTGTTGTCGTGCTTCCATGTACAACATGTGTCAGCGACTCCAATGAGTAACAGATGAAAAGTCCGAGAAACGATTGAGATTTGAATAGAGTAGACGGCTATAGGCTTCCTGCTTGGTGGATTTCAGTCATCAAGGAAGTAAATACGCAGCCGGTGTGCGCGAGGAATAGAAGCAACGTTCAGTAAGCCACCTCCGTGGCACGACAATAATATTTTGATAGACATTTCCGTTCTCTTTCTTGCTCTGTTTCACTTCTATGCTACGGCGATAGTCCACCAGTGTGTAATATTATTGGATTTCAGATACTTTGCATATGAGGCATCCGTCATAAAAGAAAAGAACAGTCAACGAGCTGTAGTTAGTAAAGATGCTAAGCATCACAGCTCGAGAATAAAGAGACGAAATATTTTTATAACGTTCGCTTATACCAAGACGCGCGTCCAGCGTTTAAATGCTTTAAATAAACACTATGACCCGCTGGGCGCAGATATTTAAAATCATTATCGCAGCGCTTGATAGCGAGAAGCTGCGAGACAGAAGAAAGAACAATCTATTTTTTATTAATAAATATTCTAGAGACTTCATTATCCTTCGTACTTTTGGTCGCCGACATGTTAAGACGTACTACATAGCATTGCTACAAGTTATATTTTTATTTTGTGTAAAACTATGTGAAACGACGAAGAAACGTTTCGGTAACTCGGGTGAAGATATAATGTACTTACGCGCACCCAAGGACATTTAATTTTAAGAAGGAAAGGACTGACAGAGCAGCGATTATTCGACTGCGCCATGTACAAAAGAAATATCAGATGTAAGTCATGTATTTATTGTGTATTTGTCAATGTCTATAAGTTTAAAGCCAATTAGTTTAAAAATGCATTAATATTTTACGATGCCGTAATTTCCTTCTTGTTCTTTTCTTTCATTTATCAAAAATGATGTTCGAATGTATATGAGCTTTTTTAAAGATTCGCTCTTTATCACGGTGTCTCGATTGTATTTGGGAAACCACTAATGTGTTCAACTTCCGATCTGTTAATCTTTTTCTTGCGAAATTCCACTAATTTCCTTTCATTTCCATTTTCATATTCTAATAGGTCAGTTAGGTATTTAATTGAAGATTGTGATTGCGTGAATGCAATCCGGATGAAAAGGCCGATTAAGAAAACGTAATCAATCCGTAAGTCTCCTAAACACAATCGAGAACCGACGCGTCGGTGATCAATTTATAATCTCTCTCTCTTTTCAAGTCATACTGAAAAACGGTCACACTGGATAGCCGTAAATACGCAATCTAGTGTTAGGTTGCATTTTGCCAGTAAATATTACCAACCAACAGTGACAGCATTTACTACTATTTCTTATGCTGAATTAAGCAAGTTCCTAACGCCAGAAGTGGTATCCACAGGAATCATATCCAACGGTCCCCCTTCTTCAAAATAGGCGCAGGGAAACGCCCCATTTACCAGTGAAAGCAGCACTAGTCTTTGACAGTGTTCAGCTAACCTTGAACACCGCAAGATCCTGAAGAAGATCAAAGTAGAGGAGTCAGAACGTCGATAGAGTAGAAAAAAGTGAAGAGGAACATCACGCTGCCTAACATCCTTTGAGATTTTACCTTCAATATTGATGCTTAGAGATACTGTAGGGTTAAGTAAGTTCTGATGTTGCTCTACAACGAAACACCGAATGTTAAAGAATGCGCTGCGCATCTTATCTTGATTGTAACAATAGCGGATGGCAATTATTGTTCTGCCGTAACCACAATGAACAGAACAAAGAAGAAAAACGAAAGACCAGAGAAGGCAGCGAAACGACGTCGGCCAATGGGGCGCTGATTAGGTCCGCGCCACGACAGGAGCCACATCTGCAAGAAGTGAATATAAGCGACGGTCCTGCCAGCCTCGGCCGGACATTAGTGCTCTGATATACGGACATAGAGGACAGTATAGGCACAGCTGTAGACCGGCACTCGTAGATCAATTATCAGTGACGTGTGTCAATTTGCAGGAACATTGTGTATAGCAAAAACTCGGACTTATGGTGTAGGTCGCCCATCGTTTGCGAAACCTTCGTAAATACAAGTTAAGTATTGTCAATTTACTGTCTAGAAATACAACTACTAATGTTATTTTCTTGAATTGTTCTACAGCATTTTGAGAACGCAGCATCCTTTAGGCAACCTATACGAGACGTATGGGCAAAACCCAACAATTATTATGACAAGGAGTTCTTAACTATGTGTGACTGTTTTGATCAGAAACTCGCCATCCCAGAATTTGGAGATAATTAGTGATGAACATCCATTAACTACTGAACGTTACTACACGTTGAGGTAAATTCTCACTAGATAAGCACTAACAAACTTCTTGCTTTTTTAGTCTTAACACACGTAACAGCAGGGATGTAGTGAGGATAATTCCTGCTCTGCTTGATGCTTCTCCGAGCACCAATTGAAATAAGAGTGAAACTTCATTCTTATCAAAAAGGCTCCGATTTCTGCTGTTTTCCAGACTTGATAGGAGGGACATAAAATTTCGAAGGTAAAATATAAATTCTCCACAAAAAATGAATCAGTCGGATCAAAATACGTCACCCTATAGAAGAAAACGTTTCCCATACTTTAACGAATAGAATACTAAAAACATTTCTGGGTACTATAATTACCTGAGTTCATTTCTAATGTTCGGTAATTCCAGTTACCTAACAAACAATCTCATTACCAAAGTCTAACATTAATTACAGGCTTGTTCTCCTGAATTTCAGGAAATGACTGCACAAAAATTACAAGCGATACAGAAACAGACACACATGAATGGATAGAGCACCGCTCCAAGATTTAAACTCGCGTTACAGGTGCTCTGTATGAGAACCTTTTGTGATGTGGCAAACGTCAGTACAAATGCAAACGTTTTCAATACTGAAGGCAAAATCTCCAAGGATGTTAGGCCACGTAGTGTTCCTTTTCAAGTTCTTCTACTCTATCGACGTTCTGACTCCTCTGCTGAGATCTTCTTCAGGATCTTGTGCTGTTAAAGGTTAGCTGTTAAAGACTAGTGCTTTGTTCACTGATATAGGGTGTGTTTCCCCGCACTTATTCGGAAGAAGTCTAACCGTTGGATATGATTCCTGTGGATGTCACTGGTGGACCATCGCCATTGGATATAAGTGAAACAGAGCAAGAAAGAGAACGGATATATCTATCAAAATATTATTGTCATGCTGCGGAGGTGGCTTCCTGAACGTTGTCTCTATTCCTCGCTCACACCAGCTGCGTATTTACTTCATACATGACTGGAAACCACGAATCTGGACGCGTATAGCCGTCTACTCTATTGAAATCTTAATGGTTTCTCGGACTTTTGTTCTGTTATGTTGCTTTCCTCTATTAGTACACATGCATTGTTGAAATCAATGTAGTAGAAATATTGACAGCTGCGAACAGCGAACGTTGAGGGCTATACATTCCAATGTTAATGAATTAATCGTTGATTAGACTCACATACTGCAGTGTATGTAGGATGTGGCACTCCTTCGGTGGGCAGAAAAACTACATTATATTTTCTGGTTTTTGGTGTGTTGCGCGTGGCGGTAATAGGCTGACAATAAGAGCTATACCTTCGTGTGGTTTTAGAACCGTTTTTCACTACCACGTGACACCTAGATCTGGAAAGCTTCTCTACTGTGTTATTGAAAGTCAAGATACCTGTAGGGGGCTGACATGGAAGGTATTCATAGACGTAGGTAAAATCATTTTTATAAATGAAGCAGTTCAGAAACATTCAACATATTTGTAAAGAACGACAAGTGCCTTCCGTTTAGAATCACGTGCCCTCAGATCTTGAATACAAATAGAAAATTTATTGAGAAGCTTCGGTTGGTTAATTCTGATCTCATATGCGTGGGTCGTTGCTGCCTATAGTTTAACTTTCATTGCATCATATAAAATGGTCTTAATACGGTAGACATGTGGTGTTACACATTAAAATAACATTTAACTTCTCCGAAGTAATATGGCTACTTGATTATTTCCGATGAGTACACTATGATCCTAAAATAATGCAGAAGCTCATTTTTTCAGTATTTACAGTTCCACGTCATTGTCAGAAAGTACAAATCTTTTACGCATATGTGTCTTTATGACGCGTATTCAAGAGCTAAACTCACTTACGAAATCTGGCAAACGTCTAACTGTAAATATAAACTTACCCGTGTTGCAGCGAAGACGGCTCGTGTAGCAGCCTGAAACAGAAAAGTAGCTATTATGTATAGTATCCTCAGTTATTCAACAATGATTTATGAGACACGCTAGAAAAAAACTCACGATCCTCTTAATTATGCACAGTGATGCAGAAATTTTCAGAGAAACACACACGTATGCATAATTGTATTATTCCATTTTGTGCAGCCAGAGAGAGCACCGCGCAGCGTGCGGAAATGCTCTTGCACCAGTCGGCAGGTTTTATTCCGCAACTAAAACGCAATAAAACTATTAAAAAAAATAAAATGTCACTGTGTCTCGCTATAAAACAGAAGTCGTCGGAAATTCAAACAGAGGGACGAGCCGGCGATAACTTCGGTTTATGCGAGAGGGAAGGACATAAATTTTACGAGTTGGAACGGAACTCTCTCAAGAGAGATTTAAACTGGGTGGTTGAGGTCCAAGGGTGCTTGGACCTTTGACATTCACGGCAAATGCGACAAATCCCACGGTATAATTTCGAATGCTGTGATCGGAAGATCATAAATTGGAAACGCTATGTGTGATACCCGTCAATCTTTCTCCAGAATTGTACTGGCTCGAGTCTTGCGCGGAGGAAGACGTGCTGGGAAATGTAGGTCCTAACTTTATTAGACGTGTTCAGTAGTAGTGAGCGGGATGTCTGCGCCGAAATATTAATGATTAGCTGATTACCTGTCGTTGCACGTTACTTATTATGTCCCAGTTATTCATTACATAGAAAAAGCAATGATACCTGCCTATGGAGTAAGAACAAACACAATTTAGTTAAACGTTAAAACATTACTCCAAGTGTATCGAAGTGTGCTTTACGTGTCGCCTCTTATGCACACCAGGTGGAGGCTCTCGCAAGTCGATACAGACATACACCTACACTATGTGATCGAAAGTATCCGGACATCCCCAAAAACATACGTTTTTCATATTAAGTGCATTGTGCTGCCGCCTACTGCCAGGTACTCCATATCAGCGACATCAGTAGTAATTAGACATCATGAGAGAGCAGAATGGGCCCTCCGCTGAACTCACGGATTTCAAACGTGATCAAGTGATTGGGTGTCACTTGTGCCGTACGGGAGATTTCCACTCTCCTAAACATCCCTAGGTCCACAGTTTCCGATGTGATAGTGAAGTGTAAACGTCAAGGGACATGTACAGCACAAAAGCGTACAGGCTGGCCTCGTCTGTTGGCTTACAGAGAACGCCGACAGCTGGAAAGAGTCGTAATGTGCAATAGGCAGACATATATCCAAACCAGCACATAGGAATACCAAACTGCATCAGCATCCACTGCAAGTACTATGACAGTTAAGCGGGAGGTGATTTCATTTTCGAGCGGCTGCTCATAAGCCATACAATACGCAGGTAAGTACCAAACGACGCTTCGCTTGGTGCAAGAAGAGTAAACATTGAACGATTGGACGGTGGAAATACGTTGTGTGGAGAGACGAATCACAGTGCACAATGTGGCGATCCGATGGCAGGGTGTGGGTATGGTGAATGCCGGGTGAACGTCATCTGCCGGAGTGTGTAATGCCAACAGTAAAATCCGAAGGCGGTGTTATGGTGTGGTCGTGTTTTTCATGGAGGGGGCTTGCTCCCCTTGTTGTTTTGCGTGTCACTATCACAGCACAGGCCTACATTGATGTTTTGAGCACCTTCTTGCTTCCCATTGTTGAAGAGCAATTCGGGGATGACGATTGCATCTTCCAACACTATCGAGCACCTGTTCATAATGCACGGCCCGTGGCGGAGTGGTTACACGACAATAACATCCCTGTAGTGAACTGGTCTGCACAGAGTCCTGACTTGAATCCTATAGAACACCCCTGGGATGTTTTGGAACGCCGCTTTCGTGATGGGCCTCACCTACCGATATCGATACCTCTCCTCAGTGCAGCACTCCGTGAAGAATGGCCTGCTATTCCCCAAGAAACCTTCCAGCACCTAATTGATCGTATCCCTGTGAGACTGGAAGCTGTCATCAAGGCTAATGGTGGGCGAACACCATACTGAATTCCAGCATTACCGATGGAGGGCATCAAGAACTTGTAACTCACTTTCAGCCAGGTGTCCGGATACTTTTGATCACTTAGTGCATCTCGAACGACGAGCCTATCAGCAATTAGTTGACGTGTCAGAAAAAGCTATTGCCTATCTAAGGTATTATTCATTCTTCACTTACACGACGCGATGAAATGGTGGAAGGCAATATCTCCAGTAAGAATTCGGATGCAACAAGATACTCCCTTACAATGACAAGGCCGCAATAAAGAAAGCAGCTCATCTGCCGTATAACGTAGCAGAAGAAACAATTGTAAAATCTCAGTAATCAAGTCATGGCATTCTAGAAAAGAAATTGTAAGATCACAGATTTTCTTAGACACACCTTGTCACATCTCTGCTGTACGGCACGATAGGTAGCAAGCAGAATGTATACGAAATTTATTTGAAATAACTCCAAGCGTTCCATAGTTACGTTTACATGAGGCTGCGGTCTCCGTACTTCCATCCCAGCCGAGAACCAATAAGCGCTCAGGTGTCGAAGACCAGCAATGTTTGTTTCCAATTGGTAATTCATATCTGAAATTGTTCCCAGCGTTCCAGATGTAAGCTTACACGTAACGTCTTGCCCTCTTCGACGCTTAGGAATAGTTGTGCTACATACGCCTTACCGTTGTGGTAACTGTCTCATGGTACTGAGTGATGTACGTACCAATAGTGGTTAAAATTGTTCCAATCCTTCCAGAGATGAAGCTCAGAACTCAGACGCACGCATAGACACAAGCACACTCACTTTCTCTCTCTCTCTCTCTCTGTCACACACACACACACACACACACACACACACACACAGAGACACATTTTTATAAGGGACCCAAAATTTCGTGGACCCCTTCGACGTGACGTGGCTGCTGTCGTCTCTGATATAATCAATACGTAAGGAAATAAGTTGTGTAGAGGACAAGATGTAATCTTACCGCAACACACTGATTCTTTAAGGACTGGAACTCCCATCTATAACAAAAAACTTCAAATGTTTGATAACTTTACAAATCGGTTAATCAGCTATATTGGATGTTAAGCATACAAGTCCTTAATGTCTGAAGACACAAAACCCAAATTACACTGGTTTCATCAGTTTCGAATTTCTCACCCATAGACGAATCAAAATGTTAGAACTAAATCCGGTAAACCAAAAAAGTGATAACCCTTCGAAAAGTTCCTGTAAGAAATTTTTGGCAAATAATTCAAAACAGTTCTGAGCATGACAGTTTTTCACACACCTCGATGTTTATGACATCTTATGCCGCAAAACGATGTAATTTTCTAGGCACACTCAGTGCTGTATGTGGCAACACTCTGCAGAATGTGTTGGGAAAAGAATTAGTAGTAAAGAAGCAAAAAATAAAAGCAACATGACAGATGCTGACTCTTTTTCCCTTCGTTATTTTGTGGGAGGTGTTAGCAAGAAAAAAGTGATTGAAATTATTTGTCAAATATGTTAGAAGTCGCTAAGTACTCTGCTTCTCAAATAGTGGAGACTGTAACCTAGATGATTTGTGCACCTCAAGTTACGTTGTCTCCAAATATTTACAAACTTTGCAGCTGCAATACTTGAACCTACTGTGCTAGGTCTTTAGCAAAAGACTACACGTTTTAATGAGTAGATTACAACAGCATTTTACAATTTTAAATTCTGCAATAATAATACGAAATATTGAAAATCAGATTTTGATATCCCTGGAGGACGTTAGACAGTCAACCTTCAACTCGTACTGAGCAATGTTTTAGCCGTTTAGTAATATAGATTCTGAAGACAACGTTTAAAATGTAGCTGGAGTTTGGAAGATATGTCTAATTACTAGTGTCAAGTCCAAGCGCTGAATATGCCAATAAAATTTCTTCGCCGGCCGCAGTGGCCGAGCGGTTCTAAGCGCTACAGTCTGGAACCACGCGGCCACTACGGTCTCAGGTTCGAATCCTGCCTCGGGCTTGGATGTGTGTGTGATGTCCTTAGGTTAGTTAGGTTTAAGTAGTTCTAAGTTCTAGGGGTCTGATGACCTCAGCAGTTAAGTCCCATAGCGCTCAGAGCCATTTGAACCATTATTGAAACTTCTTCGATAGAACAATTGGTAGTGCACTGTCCATGGAAAGCGCAGATCCCAGTCTAGTAAGCAATTCCAACTAAACACGGAAGTTCTGATAACGGATGTTTAAATGTGGATTTCAATGTCTTCGGCTAATGTTTGGGCACTAAATACGGTACCCTAACATGGACTATGTGACATAACATGGAATATGTGACTCTACTTGCGAAAGGGATAGCGCACTACTGTCCATTAACATTGACGCACCAACAAGGATAATAAATTTCGTAATGCTGCTTATCGTGCGTTTGCAGTACAGTAAGATATATATTTTGCCATCAGTCTTCTGACTGGTGTGACGCTGTCCCTCACGAATTTCTCTCCTGTGCCAGTCCTTCCATGCCAGTTAGAAACTGTTGCAACTTGCGTCCTACTCCAATTTCTGTCGCCCTCTACAGTTTTTACCCTCTACAGGAAACTATTCCCTGGTGTCTTAACATACGTCATATCAACCAATCCCTTCTTCTTGCCAGTGTTTTCCATATCTTCCTGTCCTCGATGGTTCTGCGGAGAACGTTGTCAGCCCTCATAATTTTCTACATTCTTCTGCAGCAATATATCTCAAATGTCTTTAAATACACCATGTTTACGCCAGTTACTGTTAAACGTTTTATTTCCACTATTGCAATTTCGGCCTTAGGCCATTACTAAGTGCAGAAGTATGGGCTTTAACCCATGTCTACTTTATACAACCTGTTACCTTTATATGTCGTTGTCATTTGCTGTTATAAACATTCGTAACGGTGCTAAGTAGTGCGAGCACACATGTCCATATATCGTAAAACAGCACAGCCTGTACATTTATATGTTCGTTCTACCATCAATAGTAACTTTTACACTAGTGCACTAATTAACATCTCAAATGCTTCGCTTCTGTTCCGATTTCCCCCAGTACCTGTTTCACTACCACACAACGCTGTGACCGAAAGGTACATTCTCAGAAATTTCTTCTTCAAATTAAGGCCTATGTTTGATACTAGTAGACTCTTGGCCAGTAATGAACATTAGGCCGATGCTAATCTACTTTTTTAAAATCCTACTTCCTCCGCCCGTCATGAGTTGATGCTGCCTAGGCAGCGGAATTCCTTGACTTTGTCTACTTCGTGATCACCAACTTTGACGTTAAGTTTATCGCTTTTCTCATGTCTCCTCATTCTCATTACTTTCGCCTTACTTTGATACACTCTCAATCGGGATTCTGTACTCACTAAATTGTTCACTCCGTTCAACAGCTCTTGCTTCTTCACTTTCAGTGAGGAAAGCTATGTCGCCAGTGAATCTCATCATCGGTGTCCTTTCTCACCTTCAATTTTAATCACAATCATTAAATTTTCTTTTACTTCCGCCATTGCTGTTTCGATGTTTAGAGTGAACAGTAGGTTCCAATATGTGCACATAGTTCGGAATTGTTGACGAAAGAGGAGCGGTTCGACCCCTTGAAAAAAGGCGGTATACACGCGACGGATTTCATTAAAAATTGTGAAAGAGTTTTACCCAGATCATGGACTAATGAGAGGAAAATTAATGCGGTTATTGACGTGTTGGCTGGCGATGCCAAGCGTTGGTGCTTAAACCTCAACATTACGAACCTGACTTTTGACGAGTTTAAAAATTTGTTTCTGGCTGAATACTGGTCAGAGCAAAAACAACAAAGTGTCTGGCGCGAATTTGTCGTATCGAGGCCTTTCGATGCGCATTCGCGTGGCTCGATGAAGGAGTTTTGTGAGGGCTGCATCCGCAAGTTGGAATATTTGCGTGATCACTGCACGGAATCCGAAATAGTCTGGGAACTCTACAGGAAGCTTCCAGATGATACAAAACGCTACATAGGAGGCAATTACAAGATTATCAATAATTTCCTGGAAAGAATTGAGGATAAGGACAATTGGCGCAATAATCGCGACAGTGGTAGATGCCGTGGTAACAACAGGTACCACAGCAACCACAACAATGATAACTATGGGAATAACGCATACCGCAATCTTGGCAGCAATAACAATGATGGTTCGGACCGTAATAACAATCGGTACAATGCAAATAATAACAGGAATGACGGAAACCATTATTATACTAACGTGACAAGGGCTTCGCAGAACAGTAATAACGCCAGAGGGTGTGATCAGCCGCCACAGCAGCATCCGGGAAGCAGATCTGCTGGGACGAGACAGGGAAACCATTAGCCGCGCCGGTGAGGGGCCGACCGGGCGTGGAGAAATTTTGGAGGCCCAATAACAGGAGAAAACCGAGGTGTCGTCGTTATGAAAATTCCGTATGGAATAATCAACGGCGGGAGAGTGTGCCAGTGTTAAGAGAAAGCAGTGCGCCCACAAGTAGTAGATCAGCTGTAGACACGGCAGTAGAAAATACATTCACTGTCAGTGAGAACAATTTAAGTAGTGTTCCGGAAAACGATTATAAAGTGGCAGCTGTAATACCCACAGCGGAAATGGAGATTGAGTTTAAGAATGATTCGCAATTGTTGAGAGAAGATCAGATGTCGGATAACACGTCCGTCATTGAGCGAGGGGATGCAGAGAGGGATGAGGTCTGGTTAAGGCAGTTCGGTCGCTTATACGACGAACTGAGAGATTGTAGGGGCCTGTACGGGAGAAGTGTTTATGGGGAGCGCGGGCAGGATTTGCCGCGTCTTGTCCCACAGGAAGATAGTATTTGTGAAGTGATAGAAAGTTCTGGCCCTAACCGGCAGACTTTACTAGAAATAGTTGATGTTAATGGGGAGCACGAGCAAGATTCGTCGTGTTTCGTCCCGCAGGAGTTGGATGTTGAAGTAGTAACGGAAAGTTCTAGCCCTAACCGGCAGATTTTACCGAAAGTTATAGTGGTAGAAGTAGCCGACCCATCCGACGCCAACCTCCAGTTTAAACATTGCGAAAGTATTAAGGAGAAAGATTACGAGAATTTTAGTGATAGCTGGACACTATTGGTAGAAAAGCACGTAGATTACAGCGTGTATGCGGTTAGAGCTGACGTTATACGGTCGGACGGTAGCAGTGTGGGTTGCGCAGATCCAGAAGAAGTAATTACAGATAGTACTGGGCACATTCCTCCAGGTAGATTGGCAGATGAGATCAATCTGACCAAAGAGGAATCAACGAAGGTGACAATTAATGAATTGATAGCAAAGCAACACTCACTAGTTGACGAGTTACAGGAAAAGGTTTCGGTATTGGAGGCGAAGCTGCAGACTAAGCCTCAGGACAAACGTGTTGAAATTAAAATTGTATGTGAACAGAGGCTGAAAAGGCCGCCAGATAAGCCGGATTTAGGATCAAAGCCGGATGGTTTTTTCTGGAATGACCTGGATACAGACGAGGATTTACTGTGGGAAAATAAAGAAACAGTCGAGGACAAGTGTAGACAGATAGTAGTGTCTGTTAATATGCACGACCTACAACTAAATGTGTTGATTGACACCGGTGCAGAATTGAGTGCTGTATCTGGGAAAATATTTGAGTTACTGAAAGACAGACCTGGCATCGTAGTTATGCCAGTAACAGGAGTGAAAATTATCGGTGCTACTGGGAAGGCCAGTAAACCGGTCACAAAACAGATTTTTGTCAACTTCGAGATTTGTGGGGCACGATTTGAACAAGAGTGTGTCGTCGTGCCAGACTTGACTACGGAAGTAGTTATCGGATTAGATTGGCTATTAAAGTACCGTGCAGTGATTAATTGCGAAAGCAAAACTTTGACATGTACGTCACAAGATAAAACAATAGTAGTTAGTTTTGACGAGGCAGGAGATGGTGTGCATAGGCAATACCAGCCTATACACATTGTTAACAGGCCAGATGCTATTGACGTAGGTATGAATTTGACGTACTGTAACGTGAGGAATCTCGGCATTGACAAGAGTGTAGAAAGTGAATTGGAAGCTATTGTAGACGGTGTGTCAAACGTAACACGCGAACAAAGACGAGGCCTGTATGAAGTAATAATGAGGAATAAGAGTGTGTTTCCAGACAAACCGAGTATTGGTGTGAAAAAAGATCGTTTGCCAGAAATAATGAAGCAAAAAACCGATGGTCGCATACGTCGTCATGAGGCTAAAACGCGTTTTGCTAAGTTTGCAATCGGAGACTTAATACTTGTAAGAGCTCATGAGAAATCGAGCGAGATAGACAATGAAATCTCTAAATTTAAGTTTTTTTATAATGGACCATATAAAGTCATTGGTATACCTCACACAAATGCTTATTGCTTAGAGTATCCAAGCTCTGGAAAACTATTAGGTATACGGAATATTGTAGACTTGAAATTGTACCAACCTAGGATCGATAGGAGAGCTGCATCAAACCAGTCTCAGGACTGAAGACCACAACAACACAGGATCGATTAATACCACACAATGGGTAATTTGTACAGTATGTAAATATAGAGTTTAAGATTTAAGGTTTGCTAGATTGCCATGCTTTTGCCTGACCAAGACGACATTAAAGAAGTTGTAATTAATAATTAATTAATAAGTAATTAATAAGTAATCAATTGAAAAATCCAAGCTGCTATTATAAGTTTTCAGCTGAGTCACATTAGATTAAGGAATGTAAATATGATTTTGTAACTAGCTGTAAGATTTCATAAATATGTGATTCACTAGTCATTGCCGATGTACGTAGACGCTGTTTTAAGTTTCAGGCTAGTACATGCGTATGATGATGGACAGTGTTGAGTTATCCACTGTGATAGTGTTAATGGACTCCTTGAGATTACTCGGGAGTGAGTTTTTCCGAAAGAATTCAGTGAAACGGACGTTCTGGAAATGCCGTTACAAGGGCGAGTGAGATCAAGCGTGCCGCACAGGCGGGCGCAACAATACTGGCGGGGCCGCTGTCGGCTCTTGTGCCGCTGTTGGCTCTTGTGCTGCTATCGGCATTCTTTGTACTTGCGAGTACGGAAGGCGGAGTTGTTTTTCTTCCCGGACAGCTGATGTGAAAGAATTCTGCTGTCAATATTTATGTTTTTGTCGATCTGCTGTATATTATTTTCTTGTTTAGCGTTAAGTAGACTCTCATGACGAGAATATTAATTATGTAAAGGTTATACAAAATGTGTATTCTATGTAATTATTTATTTGCGTATTTTGATCTACCTGTTTTTATGACCATGTACTCTTATTAATTTTGTAAATAGTATTCCATTTCTTACAGTGTTACGAATTTTAATGATTTTGGAATAGCTAAACCATTTTCTATGTTTTCTATGATTTTAATATGTTGTCAACCTCTTTTATTTTTGTGCAAGATGACAGAGTGGAATAAGATTAGGAGTGTCTCCACTCAATTATTATGGTCTAAAAATTGATTTATGGTTAATTAGACGAATGCTAAATTTTGTTGATGTTTTGAGTATATGCATTTCGGCTGTTTCTTTTATGGGTCATTTTCTGAGTCTGTTTAGGTTACACGAACGTCCTCAGACAATGTGGGGCACGTGTAACGCCAGAAATGTATAGCCTCTTATTTCCATCTATTGTACTATAAATTTTTTCCTTATTTTGTCACCTGAAAATATGACATTTCTGTCTCTTTATTGTAATTGTTTTACTATTTGTATATATATTAGTGCATTTATGTCAATGTATAATTGGTTTGTTTTGTAAATATTATTTGTGTTTTTACGCTGGGTCTTGCCTAGGGAAAATTATGCTATCGAACGATTACATCGATAGGTCGTGTGGAGAATCAAAGTGTGTAGGATCTTTGGTAGTGTGAACTCTGCCGCGTGGAGTGCGGGTAGAGCAGGGAGTCTGGCTGGGGTGGTGCAGTGGAGCAGAGGTGTAGTGTGACGCTCCCGCGAGTTGCAGCGCTTTCGGGGTTGGGCAGCATGTAATTGCGCTCGACTTGCTATGATAGTTTCTGACACGGTGTCGCGGACGGGAAGCATTAGCTGGCGCACATCAAGCGCCCGTTTCGCCTGGTGACCGTGTCGAGAAGAAGGCGCGCCAACATCCAGCTTCTGCAACAGCGACGGCCGACAATGAGTGACTGTCGCCACCTCCTCGATCGACGGCTTCAAACCTTCAATCAACCAACAAGGAAGACAGGAAGCATGTAAAGTTTTAGAACTGTATGGGAGACCTCAGCTTTCCAAACTGTTCCATTTTCATAACAAAATTACAGCAACGTAGCATGAACCTTTGTTGCTCATTGTCCCAATTGTATTACCAAGCAGGGTCCCTTCCTTTTCCGGAATGAACCCGAGTGTTGTTGAAATTCAAACGCCAGCATCATTCGATTTCACTGCTTTAATTTCAAAGTTCAGTTAAGGTATTCATAGCTGGCTACAATATTTAGATTACACAAGCACAAATTAAGAGTGCGAGTTTTGTTATCGTATTTTAGCTTACCTGTGACTGCAGCTCAGCTTGGTACGTACTAAATTTTACTATTGTTAATTGTTCAGAATCATTTAATTCAAGTTCAAAGTTAAATCTCTTATTTCTAAATTGCGTAGATTCAAGTAGCTTTTGAAATGATTATTGAGGTAGTCCAAGACTAACCGTATTTTACTGAACTTCGATGTGCTTCAGAAAGAAAGCTCACTATTAACTTCAGTCACTAAATTAACTTTCGATTTTCCGGTTTTATTAATTCTTTTGCTAAATTAAGTCAGAGTGTAGCGAAATTTATTACTTCTGACAAACTTTCAGTTTTCACACAACACGTGTCAACCTTCAGTTGCCACGCTTCTAGTGCTAATTATATGTGTAATAACCTTTCTTTTTCAGTTACTATAGTAATTGTCCTTAGGACTGGCGACCGTAATTTCCCCCAAATTTCAAATATCTAATTACCGCTAGTTAATTGTTAACTTAACGGCTGCACATTTACTTTCTTTATTAACTTACCCCTTTTTAAAAATTAATTTCCACCAGTTTCATTTGCATTTTTCCTTTCATTTAAACGTAACCCTTTCCTCCCTCTTTACCGACAAATTAACTTCGGTGACGATTGCTTTTCCCAAATTTCCATTAGGTACACGCGGTTTAATTTTTCACTGTCATTACGGTCGATAAGTGAGGGGGAGGTTACAAAGTCGCTTCTTGATCTCCGACTGCCACTATCCCCGAGCCCATACAGCCACCTCTTAAACCCACGCGAACCATCCACTTTTCCCCTTTCCCGCTATAGGGAGACACTGAAGGCTTCAATTACAACAAAGGCGCCACCGCCAGAGAACTGAGGGCGACTGCTTCACGCTACGCGCTGCGGCGCGCTTTTCAATGCTAACTTTACTACGACTCAGTGCCAGTGTAGGCGTGGAGGGGTTCCACTTAAAATTAACGATAACTTGAGGCTAAGCTTCATTTCAGTATGGCACTTCCCTTCCAGCGCTGGGCATCTCCCCTACAGCGCCTTCCCATAACTCTCACAACTACCGCTGTTTCCGCACTTCCCCAGCCGACTGCGCATCTAGCAGCCATGATATACCGTGCGAACTCTAAGCAATTTGTCATGGTAAAGGGGCAGTGAATTCTATTGCCACAACAGAAGTCTACTTCGGTGAAATTTCTCGAGCAACCTTTTCGGAAACCCCGCATATCATTTGAACTAGGACCGATTATTTGAAATGTAAAGTGATTTTGGCCTTGTTTAACGTGCAGTGTCGCACTTGCTTTTGGTTCTGATGATACTTTACCAGTTAACTGTGTTAACCTGACTTTTGTACCGTTTTCTTAGTCGTAAATTAGGAATTTTCCTCCAGTTATGACTCTCTAGACGGATGTTTTGTTCTTCGTCGTCTGTTTATTCAGAGTGATCCTTCCGGTCTTCCGTCTGAGAAGGGGAATATTTATGATGCATATTTAATTTACTTGTAAGACTGAGATTTTAATTTGTTTTGCAAGTTCTCTTGCAGCTGAGAGACTTAGCAGCAGGCAACTGATTTTTTGAATTAAGCTATCGCATTCGACGTCGGAGGCTTTCCTGGTTACGGGTCATTTTCAGTAACTGAATTATTTATTGATGTCTAGTACTGCGTTGAGAAAACCATTCGTAATGCCTTCAGGCAGATTCGTTACTTTAAATTCATTGCCACTTATTTCCGAAAATCTCTTGCTCTCTACCCTTCCCGATTCTTAAAGCGAATGATGTATTGGCGACGAGACACACTGGCACTTACTTCTTACACAGATGATGTGGGACCACAATATCGCACACATTTTTGAATACCTTCTCATTCGACTTCGAATGTGTTATTTTCATTACCCACACTGCAATTTCGACCTTAGGTCATTTTCAAGTGATTACAGAAGCTGTAAACATCGCGGCAGTCAGTGTTAAAAAAGAAGTAAAAGTGATGTGGGTCTTCATGCTCTTGTTAGCCTTTGTCTCATATACCATCGGTACGTAACATATGGGATAAAAATTCATAGCCGGCCGCTGTGGCCAAGCGGCTCTACGCGCTTCAGTCCGGAACCGCGCTGCTGCTACGGTCGCAGGTTCGAATCCTGCATCGGGCATGGATGTGTGTGATGTCCTTAGGTTAGTTAGGTTTAAGTAGTTCCAAGTCTAGGGGACTGACGACCTCAGATGCTGAGTTCCATAGTGCTTAGAGCCATTTGAACCATTTGAATAATTCATGGGACTATGGTTAATTATTACTGGTGCTGACTACTGCTGCGTTTACAGCACCTGTAAACAATTGAAAAGTATGTAAGAGCGAAATTGTAATACTGTATATAAATAGTACAGCACAAATATTAAAACACTTACTTCTAGCGTTTATCTTTCCATATGAGTCATCTCAATGCACAGGAAAGCGAAAAAAATGTGTCTGTTTGTCGTAATCAAGTTCGCACGCAATATCTCCGAAAGAGTTACACCTTACCATTTCCCAATAAATTTCTATTAATTAATTAATTAATTAATTAATTAATTAAATTAGCATACTCTTTCCTAGAAAAGAACAAAATTCCATTCCTAATCTTCTGAACATCCCTCAGAAAATCTGCGATATCGACGTATGTTCGAATGAAAAACATATGAAAATTCGGAATTATGTTCAAATAATTCCAGTCTCGAATGTGTTGCACTAGTGTGTTGGAACTGAGTAAATGATCAACACATACAACTTTTAGGCTATGCTAATTATGAGAAACGTTTTTCATTACAGTAGTATTCCCAACGTTGTTCCACTGACCCTATCAGGTGGCAGGTTTCAAGGAACTGGGCTATTTCTCATCGATATGTAGAGGCATCCACTTTCTGTTTATTGTCTATCCAAACTGAAATGTTAACTTTATGTTACCTTCATTTATTCTTTTGCTCTCCTCTCGTTATGAAATTGTTCGGTGGGTCCCTCATGGTGCCTTCACCTGCGTCGTTATTCGCTGCAACAAAGCATTTTGTGGTTCGATAATGGAACGAAAAACAACGAAAGCTAGGCAGAAGCAATTTAAACGGCAGAGAACGACGCTATTCCAATGATAACTCGATTTTGGCAAAATTATTGACTGGAATGTTATCCAGGCAAATGATTTAACTGAGTGGTGAGCACCTTTGAGTTGAGAAAACCGTTCGTTATGCTTTCACGCAGTTTTGTTAGTTTACTTTTAATGTTCTGTATACACTGCGAAAACTTTTATTTTCTAGATGCCGCTTGGCATCATTTGACGAAGGGTAATGACCAACACTAGTCGCATGTGAGATATAGAAAACAAAAGTTTTCGCGACTTATACTGTACGGAAAATTCTAATGACAGTACCAAATAAAGATAGCTAACTGTATGTCAGACTTATACGCTTATTTTGAAAATGTTTAATAGTCAAGCAAATTCCAGTATCCGTTGTACTTTTGTTTGAGGATCTGTGAACAACTGAATCCTGATGTGAATTTGAAATATTATCGCAGCCAATGTCTTTATTACTGATAGAATAAAACAAAAGGTGTAAGAGCCGTGAAAATATGTATGGTATATTTAACGAAAATATGTAATTAATTCGTAGATGTGGTTTTACGAGCAGGAAAATGCTCCTCCGAAATCCAACGAATTATTTTGTCGAATTAGTATAATATGTTTCCAACGTACTGTTTTTATTTTCGTGTGGTCTTCGCTTGAGTACCAGAAAAATGTTCGGTGTAATAATTATCTGATTTGCTACTGAAATATCATACAAAAATATTTACATTTATCGGGATTTATTAATTTGTTTCAGGTCTCTAATTAAATCTCTGTCTGCTGTATCTCGTTACTAATTATGTACTTCTAGGCTTGTTATGGAAAGGATTGGGGACAGAGGAAGTGCAGTTGAGGGGTACTTTTCAACAGCATGAAATCCAGAAATCAAAGTATGAAATTATGAATTCAGCAATGACAGTCCGTCTCTCTATGCATTGTAGTTATACATTCATGGAATTAAAAGACAACATCATTCGATAAACACCTGGTCTCTAAGGCTGAACTTTTTTTAAGTGTCTCCATAAATAAATACTTGAATCAAATAAATCGGCAAAACAATTGGGAACACACAAGCTATCATAGGCTGGCATTTGGAAGTAGGGAGCTGTGTTAGGAAGAAGGCGAGAAGTACTCAGTTCCCTTGTGTTTGTCCACATGCAGGGAATCAAAAATAGTTACTTCGCAATCTCTTGTTACTCCAATGACTTCCAATCGATAGCGTTAGTGATGTGCATCTAGCCTGATGAGGTACTTCTACAATCAGCACCGAAGTGGACATAAAAATACTTAAATCAACAAATGAAAGAAATTTGGTCTATCAGCAGGTAATTAATTTGCTCGTTATAATGCACCGGATAAAACGATCGGATGTACAGATCTGAAGTAGCAAAACTCACACATGGGGAGGGAGGCGGGAGGGGGGCGGACGGAGGATCGGTGGCGGGCGAAAATTGACACTCTGACAAGTAAATACAGAAACTAAAAACAAGTAAAAATCCAACACACATGTAGGTATTCAATCAGTTCAGCACTTTGTGATCTACAATTTAAACAATACAGTTTATCTCTGATAGCACGTCAGGGGGCCCACGGCACGGCCAGAAGATTAAGAAATGGAAAGCTAATAGAAATTCCGATATTGTAAAGGTATTCGTTTGACCCTACAAAATTATTATCTACTGTTTGAACAACACAGATTGACTCTAGCGATCAACATAAGAGCGCAAAGTGAATTTAAAGGTCAAGTGATAATCTGCTGAACACAAAGACAAACCTGTCGAGATATGCGAAAATTACGGTTCACAAATGAACATTCAGATTTTCAGAAGATGGAATGATATGATCAACTAAAGCATTGTGGATACATCAACATTCTATAGAAAACTAACACGTCCAATTGAGCTCGTATCAGAACTAAACCATTCCAAGTTTCCACGACTATGTGAAGTTAAGCAAAAATACACTCCTGGAAATTGAAATAAGAACACCGTGAATTCATTGCCCCAGGAAGGGGAAACTTTATTGACACATTCCTGGGGTCAGATACATCACATGGTCACACTGACAGAACCACAGGCACATAGACACAGGCAACAGAGCATGCACAATGTCGGCACTAGTACAGTGTATATCCACCTTTCGCAGCAATGCAGGCTGCTATTCTCCCATGGAGACGATCGTAGAGATGCTGGATGTAGTCCTGTGGAACGGCTTGCCATGCCATTTCCACCTGGCGCCTCAGTTGGACCAGCGTTCGTGCTGGACGTGCAGACCGCGTGAGACGACGCTTCATCCAGTCCCAAACATGCTCAATGGGGGACAGATCCGGAGATCTTGCTGGCCAGGGTAGTTGACGTACACCTTCTAGAGCACGTTGGGTGGCACGGGATACATGCGGACGTGCATTGTCCTGTTGGAACAGCAAGTTCCCTTGCCGGTCTAGGAATGGTAGAACGATGGGTTCGATGACGGTTTGGATGTACCGTGCACTATTCAGTGTCCCCTCGACGATCACCAGTGGTGTACGGCCAGTGTAGGAGATCGCTCCCCACACCATGATGCCGGGTGTTGGCCCTTTGTGGCTCGGTCGTATGCAGTCCTGATTGTGGCGCTCACCTGCACGGCGC
Source organism: Schistocerca cancellata (assembly GCF_023864275.1). Lineage (NCBI taxonomy): Eukaryota > Metazoa > Arthropoda > Insecta > Orthoptera > Acrididae > Schistocerca > Schistocerca cancellata. The sequence continues at coordinate 1,061,880,852 of NC_064626.1, read as the reverse complement.
CAAACACGCATACGACCATCATTGGCACCAAGGCAGAAGCGACTCTCATCGCTGAAGACGACACGTCTACTTTCGTCCCTCCATTCACGCCTGTCGCGACACCACTGGAGGCGGGCTGCACGATGTTGGGGCGTGAGCGGAAGACGGCCTAACGGTGTGCGGGACCGTAGCCCAGCTTCATGGAGACGGTTGCGAATGGTCCTCGCCGATACCCCAGGAGCAACAGCGTTCCTAATTTGCTGGGAAGTGGCGGTGCGGTCCCCTACGGCACTGCGTAGGATCCTACGATCTTGGCGTGCATCCGTGCGTCGCTGCGGTCCGGTCCCAGGTCGACGGGCACGTGCACCTTCCGCCGACCACTGGCGACAACATCGATGTACTGTGGAGACCTCACGCCCCACGTGTTGAGCGATTCGGCGGTACGTCCACCCGGCCTCCCGCATGCCCACTATACGCCCTCGCTCAAAGTCCGTCAACTGCACATACGGTTCACGTCCACGCTGTCGCGGCATGCTACCAGTGTTAAAGACTGCGATGGAGCTCCGTATGCCACGGCAAACTGGCTGACACTGACGGCGGCGGTGCACAAATGCTGCGCAGCTAGCGCCATTCGACGGCCAACACCGCGGTTCCTGGTGTGTCCGCTGTGCCGTGCGTGTGATCATTGCTTGTACAGCCCTCTTGCAGTGTCCGGAGCAAGTATGGTGGGTCTGACACACCGGTGTCAATGTGTTCTTTTTTCCATTTCCAGGAGTGTATGTAAGATAAAAATGAAAATAAGATCGAAAAACATTTACCCAAACATCACAACAGGAAGAGAAGATATTAACGACTAACACCAATACATTTGTCCATCTACCAGTGGAGTGCTAATAGAAGCAGCCAGTACCTACAATCCCAGTGACAGAACGCCAGAAAGCGCGCTAGTTCGTACCACCCACCCTTTCATGAGTGGTAGGAGAAGTTACTGTTAGTCCAGGGGCGGAATACCAATCGACTTCCTTAGTTGTACGGACCTGACTCTCGCGCTATGCCTGATCAACAAACTCTCTTGATTCTAAACTTCTCTCCGACGAGGTTTGGTTGGCAATGTAGACTCTACACTCTACTAACTCTGGTTATACTGTAGGCACCTCTGATGTGCAAGTGTTCTATTTCTCTCTTTCTGTAACACACACACGCACGCACGCACACACACAATATATATATATATATATATATATATATATATATATATTCTTTTTCTGGATCTATCGAGATATAGATATTGTCATTCGATTTGAGTTACGAGTGTGTTGTAATATGGTCTTTGGCTCAACAGATGTTAGTACTTTCATCTAGGTATGACGAAACAAGATGGCTGGAGCACGCTTTACATTCGAGCAACGAAAATATATTGTGAAGTTCGATAATGTCGTTGAAGTGCAACGTCAGTGGAGGTGGGAGTTTGAAACAGAACCTCCAACCAGCCTATCAATTGACCGCATCAATGACAAGTAGGAGTTGCATGGAACGATTTATGATATTCACAAGGGAAGATCAGGAAGACAATGTACAGCTACAAGTCCTGAAAGCTGAAAAGTAGGAAGCTTACATTCCACGATTGTTACATGCGATTAATGAGGACGATCCTGATCGCTGGATGTAATTTTGCGAATGGTTTCATCAAATGGTAACTGATGACGAACAGTTTGTGACTCGAGTACTGTGGAGTGACGAGGCACAATTTAAAACGCATATTTCGCACTAAAGCCATTCTACGCACTAAAACACAGAAGGAGCAAACACAGTCTAACTCTATGAAGTATACTAACAGCCATTAATGACTTGTACGACGTTCGTACTGATTTCTGTAGGTATTACACGCGGAGATCAGCGTTCCTACATCAAAATTGGATCCCTGCATGGAAAGAACCCAATGAAAAATTTACAACGCTTTGGTAGAAGCGTGTGGGAATAATGTACTGGATCGTAGCACAGTATCATGCTGGTCTGCTCGTTTCCTTGAAGGTCGAATAAGCACTGAGGACAACTCAAGAAGTGGAAGGCCATCAACTGCAACAGACTGCACCTCTCAGGTTATTTAACATTTTGAGAGAGGATCGACGAAAACATGTGACAAAATTGCATATGAGGCCAGACAGAATATCCGTCACTTCAGTTTACAGAACTAAGATTGAAAAGTTAAAGATGAGAAAGGTATCTGCGAGGTGGGTACCGCATGATCTGAGCGACCGCTAGAAAGCGGGTCGCAAAAGAATATCAGGAAAAATTGCTTCAGCGTTATCGAACAGAAGGAGAACAGTTTCGGGGAAAAGAACTGTTGCACTTGACGAAACATGGATACGAGATTCTGAGCCAGAACTGAAAGTTCCAACCCATTCTCCAGGCACGAAAAAAAATTCCGCTGCAAACAGTCAGAGGTAAAACTGAAGTTGATCTTTGGACATGACATGAAAGGAATCACAGCAACAAACAGTGCCTCAGGGGTCGTCTGTAACAGGCCGGCACTACAAGCTGTCACAGCAAAATGTCTTGAACCGGAAAATTCGTCAGAGAAGACCTGACATGCTTGCAGCTGATGTCCTCATTTTGTACGATAATGCAGACCGCATACTGCCCAACCTCTGAGAGAAACGCTCGACAAATATGGACAGGTAATACTTCCCCTCCCACGATGCATTTCCGATATGAGCCGACCAGACTTTGATTTGTTTCTAAATTGAAGGAACGACTCCGTGGAAAACTTTTTCATACAATTGCTGAAGCATCCAGTGAGGTAATAGTGACCCGAGTAAAGATACAGTTCAACAATGAATGTGCCCTATCCGGAATACAGACGTCGCCAAAAATTTGGAAAGATATCATATGCAAGAATGTATTGAAAGCCTGTAGACGTAGTTTGTCAAATAAATTATTTTCTTCAGCCTCATCTTGAAGTATGCAGAAGTCTTGAAATGACGCTAGTATATTAGCAGAAAAGCTGCAACTGCGTAAAGCTCCAATATTCTTCCCCTTACACAATTCACCTGCTATTTTTGTCTAAATATTCATACAAATCATTGATGTAAATTTACACGAACAATATCGTCTCTTTTATACTGATAAAATTGAAGCGTGTTTAATACGAACATTAGTGCTAACTCAAATTTATGAATATTCTTTTAAATTATTCAAATGTTGGGCGTTAAGGTGCTTTTATGCTACAGTTATGAATATTCGTTAATATCTAATTTCCTATCCGATGCCTGCAAACAGTTTGTTAAAGGCTTTTGCGTCATAATATTAAACGCCACTCTGAAACATCACGGCAGCACAATCAATATCGAAAGTATTTTTACTTAATTTATCATAGTTATTAATTCATCGTTGTTAATTTATAGTAGTTATTAATTATTACGTTATCGTTACATAATACTTATTCTTCACCATAAACCTCATTAGGTTTCAAGGTTCTAGGCAAGTGACTGTAAGAGCCACATTGACCATGAGAATATCGTGCAAGATCTTTGTTTATGAACGTTGCTTAATGTTCATACTGGACTCTTCTACGGAGTTTATCTTGTTTTGAACTTAGCTGGGTAGCCTCAAAAGATAGTGGCATAGTACAGTATTCACTGTAAGAATACAAAGTATTTCAGCAATTCCGTTTGCAGTTCAAAAAATCTAATAACAAAGCAGACAGATCGGAGTTTTTTATGTTAACTTACAAACGTGATCCCGCCGCCTCAGTTTGTTATCATTATGGATGCCCAGGAAACTGAAACAAGGAGTTTTTTTCTAATGATGTCGTTTGATCTCTCCTTACCGCACCTGAAAGCCAATTTTATTTGTTCTGATATGCTTAATATGAATAAGAACAAGAGTTAAGCTATGTGCTGAGAACATCTACATCTACATGGATACTCCGCAGATCACATTTAAGTGCCTTGATATTATCGTGGAGGTGTCTCGACTGTATGTGCCTTTAACAGTATATCTATCAGCAAATTTCACAGATTTCGAAGAGTCCTCTAATATCTAAAAAATCCGTGAAGGTCACAAACAGGAGTGGACGAAGAATTGAACTTACCAGAGTACCATATTTAGTGAAAATCGATAAAGGTATCGTCCTTCTTTAGATTTGTTAATTTACTATGGAAAGCACCCCGTATTGTACATAGAGTTACTAAAGTAATCCACTTGACTCTGGCTACACACTGAACGCCTGCAACCTGAGTAACACATAACTGAAGACAGTGTGCAGATTTGCCAATGTCAGGGCATCAAGCCCCCATTTATGCTTGTCGTACCCTTTTACTGTCGCTCTCCAACTATTATTCGAAAGGCTGATGGCGTTTCAAATGTGAAAGTATGCTGTGGATGAATGTGGTCACTGATGATGCAGAGCAACGATTTTTTTCTGTCGCTATGAATTCATATGAACATGAATGGAATGGTGGAACGGAGATGAGTGGAGGCGAACAGTCCTTGCACCTAATGCTGTCGTAAAAGCGCTGAATGTTGCACGTACTTATTGCAACACTTCTAAGACAGTGTTACGCTATCAACCCATAAGAAATTGTAGAGGGATTTCGAACAACTAAATAACTGTCTCGCAGTACATTGATCAAGATTTAGACAGCATCACATCTCTCAGTCTTGGAGGTTGAATTTTGGCGACGAGAAATTAGATGTCGCTTGCCCCTGACATAGTACATCGCAAAGTTTATAACAGTGTAGGGGCCAGTTACTTATGGCGTTTATCGTGTTGTTTCGAAATAAATGCCGAATGAGAAAGGGAGTGGGGAATCGGTATCGCTGTCAGATACTAAACGGCATCCCACACCGTACAAATAGCCACAACATGTGGGTGCTTATGTCCAGAGGGTGCTTATGTGCATGAATCATCACCGTTTTAGAAAGCATCGCTCGTGCGAAACTCAGCTTGCACTTTTCTTACATGATATACAACGAACTGTGGATGAAAGGCAAGAAGCAGATTCAATATTTCTAGATTGCCGGAAAGCATTTGATACGTCGCCCCAACGTGCACCATTAACGAAGGCTTGAACGTTGAAATAGTTTCCCAGATATATGAATGGCTTGAATGTTTCTTAATTAATAGAACCCAGTATGTGGTCCTCTACGGTGTCTGTTATCAGAAAATAAAGTTTCGTCAGGAGTGTGAAGTGTGACAGGACTGTCTATACACACCGATGACATAGCGGACAAGACGGGCAGCAATCTGCGGTTGTTTGCTGATGATTCTGTGGTGTATGGGAAGACAAAATTTCTAGTTTGTCTAATGAATTGCAGCTAGCTCTAAATACAGAAAAATATAAGTTCATGCAGATGATTAGGAAAAACAAACACTTAATGTTCAGATACAGCTTTGGAAGTGTCCTTGATACAGCCACGTCATTTAAAAATCTGGGGGTAACGTTGCAAAGCGATATGAAATGCAATGAGCATAAGAGGATTGTGGTTGGAAAGGAGAGTTGTCGACTTTGGTTTATTGAGATAATTTTGGGAATGTGCGGTTCATCTGTAAAGAAGACCGCATATAGGACGCTGTGGGACCTATTCCTGAGTACAGTGTCTGGGATCCGTACCAAGTCGGATTAATGGAAGAGATCGAGCCAATTCAGAGGCGGGCTGCTAGGTTTGTTACCGGCAGGTTCGAACAACACACAAGTGTTACGGTGATGCTTTGCGAACTCAAATGGAAATCCCTGGAGGGAGGGCAACGCTATTTTCGAAGACTGCTATTGAGACGATTTAGGTATCCGGTATGTGAAGCTGACTGCAGAATCTGAAGTTTACTGCAGAACAATTCTAGTGCCGCCAAAATGCATTTCGGGTGAGGATAACATACGAGAATTAGAGCTCATTCGGAGGTTTATAGGCAGTCTTTTTTTCCGTCGCTCTATTTACGAGTGGAAAAGGAATGATTAGTAGTGGTACAGGGTACCTCTGCTACCCACCGCACGGTGGCTTGCAGAGTATGAATGTAGATGCATATGTATATGTACACTCCTGGAAATTGAAATAAGAACACCGTGAATTCATTGTCCCAGGAAGGGGAAACTTTATTGACACATTCCTGGGGTCAGATACATCACATGATCACACTGACAGAACCACAGTCACATAGACACAGGCAACAGAGCATGCACAATGTCGGCACTAGTACAGTGTATATCCACCTTTCGCAGCAATGCAGGCTGCTATTCTCCCATGGAGACGATCGTAGAGATGCTGAATGTAGTCCTGTGGAACGGCTTGCCATGCCATTTCCACCTAGCGCCTCAGTTGGACCAGCGTTCGTGCTGGACGTGCAGACCGCGTGAGACGACGCTTCATCCAGGCCCAAACATGCTCAATGGGGGACAGATCCGGAGATCTTGCTGGCCAGGGTAGTTGGCTTACACCTTCTAGAGCACGTTGGGTGGCACGGGATACATGCGGACGTGCATTGTCCTGTTGGAACAGCAAGTTCCCTTGCCGGTCTAGGAATGGTAGAACGATGAGTTCGATGACGGTTTGGATGTACCGTGCACTATTCAGTGTCCCCTCGACGATCACCAGTGGTGTACGGCCAGTGTAGGAGATCGCTCCCCACACCATGATGCCGGGTGTTGGCCCTTTGTGGCTCGGTCGTATGCAGTCCTGATTGTGGCGCTCACCTGCACGGCGCCAAACACGCATACGACCATCATTGGCACCAAGGCAGAAGCGACTCTCATCGCTGAAGACGACACGTCTCCATTCGTCCCTCCATTCACGCCTGTCGCGACACCACTGGAGGCGGGCTGCACGATGTTGTGGCGTGAGCGGAAGACGGCATAACGGTGTGCGGGACCGTAGCCCAGCTTCATGGAGACGGTTGCGAATGGTCCTCGCCGATACCCCAGGAGCAACAGTGTCCCTAATTTGCTGGGAAGTGGCGGTGCGGTCCCCTACGGCACTGCGTAGGATCCTACGGTCTTGGCGTGCATCCGTGCGTCGCTGCGGTCCGGTCCCAGGTCGACGGGCACGTGCACCTTCCGCCGACGACTGGCGACAACATCGATGTACTGTGGAGACCTCACGCCCCACGTGTTGAGCAATTCAGCGGTACGTCCACCCGCCCTCCCGCATGCCCACTATACGCCCTCGCTCAAAGTCTGTCAACCGCACATACGGTTCACGTCCACGCTGTCGCGGCATGCTACCAGTGTTAAAGACTGCGATGGAGCTACGTATGCCACGGCAAACTGGCTGACACTGACGGCGGCGGTGCACAAATGCTGCGCAGCTAGCGCCACTCGACGGCCAACACCGCGGTTCCTGGTGTGTCCGCTGTGCCGTGCGTGTGATCATTGCTTGTACAGCCCTCTCGCAGTGTCCGGAGCAAGTATGGTGGGTCTGACACACCGGTGTCAATGTGTTCTTTTTTCCATTTCCAGGAGTGTAGGTCGTAATAACAAATAATGCTGTCAAGAACATGTAAATAAAGAGAAAATTCCCATATACACTGTGTCCCACGACGAATAGTCAGTATTCGGAGATATGACAAGAACGATCGTTCGAAGCAAAAATATCTAATAAACATGGACTCTAAAAAACTATGAGCACTTGTTCATCTCCGTTTCTATGAAACATCTCTTCTACTGAACAAGTGCTGATAGCACTTTAGAAATGCATTTTATATCCTGTATTTATTAGACAGTTTTTCTTATTTTTGTCCATATGACTGCACCCAAACTATGGAAAAAAAATACTGCAGTGGAAGAGATTTGTTTCATAGTATCGAAGATGAGGAAGGGTACTTAGACGTGGGACGCTAGTAAAGATCGAATTCGAGCTAAAGGGTGAGCAGTCACCTCCGTTATCATTCACGCTAAGAGAACAAGTGACAATTTGTACCGGGGGAGGGGGTTCACTTGAAATTACGCACTCAACGGTCTTCAGTGCTAATTAACTTGAAAACGGCGCAACATATCTAATTGCTTCTTAGCAGTCATTTATTACCACAAGCTACCCTGCGCCACCCATACAAGCTTTTCACTCTGTTTCTGACTACCTTGTATATCTGCATGAAATATTGTGTTCGCAGTTAGCAACCACACGGCCGTATAACACCAAGAAGTGGCACGGCACAATGTAATTTGAAGTTGGCTATGTTTTCGGTATTTGCAGCAATAATCGTTAATCATATCAACTTTCATCACGCTACCAGTACCTCATCAGCGTTTAGCAGATGAAATACCTGCTAAAGCAAAGGTGGGCTTGTGTTTGTGCACAAGACACACGTGCGTCTTTATTACGGTGGTCGGAGAATGTGACGAATACTTCCGGCTGCATGGAGATGCAGCTGTAACCCATTGTGAAGGTTGAACTTTCTTGGTGACCGAAAGAGAGAGAGAGAGAAAAGGGAGAGGAAGGAGCTATACGTGTTTTGCGAAAGACTGACCTTTTATATCATTAGTGTTATCAGACAAAATTAAAGCCACATTCTGAGAGTATTGTGCTCCCGACATTCCGATTACTTGGTTTTCGCGAATCGTCACGTGCAGAAATATTAGCTGGAAATTCGACATGATTCGTGGCCCAAATGAACGTTCTTAAGGCTCACATTCATTCCTTGATCCTTTGGCCTTTCTTATACCCACTATCACCGAGTTTTTCAATGCCTCTTATATCGAAAATCCCGAAGATGCTCTCCACACTGCAGGGGTCTGTGAATTATTCCGATGCGGATGCGGCGAAGTCTACGTTGACGGAACCGAGAGACCTATATAGCCGCGCGTATCAGAGCATGAACGCTTTTTACGTTTGTGGCAACACAGCGAAGCTGCTACAGGGGAACGTCCCTAGAAATATGGGCCAAATAGTCCTCAGTTACTTGCTGCATATATTCCAATCTCGGGTTTCCTCTACAGTTTTTACCCTGCCATCGAAGTTATTGCCTGATGTCTTAGCAGATGTCTTGATACCCTATTCCTTCTTCTTATCAGTGTTTTCCATACAGTCTTTTCCTCGCCGATTCTCCGAAGAACCTGCTCATTCCTTACCTAATCAGTCCACCTAAACTTCATTCTTCTCTGGCACCACATATCAAAGCTTCGATTCTCTTCTTTCCCTGTTTTCCCATAGCACGTGTTACAATGTCACACAATGCTGTGCTCCAAACCCAAATTCTCAATTATTTCCTCCTCAAATTAACGCCTACGTTTGGTAGTAGCAGACTTCTCTTGGCCGGGAATGTCCCTTTTGCCAGTGGTAGTCAGCTTTTTACGTCCTATGTGCTCCGTCTCTCATAGATTATTTTGTTGCCTAGGTAGCAGAACAACTTAATTTCATCTTCCTCGTGATAACTAATCCTGAAGTTAGACTTCTCGCTGTACTCATTTCTGCTACTTCTCGTTACTTTTGTCTTTCTTCGATTTACTCTCAATCCATATTCTATACTCATTGGATTGTTTATTCAGTTCAGCATACCGTGTAATTCTTCTTAATTTTCACTGAGGATTGCAACGCCATCAGCGAATCCTATCATTATAACCTTTTACCTTGAATTTTATTTTTACTCTTGAACCTTTCCTTTATTTCCGTCAGGGATTCTTTGATGTACAGGCAGAGGGGTGCAAGACTACATCCCTGGGTTCCAGGCACTTCGTTTAAATGGCTCTGAGCACTATGGGACTTAACTTCAGAGGTCATCACGCCGCTAGAACTTAGAACTACTTAAACCTAACTAACCTAAGAACATCACACACATCCATGCCCGAGGCAGGATTCGAACCTGCGACCGTAGCAGACACGTGGTTCCAGACTGAAGCGCCTAGAACCGCTCGACCACAGCGGCCGGCCACTTAGTAATGTATAAGGATTAAACTGAATTACACTGATGTGACAAAAGTCATGGGATACCTTCTAATATCGTGTGGGACCTACTTTTGTTCGGCGTAGTACAGAAACTTGATGTGGCATAGACTCAACAAGTCGTTGCAAGTCCCCTGCAGAAATATTGAGCCATGCTGCCTCTATAGCCAATTGCGAAAGTGCTACCGGTGCAGGATTTTGGGCACAAACTGACCTCTTGATGGGATATAGTGAAGACAGAGACAGGTGGGACCAAAAAGGAAGAGAAATAGATAGCTCTAAAAACAGTTCAGACACTGGTAACAATTTCATGTAGTGTTGCAAACCTCTGAAACAAGTACTTTGTTTCTCATCCTGACAGCTTGAGGTTATCAGGTTCGGTAAACAGTGCAACAGAGTCTTTGCAAATAACTCCAGTAAAATGGAAACGACACCCACGTCTCCCAAAGAAGAAGCATCCGTCATAAAATTCCTAAAATCTACGTATTCTAGTGGTTATTACAATATATAAGCGAAGTTAATCAAAGAGTGCTCATGGGAGATGACTTTTATCTTAAGCTCTTTGTGTATTCGATCTCTTGTCAACGGAACATTTCCAGATTGGATAAAACAGCTAATATGTTATAGCATTCCATTTGTGTTCCTTTAGTTGGTTTTCTATTTATGGTTTGTTTTATTGTTTCACAAACACTCTGAAATTTTGCTATTTTATTCTTCACATTTTTATCATGAGACTGGAAAACTGTTAGTAGTAGAAATGATTACTGACAGAACCCATTACTACCACTACGTGGGCAGGAAAAGAATTAAACAGAATGGTAAAATTGGCTATGAGATTATTTTTTAAAGTACTTCTCTAAATGAAACATCTGAAGACGCCTTAAACTGCAGGCTTAAACTTACTTTGTGTTACCAATTTTGACCTAAGGTAGTGAGACATGGGTTTCAAACTCAAACAGGAAGTTCAACATAGATGGAGATACATGAAGAGATATACTAGAAGAAGAAAGCACTAAACTGAAGCACGCAACCTACTGGACTGGAAGCGTAATTATAACGTAATGAAAATGAAATGGTGGTGGGATGGGCATGTAGGCTAGTGAATGGACTGCACAGGAAAACGGATAAGGAAAGCCGGATACGGCGGTGTAAGAGACAAGAACACATTATAAAATACGTGGAAGCTTCGTGGGTGGCATGGCAGTGAAATACGGTACTTAAACACCGAAATTTCCCTCTAGGCCAGAACTAAAAAGAAACTGTGGTTAACAAGCGAGTAAATGAGTAAGAGTAATACAGAAATTTACGCTATAATAGTGACTACTCTGAAATAGAAGTAAAGGTGGACTTTGCGTGTTGTCGAAAAGACTGACGGAAGATAGATTGGGAAAATTCTACGCCTTTTACTACTAATACCACACGAGGCAGATGTCAGTCTAACGAGAAATGGGCAGTGGATACCAAGAAGTTAACAGGATATACTTTAACGCATATCCCTAGACACTTAATTTTACCTTATGTAATACTTCGCCCATAAGTATTCTTTTGTCAAAACAATTATCAGATGACTATTTTTTTTTAATCAAGAGCATTGTCGTAACTGAATCTGACTGTGTGCTAGATTGAGTAATTTGTATTCTCCCAACTTAATTACAAACGGCGAACAAGTTATTTTTATCTGAAAACCACAGCTCACATACCTTCACTACCTTGATTTGTTCGTGCAATTACCTTTGAAGGCAACATTATTTTTCATAATACTTTACGGTTTAACATAACAAAAAGTTGGAAATACGCCTCTCTCTGTCACAATTTAGAGCAACGTCGTGTTAGAATAAGTTTTTGCATTAAATCTCGTCGGGTTCCGTGAATTTCAGATGTCCTAATGTATGCTTTATTCCTCGGAACTCTAGCCAGCTAGCTACAAGAAGTTTTTAATTTATTCATAACTAGAGTCATCCATAAATTGTGCTGAAGTAGGTGGATACACAGTAATGCTGCTATGGTGAGCGCCACTCGCAAAAGTCCTCACAATTTTCCCAGCGGTGATACAAAACAGTGTCGCCTGACTTTTGGAACGGCAAGACGGTGCCACAGAAAAACTGCAGGATGAAAAAATGAGGAAGTAACGGAATATGGATAATTAGTTGTAATGTATCACGTTATGGTCACTCAATCTGCAATGTTTGAGCCTCTGCCTTCGTGCAAGTGAGAATCCAAAAGCGATAACTACTCGTAGGGTTCTGCAATACTCTTTGCCGCTATTCTAATTCGTTCGCTGGAATGACGAATTAGTAAAAGTGTTTGTGGTACATCAAAAGAAATCATTTTGTTGCTATCATTCGAACTGACTGGTCGTTCGAACGATACTTCTATTGTGTTATTATTGGAGTAATAAAAAAGGTATTTAAATCGAATTATTGGAGTTGGTGTTCATAGCTGTACTTAACCATGATCCTGAAATATTGAAACGAGTTACGAGAGTAATAAATTTTAGTGGTCAAAAAAGACCTTATGAGCATGGCGTGTATTATGGTGAGTAATACATCGAACTTTTATCTGTTTCCGTTATTGAACGGGTATACGATAATGACTTTTCTTTCGCAACATCGAACCTGTACTTCAGAGTAAATTTTCGAACATTAAATTCTGTTTTACTTACAGTAATGTCAAATAAATTTTCATCCTATACCACCAGATAGGACAAGCATATATACCACAACATATTTTCCTTACTGAAAGATGATGATGATGATGATGATGATGATGATGTTTGGTATGTGGGGCGCTCAACTGCGCGGTGGTCAGCGCCCGTACAAAGACCCAACCATTGCTCAGCCCAATTTCGCTACTTTTATGAATGATGATGAAATAATGAGGACAACACAAACACCCAGTCATCTCGAGGCAGGGGAAAATCCCTGACCCCGCCGGGAATCGAGCCCTAACTGGAAGGGTGGCACACTACACAGCCTCAACGCACTACGAAAGTACGTAAATTGCGCGACACTAATTTTTAGAGTTGACTGACAGCCTAACTTCGACTTCATATTGAGGTAGCAAATGAGCCCTCGAGAGATAAAGCTATGCATTTTTGCTGGAAACAATGGACATGGAATCAAAATTCTGTTTTGCATTTTACAACTTCAGGGCACGTAGTCCGGAGGTAGCGTCTTCGACTAATAATTAATACGTGTTCGGCCCCGGACTGGAGTCCCACCCGTGCTTAATTTCGAATAAAACTCATTGGTAATGGTAGCAGAAGACTTCCGACAAGTTACCCTCATTCTGCCAACAACCTTGTCAAAAGAGGCGGAGGAAGAGACACAGGTTCAGAGCACACTCTTGCCTTTGGGTAAAAACTGCCGGTAAAAGACGGAACAATCAGCAATAATCCGCGGCATGAGGCTGCAGAAACCAACGGAGATCACTGCAGTACATACATATAACGTGTACTCACATGATATATGGCTGGTAATTAAAAATGTGTCATAATGATCTTTCCATTGACAAAACATGCCGGACTAGTTCCCCATGCGGATCTCCGGGAAGGAGTTGCCAAGGCGGAGGTGACCAGGAGAGAAAGACTGAATAACCAACGAAAGGATAACGTTCTCCGAGTCGGGGAATGAAATATCAGAAGCTAGAAAATCTGAAAAAGGAAATGCTAAGGCTCAGTCTAGATATAGTGGGCGCTCAGTGAAATGAAATGGACACAAAAGACAAGGATTTCTGATCAGGCGAGTTTAGGATAGTTTCAAAAATATCAGAAAATGGTAAGACGAGAGTAGGATTCGTTAAGAACAGGAAGATAGGGCAAAGAGTGAGATCTTCTGGACTGTTGAGTGATACGGTTGTTCTCATCTGAATCGACAGCAAATCAACATCGACAACAGTAGTCGACGTCGCAAGCAGAAGATGAAGAGATAAAGTATATAAGGATATTGAAGGTGTAATTCAGTACGTAAAGAGAGATAAAAATCTAGTAGTCATGGAGGACTGGAATGCGGTTCTAGGAGAAGAAGTGAAGGAACGTTTATTGGATATGGGCTTGGTACCAGGAAAGAGTGTGGACCAGAACATTCTGTTAAAGAATCACAAGAGCAGAAGGTATACTTCGGAAAGGTACATCTGAAATTCTCTGATCCTATATATACCGCGGTAATGAATAGCGGACTGCTTGCAAGAAAAATGTAAAAAAATCTACAAGGAGATGAGTGTAGGAAGGTGTGACTTAGCTGATAAAAATGTGAAAAAAGATCTTAGGACTGCTTAAGATAAAAAAACGCAGATTGGTAGATAACATTCCATCGGAATTTCTAAAATCATTGGAGGAAGTGGCAACATAACGACAATTCATCGCCGTGCGGGATTAGCCGAGCGGTCTTAGGCGCTGCAGTCATGGACTGTGCGGCTGGTCCCGGCAGAGGTTCGAGTCCTTCCTCGAGTCCTTCCTAGTGTGTAAGCTTAGGGACTGATGACCTTAGCAGTTAAGTCCCGTAAGATTTCACACCCATTTGACAATTCACGTTCATGTGGAGAATGTATGAGACCGGTGATACACCATCAAACTTTCGGAAAAACATCATCCCCGGTATTCCAAAGATTGCAAGAGCTGACAAGTGCGAGACTTATCGCACAGTGAGCTTAGCTACTCATGCACGCAAGTTGATGACAAGAATAACATACAGAAGAGTGGAAAAAGGAACTTGGATCCGTTAGACGATGAATTTGGCTTTAGGAAAGGTATAGGCGCGAGAGAGCAGTTCTGAGATTGTGAGACACGCTCATAGGATCTGTCATCTTGTAAAAACTGTGATTGTGAAATAGTGCAAGCTGTTCGAAATCCTGAGAAAAATAGGGATAAGCATTAGGCGAAGAGGTGCAATATGTCCAAATGGCTCTGAGCACTAAGGGACTTAACTGCAGTGGTCATCAGTCCTCCTAGAACGTAGAACTACTTAAACCTAACTATCCTAAGGACATCACACACATCCACGGCCGAAGCAGGATTTGAACCTGCGACCGTAGTAGTCGCGCGGTTCCAGACTGTAGCGCCTAGAACCGCTCGGCCACTGCGACCGGGATGCAATGTACTACGTGCATGGAGAAAGAGGATAAAAATGAGAATGGAAACCAAGAACGAAATGCTCGGAGTAAGAAGAGTGTACATTGAAGAAGCAATGAGGCAAATGAAAGAAATGTTGAAGAATAGAATTAAAATTCAAGGCGAAATGGTATCAATGCTAAGGTTGGTCGGTGACGTTGCTATCCTGAGCGAATGAGAAGGAGAGTTACAGGATGTGTTGAATGAACAGCCCAATGAGGGCAGATTTTGGACTGAGAGTAAGTCAAAGAAAGAAGAAAGTAATGAGAAGTAGCAGACATGAGAACAGAGAGAAACTTAACCTAAGGATTGGTGATCACGAAGCAGATGAAGTTGAGGAATTCTGCTATCGAGAGAGCAAATGGACGCATGATGGACGAAGCAAGGAGGACATCAACAGCAGACTAGCACTGCCAAAAAGAGAATTCCTGGCTAAGAGCAGTTTACTAGAATCGAACATAGACCTTAGTTTGAGGAAGAAATTTCAGAGAATATACTTTTACAGGACAGAATTGTAATGAGTTACGGACTATGGGAAAACCAGAAGAGAATCGATGTATTTGAAATGAGTGCTACAGAAGAATATCGAAAATTAGGTAGACTGATAACGAAAGGAACGAGGAAGTACTCCGCAGAATAGACAAGGTAAGGAATATGTGCAAAACACTGACAAGAATAAGAGACGGTACTATGGGATATCTGTTAAGAATTAGCGCAACAATTTTCGTGGTACTAGAGGACGCTGTAGAGGGTGAAACTGTATAGGAAGACCGAGATTTAAATACATCGAGCACGTAATAGAGGACGTAGGTTGCAGGTGTTACTCTGAGATGAAAACGGTGTCACAGGAGAGGAATTTGTGAAGAGCTGCTTCAAACCAGTCAGAAGAATTAAGAATCGCCCCCCCCCCCCCAAAAAAAAGCCTTAGAATGCAAAAGCTTACAAGTTTTCATTAAAAAGCTTACTTTATCTTAGAAGTTGACTTTTACCATCCAAGTAGTTAGTGTGTCTGCAACAGGCGCAAGCAGCAACGGGTAAAAGTTGTCGATACTGTCGCAACCCGACTTGGGCCGCGACATAGACCTACTTAGTGTAGAACTCACTCTCTGATCAGAGGTGATGCGGGATTTTAAGGTCATGCGATTCTCCGTACGCGACCGGCTGCATGCAGGAGTGAAATGCTGATGGCTCAAACTGCGATTTTTCAGCTCTCTTGCTTGGAGCCCGATAGGCGCTGATGCTAGGCTGAGGAGGTAGATATGAAGATAATATGGAGATAATAGGGGAAATGAGACTCTTGAATGGCTTGCTGGTCTGTTCTTTTATTTTATTTATTTATTTATTTATTTTTTTGCTTCTTCACGTGTCAGTAATGAACATGCAAAACAGCACCGACACGGGTTTATAAAATCTTAGATGAGTCTTATTGGATTCTCCCATCAGTTAGCTGTACAAATAGCCATCCTGGCCTAAAATTTTGTTAAGATTACGGTACGTGCAGTAATGTATAGCACTACAGACTACGTAACATGAAAGTGCCTTTTTCTGTTGTTCTGCTCAAGCCCTCATTCCAAGTACACTTCATAATGTAAGTGATACACAGACGTAGGTACACATTGATATATGAATGGTGGAAACCATAAACTTAGCACAAAGGCACACACATGCAAGCTTTTGCAAGTCCTTCTTAATGCACAAAGTTAACTGAGTCTGAATTGTCACATAGCTCCTGGAGTAGACTCGTTCACCCGAGGCAGCTTTCTGACCGCTGGAACTCTCGAACCCTGCCGAACTCTGCCTAGCTTAGCGACTGAGGGCTTCTGGGTACAGCGATTATTTCATTATAATTGACTCGTGACTGCGTCCCTTTTTAGCCCCAGTTCTAAGTCAGCGAGTGCGAAATCAGCTGTTTCTCAATGTGTATGACTTTTTAATAGCTGACTAAAAGCGGCTTGCACTGCACTGTGCGTCTCTACATGATACAAGTAAAGAGCTAATATCCATATCTGGATGACTTTTTTGCGGTAATCTTCATGATTAGATCATTGCAGTGCAATTAAATCTGATACTTAGGGGAGGCGGGAGAGTACTATGTCTATGTAAATCATACGGCGATTAAGGATTAATGGGTTGCTGCTGTGTTCTTCATTCTGAAGACTGGTTTGATGCAACTCTCCAAGCTAGTCTGTCCTGCGAAACTTTCTTCATGTCCGTATGGCCACACAGCAAACATTGATTTCAACTTGCTTAAATTATTCAAGCCTCTGCCTGACTCTAAAATGTTATTCTTTTACTCCCGTCTCTTCCCTCGATTACAAACTTGACGATTCCTTGATGTCTCGATACGAATATTACCAATTGATCCTTTTTTATTCACTTTTTGCCACAATTTTTCCCTCCATCTGGGTTCAATACTTCTTAATTAGTTATTTGAACTACCCATCTAATCTTCAGCAATCTTCGGTAACATCAAATTTCAAAAGTTTCCAATCTCTTCTTGTCTGAACTGTTTACCATCTTGTTTAACTTTCGTACAAGGATACATTACAGATAAATACCTTAGGAAATACTTCTTAATATTAAAATTTATATTCGATGCTAACAAATTTCTCTCGTTCTAAAACACTTTTCTTGCTATCGCAAAAATTCATATCTCTATTTTGGCCATCTTCAGTTATCTAGTAGCAAAACTCATCTACTACTTACTGCATCATTTCATAATCAAATTCCTTCGGCTACACTTGACAAAATTTTCATAAATTTCATCATCCTTTTTTACTTTTTTATGTTCATCTTGTATCCTCAACATACCGTCGATTCCGTTCAACTGTTCTCATAAGTCCTTTACTGTCGCTGACAGAATTACGTTGTAATCACTAATGGTTTTATTTCTTCTACTTTGACTTTTCAAGGACTACAGTATCTCCGCCCAAGAAAGATACCTCAGCCAGTTGCCACTGGCGGCCTCGAGGGGGAAAAAAAAAGTAAACGGATCGTCATATGCTGAGAGGAACCCATACACGTCTCAAAAAGAAGACAATCTTATTCCTAAGGTATGAATCCAACCTGTGGCTTGCACTTCCTTACGCAGCAAAAATACTACCTTATATGCACGAGATCACCAAGCTCTCGAGTTCTTACCCCATGAACCGTGTTCCCACATCATGAAAATATTAGTGGTAGTCATGTGAGCTTTTGAGGACATCACGAATTAGTGACGGAGTTTGTAAGCAGTCATGCCCACAAAATATCTGTCACTGTGCGTAAGGATGGATCTGAAGTGGAACGACGGCATAATACTAAACGCAAACTGAGATACATTCAAAGAAGCCCCAGGAAATGTAGTGCATCCACAAAGAAGGTAGATTACAAAACACTCGTTCGGCACTTGGATATTGCTCGTCAAACTGGAATCCGCACCAGATGGAACTGACAGAGGAAACAGAGATCCAAAGAAGAGTAGCGCGTTTCCTCACAGGTCCACACGGAAAGCGCGAAGGCGAAGCAGAGATCGTCAGACAAGTCCAGTGGCAGACGCTGCGAGAGAGGCGATCAGCATCACAGCGTGGTTTCCTGAATACCACCTTCGCACAGCTTTCCGCCTCGGATTTGTCACTCTCGAGATTTCGACGATTTTCTAGTCACCGTCAGGAGTTTACATTTCAAGCCGTTAGATACTTTAGTTGACCGAGTTGTGTTATGGAGACGTCACGATGTTACGGGACTACTATATGCTACCAGAGACTATGCCGATGTCTATCAATGAACAACACTGGTAGCGATGCTGATTCCATGGTTTACTGTTACAATTTCGAGGGTGTACGTTCCTATCAGAGTCAGACGATGTACTACTTCCTCCTACGTATATCTTGCGAAAAGACCATCAAGATAAAGTCAGATTCGAGCTCACACGGATGCATGCCAACAATCAATCGTTCTTCCTGCAAGCCATTCACAGCTGGAACGGGAAAGCGTCGAGGGACGTGACAGTGGTCACAAAGTAACCTCCGTCACGCACTGCAAGGTCGTTGCCGAGTAAAGATGTAGATACAGAAGAAAAGTAGAAACAGGATACTTTTCATAGAATTACTGAAAGAATTAAAACATACGTCTGATCTGTGCACTCTAAAATAACGTCTAATAATTTTTGCTGTAATTCACAGGGTGCCCATAATTAAACTTCCAGCTTTAAAATGCTGTAGGTCGGCTACAAATGACAGATGAATTCCACTACGACGGCTATGGTTTGAGCTGCACAATACACCATACGTTCTGTTCAATGTGCACGACTGCACGAATTCGGCAGTCAACACGGCAAGGTAGTTCCAAATCTTATGGAAAAATTGGTTATTAATTGTCCTCAGGCCAAATGGACATAAAACAAATTGACGTTGGTTTTTAACTGTTGTGGGACCAGAAACCGCATAAAATTTTTTTGAGTGTCCAGATTGATGAGAACTTGAATTGGAAGAAGTATATTACTGGATTCTCAGACAGTTAAGTTCAGCTTCTTTCGCTCTTCGTATAATCGCTAGTCTTGTTAATAAACATATTAGCTTCCTAACGTACTTTACATACACTCTTGGAAATGGAAAAAAGAACACATTGACGCCGGTGTGTCAGACCCACCATACTTGCTCCGGACACTGCGAGAGGGCTGTACAAGCAATGATCACACGCACGGCACAGCGGACACACCAGGAACCGCGGTGTTGGCCGTGGAATGGCGCTAGCTGCGCAGCATTTGTGCACCACCGCCGTCAGTGTCAGCCAGTTAGCCGTGGCATACGGAGCTCCATCGCAGTCTTTAACACTGGTAGCATGCCGCGACAGCGTGGACGTGAACCGTATGTGCAGTTGACGGACTTTGAGCGAGGGCGTATAGTGGGCATGCGGGAGGCCGGGTGGACGTACCGCCGAATTGCTCAACTCGTGGGGCGTGAGGTCTCCACAGTACATCGATGTTGTCGCCAGTGGTCGGCGGAAGGTGCACGTGCCCGTCGACCTGGGACCGGACCGCAGCGACGCACGGATGCACGCCAAGACCGTAGGATCCTACGCAGTGCCGTAGGGGACCGCACCGCCACTTCCCAGCAAATTAGGGACACTGTTGCTCCTGGGGTATCGGCGAGGACCATTCGCAACCGTCTCCATGAAGCTGGGCTACGGTCCCGCACACCGTTAGGCCGTCTTCCGCTCACGCCCCAACATCGTGCAGCCCGCCTCCAGTGGTGTCGCGACAGGCGTGAATGGAGGGACGAACGGAGACGTGTCGTCTTCAGCGATGAGAGTCGCTTCTGCCTTGGTGCCAATGATGGTCGTATGCGTGTTTGGCGCCGTGCAGGTGAGCGCCACAATCAGGACTGCATACGACCGAGGCACACAGGGCCAACACCCGGCATCATGGTGTGGGGAGCGATCTCCTACACTGGCCGTACACCACTGGTGATCGTCGAGGGGACACTGAATAGTGCACGGTACATCCAAACCGTCATCGAACCCATCGTTCTACCATTCCTAGACCGGCAAGGGAACTTGCTGTTCCAACAGGACAATGCACGTCCGCATGTATCCCGTGCCACCCAACGTGCTCTAGAAGGTGTAAGTCAACTACCCTGGCCAGCAAGATCTCCGGATCTGTCCCCCATTGAGCATGTTTGGGACTGGATGAAGCGTCGTCTCACGCGGTCTGCACGTCCAACACGAACGCTGGTCCAACTGAGGCGCCAGGTGGAAATGGCATGGCAAGCCGTTCCACAGGACTACATCCAGCATCTCTACGATCGTCTCCATGGGAGAATAGCAGCCTGCATTGCTGCGAAAGGTGGATATACACTGTACTAGTGCCGACATTGTGCATGCTCTGTTGCCTGTGTCTATGTGCCTGTGGTTCTGTCAGTGTGATCATGTGATGTATCTGACCCCAGGAATGTGTCAATAAAGTTTCCCCTTCCTAGGACAATGAATTCACGGTGTTCTTATTTCAATTTCCAGGAGTGTATTTCCACTTAATAATGTCTTATGGAATAGTTTTATGGGGTAACTCACCACTTAGACATAAAGTATTGATTGCACAAAAGAGAGCGGTGAGAATAATTAGTGGTGTTTACCCAAGAACGTCATGTAGGCACCTATTCAAGGAGTTAGGTATTTTAACTGCACCATCAGAGTACGTATATTCGCTAGTGAAATTCGTTGTAAATAATCCATGTCAGTTCGCGAAGGAAAGTGATGTTCATACGTACAACACTACAGGGAGAATGACCTTTCCTATCTGTTATTAAAGCTGTTCAAATGGTTCAAATGGCCCTGAGCACTATGGGACTTGACATCTGAGGCCATCAGTCCCGTAGACTTAGAACGTAAACCTAACTAACCTAAGGACAACACACACATCCATGCCCGAGGCAGGATTCGAATTTGCGACCGTTGCAGCAGCGCGGTTCCAGACTGAAGTGCCTAGAACCGCTCGTCCACAACGTCCGGCCTTGTTGAAGCTATCAGTTGCTTAAAAAGGAGTACATCATTCAGCAATAAAAATCTTTGACCATTTGCCCAACAACATATAGTGTGTGGCAGGTAGAAGATCAAGTTTTAAGTCTCTCTCAAAATAATTTCTTTTGGACAACGTCTACTCCATGGACGAGTTTCTGTAACAGAACTGGTAAAAAAATAATAAAATTAAATAAATTTGTACCTGTAGATGTAGTTGCATGTGTAGAACTAAAAATTTCGGTAACATTAATATTAGCACTATTCATGTTTGTACATACATCTTGTAATATGACTTGTTCTACATCACATCGATAAAGTAATCGTGAAAATTATTTACGGAACATGACTAAATTAAACTAAAGTAAAATCACAAAATCACATCGGTTGCTACCTGTCGTGTGACCGGTGCAAGACATGTGCAGTATGCTGTCCACCGTTTACTGCCAAAAGCTGAAATCCAGAAACAGCACTTTCAACAAAAGATCTGATGTCTCGGGGGTAATGTTCATAATGCGTTGCGCAGTGTCAGCCTCCAGTTCAATGAGGTTCGTAATTGATGCACTGACCATAACATCTTTCAGATAACCAAACAGCCAGAAATCGCATGGATTTAGATCAGGCGATATGGACGGCCAGGATCTGGAGAAATTACGGGTGATAACTCTACCATTTCCGAATGCCTCTGCAGAGCTTCTTCACTGGCTTTGTAATGTGCGGAGGAGTGTCATATTGCATAAAACGATCCTACCCAGACAACCACACTGTTTACGGATTGGAATGACGTTGGTGTGCAAGCGAGTCTCATAGCGTTTACCAGCAATGGTACGGGTAACAGGGCCCACAGGACTCATCTCTTCCCAACGACAGTTCCGTAAACCCGCACCACACAGTTACCTGTGTAGAATGAAGTGGTACCGGTTGACGTGCGTGCGTATTTTCCGTTGCCCATATTCTACAATTCTGCTTATTTACATGTCCTTAGAGATGGTAATGGGTTTTGTCTATCCACAGAATGTCCCGTGGCCATTCATTGCCCACTTCCAAGCGACCAAGAAATTCCAGAACGAACGTTCGTCTTACTGGCAGATCAGTAGGAAGCAACTCTTCAACATGGCTGATTTTGTATGGATAGCAGTGCACAAGGTTCGCATGATTTTATGCACTGTGCTTGTAGTCATGTCTAACGTTCGAGTAATTACCCGTGCACTGTGTGTTTCCACACCTCCTCTCGACCCTTCCTGCAACACTGTGGGAACTTACCCCACAGACGTCAGATCAGTTGCTGCCCTACGTCTGTCACATCGCACTAAAAAGGAACCTGTCTTTCTGAATTTTTTTATTAATTTTCTCCAGAACTCTAGCAGACACGGAGCAGAGCCTTTTTTTATGCCCTTGAGTGTCCGGAACTTCTGCAGGGCTACTGGCGCAAAGTCACCGTCGTAAAAGAGCTTTACCAGCAGAACGCCGTCCTTTATGTAGACTGTCATGTTGGGCGTCTCGCACACTAAGTTGAGAACAACTGAGTGACCGCAAGTCTGTTGGTATGCATATTCTGACACTTACATCTATCAGTCAGATTATCGTTAAATATTATTTGCTCCATGACGTTTCCCCCCTGCGTCAATGACGCGCTGTTCAAATTTAGTCATTCTGAATAGATATTCTCTTTCTGCAACGTCCGCCATGTTGCTGCTCATTGGACTGTAATGTTATTGTCGTGTAACCTCACCGCCACAGGCCGTGTGTTATGAACAGTTGCTTGATTGTGTTGAAAGTTGCAATCGACATCCCGAATTGGTCTTCAATTGTGGGAAGCAAGAAGGTGCTTAAAACGTCAATGTAGGCCGGTGCTGTGATAGTTCCATGCAAAAGAAGGGGTGAAACACCTCCATGCAAATCACGACTACACCATAATACCACCGCCTCTGCATTTTACTGTTTTGGCACTACACACGCTGGCAGACGACGTTCACCGGTTCACCGGGAATTCGCCATACCCACATCCTGCCATCGGATCACCACCTCGTGTACCGTGATTCGTCACTCCACACAACGTTTTTCCACTGTTCAATCGTCCAATGATTACGCTCCTTACACCAAGCGAGGCGTCGTTTGGCATTTGCCGGCGTGATGTGTGGCTTATGAGCAGCCGAATAACCATGAAATACAAGTTCTCACCTCCAGCCAACTGTCATAGTATCTGCAGTGGATCCTGATGCAGTTTGGAATTCCTGTGTGATAGTTCATTTATTTGTTTACACGTCAAGTTCGGTAGGACCAAATTGAGGGACCGAGCGAGGTGGTGCAGTGGCTAGCATACTGGACTTGCATTCGGGATGACGACGGATCAATCCCGCGTCCGGCCATCCTCATTTAGGTTTTCAGTGATTTCCCTAAATCACTCCAGGCAAATGCCGGGATGGTTCCTTCGAAAGGGCACGGCCGACTTCCTTCCCCGTCCTTCCCTAATCCGATGAGACCGATGACCTCACTGTCTGGACTCCTTCACCAAACAACCCAACCAAATTGAGGAGCAAATGTCCAAGGTCATGGAACGTGTCAGTACATGAAATTACAACATAAAAGTAACAACAGATAAAAACAAATGTTTATGGACCCAAAAAAAATCAGTCCATAAGTTTAAGTAAAAGCAACCAACAATGCAACAAGAATCAGCTTAATTTTTCAAGGAACTCCTCGACAGAATAGAAGGAGTGACCCATAAGGAAACTCTTCAGTTTCGATTTGAAAGCGCGTGGTTTACAGCTAAGATTTTTGAATTCGAGTAGTAGCTTATTGAAAATGGTTGTAGCAGTATACTGCACACCTCTCTGCACAAGAGTTAAGGAAGTCCTATCCAAATGCAGGTTTGATTTCTGCCGAGTATTAACTGAGTGAAAGCTGCTTTTTCTTGGGAATAAGCTAGTGTTGTTAACAAGAAATGACAGTGAGGAACATATACATTGAGAGGTCAATGTGAAAATACCGAGACTCGTGAACAGGGGTCGACAAGAGGTTCGTGAACTTACACCACTTATTGCCTGAACCGCCCGTTTCTGAGTCAAAAATTTCCTTTTAGAATGGGAAGATTTACCCCAAAATATAATAGCATACGACATAAGCGAATGAAAATAAGCAAAGTAGACTAATTGTCGTGTCGAACTATAACTCCAGATACCGTTAGAATAGTAAAACTGGCAGTATTAAGTCTTTGACAAAGATCCTGAACGTGGGCTTTCACGACAGGTTACTATCTATCAGAAAACCTAGAAATTTGAACTGTTCAGTTTCACTAATCAAATGCCCATTCTGTGAAATTAAAACGTCAAGTCTTACTGTGATTTAGCGTTAGTTTATTTTCTACAAGCCATGAACTTACGTTATGAACTGCACTATTTGGGACCGAGTCAATGTTGCGCACATATCATATTAAGGAATAATGGTCTGGATAGATGTCTGTCTATTACACATTACGACCCTCTGGAAATGCCGGAGGTCTCTGTCAGTCAACAGACGAGGTCGGCCAATACTCTTTCGTGCTGTAAGTGTCCCTTCAGGTTTCCACTTCGCTATCACAATGGAAACAGTGGACCTAGGGACGTTTAGGAGTGTGGAAATCTAGCGTACAGACGTATGATCCAAGTGACACCCAATCACCTGACCACGTTCGAAGTCCGTGAGTTCCACGGAGCGCCCCATTCTGCTCTCTCACGATGTCTAATGACTACTCAGATCGCTGATATGGAATATCTGGCAGTAGGTGGCAGCACGATGCACCTAATATGAAGTATGTTTTTGGGGGTGTCCGGATACTTTTGACCATATAGTGTGTGACGCCTTCGTTTGGAAAATGAAGGTCTTACAATTGTTTGTGTTGATAACTACCAGAGATTATTTAATGGTTTAGGAGGAAAAGGCGTTTGAAGATTGCCAAGTGAAACTACATTGTTTTGGGAAACGTAAGGAAGGTGACGGAGGCGCATTACTGCATCAGTGTGTCGCAGATGGCGGCTACAGTGGTGTGTTTATAACACCACTGGTTACTACTAAATTGGCAACAGATCGTTAATATTACTCCTGTGAAAGTCTTCTAACTTGACTGTGATCGTGCGTAATGGAAAGGTGTCGGAGTATTTTCGTCACTGTAATGATATCTAGAAAGAAGTAACAGTAAGGCAAACGGGAATCGAACCAAGGTTCTATTAGTAATAACGTAAACAGCAGTTACATCAACCGAAACGGTCGCCAGCCTGATTAGGCAAATTTTTAGCAAGCACTAGCACTGTTCGTGAAGAAAGTTGGCTATTAGAATCGACTTTACTAGAACTTATTTTCAGTCTTACTATCCTTTTATGAAAAATACGTGGAATATTTCCAACATAAGACCACTGAATAATTACGAAATTTACTGCTCCACAATGTTTATCACTTTTTGTTAAGAAAGTTAATTGCTTTTCTTTCTTTAAATATGATACTCGGAAATGTAGTAGCACCCGCTCTACATAAACGACTAATGATAAAATGTGGCTGATCAGCACAAAGTTTAAAGAACACAATCGTATTACTGAATAAGAAGCAGCATAACCGATCCATGCAGTCATATAGTAATCAACTGAATATTTGAGACGAAGATGGTGGCAGTGTCGATCTCCTTTGCCTACTCAAAATTGTGGTAAAAGTATCCACGGCTCTTTCTGTGTAACAGGCTCTCAAAACTGTCCTAGCGTCGAATTTTGTAGTACAGAGCTAACCAATATATGCCATGAATAATGAACCAAATTTCTTCCCCATCTATGGCTATATTAAGTAATCTTACTGCTCTTCGTGTTCCACTCAGTTCACAAGATGCGAGCACTTCGACTGCTGGCAACCTGCTAATACTCGCCACAAAGGAGCCTTGCGGTTCGACCGCCAGATCCACCTGTCCTGTTCCCTCTAACTCAGTTTCGTTGCAGAGGGACTTACAAACCACATACTCTATGCATGAACCAGTGTTAACATTTTCATTGTTTTACAGAACATTGCTTTTGAAATTACATCGATAGATTAATTACAATTCATCAAATGGCCATTAAAAATAAATAAAACATTTACATAGATGGTTATATTGATATCACATTAAACTAATCGGACAAAGAAGATACATAGATTAATTACAGTTCAGTAAACGGTCATTAATAACATTTACATAAATGGTTATGCAGATATCACATTAAATTAAGCACACAAAGAAGATACACTGAAGAGCCGAAGAAACTGGTACAACTGTCTGATATCGTGTAGGGCCCCGCCGAGCACTCAGGAGTGCCACAACACGACGTGGCACGGAGTCGACGAATGTCTGAAGTAGTGCTGGAGGTAACTGACACCATGAATCCTGTAAGACTGTCCATAAATCCGTAAGAATACGAGGGGGTGGAGATCTCTTCTGAACAGCAAGTTCCAAGGCATTCCAGATATGCTCAATAATGTTCATGCCTAGGGAGTTTGGCGGCCAGCGGAAGCGTTTAAACTCAGACGTGTGTTCCTCTAGCCACTCTGTAGCAATTGTGGACGTGTGGGGTGTCGCTTTGTCCTGCTGGAATTGCCCAATTCCGTCGGAATGCACAATGGACATGAATGACTGCAGGTGGTCAGACAGGATGCTTACGTAAATTTCACCTGTCAAAGTCGTATCTGGACGTATCAGGG
The DNA here is from genome assembly GCF_023864275.1 of Schistocerca cancellata. Classification (NCBI taxonomy): domain Eukaryota; kingdom Metazoa; phylum Arthropoda; class Insecta; order Orthoptera; family Acrididae; genus Schistocerca; species Schistocerca cancellata. Next base: position 1,061,853,710 of record NC_064626.1, on the reverse strand, counting down.
GTCCCATATCGCTCCAACTAAACATGTCCAACACCATTACAGAGCACCCATCAGCTTGAACAGTCCCCTGTTGACATTCATGATCCATGGATTACTGACGTTGTCTCCATACCCGTACACGTCCATCACTCGATACAACTTGAAACGAGACTAATCCGACCAGGCAACATGTTTCCAGTCGTCAACAGGCCAATGTCGGTGTTTAGGGGCCCAGGCAAGACGTAAAGCCTTGCGTCGTGCAGTCATCAACGGTACACGAGTGGACCTTCGGCTACGAAAGCCCATATCGACGATGTTTCGTTGAATGGTTTGCACGCTAGTACACGTTGATGGCCCAGCACTGAAATCTGCAGCAATTTGCGGAAGGGTCGCACGTCGAACGATTCTCTTTCAATCGTCGTTGGTCTCGTTCTTCCAGGATCTTTTTCCGGCCGCAGCGATGTCGGAGATTTGATGTTTTACCGGATTCCTGATATTCACGGTACATTCGTGAAATGGTCGTGCGGGAAAATCTCCACTTCATCGCTACCTCGGAGATGGTGTGTCCCACCGCTCGTGCGCCGACTCATTGAAATCCTGAAAAGCTGTCACTGCAGTAGCAGTAACCGATCTAACAACTGCGCCAGACACTTGTTGTCTTACATAGTTGTTGCCGACTACAGCGCCGTATTCTGCCTGTTTACATATCTATGTATTTGAATTCGCATACCTATACCAGTTTCTCTGGGGGTTCAGTGTATGTCATTGTAGAAAACGAGGTAAGTCCAGAGGATATCGATATTAGCTTTACATATTGGGATTTCATTTGGCGGAGACGGAAAGTTGGTAGTGTTTCACATTACTGTTTCTTTTGTTTTTGCAGGATTTATTCAAAAATTGACGGGATGGAAGGACTTCTGGGACTACAATGAAAGCGGTGTCATCTGCATACTGAAGTTTCATCCAGCAGACACACCCTTCTAAAGACCTAAATAGATGGTTTAAATCTACTGTAGATATTCAGAACACGCTGTATGCTCGCGTACCTTTACGAAGGCCAAAAATCTTGCCAATGGGTGTCAATGTGTATTCTGTAAAGAATGATCGTGCGAAATCGAGCTCACTCCTTTCGTCGATGAGTCCCAGAAGGTAGTAGATATTGGCGTCCACATTGAAGCCGTATTCCTTGACTTCAGAAAGACCTTCGATACGATTCCGCATTGTAACATAATGAACAAAAATCGTGCATAGGAAATATCCGATCAGTTCTGTGGCTGGCCTGCAAAGTTCCTAACAAATAGAACAGCACGTCATTCTGAAAGGAAAGAAATCTTCTGAAGTAAAATTAGCTGCGGGTTACCCTAAGGGAGTGTTATAGGACCATTACTTTTCATATATACTGGGTGTTTATAAATTAGTTATACAGAAGTAACTTTAATTGTGAATAGGATAAATAACTGACAATGTTTGATAGAGCGCTGAATGCGATTTACCTTCATGTTTAATTCCCGCTTAACACTGTTGGTTACCGACGTTCACGCTAAGAGGCACATGCGAATGAGTTATCCCAACAGTCGTCATGGAGTCATATGACGGTGCGGAGAATGCGCAGTGTGATTTATGGTTTCATGGATGTAAATCGGCTATTAGAGTTAAGAGACAATTCAGGGCTAAATATCGCAAGCCACCACCTGAAAGATAGATGGTTATTAATTGGTACAATCGTTTCTCCGAAACTGGTTGTGTATCACATACGACATCGGGTCACGGTCGGCCAGTAGTCTCTGGTACAGCAACTGAACAAGTAGGCAGTCTTACCTTCCACGCCCTAACACTAGGCATATTCAATTCTAAGCTGGCACCTCTCTTTGATTTACCAAGACTATGAATCTAAGACCGCCGACCTTTTTCAATTGCAGAGTTAGAGACGTCTGGCCGTACCGTATCCTATGTTATAAACAGTCAGTTTTAGTGAAACAATTGCACCAACTAATAAAAGTTTGTCTTAAAGATGGTGGCTTGCGATGTTCAGTCCTGAATTGTCTTTGAACTGCTGTAAGAGATTTGGATTCATGAAACCATAAACAACACTGTGTTCGGTCTGCACTGTTATGCGACTCCATGATGAGTAATGTTGCTTAAAATCCGTCTTGATTGCAAAAAAAAATTTTTATTATTCATATGACCGGTTTCGGTTCATTCAGAACCATCTTCAGATCTGATTTTTCAGTTACAGGAGTAACCCGTCCAAATCAAGCAACTTGCTGGATTTGGACGGGTTACTCCTGTAACTGAAATATCAGATCTGAAGATGGTTCTGAATGAACCGAAACCGGTCATATGAATAATAAAAAATTTTTTGCAATCAAGACGGATTTTAAGCAACATTATAAAATCACTGATTGCTGTTATCCCATAAGACATTATGTCTGTTTTTGCAAAATCCATGATGAGTGTTGGAAAAACTCATTCTTGCATACTATCTAGCAGAGACATCTGTAACTAACAGTGTTTGGCGGGAATAAAACTTGAATATATACTGCATTCGGTGCTGTATCAAACATTTCTGTAAGTTATTTGCCCTTCTCACAATCAAAGATTACTTTTGTACAACTAATCTATAAACACTCTCTCTATAATTGATCTAATGGATGAAGTTGGAAGTTCCATAATATGTTAGCGGACGACGCTAAGTCGCAACAGTAAAAATCTGAAACGAAATGCAGGAAGGTATGTAGAGAATCGACGCTTGGTGCAGCGATGGGCAATTGAACCTCGACTATAAACCAGTGTAGCGATTGCATATAAATACGTGGAAAGACCCATTGTTCTATGACCGGACTAGCACTAAATGCAGTTAGGTCCATAAAAAATATTGGAGTGTTCGTACGGAGCGATTTAACGTAGAACGGCCCAACGTGATCATAGGGAAGGCAGATGCCGAAATGAGATTCAGTGGGAGATTATTCAGGTCGTGTTGTCCACCCACGAACAAAGTAGCTTACAAAAGCCGTTGTTCGTCCAGCACATGAATACTGCTCGTCAGTCTGGGGTCCGTACCAGACTGGAACATACAGAGGGAATATAAAATATCCAAAGAAGAGCAGCGCGTTTCACTGTAAGTTCGTTCAGCAAGAGCGATAGCGTCGCGGAGATGCGCAGTCAAGCCCAGCGGCCGACGCTGCAAGACAGATGTGCATCATGGTGCGGTTTACTATTTAAACTCCATCAGCATACTTCCCTAGAAGAGTCCACCAGTAACTACTCTCTCCGATGTATTTCTCATGAAAAACCATGAAGGTGAAGTAGGCGGGACTGCAGCTAACACGCTTACCTATCGTTCTAGCTCACCATTCACGAGAACACCTAGGTACGGCGATTATCGCTGAAACAATTGGTTTTCGGCTACACCAGTATTTTTACCTCTACGTTAACCTGGCTGTTAAAACCGTTCACAACAACCGATTTCGGAAATAACCGATTTTCTGGTTTTTATCGCTGTTTTTCCCAACAATAAACATATACATAGAAGAAAGATTGAAAAATTGCAAGACTTCCTACATGTATTACATGCATTTTGTATTACATGTTTATACATAAAATCACAAATAAAATAATTCTTAGTATATCAAATGCTTGCTGCTTTTCTCGAAAAGTAATGAGGGTTGAAAACTACAAAAAATTCACCACTATTCACCTACTGATTCAAATTTTTTAAATCATTGTCAAAATTGACGTTGTAATCAAGGATCAACCCAATATTTGGGCCTGAAGACTAGTCAGTGCTAAAGGGTGCAAACTGAGGTTGGAGAAATATTCGTGTTAAGTTGTCCGTTTCTGAGGCCTACAAGGAAATAAAGGTATATTATGTAGACAGAAAAAGCGGATCAGCTACTTTCCATTTTTAATATCAATTATTAACGAATTGCTAAGTTTTCAATTGATACTTCCATTCTCTTCTGTTATTTCATAGAAGTGTCAGACAAATAATCTTTTGTGTAAATTTTGTAGTGTTCTTTTTCTTTAAGACCTTAGAATGAAAATATTTATATAGACTGAAGAGGCGAGTGAAAATTTGAACCAAGGCCGGGAAACGAACCCAGGTCGCCTGCTTACCAGGCAGGTGTGTTAGACACAAATTTTTTTTAAGGGCCTCCCAACTCCCCTTGTAGCCGTTCCTTGCTCTCACGAAAAATGCCTTCATCGGCCTGGATTCTTTGCCATTCAGGAAACTCAAAGTAATGTGACTCTTAGAACTAGAACTGTTGAATTGTGTTTAAGATGCATTCGTCCCCTCGAGCATATATTGAAATGAAGAAATGTAAGAAAAATTCTACTTGCTGTGAGATGAAACTAAAGTCACTCCTCGATATATGTAATGAAAGTAATGTTCTCTCTTCATGAGTGTGAAATCCACTGGAACGCAGTTGCGGTTTGTGGTTAAACCACAGGAATTTGCAAAGGTGACTTTTTTTTGTCAGAACGACAAGATAGTTAATGTTCTAGAGTATTAAATTCTTTACGTGTAAAAATTGGTATAGGTTGGTAGTACATATGAGGTACGCGTTTCATTTGGCAACGGTTTCTTTGGATTCATATCTTTGGATCCCGAAGAATAGCTTGTTTTTCACGAATGATGTGTTGTTGAAAGTCAGGTATTGACTCTCCTCCGTCGTTGAAGACGTAGTAGAGGAAAGAATACATAAACCATGTGAGTGTTCTTGTCTTGCACGCTGGAAATGCTGTAACGTCCATGTACAGTAATTTCTTGTTGTTGATTTCATTAGCATTCGTTGATAACAACCTTGCTAATATAAACTTTATCCACTTCCATGGAACTGCAATTTTGGTGCTACCTACAGTTCGGTGTATGGCAGTGTCAATTAATTCACAGTGTGGGCAGCATGGTTGACTGGTCAGCTTTATTTTGTGGCGTCGCGCAGCTGTTGGGATTAAATCATATATAAGCATGCAAGCAGCGGAGTGCAGCCACGAAACCATGGATTTGTCTGTAAAATTTGACCAGACTGCACTAAGCCACCTTGGCACAGCGGTTCAGACAACTGCACGGAATAGCCTGGCAGGCCTCCCTCCTCGATACAAATTCTCTATAGCCGCCCCAGTCTGCTATAAAAGGCCACTAGCCACTTAAGTTTGTACACGTAAAATAATATCTGTATGAGGCCAGTAAAGTCTTTGAAATTGTGTCATTTCATTAGAATGAAAACTTCAGTCTTTAGTCCAACATAAATCTTTACTTTTTAAAAATTCAAATGAAAAATTGAGATACTAGGCAACATGTAACATAAACCAGGAGCAATTGCCTGACGGCAGTTAAAGTTTCAATGTGGAATTAATCCATGGCGAATATTTATTGTCCAATCTGTTCATAAATACTCGTTCTACACTGTGTTGCCTTGCAACAGGAACAATATCATTCAAAGAGGATAAAAATTATTCAGAAGCCACACAATGTCCTACCAAATTCGTCTCTAAAAAAGGTTTTATCTAAACTCTAAAATTTTACCATCACTGCTACGGCAGGCTTATATATTGGATTTATACTCGCTCATAAGTATAAAAAGAAAAATACCTGTTATAACCTAGACCAAATAAGTGCCGAAAAATATCGGTTATTCACTACTAGAACACCGGTATCTGTCTTAATCGGTAGGTTTTTCTCATTCCTAATTGGTACAGGAAAGTGGCGAGGCGACAGTCGCCAAGGAAGTACCCTCCAACACACAGAGTGAGGTTGCGTGTGGAGTATAGCTGCAGATGTACAGAAGTAGGTACGCGGGCGGATATGGTTTAGGAATATTGGCTGTGTATAGGTGACGAAGGATAGGTGACCTATAAAACCGCGGGGTATAGTTTGCTGAATTACGCATCTCTTGTGAGCCTGGAGAACTGATCCTGAATTCCAGGTGCTGCGGTGCGTGGCGGCAGGGTATGTTCGTCAAGGCGAAGAGCTGTGGGAGCCGGTGGACGCGGTTGTGGACAGCGATTATTAAACACCGGCAGTTCCGTCATGCGTGCGGCTCATCGCGTAAGCAGGAGGTCTTTGGCACCGTTGGCGGCACCAGAGACCGCAGACAGATGGCGCCGTGCGGTGACGCGACGGTTTCCGTGCTCTGTTGGGCGCGTCGTACACACGATGCGGTACGCCTGTCCAGTTGGCCTTTGGAGAGGACAGCACGAGGTGTACGCTTCACCACACCCTGTCCACATAGCGCCAGGGCATGCGAGCAACATTCCAGGCAGGCAATTAGTTGAAAAGCGATTCATATTGCGAATCACTACATTGACGGAAATAGGAACGGAACTAACGAGCTTCGCCTTGTGTGAGAGAGAGAGCAGAATTAAAAAAAAAATGCGATCTACATACGAACTTCATAGACAAAATTTCATAAATATGAACTACTACTACGTATCGTATTTGTGCAGCATGTAGTATACATGTCAGCTAAAGATTATTGCAGCCTACTTGTTGAAAATCGTTTCAATAAAGACATGTTGCTGATCAATAATACATCGCCTGACGTGACAGTCTACGCCATTCCACTTTCGCAAAAACTTCGTTAGAAAGAAGCCTGCTGCCACATCTTTGCACTGGCGTTTATCCTCACCATGGCAACCACTAGTTCGCCTATCGACTTTACAACGACTTCAGTGGAAGCAAGCCTGCTGCCTCATCTTTGGAACGGCGTCCAACTTCACCATGGCAACCAGTGGTTCTAAATGGTTCACTAACAGGTCTTGAGAGGGCAACCGAAGTTCATTTATCCTACATATTTAAATATTTTTAACGCTTCTTAATTGACAATAGCTGTTTAATGAACTAAGTTTAGTGTGCGTTTATTTTTATTTGGTTCAAATGGTTCAAATGGCTCTGAGCACTATGCGACTTAACTTCTGAGGTCATCAGTCGCCTAGAACTTAGAACTTATTAAACCTAACAAACCTAAGGACATCACACACATCCATGCCCGAGGCAGGATTCGAACCCGCGACCGTAACTGTCGCTCGGTTCCAGACTGTAGCGCCTAGAACCGCACGGCTACTCCGGCCAGCTATTTTTATTTTTATTTCATGACAATGTTCTTTTAACTAAGAAATTTTACATTGTTATACGACTTGTAACTCACTGGTTAGTAATGACATCATGTCCTCAGAAGTGGGCGGAGCCTCCATTATATATAGTAAGACGTGCACTGGTTTCTCCAGTAGTGATTCTCCAGCAGAAAGAGGTTCCTACTCAATGGTAATTCATCGTTCTATAGCTTTGTAACTATGTATTTTCTTTAATGTATGTAACCCTCTAATTAAAGCTTTGTATACTTGTAGGTTTGAAGATCACCTCAGCAACTTAATAAATAAATCGTGATCAAGACTGTTTTTAATAGTAAATATTTGTAATTCATTGATCACTGCTACTCCCATAATGTATTCAACAGAATTTAACTGCCGAGAGAGATGACTATCTTTGTGTACCACAGTGCTTGGTATGGTACACCACAATGGTTTTTATTTTCCATGCTGTCGTAGTGGGATATTTAGGTATATGTCACTAATGTTTTGAAACAGAATGTGTCGACAGTTCCCTTTATAGCATTAATTTTATTTTTTAATTCGAGAAACAGATTTCTAGTTTTCATACCCCATGTACAAAAGAAATTAGATACGCAAAGATTTGCCTTGCATACTGTGGAGCAGCTCATACGATCTTTCATTTATTGTGTTCGTGGATACGTTCGTAAGTGTTTTCCCACGAGTTTAGCAAACACGGCAGACACATATATCGGAGACTTTAGTCATCAACAATATATTCTCCTTCATTTTTACAGCAGTCTGCCAAAACTGGGGTAACTTTTCGGTTACGCGACTGTAGAAATAACGTGATTTTTAGACCAATAAATCGAGACCGTTAGGAACGCACTTTCATCCGGGAAGCAACTTCCTGGAAGGCTGTTCGATAGAAAGCGAAAAATGTGTAAATCTGAGAGTGCGAAAGAAGGTAAATAACGTGGGTACGGAATGACTTGTGTGTGCGTGTGTGTGTGAAATATTATGGGACGTAACTGCTAAGGTCGTCAGTCGCTAAGCTTACACACTACGTAACCTAAATCATTCTAAGGACAAACACACACACCCATGCCCGAGGGAGGACTCGAATCTCCGCCGGGACCAGCCGCACAGTCCATGACTGCAGCGCCCTAGAACGCTCGACTAATCCCGCGCGGCGCGGAATGACTTCACATCCCGATCCCTGTATAATGTTTTTTACCAGTCTAGTAGAATCCACGCGGCCGTTGTCGTGGAGTAACAGCCTTCTTAGTCGCTGTTCTTCGATTGCGTCTGCAAGACGTCTCAGTTCAAAAAATGGTTCAAATGTCTCTGAGCACTATGGGACTTAACTTCTGAGGTCATCACTCCCCTAGAACTTAGAACTACTTAAACCTTACTAACCTAAAGACCTCACACACATACATGCCCGACGCAGGATTCGAACCTGCGACCGTAGCGGTCACACGGTTCCACACTATAGTGCCTAGAACCGCTCGGCCACCCCGGCCGGCACGCCTCAGTTGTTGATAACAAATTTCAGCAGTGACTGTTTCACTTCGGGGAAACAATTTGCAGCACACTACACCGTCGCTAGTCCACCAGATGCATATCATTATTTTTTGTGGATGCGCGCAGGTCTTCGTTTGTGGAGTTTCTACTTCGTTTAGGATCAACCATACTTTTCCTTTCCTTACGTTAGCATAAGAACACCATTTCTTGTCACCAGCAGCGGTATAGTATAGGAATGGTCCACGTTGTTCACGAGCCAGCTGGCGACAAGCAATCCGAGATGTAGCTATGGCCCCCTTCTGATTTTTGTAATTTTGACTTAGAGCGTACGCTCGATTTTCGAACCTTCTCCATTGTATGCAAATGCCTCACGATGGTAGAATCATCACAGTTCATCACATTTGTCAGTTCTCGAACACACTGATGTGGATCACTGTGGATTATAGCGTGCAGACGGACTTCATCAAACCCTGAAGGTCTTCCTGAACGTGGAGAACATCAACGTCAAAAGATCCTCTTTAAAACGGGAAGATCGTTTTCTTACTGTGCTCTGCCCAATGGCATTATGCCTTTACACGGTGCAAATGTTTCTGGATAACTCCGCTGCTGTTACCCCTCTACTGAACTCACAGATCAGAATATGTCACAAATGTTCCGATTCCTCTGCTTGGCACTCCATTTCCTAGCATGCAAAGCTCACACACTATTTTAAAATGACAATATGTAATCGGAAATAGCAACAGTGAACTACAAACAAGAATGACAATCGATAAACAAACTCATAGCATCCAAAATACCAACGCGGGAAACGAAAATGCTACGAACTTCTGCAGCAATACTTTTGACAACAAAACGCTACTTCACTTCATTTGTCACTTCAAGCTTAACTTACTATTTTACCTGATTGTACACTGTGAAGATGCAAGACATAAGTTGTCTTATATGCCCTGATTATTGAGGAATGAACAAAAGTAATTTAAATAACGTTGTACCAGCTCAGTAGAAATAATTGAATTACCGTGTTTCATTTCATTAATTAATCAGAAGTGCATTTTAGTAGTTTACAGGAGGACGTCTTCAGTACGGGTTGCATCCGCATTTTTCAATGGCTAAACGACTTGAGCTTTATGTCGGCTCTGTCGTTAATCATTCTCGCATTAGAGAAAGAACCTATCTTCGCTAGAACCGATGTCCCAACAAACTGATCTTATGTTTTTTATTGTGTGAGACTGTCAGTCAAGTCTCACGGTCGAAGGTAACTGAACAATGTCGTGAGCCATCCATCTCGCATTGGCCTAACGTTCAGAGATGGGAGAACAGTAAATGTAGTAATTTAACATTCAAATAATTTTTATTGCTGCAACTATTCAGATTATGAGAAATAATACCAACGCTCTTCAAATGTGATTTCGAGACGCAGCAAAAAATGTACGCGAAAGTTAGAATTTCTCGTATCTTTAAATATTGCGTAATTGGAGAATCTTTCTTTTGTGTAATTTTCTCTAACTTGAAAGTACATTTCACCCTGTCTAGACACACGCGTAATTTCTATGCTGTCAAACATGAGTGAGCACACTACTGAGTGTACATCCGATGGATTAAGTCCCGAACATTCTCTGTTGTTTTATGTCTCTCTCTCTCTCTCTCTCTCTCTCTCTCCCTCTCTCCCTCCCCCCCCCCCTCTCTCTCTCTCTCTGGCACAATTTTTATATAATTTTTGTGCCCCGACGCCCCTCCTGTCGCCACAGCCATCAGTCATCCTAAGCGAAAGGAGCTGTGTGCGTCACTCCATAAAATTTGTTCTTTGTGTTATCGTATTTTCATAGCTTGTGTGTAGTCTTTCTGAGACTCAAAAACACCTCAGAATCTCCCTAAAAGAGTGAGGAAATTTGCCAAAGTAAAAAACCAACGGTGGGTTATCCACGGTGCGGGTACACATTCCCCCTGTCTCCGCGACTTAGCGCGTCTCACCTTAAGCTGTTCAGTCAGGTCTTCAAACGCGCCCTCACCACTATACAATAGAAATAAATAAATTAAAAATAAAGTAAATACATAAATAAAAAAGAAACTAACCCAATAGGACGGAAATCGGTATATGTGGTGTTCATATACAGACAAACCAATGATTTCAATTTCAGAACAAGTGGATTATTTGTTCTTGAATACGTCAACAACGCGTTGGTCCACGTCTGGTCCTTATGCAAGCAGTTATTTGGATTGGCATTGACTGAGAACAGCCGGCCGGAGTAGCCTTGCGGTTCTAGGCGCTACAGTCTGGAGCCGAGCGACCGCTCCGGACGCAGGTTCGAATCCTGCCTAGGGCATGGATGTGTGTGATGTCCTTAGGTTAGTTAGGTTTAATTAGCTCTAAGTTCTAGGCGACTGATGACCTCAGAAGTTAAGTCGCATAGTGCTCAGAGCCACTTGATTGAGAGCACTCTGTCTTCAGACCACAAGTGGCCCATCGGGACCATCTGACCGCCGTATCATCCTCAAGTTGAGGATGCGGATAGGAGGGGCGTGTGGTCAGCACACCGCTCTCACTGATTGAGAGAGTTGTTGGATTTTCCCCTGAAGGATATCGTGCCAAATTCTGTTCAGCTGGCGCGTTAGATCGCCAGAATGCAGAGCTGGTTGGAGGACTCGCTACATTGGTCCAAACTTTCTCAACTGGGGAGAGATTCAGTGACATTGCTGGCAAATGTAAGGTTTGGCAAGCGGGACGACTAATAGTAATAAATCTAGCCGTATGCGGATGAGCATTATATTCCTGATCTGTAAGCCCAGGATGTCTATGGAATAAAGGGCAATAGAACGGGGCTATGATATCACCGACGTGGTACGTGACAACCAAAGAAAAGAAGTGGCATCCCATATCGTTACTCAGTACATCATTACATTCAATATGGCATCTCACGGCTGTCCGGGGCGTCTCTAGATACCTCTTTGGTCTGGAATCCAATTGACTCGAGCCCCAATGACTGACGACCTAACGCTCCAATTGAACAGAATTTTGCACGATATCCGTTTTGATTATGCACCATGGTCCAGGGGGCCAGCACGGTAGCTCAGCGTGTTCGGTCAGAGGGGTAGCCGCCCTCTGTTGTAAAAATCTGAGTTCATCGATCAAAAACGAACTTAAAAGGGTGTCTTACGACGTCCACCCTGAGCAGATGCGACGAACAAAAGTGAACAAAATGAGACTAAAATAAAAAAAGGGGGTAGCTACTTTGACTAGTAATCTAAATGACTCGGTCCTGGGTTCGGCTCCAGCTGCCGCTTCAATTTTGATTAATCATCAGCTTTGTCGATCGAAGACTTCCATCATAAGAATTCACCCCCATTCTGCCAACGGCCTTGTCAGAGAAGGCGGAGCAGCGGACAGAGGCTCAGGGCACTCGTTGTCCTTGGGATGGGAAACTGTCCCTAAAGGCGGAAGAATCAGTAATGATCAACGGCATGAGGATGAAGAAGGCAGTGAAAACAACTGCATTAAAGACACATAACGTGTATCCACAGAACATGTGGCGTGTAATGGAAAAAGTGTCATGACGATCTATCCGTTGGCAAAAGATTCCTAAATACTCCCCCAATTCTGATCTCCGTCAGGGGGCTGCCAGAGGGGTGGGGGTGAGCATGAGGAAAACATTCGATAATCAACCAAGGTATAACGTTCTACGAGACGGAGCGCGGAACATCAGGAGCTTCACTGTGGTAGGGAAACTAGAAAATCTGAAAACTGAAATGGGGTTGTTCTTACCAGAATCAACAGCAAACCAACACCGACAACCATAGTTCAGGTATACATGACAACGTCACAAGTTGAAGATGAAGAGATAGAGAAAGTATATGAGGGTGTTGTTGTTGTTGCAGTCTTCAGTCCAGAGACTGGTTTGGTGCACTTCAGCAGTTTGGTCCCTTAGGAATTCACACACATTTGACATTTTTGCTTCTGTTCTCTTCTTGTCTAAACTGTTTGTCGTCCATCTTTCACTTCCATAAATGGCTACACGCCATACAAATACTTTCAAAAAAGATTTGCCGATCCTTAGATCTATACTCGATATTAACAAATTTCTTTTCTTCAGAAACTCTTTCCTTACCATTGCCAGTTTACATTTTATAACCTCTTTACTTCGACCATGATCAGTTATTTTGCTTCCACAATATCAAAACTCATTTACTACTTCAACTGTCTCCTTTCCAAATCTGATTCCCTTAGCATCACCTGATTTAATTTGGCTACATTCCGTTATCCTCGTTTTGCTTTTGTTGATATTCATCTTACATCCTCCTTTAAAGATACTGTCCATGCTGTTCAACTACTCTTCCAGGTCCTTTGCTGTCTCCGCCAGAATTACAGAGTCATCGGCAAACTTCATAGTTTTTATTTCTTCTCCATGCATATTAATTTCTACGCCAAATTTTTCTTTTGTTTCCATTTTACTGCTTGCTTCACATACAGACTGAATAACATCGGTGATGGGCTACAACCCTGTCTCACTCATTCCAACAATGCTTCCTTTTCATGCCCATCGACTCTTGTAACTGCCATCTGGTTTCTGTACAAATTGTAAATAGAATTTAGCTCCCTGTGTTTTACCCTTGCCACCTTCATAATTTGAAAGCGGGTACTTCAATCAACACTGTCAAAAGCTTTCTCTAAGTCTACAAATACTAGAAACGTAGGTTTGCCTTTCCTTCAACTGTTTTCCAAGATAATTCGTAGGGTCAGCATTACCTCACGTGTTCCAACATTTCTACAGAATCCAAAGTGATCTTCCCCGTGGTCGGCTTCTACCAGTTTTTCCATTCGTCTGTAAAGAATCTGTGTTTGTATTTTGCAACCGTGACTTATTAAACTGATAGTTCGGTAATTTTCAACCTGTCGACACCTGCTTTCTTTAGGATTGGAATTATTATATTCTTCTAGAAGTCTGAGGGTATTTCCCCTGTCTCATACATCTTGCTCACCAGATGGTAGAGTTTGGTCAGGGCTCTCCCAAGGTTATCAGTAGTTCTAATGGAAATGTTGCCTACTCCTGGGGCCTTGATTCGACTTGGATCTTTCAGTGCTCTGTAAAACTCTTAATGCAGTAGCATATCTCCTATTTCATCTTCATCTACATCCTCGTCCATTTCCATAATATTTTCCTCAAGTACATCGACCTTGCATATACCCTCTATATACTCCATCCACCTTTCTGCTTTCCCTTCTTTGTTTAGAACTGGGTTTCCCATCTCAGCTCTTGATATTCATACAAGTGGTTCTATTTTCTCCAAAGGTCTCTTCAATTTTGCTGTAGGCAGTATCTATCTTACCCCTAGTGATATATGCCTGTACATCCTTACGTTTGTCCTCTAGCCATCCCTGCTTAGCCGTTCTGCACTTCCTGTTGATCTCATTTTTGAGCCGTTTTATTCCTTTTTGTCGGCTTCATTTACTGAATATTTATATTTTCTCCTTTCATCAATTAAATTCAATATCTCTTCTATCACCCAAGGATTTCTACTAGCCCTCGTCTTTTTGCCTACTTGATCCTCTGCTGCCTTCACTATTTCATCTCTCAAAGCTACCCATTCTTCTTCTATTGTATTTCTTTCACCCGCTCCTGTCAATCGTTGCCTAATGCTCTCTCTGAAACTCTCTACTACTTCTGGTTCTTTCAGTTTATCTAGGTCACATCTCCTAAAATTACCACCTTTTTGCAGTTTCTTCAGTTTAAATCTACAGTTCATAACCAGTTGATTATTGTCAGAGTCCACATCTGCCTCTGGAAATGTCTTACAATTTAAAACCTGATTCCTAAATCTCTGTCTTACCATTACATAATCTATTTGAGACCTTCCGGTGTCTTTAGGCCTCTTCCATGTATACTTAAACCAAGTGTTAGCTTTGATTAAGGTATGCTCTGTTCAAAATTCTACCAGGCAGCTTCCTTTTTCATTCCTTCCCCCATTCCATATTCACCTACTACTCTTAGTTCTCTTACTTTTCCTACTATCGAATTCCAGTCCCCCATGATTCTTAAATGACTCTGGCAGGGGTGGGCTACGTGTCTTTATTGGCTACAATGATGCGTTCACTATGCTGTTCGTAGTTGCTAACCGGCGTTCCTATTGTTTTATTCATTGTTAGGCCTACTCCTGCATCACCCCAATTTGATTTTGAATTATAAACCTGTATTCAAAAAAGTTCAAATGTGTGTGAAATCTTATGGGACTTAACTGCTAAGGTCATCAGTCCCTAAGCTTACACACTACTTAACCTAAATTGTCCTAAGGACAAACACACACTCCAATGCCCGAGGGAGTCCATGACTGCAGCGCCCCGGACCGCTCGGCTAATCCCGCGCGGCCAAACCTGTATTCACCTCACCAGAAGTTTTGTTCCTCCTGCCACCGAACTTCACTAATTGCCACTATATCTAACCTATCCATTTCCCTTTTTAAATTTTCTAACCTACCGACCCGATTAAGGTAACTGATATTCCATGCCCCGATCAGTAGAACGCAAGTTTTGTTTCTCCTGATAACGACGTCCTCGTGCGTAGTCCCCGACCAGAGATCCGACTGGAGGACTAATTTAACTCCGGAATACTTTACCCAAGAGGACGACGTCATCATTTAACCATACAGTAAAGCTGCATGCCCTCGGGAAGAATTACAGCTGTAGTTTCCCCTTGCTTTCAGGCGTTCGCAGTACCAGCACAGCAAGGCTATTTTGGTTAATGATATCGAAAAGATAATACAGTACATAAAGGGAGATTAGAATCTAATAGTCATGGGGGACTGAGATGCATTTGTAGAGGAGCGAGTGGGAGGAAAATTTACAGTTGAATATGGGTTTTGGACAAGGAATGAGAAAGGAAAAGTCTAATTCAGTTCTGTAATAAATTTCAGCTAGTAACAGCGAATACTCTGTTCACGAATCAGAAGAGGAGGAGACATACTTGGAAAAGACTAGGTGGATTATATCATAATCAGACAGGGATTCCGAAATCAGATACTGAATTATAAGGCGTACCCAGGAGCAGATCTGAACTTAGATCACAATGTAGTAGTGATGACGAACAGGCTGAAGTTCAAGAGATTAGGCAGGAAGAATCAATTCACAAAGAAGTGGTATACAGAAGTGCTAAAAGATGACGAGACACGCTTGAAGTTCTCCAAGGCTATAGATACAGCAATAAGGATTAGCTCAGTAAGCAGTACAGTTGAAGAGAATGGACATCTCTAAAAATGACAATAACGGAAGTTGAAAAGAAAGGTACCTGTTCATTTTTTGAACACAACCTAAGACCAGCTTAGAGACAGAAGTGATGCGACTTCCTGCAGGACCTGACCATCATTTTGCAGGACAATGCATGTACAGTGCAAGGTGTTACTGATTTGTTTGACTAATGGGGCTGCTAAGTGCTAGACCACCTACTGCACTGCCCTGACTTTAGGCCTCGTGAATTCTGCTCGATTTCTAAACTGAAGGAAACACTTCATGGCATTCGTTTCAGAACTGCTACAAATTCGTCGGGCAACAACTCGCGACGATCGAACTGTCGCCCGCATCTTGTGGTTGTGCGGTAGCGTTCTCACTTCCCACGCCCGGGTTCCCGGGTTCGATTCCCGGCAGGGTCAGGGATTTTTCTGCCTCGTGATGGCTGGGTATTGTGTGCTGTCCTCAAGTTACTTAGGTTTAAGTAGTTCTAGGGGACTAATGACCATAGATGTTAAGTCCCATAGTGCTCAGAGCCATTTGAACCATTTTTTTTTTCGAACTGTCAACACAAATGGCACTGCTAAGAGTATACTACGACTTCCACATCGCTGGCAACGGGTTGTACACCAGGCTGGTGCCTACTTTCAAGGTCAGTAAAACTTTCAAACACGTATCTATTTTGTACGAGCTGTATATAAATAGTTGCCACTATTACAGTTCCAACCCTCGTATTTACAAAAAAACTTAAATCAAACAAATCCTGTAAAGACAAAAGGGAAGTGTGTGACCGTCAGATTCGAAAATGTGGAATTGTTTCGAATATACGCCATGTTACAAGGGAAATATGGACCTCAAATCTGCAAAGAACTAAAAATACATCGGTGTATGAACGAAGAAACTGCGTG
This sequence comes from Schistocerca cancellata, assembly GCF_023864275.1. NCBI lineage: Eukaryota > Metazoa > Arthropoda > Insecta > Orthoptera > Acrididae > Schistocerca > Schistocerca cancellata. Next base: position 1,061,837,033 of record NC_064626.1, on the reverse strand, counting down.
TCTCTAGGACAGAGCGCTGAAAATTAAAAAAAAATAGATGTTTATTTTTAATGTTGTGATACGTACGATAGAAACTAGAGGCGTACAGCATACTTTAAAATTACACGTTGGCGTGGAAGGTAACATAGCGCTGTCCGACTGAGAGCATCGATCTGAGAAATGCGTGGTTATTAATTACAGCTGTCGTCGCTGATTCCAGAGTATTACGGCGCAGCAGTCAGCGCTAAGTCCGGTGATTAATTTAGATACCGTCTGGCTAACTCCTAGCGCTGCCGCTAATGGACGCGAATTAGCGGCCGCGTTCAATCACGTAACTCGCAACAAAATGCTAATGAATCTCTGGAGCATGTAATTGCAGTAAGAGCTTCCGTTACGTGCCACCCAGAATATGTTAAGTGCTCGCTTAAAGTGCAAACCGATTCAGAAAAATGCTACAGAACATACGATGAAACATGATTCAGCAGCTCGGCCTTAATGCGGCTGTTGCTAATACTGGAAACCTGTGATGGATTAAATCCGAGAGACCCATAAATGAATTGTAATGCAATAATACACAGCGGATAAGAAACGTCATTAGTTATGGGGGCTGCTAAATATGTACGTGTGCTTGTGCGTGAGTATATTGAGACATGCTGAGGAGCGGCATGCAGCGATTAGTTACCATACTTTGTTAGACATTGTGAGAAGGGAAATTAACTGACGAATGAAGCCTGGATGCTAAATACTGGTTGCGTCATAAGAGGTTAAAGTCAAGGGTCTTGGGACACTGTGACATAATAATAGCTTTTAAAATTTAAAGCTGGGAGATCGCATTGCGACATTATTGGAATGTAAGAGCCAACAGAGGGATAAAGAGAAGAAAAAAAAAGCAGAGGTTTCTTATGAACAGCAGCGGGGAACGCTGACGGGTGTGGGGGAAAATGACTATCTGTCAATAGCTGGTGATTTAAATGCGAGAACTGGTAACAGAACTGCACTTCGTATCATTTGAATAACGTGGCGACCGCCATCTACTGGAACATACATAAATTAATGCGACAATTACATATTATATCCAAACACAGTTTCTTGTTGTTGATATTGTTGTGGTCTTCAGTCCGAAGACTGGTTTGATGCAGCTCTCCATACTCAAATGGCTATGAGCACTATGGGACTTAATTTCTGACGTCATCAGTCGCCTAGAACTTAGAACTACTTAAACCTAACTAACCTAAGGACATCACACATATCCATGCCCGAGGCAGGATTCGAACCTGCGACCGTAGCGGTCGTGTGGTTCCAGACTTTAGCGCCTAGAACCGCTCGGCCACCACGGCCGGCGCCCTCCATGCTGCTTGTGCGATCCTCTTCATCTCCGAATAACTACTGCAACCTATATCCTTCTGAATCGGTTTACTCCACCCATCTCTTGGCCTTACTCTACGTTTTTTACCATCAACACTTCCCTGTAATACTAAATTGGTGACCCATTGATGTCTCAGATTGTATCCTATCAACCGATCTCTCCTTTCGGTCAAGTTGTACCACAAATTTCTAGTCTCCACCATTCTGTTCAGTACCTGCTCATTAGTTACGACATAGACCCATCTAATCTTCAGCATTCTTCTGTAGCACCACATTTTGAAAGCTGTTATTCTCTTTCTGTCTAGACTGTTTATCGTCCATGTTTCACTATCATACATGGCTATACTCTTTTTATCTAAACTGTTTATCGTCCATGCTTAACTACCATACATGGGTATACTAAAGACAAATACCTTCAGAAAGGACATTCTAACACTTAAATCTATACTCGATGTTAACAAATTTCTCTTCTTCAGAAATGCTTTTCCTGCCATATACTCTACGACAACTAAATCGACGCACCTAGAAGGACGTATGCAAATTGGTCGCAATTTGATATTCATACAGGTATCGACGGAAAAAGGAAAATTGTAAATTTTGGTGGCCAGTGGATGAATGTCTGAAGCTGAAAACGCAATTTCAGTGCGCAGCTTGCAAATACAGTATATGTCGATACGAGGGCATAACGTCTTTGCAAATTCATTCCGTGTACTCAGTTGGTCGGTAACTGTGAAACTATGTCTTTATTTTTATCATTTAAACACTGACCAACAATATTGTCCCTGACAAAGACAACTCAAACTTCACCAATTCATTTATTACCCATTACACAGGGTGGTCCATTGATAGTGACCGGGCCAAATATGTCACGAAATAAGCATCAAACGAAAAAGCTATGGTTGGCCACTAGATGGCGCTGCCACAGGTCAAACGGGTATCAACTGAATTTTTATGAATGAACCCCAATTTTTTATTACATATTCGTGTAGTACGTAAAGAAATATGAATGTTTTAGTTGGACCACTTTTTTCGCTTTGTGATTGATGGCGCTGTAATAGTCACAAACGTATAAGTATGTGGTATCACGTAACATTCCTCCAGTATGGACGGTATATGCTTCGTGATACATTACCTGTGTTAAAATGGACCGTTTACCAATTGCGGAAAAGGTCGATATCGTGTTGACTGTGTCAAAATGCCCAACGGGTGTGTGCTATGTATGCTGCTCGGTATCCTGCACGACATCATACAAGTGTCCGGACCGTTCGCCGGATAGTTACATTATTTAAGGAAACAGGAAGTGTTCAGCCACATGTGAAACGTCAACCACGAACTGTAACCAATGATGATGCCCAAGTTGGAGTTATCGGTGCTGTCCCGGCTAATCCGCACATCATTAGCAGATAAATTTATCGAGAATCGGGAATCTCAAAAACTTCGGTGTTGAGAATGCTACACCAACATCGATTGCACCCGTACCATATTTCTATGCACCAGGAATTGCATGGCGACGACTCTGAACGTCGTGTACAGTTCAGCCACTGGGCACATGAGAAAGTACGGGACGATGACAGATTGTCTGCATGCGTTCTATTTAGCGACGAAGCGTCATTCACTAACAGCTGTAACGTAAACCGGCATAGTATGCACTATTGGGCAACGGAAAATCCACGATTGCTGCGACAAGTGGAGCATCAGCGACCTTGACGGGTTAATGTATGGTGCGGCATTATGGGAGGAAGGATAATTGGCCCCCATTTTATCGGTGGCAATCTAAATGGTGCACTGTATGCTGATTTCGTAAGTAATTTTCTACCTATGTTACTACAAGACGTTTCACTGCATGCCAGAATGGCGATGCACTTCCAACATGATGGATGTCCGGCATAGCTCGCGTGCGGTTGAAGCGGTATAGAACAGCATATTTCATGACAAGTGGATTGGTCGTCGAAGCACGTTCACCGGATCTGACGTCCCTGGATTTCTTTCTGTGGGGAAAGGATATTTGCTATCGTGATCCACCGACAACGCCTGACATCATACGTCAATGCATTGTCAATGTATGTGCGAACATTACGGAAGGCGAACTACTCGCTGTTGAGAGTAATGTCGTTACACGTATTTCCAAATGCGTTGAGGTTGACGGACATAATTTTGAGCATTTATTTCATGCGAAATAAAATGTTCAAACGTACCTACGTTCTGTACTTAATTTAAAAACCCTACCTGTTACCAACTGTTCGCCTAAAATTGTGAGCCATATGTTGGTGACTATTACAGCACCATCTATCACAAAGCGAAAAAAGCTGTCCAACTGAAACATTCATATTTCTTTACATACTACACGAATATGTAATAAAAAATGTGGATTCCTCTTAGAAAAAACACAGTTGATAACCGTTTGACCTATGGCAGCGCCATATAGCGGGAAAACCATAGCGCCATCTGGTTTCCCCTTTGAAGCTAGACAAGTTTCATTCTTTGTAGTTTTTTCGTTTGACGCTTATTTCGTGAGATATTTGGCCCGGTCGCGATCAATGGACCATCCTGTATACAAGCCCAACGCAGCTTGGGTGCTATATAATGACTTATAATAATTAACATAAAAGAGTGGCCCTGAATTGCAAGAAATCCTAACAATAATAAAAATCCAAAAAATATGAAATTAAAGAAATATGAAACTACCTCCAACTCTATTAACTGCCTAAGCTCATTTTCTTCGTACTAGATTGCAGATGCAAGCAACTTAGCGTGTTTTTATTAATGAAACAACTTATAATTTGACACTAAATTTTCAAGTATTCTTGTGAAGTGTTGGAGCAGACGACATACCGTTCAACAAAATAGCTAAAATGTCTATGTAGGGCACAATATTAGTAGTCTGAGAATGGAAATTGTAGCCCGAAACTGGTTACAGCACTGAAATAAAATGTTTTAAATATGTCTGCGACTACTTACGTCATTCACCATCTCTCATTAAGGGCCGCCAAGTTCCCACGATCGAACTTGGATAAAATACACTGAAGTGCCAAAGAAACTGGTGTAAGCATGCATATTCAATTACACAGATTTGTAAACAGGCAGAACACGGAGCTGCGGTAGGCCACACGTATATAAGATAGCAAGTGTATGGTGCAGTTATTAGATCGGTTTCTGCTGCTACAATGGCAGGTTAGCACGATTTAGGTAATTGTGAACGTGGTATTATAGTCGGCGCACGAGCGATGGGACACAGCATCTCCGAGGTAGCGACGAAATGGTGATTTTCCCGTACGACTTTTCGTGAATGTACGTGAATATCAGGAATCCGATAAAGCATGAAATTTCCGACATCGCTGCGGCCGGAAAAAAAATCCTGCAAGAACAGGACCAACGACGACTGAAGAGAATCGTTCAATGTGACGGACGTGCAATTTTTCCGCAAATTCCTGCAGAATTGAATGTTGAGCCATCGACAAGTGTCAGCGTGCGAACCATTCAACGAAACATCATCGCTATGGGCTTTCGGAGCCGAAGGCCCACTCGTGCATCTCTGGTGACTGCACGTCACAAAGCATTACTCCTCGCCTGGGACAGTCAACATCGACATTGGGATGTTTTTGACGAGTCTCGTTCCAAATTCTATCAAGCGGATAGACATGGAGACAGCTTCATGAATCCATGGACCCTGCAAATCAGCAGGGGACTGTTCAAGCTGGTGGAGGCTCTGTAATGGTGTGGGGCGTGTGCAGTTGGAGTGATATGGGACCCTTCATATGTCTTGATACGACAATGACGGGCGACACGTACGTTTGATCACCTGCATCCATTCATGCCCATTGTGCATTCTGACAGACTTTGGTAATTCCAGCAGGACAATACGACACCCCACACGTCCGGAATTGATACAGAGTGGCTCCAGGAATACTCTTTTGTGTTTAAACACTTCAGCTGGCCACCAAGGTTCCCAGACATGAACGTTATCTGGGATGCCTTGCCACGTGCTGTTCAGAAATCTCTTACGGATTTGTGGTTCAAATGGCTCTGAGCACTATGCGAATTAACTTCTGAGGTCATCAGTACATCACACGCATCCATGCCCGAGGCAGGATTCGAACCTGCGACCGTAGCGGTCGCTCGGTTCCAGACTGTAGTGCCTAGAACCGCAAGGCCACTCCGGCCGGCACGGATTTATGTACAGCCCTGCAGGATTCATGGTGTCAGTTTCCTCCAGCACTACTTCAGACATTAGCGAGCCCATGCCACGTCGTGTTGCGGCACTTCTGTGTGCTCGTGTCAGGCCTTCACGATATTAGATAGTTGTACCAGTTTCTTTGGCTCTTCAATGTGTAATTGTGATAATAATTGCGATATTTAAAAAATAAATTAGTCTTGTGACCGAAGTAGGCGGCCGGAATGGCCGAGCGGCTCTAGGCGCTAAAGTCTGGAACCGCGCGACCGCTACGGTCGCAGGTTGGAATCCTGACTCGGGCATGGATGTGTGTGATGTCCTTAGGTTAGTTAGGTTTAAGTAGTTCTAAGTTATAGGGGACTGATGACCTCAGATATTAAGTCCCATAGTGCTCAGAGCCATTTGAACCATTTTACCCTTCAGATAATCGCTTTTGACCCTTCAGGGGTGAGTTACCTCGAGTCTGGAAACACTGTTTTAAGCGCTACGCATACCTCTTTTAGTAGATAACAAATTTATCTGTTAAGACAAGTTCTTCGTCGAAACTGGACTATTTTCAGAACTGTGTAATCTCCCTGTCTCCAGCAAGAACTTCTTCGTTCCTGCTAGAGACAGGCGTAATCTCACGGTGAATATTGGACCAGCACCGCCCCAAAATGTACCTCCAACGCTGCTACTCTGTGGAACTATTAGCAACAGACGCGGCGATTATGGAGCCCGGCGACTACGGCAGCAACAGCAACAGCACGATGACAAAAAGGTGAAAGGGGGGGGGGGCTGTGTTGTGGCCGTCGCGCGGTTATGAGGCGGCGGCGGTGGGTTGGACGGCCCGTTACCAGCGCGCCAGCCGTGTAATCCCTTAACGCGGCGCCACGATTTGCATGCGGCCGCTCCGGCCCGCTAATCCCGCCGCTGTAGCGCCGGCACTCATTTGCGGCGGCGCTAACAAACGCCTAACCGACCGACGCGGACGTCGACGCCCCAGCGGGCCTCAAAAGGGGGCGCGGCGCAGGTCACGTATTAACGGTGCCGCTGAACCAGCCAGCCCAATTCCTCCTTAATGAAGGAAGCCGCCCATCGTACTTATATATGCGTCGCGTAACAATTGGAGCGGCATGATTGCATTCCGCTCTCTGTGGGCTGTATGAGTTAACGGAAGACAGATTTAGCCATGGAAAGTGCTGTGAAATGAGGCTATCCTCTCTAGACCAAGCTTTTCCCTGATTGCATGAACGATAGACTTAGCGACTAGAAGTGAATCTCAACTGAAAAAGTCTTCAACGAGCGGTTTTTAAGGTTCCGTACCTAAATCGGTAAAAACGGAACCGTTATAGCATCACAGAATCCCTTTGTGTTCCATCTGTCTGTCCGACTGTTACAAACCCTTTCCTCTCAGGAACGAGTAGACGTATCAAGTTGAAATTTATGTCACGTACACTTATGCTCATAAATTAAGGATAATGCTGATACATGGCGAAACAACGCTCTGGTGGGCGGTTTGCGGGTTTAAATCACCTCGGGGTACGACCATGCGGTGCATTTGACCTGCAGGCGTCGCATGGTGCCGCTGGCAGCAGTCCACATACGCAGAGGAGTGTCGGTGCATGTCAAAGTACCGTGCAGCGAGTAAGTGTGCAGGCGTTTGAGACGTGCTAATGGTGACTGTGTGTTGAAAATGGCTCAAATAACACATATTGATGACGTTGTGAGGGGTAGAATACTAGGGCGACTGGAGGCTGGTCAAACACAGCACGTCGTAGCACGGGTCCTCCGTGTGCCACAAAGTGTGATCTCAAGATTATGGCAACGATTCCAGCAGACAGGAAACGTGTCCAGGCGCTACAGTACGGGGCGTTCACAGTGTACAACACAACAATAAGACCGATATCTCACTATCAGTGCCCGCAGGCAGCCACGGAGTACTGCAGGTAGCCTAGCTCGGGACCTTACCGCAGCCACTGGAACAGTTGACTCCAGACACACAGTCTACAGACGACTGAACAGACATGGTTTATTTGCCCGGAGACCTGCAATGTACATTCCACTGACCCCTGGTCACAGGGGAGCCCATAAAGCCTGGTGTAAAGAACACAGTGCATGGTCATTGGAACAGTGGTCCCAGGTTATAGTCGCGGACGACTCCAGGTATGATCTGAACAGTGATTCTCACCGGCTCTTCATCTGGTGGGAACCAGGAACCAGATACCAACCCCTTAATATCCTTGAAAGGGACCTGTATGGAGGTCGTGGTTTGATGGTGTGGGGTGGGACGATGATTGGTGCACGTGCACCCCTGCATGTCTTTGACAGAGGAACTCTAACAGGTCAGGTGTACCGGGAGGTCGTTTTGCACCAGTATATTCGTCTTTTCAGGGGTTCAATGGGTCCCACCTTCCTCCTGACTGATGATAACCCGTGGCCATCGTGGAAGAGTATCTTGAAACAGAAGATATCAGGCGAATGGAGTGGGCTGCCTGTTCTCCAGACCTAAACCCCATCGACCACGGCTGGGATCCTCTCGGTTGACGTATCGCTACACGTCTTCAAACCCTTGGGATATTTCGGGAGCTCCGACAGGCACTGGTGCAAGAATGGGAGGCTATACCCCAGCAGCTGCTCGAATACCTTATCCAGAGTATGCCAATCCGTTGTGCGGCCTGTGTACGTGTGCATGGTGATCATATCCCGTATTGATGTCGCGGTACATGCGCAAGAAACAGTGGCATTTTGTAGCACATGTGTTTCGGGACGGTTTTCCCAACTTATCACCAATACCGTAAACTTAAAGACCTGTGTCGTGTGTGTTCCCTATGTGCCTATGCTATTAGTGCCAGTTTTGTGTGGTGCCCCGTTGTGTGGCACCACATTCTGCAATTATCGTTAACTTATGAGCATGAGTGTATTACTATCCATGGTCTCTTGGCTATGTAAGAAACTGAAACTTCTAACACAATGCAGTCAAAATATATGGCCATTTTATCACATATTTTGATACTCTGAAACTTACTCATCAAAACCTTTAGGGACTTCCCGTTGGCCTAGAATCATGCAATGTGGCACGCAGCAAGCTTTCATAGTACAGCGAAAGGAATAATTCTAAATATTGTTGATTTGTAATTATATCACGCCAAAGAAACATTTTTGTCATTCGTAATCAGACCGTATGTTTGCCCGCAGTGGTAACACCGGTTCCCGTCGGATCACCGAATCTAAGCGCTGTCCGGATGGGCTAGCACTTGTATGGGTGACCATCCGGCCTGCCGAGCGTTGTTGGCAAGCGGGCTTCACTCAGCCCCTGGGAGTCAAACTGAGGAGCTGCTTGATTGAGAAGTAGCGGCTCCGGTCTCGTAAACTGAAATACCGCTGGGAGAGCAGTGTGCTGACCACATGCCTCACCATATCTACATCTACATCTACACCCCTAGTCGGCAAGCCACCTGACGGTGTATGGCGGAGGGTACCTTGAGCACCTCTATCGTTTCTCCCTTCTATTCTAGTCTCGTATTGTTCGTGGAAAGAAAGATTGTCGGTAAGCCTCTGTGTGAGCTCTAATCTCTCTGATTTTATCTTCATGGTCTCTTCGCGAGATATATGTAGGAGGGAGTAATATACTGCTTGACTCCTCGGTGAAGGTATGTTCTCGAAACTTCAACAAAAGCCCGTACCGGTCTACTGTGCGTCTCTCTTGCAGAGTCTTCCTCTGGAGTTTATTTATCATCCCCGTAACGCTTTCGCGATTACTAAATGATCCTGTAACGAAGTGCGCTGCTCTCCGTTGGATCTTCTCTATCTCTTCTATCAACCCTATCTGATACGGACCTCACACCGGTGAGCAGTATTCAAGCAGTGGGCGAACACGTGTATTGTAACCTACTTCCTTTGTTTTCCTTAGGATTCTTCCAATGAATCTCAGTCTGTCATCTGCTTTACCGACGATTAATTTTATATAGTCATTCCATTTTAAATCACTCCTAATGAGTACTCCCAGATAATTTATGCAATTAACTGCTTCCAGTTGCTGATCTGCTATATTGTGGTTAAATGATAAAGGATCTTTTGTTTCTATATATTCGCAGCACATTACACTTGTTTACATTGAGATTCAATTGCCATTCCCTGCACCATCCGTCAATTCATTGCAGATCCTTCTGCATTTCAGTACAATTTTCCATTGTTACAACCTCTCGTTATACTACAGCATCATCCGCAAAAAGCCTCAGTGAGCTTCAGATGTTATCCACAACGTCATTTTTATATATTGTAAATAGCCACGGCCCTACGAAATTCCCCTGCGTCACACCTGAAATCACTCTTACTTCGGAAGGCTTCTCTCCATTGAGAATGACATGCTGCGTTCTGTTATCTAGTAACTCTTCAATCCAATCACACAATAGGTCTGATAGTCCATGTGCTCTTACTTTGTTCATTAAACGATTGTGGGGAACTGTATACATTGACGCATGTGGGCTGAGGATGAGATGGCGGGCAGTCGGTACGGTTGGGCCTTCGTGGCCTGCCTGGGCGAAATTTAGTTTGGTTTTGTCTGTCCGTCTGTATGATACGACCGCAATTTCTCAGGAACGGGTAGAAGTATCACTTTGACACTTCCGTCATACTAAGGCCTATATGACCTTGGTGGTGTAACAGATGTAAGCGAAGCTACTGCAGCTAAAACGTATAGTTCCTTGTTGTTGTTGTGGTCTTCAGTCCTGAGACTGGTTTGATGCAGCTCTCCATGCTACTCTATCCTGTGCAAGCTTCTTCATCTCCCAATATGTACTGCAGCCTACATTCTTCTGAATCTGTTTAGTGTATTCATCTCTTTGTCTCCCTATACGATTTTTACCTTCCACACTGCCCTCCAATACTAAATTGGTGATCCCTTGATGCCTCAGAACATGTCCTACCAACCGATCCCTTCTTCTTGTCAAGTTGTGCCACAAACTCCTGTTCTCCCCAATCCTATTCAATACTTCCTCATTAGTTATGTGATCTACCCATCTAATTTTCAGCATTCTTCTGTAGCACCACATTTAAAAGGCCTCTATTCTCTTCTTGTCCAAACTATTTATCGTCCATGTTTCACTTCCATACATGGCTACACTCCATACAAATACTTTCAGAAACGACTTCCTGACATTTAAATCTATACTCGATGTTAACAAATTTCTCTTCTTCAGAAACGCTTTCCTTGCCATTGCCAGTCTACATTTTATATCCTCTCTACTTCGAACATCATCAGTTATTTTGCTCCCCAAATAGCAAAACTCCTTTACTACTTTAAGTGTTTCATTTTCTAATCTAATTCCCTCAGCATCACCCGACTTAATTCGACTACATTCCATTATCCTTGTTTTGCTTTTGTTGATGTTCATCTTATATCCTCGCTTCAAGACACTGTCCATTCCGTTCAACTGCTCTTCCAAGTCCTTTGCTGTCTCTGACAGAATTACAGTATCATCGGCGAACCTCAAGGTTTTTATTTCTTCTCCATGGATTTCAATACCTACTCCGAATTTTTCTTGTGTTTTCTTTACTGCTTGCTCAATATACAGATTGAATAACATCGGGGAGAGGCTACAACCCTGTCTCACTCCCTTCCCAACCACTGCTTCCCTTTCATGTCCCTCGACTCTTACCTCGACTCTTACTATTGCCATCTGGTTTCTGTAGAAATTGTAAATAGCCTTTCGCTCCCTGTATTTTACCCCTGCCACCTTCAGAATTTGAAAGAGATTATTCCAGTCAACATTGTCAAAAGCTTTCTCCAAGTCTACAAATGCTAGAAATGTAGGTTTGCCTTTTCTTAATCTAGCTTCTAAGATAAGTCGTAGGGTCAGTATTGCCTCACGTGTTCCCATATTTCTACGGAATCCAAACTGATCTTCCCCGAGGTCGGCTTCTACCAGTTTTTCCATTCTTCTGTACAGAATTCGCGTTAGTATTTTGCAGCCGTGACTTATTAAACGGACAGTTCGGTA